>NC_084665.1:106193934-106836434 GCF_028389875.1 Rhea pennata
ATGAAAAAAGATGTTGCACAGATTTATTTTTGAAGAATATAGTTAAAGTAATACATAAAGAAAAAAAAAAATCAGGTGCATCATCTTAGATTGAAATACCATAATGAAAGTATGAAGGAAGAAAGAGATTCCTTTAAAAGATACTTCCTTTAGACTCCCTAAATAGGAGCTAGGCTTCTATTCTCAAATACTGGATGCAAGCTAATTATTACTCCAAGGCTAAAATTGTACTATATATTGGTATTAATAAATAAATTATTTTTAATCAGTGCATGACATTCTATGTATTTACACTACAACTTGCTATGAGGTAGGTTATACTTAAAAAAAAAAAAAAACAGAGCAGAGCTCTTTGACTAATTTCACAGTACAAATTCCTTGATGAGATAGAAAGATTTTATTTGTTATTCATAAACTATGAAATAGAGAATATTCACTGCAAAGCGAAAAATATATCTTGATAATGAGGAAGAATATCATGGCAGTGAACTAACAGTTATAACCGTGTCAACAGCTGAAGATTAAAGGGCGAAATAAGAAGTACGACTTAAATCTTGTCTTTTATTTGATGCAAATAATTGTTTATTCTGACTCATCAGAAACCCTTTTTTTCCTTCTCTTGTCCTTGCCTTGCCTTACTTTGCCTTCCCTTCCCTACTCCTGCTCCTCTTCCACTTTTCCCTTTTTCCCTTTCCTTTTCCCCTTCCTATTCCTCCTGCTATAGACTTTGAAAACCTGTTATTATCAGAAGAGACCCATTAACAGGATACATATTTGTGGAATATATTAACTATTAGAGATAACATTTTTTTTCTGTTAATCAGGAAACTCAATGAAATGTTAATTTTTTTCATTAAAAGAGATTCTGAAAAAAATAGAACCATTGAAACGCATCCTTTAAAAATAAAACATTTCATTATTTCTGTAACCTCATTTTGACTTAAACACATTAATATATATATATATAATAGGGAATAATAAAGGTATTACAACAAACATATAATGAAATATTCTAATATATTTATGTCTATTATCTGATATTTTGAGTTTACTTTAAAAGTATATAAAATATCAAAATTAAAGTTATATGAAATTAACAATGTTAAAATGATATGAGTCAGTCTTATCCAAATAAATCAAGAGAATCAAAATTACTTGTTTTGACAATTATTCTGTCAAAATTCATTCTTAATTTTTAATTCTTAAATTCTTTCAAGAATACACATCAAAAGTAGTTTATCATTGATACATTTTCCAAATAACATTCAATAAGGTACAGATACACTGCTTATACATGTTCATTAGTTCTGTAGCATTTACCTCCCACTTTCTCAATTACTTTAACATTATGTTTGTGGTGTATGTTATGACTCACATTCTTTCTTTGTAGACATAAATACATTGTAAAATCTCATATTCTGCGTGGCAACCAAACTGAATGTCATGTGACTTATGAATTCCATTCTATTATTTAAAAATAATATAGAACAATTGTTTTTATAGGTGAAAAGCGCAAGATATTTTTCTTACATAGTAATGGACAACTGTGCAAATACGTGATGGGGAAAAATTGATTAGGCAGCTGTTCTTCTAATACGGACCTGGAAGGAAGAGATTGCCAGCTGAACATGAGCTAATGTTGTCATGCACTGTGCAAAAGGCAAATATCATTCTGAGATATTTAAATATCACTATAACTTACATAAAATGTGAATAATCCTTCAAATCTTTTCAACATTATTAAGGTTTTAGTTGTGGTATTTTGGACAGTTTGGGGTATTGTAGTAAAGAAAGGTGTGTGCAAATCGAAGGGGATCATCTGGACAGCTGTGAGAATGACAAGTGATCTAAAGATACTACCTAAGGAAAAAAAAAGACTGAATAAACATTTTTTTCCAATAAATTCAACCTAGAACTGTTTAGTCTGACATAATAATAGTCTTCGCACAATGAATTACTGTGAAGAAGATTCAGAGAGTTGCTAATCTCTGTGATGTTGAGCATTCAGAAGCACCAAGTTACCTGGGAAGGCTGTGGAGTCCGGAGGTCTCTAGGTGGAAGTTAAACAGCTGTCTCTTTGGACTGATCCTGCCTTGGGATGGAATGATAGATTAACTCTTGGGGTCACTGCCTTCTTCTATGACTGTGATTTTTTTTTAGTATAAATAGATTTTGTAGTTTTGACTTGAATGTGTGAATTGTTAGGATATTTTCTATCACATCCTTATGACAGAGTTGGGACTTACACCATAAAAAAGGGGGGGGAAGCTGTGTTTGTGTTTGAAGGGTTAAACAGTTGGACCATTGGAATTTTATACTTTGTGCTAGACAAATGGATGTAGATAAGTTTATCATATCATACAGATGGCTTCTTTTTAACGGGACTCTCTTAGACAATCGATAACTGTTGTTACACAGAAAATGACATTATCATTATTATCCTACCTACTTCTACTTTGCAAGCTCCTGCATCAGTTAGGATTTTGTAAATGTAATCAGCATTAAAAAATGCCTCCCCTATTTAAACAGTTTTCTATCCTTCCTAACATTGCAAATATATTTAGAAGATATTAAACATCATGCTGGATGTTAAAACGAAATGCAGACTATAAAATGTAGTCTGTATATACTCTTTAAGCAGCCTTCATAAAGACGATAACTGCATTCATCTGTTCCCACCAGACCTATAGTTACCTAAGAGATATTTTCCTATCATATTTCCTGTCTTGATCACTCCCTATTCAATCTCTAGTGCTATTCAGAAAAGTTATAAACCTTTTTTTGTATACAGTAGCATGGTTTTGTTCTTGAAAACAGACTAGTCTACTGAATCTTTGCAACATGTTCTTTCTTGGCCTGAGAATCAATCTAACAGACGGCGTCTTAAAAACCAAAACACTGACTGCCATAAAAAGAAAGGGTGTATATATTTTAAAATACAAATGCTATTGTCATACACACATGCTCATATGCACGTGTGCGTGCACACACACACACACACACACACACACACACACACAGTTTTCTGTTATCAGAAAAACTGTGTGTATGTATACATATGTATATGCAAAAAGAACAGTTATTGTATCTCAGGATATGTGACTTCCTAAAACTTTCATTAATGACAAGCCATCAAGCTAACTGGTACTTTCCCTTCAATTTCAATTATTTTCTGTAGCTGCTCCATTGAAAGAATTTATTTCATATGCTTTAATACAAGCATAGATTTTCGTGCAGCTGTTAACATCTTATTCATTATTCCTCTCTTATTATGAAGGCAACATCCCCTTGCACACAAATCTATTCTCTTCCAAATAGTTAAGTAAAAAATACAAACTAATTTAAATGGAAAAATATATACATTTGTGTTATTCTATCATTTATTTTTGTTCAAATGTGAATCCTCATAACTTGTTTATGACAGTGGATGCTATGTTTGAGATAAATATATCATCATGGCAGTGACATCTTGATGATGTATTACATTATTTCATCGCTAGAAATAGAATTTTTGTGATATAATAGCAGGGAAATGTCACAATGATGAAGCAAAGCTTACTAATAATGCTGACTACTGTAAATAGATTGCATTTCTTCCAAAATTTTAAGAAAATACACATTTTAAGTGAGTAGCTTAAAAACTGAAAGTGGCTTAAAAATGAAACATTTTAAATGCTAAAATATAAATTAGTTTAAAAATCTGAGTGGCTGCTCATTAAAAAAATAAAAAAAAAAATGAGTTCTTTGAAAATATCAGTTCTGTATCGTTGAGGTTGGAAGGGACCTCTGGAGATCATCTAGTCCAACTCCCCTGCTCAGCAGGGTCACCTACAGCATGGTAGACAGGGTTGCATCCAGGCAGGCCTTGAAGATCTCCAGAGAAGGAGACTCTACAACCTCTCTGGTTAACCTGTGCCAGTGCTCTGTCACTCTCACAGAGTGACACAGGGAAGAAATTCCCCCTCACGGTCAGGCGGAATTTCCTGTGCTTCAGTTTCTGCCCATTGCCTCTTGTCCTGTCACACGGGACAACTGAAAAGAGTTTGTCCCCATCCCCTTGACACCCTCCCTTCAGGTACTTGTACACATTGATAAGATCCCCCCTCAGTCTTCTCTTCCCCACGCTGAAGAGGCCCAGCTCTCGCAGTCATTCCTCATAGGGCAGGTGCTCCAACCCTCTGATCATCTTGGTAGCCCTATGCTGGACTCTCTCCAGTAGCTCCATGTCTCTGTTGAAGTGGGGAGCCCAGAACTGGACACAGGACTTGAGATGAGGCCTCCTGAGGGCTGAGTAGAGGGGCAGGATCACCTCCCTCGACCTGCTGGCAACACTCTTCCTAATGCACCCCAGGAGACCATTGGCCTTCCTGGCTGCAAGGGCACATTGCTGGCTCATGGTCAACTTGTCATTCACCAGCACTCCCAGGTCCTTCTCTGCAGAGCTGCTCTCCAGAAGGTCAGCCCCCAGCTTGTGCTGGTGCCTAGGGTTATTTCTCCCTAGGTGCAGGACTCTGCATGCTGTATGCTTCAGACATACCATCAGAAATCTCAGTTTGAGATGGTACTTGGGCCCTTTGTTACACATGCAGACCATTCTGTTTGAACAATGTTACTTTGGGATTCTGAGGTGTTCCCATTCCAGCTGCAGTCAAGTGTGATCTCTGGAAACTGGAAAAGACTGACAACTGTACTATCTACAAATTCCTATTTCTACACATAGCAAATACATCAGAAACAGCTGCAGTGCAAATGTCTCACACAGTGTAACACCATTATGCATCCATTCTGACCTGCAGGGAGAGCTTTTAAATTATTGTTTGTTCCTAAATCTTTCTCCCGAGACAAAAACCAAAAAAAGTGTAGATTTTTTTTATATTTATTTATTTATTATTGTTTTCTGTTGTGGAAACTCTTCAAAAGACACAGATTATAATGATCAAACTATTTCTACACAGAGAAACAAAAATTCATCACATTCTTAAAACCAGATATAACTGAAGAATGTATTTTAAGAATGCCATTTTGGGAATCTGTAAGCCTCTGCTTTTAAGTGGCAAAGATGCATAAACAAAGAAATAACCTCTAATAACTATCCAAAGATAAAAATGGAACTATTGCAAATTTTAGTTCACTAGAAAAGTGAATCCTTTTAAGTAAAAATCCAAATCTATATAACTTATTCTATATTTTCAAAATATGAATAACAGTTCAAATTATAAATAAATGATAAAAAATGTATAACATGAAATTTTAGCAATCCCTTAATTTTTCAAGTTTGTTTCTCCACAAAAGGAAGAAACATTTAAATGGCATAAGTGAAAACTCATTGACTTTGTGTGTGGATGTAAAGAGCCCATAATTACGGACCTTACAAAAAAGGGGTTTGATTTTTTCTCTCTGTTGGAAAAGCTGATGTAAGTTCACCAAGTTACATATCTGTAATGGAATTTAAATTCAAACCTATCATTATTTCAAATGGAGTTTATGTTTGCACCTTTGCAAAATTAATGAAGAAAATCAACTTTTATCATTTATGATACTAACTTAACTGTTGGTAGATTTACTTATTTATGAAGGATGCAATTAGAAAATTTAGCTTGAGCTCAGCCTGTGACTTTGGACAAGTAGATCAGTCAACACTTTGCTAGGTTACGGTATTAAGAAACCACTGCAAGGAAGGACAATTGCAGAGGAAAAGTTGAAGGGAAAAATGATTCTAAAAGAAAAAAATGAATGAGTTTGCAATGCTCAGGTACCAGTGAACTGTGGGAGCATGAGACTGAATGGGTGCTAGAGGCACTGAAAAAATGTCTAAATTACTAGGACTATAGCTCTCCTTGGTTCCTTTGGCTGCAGGAGAGTCCATGACAGGGACTCTGGGACTTTTTCTGGGTGATTTGATATGTCATCTGCTGTCCATCTTTTGGCATTTTAACATAGTGTCTGTCACATAGATTATCTGCAATTACTTTAAAAATATTGATCCTTAGACAAGGATCTCTGTAAGTCAAGCTAGGTGATTCAGCTGATTGAAAACTGAGATAACACTTTAACAAAATCTTTAGTTTATATTTTTCTGTATGTCTGGGCATAACGGTTTTGATCATTCCAGAATAATTTATCATCTGATCTGTAGTACTTCTGCCTGCTTATTTTATAGTGATTTTTCTTTCATGACACTGTTCATAACACCTATTTATGACACAGGTATTTTTCATGACACGGTTTCAAGTATTTATAAGCTGTAAATAGCTTCATAAAAACTTGAAGTTCAATGTATGACCATTGTAAACTCCTTTGTAGATTTGATATTGCAAAATTTAGAAAAGCTCTTGTCAGTTTTCAGCATTTATGGTATATCTGCTGATTAATGTATCACATGACAGTACATATTTATTTATACTGTTGTATAAAGTTTATAAATTCTTTTCAGACTAAAAATTAGTATTGTATTGATAAAAATAAAAAGGAATAAGCTGATAAAAAGCTTTTAAAGGTACTTCGGGAAATCAGAGGTATTACAAAACATGTAGTGAAATATATGTAAAATGAATAGAAGTATATGAATATTTACTTTTTTTTCTGTTATCAACAAGAAACAACAAAAGTAATAACTTGAAATTATTTTTTTTTCATTTTTAGTCAGGCCAGTGAATATTTTTTTATGTGAAAGAAACAAAAATATTTTATTTATTACATAAGGGAATTAATAAAATATCATTCTCATAAGTTTCATTTAAGATCAAATCTTTTATTTTGGGGTCTTGTAAAGAGAATGAAGTTGAAAAATATTTTCCCAATACTTAGGAAGAGAGGGTGGTTTTACTCTTTCTGTTATTCATTCTTAATATTTGGCAGACGCAAGTTCATTTCCCTAGGTGATCTCAGAAGATTTCAACCTTCATTTCTCTGATGAATGCCTTACCTAGCAGATAATCAAGATACTAGGGTAGCATCTTGAGATTTTCTAGTTAGAACTATTCCAAGTTGTATAAATTGCTTGCTTACAACTACTTACTGCAGTTATAGAAGGGAGGAAAGTACGTGAGCAGAAATCATTGTCGGTCCAAGGATCACGTATCTGCACGCAGAACGGATACTGCACCATTTCTGTACCAACCCAGGAGCTGAGATTTGCACTGATATTTCTGCTTAACATCCTTTATGAGAATCCATATCGCATTACCTCATCAGTGAGGAGACTTGGGAAGGATTCTAATAGACCTTGTAAAGTTGAGGGTTTCTAGAAGTAGGGCTTTATTTTGGCCTTGCTTCCAGGGTCTCTGGATCTTTTCACTTTGTAGTTAGGAGCTGATTCATACAGGTATTGTGTAAGCAATCTGCACATTAAGAGTTCCCAGGCTTAGGCGCTTGCCTTCATTCAGATCCCACAGAATCTGTAAACATTAAGGAACTCTTCTGCCTATTCTAGGGAAAAGCAAGACCAACTGAGACATGATTCAGCTGTCTAAAAGATAATTTCATAAGAACACAGAGATTTGCTTCCTATAGTTATTACCAAGGGAGGGAACATATTATTAAAAGATACTTTTTTAAAAATGTTGCTTCTACTAGACAATTTTACTAATTTCTTCATTTTTTTTTAAAGTGAGACATTGCTTTTGACTTTGTACTTTTAATTAAAATATTATTTTGCCTATACTGTGGCCTTTGCCAGCACAATTCCACGTGAGCTCTCATCCCTCATTGAATCAATTCTAATTTACATCTATTCTGTCATGTCCATAATTTGTCTTTGACAAAGTCATGGCTCATAGCCTTATTAATCATGCCAAAATTTCTGACTTTCAAAGTTTCTACGGACAGCTTGGGTGCTGATGGGATGGATTTTGGTGTTGAGATTCCTTACTAATATTTTTATTAGTGGATTTTTGTTAGGAATTCTGCAGAGGTGTAACTACTTTTCATCACACATACAATCACTGATTAACTGACCTCCTTGCAAAGAAGTCATAACAACATAATGCATATTTGCAAAAGGGATATCTAAGGTTTCTTATCTAAGGTTTGATTGCATTTTTATTACCACTACTACAGCTACAACTATGACTACGACTATGACTACTATTACTACTGCCGCTACTGCTACTGCTACTATTGCTTCTACTACTGTTACTACTGCTGCTGCTGCTATTAGTATGATAACGATGCTGCTGCTGTTGCTGCTGATGCAGTACCAAAGGAGTTTTCTTAACAGTTAAAGATCTGGGAGGAAGAACTGCTATCTTCTACCCTTCCTATGGGTGCCCATGGATACATTGCTAAGAACTTTTTGTGAGTCAATTTCTTCCCTTTCAAATTGGAAAATAATATTTAGGAAGCTGTCAGAGTCCAATATTCTCTG
Organism: Rhea pennata; assembly: GCF_028389875.1. Classification (NCBI taxonomy): domain Eukaryota; kingdom Metazoa; phylum Chordata; class Aves; order Rheiformes; family Rheidae; genus Rhea; species Rhea pennata. The sequence goes on from NC_084665.1 coordinate 106,202,300, forward strand.
ACCAGGTTCTTTTAGATATTCCACATGTGGAGGGTTTGATGGTTAATATCAAATTTACTTATTTGAAGATGTTTTATGTTACACAGGATTTTGATTTAGCAAAGTGATACAGCAATGTACCAAAATCATGTATAATACAAGTATAAGTTACACTTAGCAGAATATAGCAATTGCAATGTATGGTTGAGTCACAATACAAATGTGATTCTTATTACTGGTCTTTATAATATGCTTGCCATCATAACAGTGGGCATTCATAGTCACTAGGAAGGAATATGCTGTGCAAAACCAGATTAAGTTTGTTCTCCTCAAAATTGTGTTGTTGGTTATACTCAATTTTGGGCTGAACCACATATACAAACCCCTCATGCTGGTCTGGCTAACTCAGGGAGATGTTTGCACTCTTGACAAACCCAGGCAGAAACATTCGTACACCCAGCTGAGCTACTCCACTGTCATATAGTCAACAGATTCACTCAACTAATGTAGCCACTTATCTAAAATAAAGACTGACCTCAGTCACTCCCTACATTCTTCCCTGAACTTCAGGAGCCCTTGCCCATCTCTTCTGAACCTTGTTCCATCAGAGGAATTAACTGGTTGTCACAAATGCATTCAAACAGTGTGGTAATAAATGATAATGTATAGTCTAAAAATTAAACTAAGCTAAGGAATGAGACCATGCCACTAAATACAGAACAGGTATCCATCCACCATAGCAGAGACGATTAAGAAAAATTGCTGATCTGAATATGCAAAGCATAATTTTGTTTCCTAACTTTCCTATACTTCACTTTGCATGCTTACTGTATTTTCTGTGCATTTCTCAAGGTTTAGTTACATTTAAAAATGAAATCTGTTTAAGGGCATCATATCTAAACACTCTATTATAAAAGAGTATTAACAGTAACCTGCTTTTTCCCCATAAGGTTTTGGACACATTTAATGAAAAGGAATACATATTTTTCTAAATATCTAATCTCTTTACATATTCAAACAATAATTCTCTTCAAATTTTTAGTTACTCAAGTGAAAATCAAATGAAATGTTCTATTTGATAGCACTAGATCTTTAATTTACATATGTAGAGGTGCAAACTACCACTAGAAGAGTGGAAGTTTATTAGTTTAATTAATTAACACAATGCATAAAATATAAAGTCAAAATGATTAAAAACAGATTGGTGAAAAACACATTTAGAATCTAAGGAAGAAAGGTAAAAATTGAAGTTCAGTAAGCTTCCATTCTGTGGAATGGAATATCCACTTCTGAATGTTTAATTTGTTATTTAAATTTCAAACCTAAGTTTCTACATCTGAAAAAAACTACTGTATATTCTTGTGACATTTCAAAATGGAAATACATCTTTTTAATGAATTGGAACTATTAAAATAAAGTTTTGTCCTAGGATATAGAAATGCACATTTCTTTATAAGTCATTGATAGGGATTCTGATTTCCAGCTGAAAAAGCAAAATTTTTACAAGTTTTATAAGATTTTTTTTCCTTAGAAAGGACATTACTGAGTAACATCATGTAGGCATCACTCATGCTTTACCTATATTTACCAAATGCAAAGTATAATGATAAATTAAAGCAGACAACGTTGATTTTCTGAAAATATGTAATACAGTTCATATTAGGAGTGGGGAAAGTACACTAAAACTATGAAAACTAATAGCAAGTTCTCAAAACCTTATGGTATTATTATCTTTTATGTAAATGCAGAGGAAAAATATAATTTTTGTAAGATACTAAAACTGATAATGCTTTATTTTTTTTAATGTGAATCATGTCAGGAATGCAAGTTAAAACTTTGTTCACTTCAGTTTGCTCACTTGTATTACATCGTTTGATTCTTTAATATGTCTGAAATCAATTAACATACAGCTAAGAGCAAATAGTCTTAAATTATATATTTTTTTCTTCCTTTTAAGATATTGATTGCACATGATTTATGAAATACAATATAAAAATTCATCGCAAGGTTTAGGTCAAATTCCAGCATTTTTTGTACTGTACAGATTAGATTTTCAAGGTATATCTTATTCTTATATTTGCTATTGATACACAGTTTACACTGCATTTCTTAGCAAATGATAACGTGTCATTTCATATTTTTCTGTGGTTTAGTATAATGGCAAATAGAGAGGCAGACTGATGGTCTAGTCCTTAAGTCTGATTTTACATTATTAGCAAGCACAGTGTGGATATGTCTGATTATGAAATTTTTGGCTGAACTTTCTGTGTAGGAAGTGATGATTCTGAACTACAGTAGTAGACTGAATGTTTATAAGAACTGCTTGGTTTTATCAGAAAAAAGAATGGCTTACCTCCTTCTTAAGAGGTATATTAAAGTTCCTGTGAGTTTAGCTTTGTGCTAATCTATAAAATTAGATTAGGTGAGATTTTGGACAGCATAGTAAACTAATGAGAATTGCAATACAGCCGTTGGAAAATAATCAAAAGTAAATAATGTATTTTACATAGGGTGCCAATATATTCATACATGTCTACATATTAACTATTTTGATGACGCAGACAAATATTTTATATTTTCTCTCTATTTTTAAAAAGTGTGTATAGTCTTCCTGTGCAACCAAGGCACTAAATTTGAAATAATCCCTTGTTAATGGTATCATGAGTAAGAGACAACAGTGGTTCTGTCAGTAAATTTCACAGCTGTTATTGCACTGCGAAAAGTATAAATAGAAACTAGCACAGAGAAATCAGTCAAAAAGACATAGACAGATCAGTGTATGGATAATAACATGTGATTCAGCTGAGTACCATGTAACTGAAAATCTTCAGTTTGTTTCTGAAATAGAGGAAAAATTATGATCAAGGCTGAAGGATTTGTAGAAATTTTCAATATTTTGAAGTAGATTTTTAAGGGATTTGTTCAATTCTCAGTGAGAAGATTTCCAAGAACAGTCTTAATACCTGAGATGCTGAAAGATAACCTGAACTACAATGGAAGATAAACCAAAGTTACTGGAGTTAAACAGAAATTTGATTGAATGGTGTTCTCAATCTTAGGTTTTTTTTAACCAAACCAGATTTATTCGGTCATATTATTGGAGACTGACATAGAGATTGAAGTCCATATATTACTGACAATTTCCACCATGACATGCCTTCATAACTCTGTGGAAGCTATTTAAAGATCATTGTTTTTATATCAGAGTTACAAAATGGATTTTGGTTGATGCTGAAGAATGACATTATTGGGCAAATCCGTAGGATATATGTACTTCAGCTAGATGAACATCCAGTAGTGGAGTAACATCCATATAGTTTTCATGAAGAGCATCTATTTATGGGACAACCTATTGAAAAAGATTGGGGCTGGTTCTTACATCCCCCATTTTATTAGGCAAGTTCTACCCTTTTGAGTATTTACTTTAATTATATAATACATACTGTTGGCACAAGACTTTATACATACTGCATTAATACTCTTCTCTGTACTTTTTACTATATGATTAGAGCCAGTTTATAATCCATACATAATTAAAGTCAGTATTAAACATATGCTTCTTCAATTTGGATAAAGGACTGAAATAGATGCAGTTCTCCGGATATAAATAAGAATCTAATTTCAAAAGACGGGGTCATAAACCCAATCCAGTTGTTTCAAATTTATATGATCTTGACAATAAATCATGAGGTTGGAATTTTCTTGAAATAGGAAATAATTAGACACACAAATAAAAGCAAGCCAGAAAAATAACTTGAGGTAGCATCCTTTAACGGCCTTACTAGTAACCTTCTCTCCCACAACCCTGTACAATTAGACTGGTAATCAATGGGCAGAACTGTTAAGTGGAATGAGAAGATAAAATAAATTTCAGTTACTAGAACTCTGAAAGCAACATTTGATATCAAGTATAATTTCAGAACAGCACAGGCCAGGAAAATATTGAATTGTTATAATTAACATCTAGAATAATGAAAACATTTTCTAACATCACATATCTTCCTATTGATCATGGAATTAAGCATGATTAAATTAGGCAGATAATATAAATAGAACTTTTTAACAGGTGTAAATGCTTATCAAACAATAAATTCAGAGATAATGTATGATAACACCTAAAGTGCTTCCATTCAAGCATGTTAATGTTGCATTATTTATTAAAGTTAATTAACTTTGCTGTAGAAGAAATAATATCCAACAAGTTTCTAGAACTAGTTAATAAAATGTCAGCCTTAGTGGAATTTATCTTCATAAAAATTCTTCACTGCTTAGATATTAATATCACCCAAACAATCAGTCAGGACTGAGACAGCTGTAGTATAATTAGGTGAAAGTGCTGGATAAATCTGTATTATCCATATAACACTACTAAATCATATTGAGAGATGAGAAATTCCAGATATCACATACACCATTAGCAAACAATTTCTGAATTAAATCCCAAAGAGAAGTTCAAATATAAACATAAGAAATTTAAGTACAAGTAATGACAAATATGCATTTTCCTTCATTAAACATAAAGCTGTTCAGATGAAAATAGCAACAAGAAATTGAGGACAGTAAAGTCACTCAACAGATGATTTGACAAATTGAGCTATAGCTGTTCATAGCATCTGAAAATATTGTTTGTGAATTACAATCATAATAATTATTATACTGAAAGCTACTTGTGTATTTTATTTTCAGATGCACAGAAGGATAGTATGACATGACAGGAGAAGGCAGTAACACGAGAAATGAAGAAAATGGAAGATGACAGAGATAAATATTGAGTGAGTAGGATGTTATCAATGCACATATAGAAAAAAAAACCTCAGGAATTTAAAACCTATTAAAAGAGGTGTATGTTTCTTTTGATAATTAAGCAACAGTGGTGGTATTCATCTGAAGTCCTGGAAGTTTACAAAAGAGAATAGTTACACTGAGTATCTTGGTGGCAGGTAAGTAATGATCTAAGACTACAAGTCACCACTTGAAACGGCAGCTCATAATATACATTGCTTCTGGGAATCTGGATTAGTTTTCATAGACTTACTCATCTGTATTATGAGCTTCGATATATTATGATCATCGGGGTGATTAATTTAGAAATAAATAGCTAGCTGCTAATGGAAGAGGCCAGAAATAATCTCAGAAATGCCAAGTGTTTAAAAAAGGATGAGACTAGTATATTTAATAAGTCAGCAGGACATTGCATCCACCAGTATACATATTTTTCTCTTTTGTATATTAATTTTAAATATTTTGATAGACTTCTGTTCTTTGGAAGCTTCAGCTAACACTCTGTTGGTCCATAATCTCATTAAAAATCTTTGCTATACTCTAATGAAAACAGGTAAAGTTTAGTTTTTCATTGTAGTAGAAAAGTTTTTATGCTGTCATGCTATTAGTTAACATATTCCTGATACAAAATTTAAAGAAGTCCAGTGGGAGCCTAATCATTAACCCTGATGAGCTATGAGTCCAGACTAAAAAACAAAGGCAGAATTATTTCTCACATAGCATAAGATACAGCAAAGCATATAAAAATACATTATATGATATTTCATATTTACATAAAATGCAGTAAAATAAGTTAACAAGTCTCCAAGCAATAAGTGAGAGAAATTTATATTCTGGAGAAATTAATATTCTACTTTTGTCTCATAACAAAGGAATAAGGATATTAAAAAATCATCCAAAGGGAACTGAGAGTCTGTAATTATCAAAGAAGCAGTGGAAAGTCGTTGACAATCAGATTAGAAAGAAAACAAAAGTGCAAATTAAGACAAAAATGAAATGTCCTCCATAAGATTGATTTAGATTTTACCTGCTGTGAGATCTTTGGTCATCAATTGGAAAAAAAAAAAAAAAAAAAAAAAAAAAAAAAAAAGGTGTTAAAGGTGTTTTGTCTCTGTCTGCAATATATTCTAGCCATGACATCTTATCTCTTCAGTTAAGGAAGTCTGCTTTAAAGATTTAATTTAGAAGAAACAAATACGATGTGAAGAACAAGCAGCAGTGTATCTAGGGGCAAAAAAAAGTTACAGTTATTACACAGTTGTGAAAATAATATAGAAAGAGAAAAAGAGTGTACTCCTATTTTAAAAGACAGAAGATGAACTATGTTTTTTTTCTGAAAGCTTTACATATTTTATGATTAATAATAAAAAACAAACGTACAAAAAAGTCTTTTATTAAGTAAAAGAATATCAGCACTAATCCAAAGCAGGTGTTCTGATTTGGTAGATAAATCTTTTACAGAAACAGTAAATCCTAATCGAGAGTGCAATGGTGAAATGTAAATCAATAAAAAATTTTGAAGGAAAAAAATGGAGGTGGAAGGGTGAAAAAAAATGGATTTGGATTTTTTATCTGAATTCTTCAGTGAATTGCTCTGCAGCTGAATTAATATCAACATAAAATTTTGTATGAATTTCTGACAGAGTGAAGTTCTCTGATGAAGACATTTTCTGATGAGCACAAGAATTACATCAGAAATGATTCAAGCTTTCAAAACTGACTATTCTCTGATTATCATTTCTAAACAACAGTAAAATCCTTCAAAAATTAATCAGCAAGAAATATGAATGGGCATTTGTACTGTCATATTGGAAACACATCAGCTGGAACTTTATTTTGAAAAGAAATACCTATGCTCTTGGGTGCATATTCATAGAAAATAAATACTGTTGTTTCAGTGAAGATCTTAGTTAGCTCCAATATTTCGGGTCATTGCCTGTTTAGGAACATCAGAGTCACTCATAAAATGCCAGAGACCTAACCTGCTCTATTTTACCACAGCCTAGATAGGTAAAAGATGAGCGCAATCAAAGAGTCTATAAAAGTCAAAACAACCCTGTCTTCTCGCAGTGCCATGCTGAAGCTTTTAAGCCCCCTCCTAGGCTTCCCTCAGATGCTTCGTCAGCAAAACTGGAACCCAACACAGTACGTAACCCTTAAATCAGACTAGGTGAAGTCCCCTCACCCTGTGGTTTGCCAGTTATGCTATCTTTTCTAGATCTCAGTCACTAGTCAGCCTAATCTCCATCTAGAGAAAAGGAAGTGTACAGACATAAAAGAACTAAAATAGTTGCCACACCTAAACAACACCTCCATCAAATACTTCTAGGTTTTCAAAATAGAAAGGAATTATCTAGCCCCTGCATTGCTTCCTTTTTTCTAGTTCCCAATGCCAGAAGGTAGGAACAGATCTCAGGTCCAGGTGCCATCTGTGCCATTTTACCTTCTAAGGCTTTACCTTGGAATAAAAGTAGACAAATAATATGCAAAATACAACTAGACTGAAAAGGAGTGGGAAAATACTTTATATATATATAATATATATATTTTATATATACATAAAGTATCTTAGCTGTCTCCAGATGAGATTTCTTTACCTTGATTTAACTTTCTACTACTACTTAGGCTACAAAAGCCTAATTTAGATTACTATGATGGAAATTCAGATGCAGATTAGTAAATACTACTGCTGTATGAAGCTAATACTTATAGCATTATATATTGGCAAATTATCCATGTCAAAGGAACATTACAGCCTGGTAAAGAAAGTACTCAATAAACATTATTTGAGACTTCAGCTGGTTGGTCCTGCTCCTTCATACACACATATCATCATTAAAAAGATAGCCACATATATTTCCTTGAAGTCTAGGAGAAATTAAATAAAAATAAATTAACAAAAAGTTAAAGAATTCCTGCCTTTTGCAGAAAAAGAGAGGACAGGGTGTAAATCACAGGACAGTTAATCTGATATTACTCATTGATATCTACAATAGATACTGGCAGGTGAAAGTAGATCCAAGATAGAGGAGACTACTGTTGTTTTAGCAGACCAATAGCCTTGACCATATAATAGTTTTGTGCTACACTGTAGGCTGGTGGAATTTATACACATGCTAAATCTTCTGAGTCAGAGCTGATGTCCTTAACAAATGGCCTGCAATGCACTTTAAAATATAAGACGGAAATTAAGCCCTCAAATGTGAGTGGTGTGAGAAAGAAGAGGCCTACATCTCTGAGACAGAAAGAGACTACAAATCATGTAAAGAAAAGTGGGGAAGTAGACAGTCAGCTGTTTCCAAAGCCTCAGAAATGTAGAAAAGGCTCAATTTTGTTTGCCAGTGTCACAGAGCATTAAATGTGATCACTACGAACAGAAAAGAAACTAAAAAAAATTTTTCTATTGCCCTCAGCTTACATGTTACTAGTTAAAACAGACATCATATCTTTTCCCTGTCTATCTTTTGTTTGGAATTCCTCTAGGTATGGACCAGACCAATTCAGATGCCAGAACTACTGCTGATAATGGGGATAATAGCAATATTTTGCACTTATGTGTTGATTTTCATCCATGTACTTAAGCATTAGTAAAGAAAGATAAGCTGTTTTATCTCATTTTACTTCTGAAAGTAAAACTTACAGAAAATGCTGACTTGTATAGATCGCATCACAAATGAGGCATATTGGGGAAATGAGTTTTACATTGTCTACTGGCTATTGGTATGGCCATGCAGGCTTTCTGACACTGGAAAATTATACTGTATTAACATTTAGCTTTTATCTGTAATTGCTGATTGTGTTTAAACATCCAGAATGATGTCATTCTGATAAAACTACACCTCTCAAGACTAACTACAGTTTCTGTTCTTGGTATGAGCTAGGCTGCCATATTATTGTTGGATGTGCTCATATTATTGTTGGATATCCTAAGATTAAGTGAAGGCATGTTTTACATAGTGCTCATTGACAGACCTTATTCAACTTGTGTTGTGGTACAAAGTAATTTATCAGTGTTAATAAAATCTAAATAAGGTTAATGTGGTAAAGAAAACCTTAAACTAGCTCTTTATTGAAGAGCTGAGTTTCACTCACACAGTGGAAGGAAATAATTTCATAGTCAAAACATTTCTTGTATGCAAATGCCCATGAAGTACTAGGGTACATGCAATGTTATTTTGTACTACACAGAGGAGTAGGTATTAAATACCAGATCAATATCAGAAGATAGCTGAAGAAGCTTAGTACTCCTAGATCTACAGTCCTACCATTATCTCTAACAAAAAAAAAAAAAAAAAAAAAAAAACATTAGCACATTGCAATGGGAAATCACAACTCCCACAGTCAAAGATTAAAATACTGCAAACACAAATAAATTACACAGTGTCAAATCCCACATGACAACGACCACAATAAATTCCTGTGGAACCACATTTATTTTTTTATGTATTTGATCACTTGCAATGTTCCCACCCTACTTCACAATTAAACAATATAAAGTTCACACTGTTGAATGAATTCACTGTTCATAATAAAAATGGATAGTATATTGTATGTACAGTGATGCCTTTTTCATATGTACAATACACAAGCTGTATCGTACAATTACACACAACTGTACCATAAACACCATTATTTCTTTGAAACAATCTCAGTAACTTAGAATCTTAGATTATTGCAACGACACTTTAGATGACCAAACTGATAAAAATGCTATTGTACCTCTTACAGCTTTGACTGAAGCTTTTTCATTGCTTCAAAGATCAAAGTGAATAAATTAGCTATGTTGAATAAAGTGCAACTTTCCCTTAGGAAACCATTTCTTCAAGAAAGTTATCATTTGCAAAATTCAAATAGTCTTAAACACATAGGAATTTCAAACCATAACAGTTTATAAAATCAATAAAAATCTGGCTTTAGAGACTAGTATATTTGAAAAGACTGCTATTTGAAAGCATGGAGCCTAATGGTGTGGCCAATAATAGCATATGAATATGGAGAAGGACTGATCTTTTCACAGTACTTAATATATATTTTTTATAAAATCATCTGTTTCCAATAATTGATAAAAAAAACTTTTCAAGCTTTCTCTAAAAAATTCTCTGCTCTGAAATAATTAGTCCCACAAAAAATAATTGAAATTTATGACTAATAGACTATAATATACTGAATTCTTTATAATGAATTTCCTGACTTTTGAGTCTCTTAGAATTACGTATTATTTCTGAATTACTATTACTGCCATCTAAAAATTATAAATAAAACCTAAATTACTCATTTTGGAAGGACAATGTAGCTAACAGAAAACTTCATTAACTCAGGTCTTGACTACATTTTTTTTCCTAATAGTAAGAAAATATTGTGTGCAATTTTGCCTTCCATTGTCTAAAAATCTCAGAGTTGAAGATAAGATTTTTAGAGTGAAATTACTTTGCAAGTTAATCTTGACTGCCTGTTTCTTAACAAGATCATACGAATAAACTAAATAATAATTTCTCAGTATATTATCTTATTTCTAAGATTTTTCAGAAAGGAATCTTAATATGTGATCTACTACAACTAACTGCTCAAAGCAGTTAGATTTTTAATACCTCCAAGGATGCAGATTCCTAAGCTTCTCCAAGAAACTCTGGCCACTGGTGAAAAAGTTTTTCCTAATACCTAATCAAAATTTCCCATGCTGCCACTTGTGTCTATTGCTTCTTGTCCTACCACCGTGCACCTTCGAGAAAGTCTGGCTTCATCTTCTCCATACGCTCCCTGAAGTAGTGTAGTTAACAATAAGATCTCCCTTAGGTTTCTTTTTCTTAAGGGTGAGCAATCTGAGTTTCCTCAGCCTCTTCTCGTACAGCATGTGATCTAAATCCCTAATCATTTTAGTGGACCTCAGCTGGATTCATTTCTGTATGTCAATGTCTTTCTTGTAATGGGGAGCCCAAAACTGGACACAGGTTCAGATACATCTCGCAAATGCTGAGCTAAAAGGGAGAATCACTTCCCTCAGCTGGCTAGCTGCTCTCCTGCTAATAGAATATGTGGTTAGCTCACTTATTTGCAAGGGCACGCTGCTGGCTCATTTTCTGCTTCACTCTGAACCCCCAGGTGTTTCTTCTACAAACTTCTTTCTATCCAGTCAGTACCTAATGTTTTGTTGCATGGGGTCATTTCACAGAAGTAAGACTTTGCATTTACTTCTATTGACCTTTATGAGCTTTCTGCCAGTCCACTTCTCCAGCCTCTGAATAGCATTCTGCCCTGAAGTGTACTATTTTCTCCTCCCAATTTAGTATTGTCTACAAACCAGTTGAGCATGCAGTCTGTCCTATCATCAAGATTATTAGTAAAGACATTAAATATTGTTGGCCTCAGTAATGACCCATGAGGAATGCCACTGGTTACTAGCCACTCATTGGAATTTGTGTCTTTGATCACAATCTTTTGAGTCAGGCCAATTTTCCATCTTATCAGACACTTAGGCATTTCGTATCTCAGCAGGCTGGCTACAGGAACACTGTGAGAGACAGAATCAAAAGACTTGCAGCCAAGGTATACAACATTCTCTGCTCTCCTCTTGCTCACAGACACAATCATTTCATAACATAGGCCAACCAGCTTGGTCAGGCACAGTTTTCCTTGGTAAATCCATGACAACTATTCCCAGTCATGTTTTCCTTGTCCTCTTGTCCCTTACATGCCCATAAATGGCTTATAGGAGTCTGGCTATGCTATACCTTCCCAGATCTTCCTCCGTGACTTTCTTGAAGATGAGTGTGACATTTGATTTTTTCAGTCATGATAACCTTAACAATAATTTTATAATTCATTTTCATAATGTGAAATACATTTAATAATATAATTTAAGAATAACTGCATCAAACATTCTTTTTCTATCATTAGGGACCTTCTGATTTAAGTAGCTTTCTCTTTGCTGTCATCTTCACCTTCTTACAGCTCATCACAGTTTATTCTACCTGCTGTGAAAGTAAGCACCAATATGATAGTTCAAAGGAAAAGTAATAAAATGACAATAGGGTAAATTATAACATAACCAGAAAGTCAACATATGCTGGTGAAATTAAATTGCAAGTTTCTCCGCTCTTCTCTGACGAGTTTAGATTTTTTTTTCTTGGAATAATGTTAGTAAGCCACTGAAATATTGTTGTAATTCAATAAGCAGGAGCTGCTTCTGTTCAGTTTTTTTAGGTTATATATTACGAGGTTATTTTTCAAGTTGCATACTCCTGAAAAGAAAGAGTTAATTGCCTCAAGGAACTATTTCTTTTGGCTGAATTTTTAGCAAGTTTTCTATAGTATTATTCGGAGTTCAGTAAAATGAAACTTACCATTAATATCCTAAACATGTAAGTGCAAAATGGTTTAGGCTGAGCTGGACAATGTTTGCAGGAATTCCTTGAAAAAATTTCTTTTTTTCCCCCTAAATAAAACATACTGAGTGTCTTTTTTTTTTTTTTTTTTTTTTTTTTTTTTAAACTGTGATTCATAATCATAGGCATCTGTTTCATTTTCTTCTAGAGAAACAGAAGACATGAGAAATGAATTTTAGGAAGGTCTAACCCATTAATTTCCATCAAACTATGCTGGACTTTATATTTTACTTTTTGAAAATCAAGAATATCAAAATACAATCCTGGAGATATCTCTGTAGAGAAGTGCCTTTAGTAGCTAATCAAACCAGATATCATTTAAGAAGAAACTAATGAAGCAAAGACACTTGCTATTATTACTTTAACAGTTATCCCAAATTTACTTAGTTTAACAGAGTTATGAATATCATTACAAAATGTTAAAAGCAACATATTTTTTCATAAATGTCAAAGCTCATCTTGAAGTGAAGGAGAAAGGAATAGGATTAGAGACATATAGAAGACAAATTTAAGGCCAGCATAGAATTCAGCCTGACTGTGATTCAGCTCAAGTGAAGGTGTAAGGGGTCAGTCCTCTATACTCATATGAAAAAAAAGGAATAATTTTTTTTATGGTTCTTCTGCAAACAGCAATCAAAGAAGCAGAGAGAAGACTTGACTGATTGCTGGATTGCTGGTACTTTAAAACACTAAGGTGAGAGTTGTAACTCCGGATCTTGTCCATTCAGTTCAAACACCGGATACTCTTATTACAATGATAGCACCTCTGAATCCTGAAACACACTTATGACGGGCACCATTACATTTATTAGCCATTGTGTTGCAGATTTGGTTTTCCTGTACTAGCAAAGAACTGTAGGGTTATCAGGAAGACATCCTTGCTTGTAGTGTCTACATTTATCTACGCATCAACATGGATATTGCATTCCTAAAATGCTAGGAATAATACATATAGTTAATTTGATCATTAAACAAATACTTTATCACTTAGTCCTTTGACAAACAGAGTTGTTAGATCAATAATCAATAGCAGTGAGTATTGCTAACGTGCTCTGTGCTAAACCAGGCTTTCATTACAACTTTGTGTGTTACATAATATACAGTGAGAATATAACACAGTCAAAACCACTGGTGATTCATAGCTCTTGTTCTAACTATGACAATAGCCATTTATTTCAGATTGATGTCCTTTTTTTTATATTATGTCTATTTGGGAGAGAATGGAAGTTCAGAAGCATTCAGATGATTTTTTGTAGTAGAAATCATTATATATCCTTTGTAATAGTAAATGATATTCAGGAGGGCATGTTTTCCTCAAATGTTAATATTTTGTTGCTTATAGCCTTTGGTGACCCAACTGACTACAAGTGTAAGATGTTAATATTAAAAATTTAAATATGTAGCTTGACTATTTTAAATTGAAAATCATGGTTATCAATAACATGATGTATTGCATAAACTCATCTTTGTTGCAAATGTATCAATATATAATATATATATGTAATATATAAACATCCACCACAATAGAGTTCTCTTATTACTTTCACCATCACATTAAGATTACAGTATTCTAATTTTTTCCTAATCTTTATATAAGTATCTTTATAAAAGTTTTATCGAAAGGTGCACTTACCTTTTAATTGATGCATTTGTGGCATTAATAACTCAGATGACTTCCTTTTATACAGAGCTATAGAGTCAACTGCTGATAGGGAAGCTTTATACTGGGAAGATGGATAATATGCATACATATATACATACATACAAATATACATATATATATATATATATATATATACACATACATATTTTTCTGCTGTACCCTTTTTCCCTGAGAAGAGGCTATGATTCTTTTCTTTTCTGCACAAACTCTTAGTCTTTGAGATAGCTGGATCAGTGCAAAAGTAAATATTTCATAGATGAGGAAAAATACTCTGAATATATACTAATTCTGTAAGGAGGATCAGTGGATTTATGTAGACTGAACTTGAAATGTTTAAGTCAAACTTTGCTGTTAAAAGAGTAAACTTTTGCACTGTGACCTGTCTCTTTTATGTGACCATCTTCTACTTTGAATTATTTGCCCGACGTTAACACTGCTCACAGCTGTAGCTAGTTAGGTGAGTGTTTCATAGGGAAAAATCAGAAATGCATACATTTCTAAGGATACTTTCCATTTGTTGGCCTAGTTACATGCCAAAGAGAGAAGATACATGGAAATATGCATCTGTGTGAACACTTTGTGTAGACAGCATGCAGTTTTCCCGATTAAAAATTGACTACAAGATTTAGCATTCTATGGTAGAATTTCACAAAAAACAAGATCAATTTAGTTTGGCAAGAAATGTTTTTCACAAAGAAATTTTGATTAACACTTTAACATTTCAGCTTTTTCTTGTTCATCTTAAGCAGTTACATTCTCCATCAAGCTTTATATTATTGTGCCTAGGATTGATGCTCAGATGGCAAGCGTCCACTTCCTCATGATATAACCCCCTACCACCTTACATTTTTTATGGTATTCATTTTCTTTTAGTTCTTTGTAACTTCTTCAGTGCTCAAAAGACTTATTGAAAATTAGCTTTTCTGATGAGTTTGCCTTGTCTAATTCTTTCAAAAATATGATAAAAAAACAAGTCCTACTTCAAGTGTTTGCCTTTAGAACTATTAAATATTCTCAGATTATAGTTGAAATGAAATATCTTTCTTCGTTGTGTTATATCAAAACATCATCTGATTTCTTTAAATAAAGTATTTTTTTGAACAATTCTGACTTTGATACATAATTATTCATGATATTAGAATTTCCATCTAGTAGCATAGTAATAGCATCTTTGAGATTCCTGTTGCTGCTACTATATATAATTTGTCAACATTTTTTACTATTTCTTATCTCTAGGAATTTCTGTGTGCATGGTTGTTGTCCAGTACCACTTTTATCGATTTTCATATTACTAACTTCACTATGATGAAGTTGGAGGTTAATGGAATTTTATTGTCTAGTATTGCTACATGCAAAACCAAAGTCTGTTCCCCGCTGTGATATTCTAACTGCTAGTCAATACAGCAATATGCATCTGTTTGCATAAACTCCCCTTTCTTTCCATCTGGATAATAACAGTAGAAGAACAGCTTGGTTTTCAGGTACTTAAACAATTGTACTGTTTTGAGGCAACCACTGATTTTCAGTGCTATGGTAAGTCTATCACATAATTAGAAAAAACAACTTTTCATTATTATTATTATTATAAATCAGTGTCAACTGGGTCTCCACTGCCAATGGGCGATATTTCACTATTAATCAATCATCTACTCTGCTAGAAGAAGCTATTTTTTTTTTTATGCATGCTGACTGAAGCCTCACAAGTCTAATACTTTTGGAAGATGATTGTTGCTAGTTGTCAATTTTGTCTGAAAAGAACTGTAGTACTCAGCAGAGAGTTTAGAAATGTTGGTAAAATAAAAAGTAATTTACATCTAGACTAGTAATAAAACATTTTTCTGTAATAAAGTTCATCAGCTTTGGAAGCTACTGAAGTGAGAAAAACCTGGAAGCACTAATCCATTGTAGACTGGCTATTGGATGGCTTTGTGATACAGCTGTGAAAAGGAGAATGCAGTATAACATGAAAGATTTTTCAAGGGAATTAGGTAAACACGAGAAGCATTGCACAATGGCCTTTATGAGACCTTACCTTGGAATCTCATATAAAATTCTCTTCCATGTTCATATTACAAAATTGTCTATGTTCAAAAAAAGACACTTTACACAGGAATAGATGCATAAAAGAGCTGTTAATACGAACAACAAAATAACACACCTGTTTAACATAAATCTATATATCCATATCTATATGTACACACACATACATATATATTTGGTAGACTGGCAAAAAGAAAAGGTGGGTCTGGACTATTCCTGATTCACATATTGACTTAAACACAAAACAGGTAGAAAAAATATTTAAAGAAAAGGCTAATGAAGCCATTTAAAAAGAAGGATTATGTCTGGATGAAATCTAGTTCTGGGATAGATCCTTATTCAGAGTAATGATGACAGGTAAATGGATCTTGAAGAAAAAAAAGGATCTTGATAAGTAGCAATAAAGGGATTGTCTTATCTGAGGACTGTGCTAGCTGAAGACTGGATTAAATAGGCAGAGGGTTTGTTTCAGTTCTACAGTCATCCTATGTACATGAAATTCCCTCACTTTACTGCGTGTCAATATCCATCTGGATCCAAGTAACAAGAATGTTCCACCAGGTGATGCTCAGCAAACGCATTGTCCCATAAGAAATACTGCAACACTGTTGCAGACTGTGAACTTACATGTGATAGCAGTAAGTTTTGCAAAAATAAATAAAAAAACTTGAGCTGAATAAACTGCAGCAATTCAAAGAAGGCAAAAGTGCCTATGGCTAGAGGAAATCTGATAAATTATTAGCATTTATGTTGAAACATCTGAAAATAAAATGGCATTTTAATGCCTACATATCAGTGCTTCAGTTAAGCTAAAATTACCTTCTATTCAAACAGAGAATGAATGTATACATTAATTTAAATTAAAACAGTTCAACTGATTGAGTATTTTTTTTTGGCAATTATGAATACTTCTTCTAATGGGATTGACTTTTTATGCACAGATAAAGGAGAAAAAGAAACCGAAGAAAAAGTTCTATAAAACTTTGAAAAAATTCCTGGTGATTTTTTACCAAAAGCTGTTGGTGAACATTTCAGCCATGTCACCTAAAATACATTAATTTTAGTAAAACTGTGTGTGACAGAGATTAACAAAAATGTACTTAGCAATAGAAAATCCATGAAAAGGATGCTCTGTTAAAATTAGGAAATCCTTTTTCATTAAGCGCTTAGCTGACAGAACATTAATTGTTATATTGGTGAGAAAAGCAAGTTTACTTGCTGATCATGGCCAAAAGTGAATCTTTTGCAATGGTCATATTTTATGTTTTATTATTTATAATGTGTAGTGGTCAAAAGATTTGTGGTCTTATGTGGCTATATTAAGATTTCAGAACAGCCTTCTAACAAACAGACTGAATAAAACAGACTAAAAGTGGAACACATGGTAATGCATAAGCTTGCTCTCCACATATGTTTGTTTTTGTGGTATTTACTAGTAGTATATTGATATGCAGGAACAGGATACATTGCATTTGGTGAAATAAATAAATAGAGTAACGGTCAATTATCTCATACAGATTTCTTATACATATAAATCAAAATAAGTATAAGCTATATAATTGGGTCTGTTTAAACTTGTAGTTGTCAATGCTTATTCGTTTTCCAAATTCAACTCATATGTGCATTTTTCCCCTTTTGTTCAACACTGAAAACAAACAATAGCAACAAAAACCACACAGATGGAGCCATGAGAGTTTAAAACTAGTCAGTAAAACTTTTCCAGATAAAGGAGTCCATGTCTTTCATAGATGGATGAAACTGGCCATCTGGCAAATAGAATAAATGTTCTGTGAAGTTCATTTTGATCAGTGTGTAGGGAAAATGTATTTAGAATCTTTTAAAATTGTGCAATAAAGAGAAATTAAGGATATAATGATTTACTGCAGGCAGTATTAGAAAGAACTATTGTAATTTTGAAGGTGCAACATGAATAGTATGCCCACTATTGCTTTCAATATGGAAGAAAAAAATAGGCAAATTAAACAATGATCATGGCCAGCTCTCTATTGAGCACATCTTTCAGTGAGATCACAATGATATATTCATGTTATGATTTAAAAATCTAGAAAATAGCATGTATTTTCATCTTAATTATTCTGAAGAATTAATTTTATTATACTTTTACTTAAGATCTAGACATTTTTCACACCTCTTAAACAATAAATAATTATTGATTATATGATTTTATTTATGCTACAAAAAGATAAATAGCAAGTGGTAATTTATCTAAATAAACAATTGATGTTACTATTTCATAGCAATTCTAATTAAAATTTCATAACAATTGCCAAAGTAGTTTTTTGGCAACCAGAAGCATTCAGAAATAAGTGTTCTAATCTCATTTTTAAATAGTCACTTACAAATTTTTCTGTGAAAATTCAAGATAAATAGGATATTTGAAGTTGTTCTTAACTATAAAATTAGTTCAAATATCTAGAAAGCAAAATAATTACTTAGTGAGAATGCACTGACAGATTTTCTTTCAATACTAGTTGCAGAATACAATACTATATTTGGCTTCAGAATTTGTAGCTGTCAGGTAATTTTCAACATATGCCCACTAGCAACAAACTGTGCTTTAGGTTTCTCCAAGAAGTTTTAGAAGAGGTGCATTAATGTTTCTGACCCCGAGAAACCAATACTGCAGTACTTATTTCAAACGACTTTGCAAATTTTAGCTGTGATCAGCTTTTCTGAATATAGAGATACCCTTGTCCCTTCTTCTGAGTTCAAGTGAACTACAGAACATTTGTTTTCTTTTGAACTATGGATTTCGACATATAGTTTGAAATCAGGGACTCAAACTGCTGATTTTTTGCCCTTACTTCATCTAAGAATAGAATAGAATAGAATATCTGGCTTTATATCAAGTCTCATACCAAATTATCATATAGATTCTAAAACACAAGTTTATGACTTACAAGATTTAATTTAAAATGTATTATTAGTGACTTCCTCTTGCATACTGAGTATCAAAATAATCAATTACAAAGAGGTTGTGGTTATTCTTTATCATTCTAGACTTCAAAATTTAGATCATTTTTGTACTGCAGCTTTCTGAAAATACCTAGCAGAAGGTCATTTTGTGGCATTACAGGCAGCACATACTCATTTTCTGATTTTCTAAATTGCCTATGGAAAAGAGTAATCACAGTAGTACACCTGACATTTCAATGAAATTACTGTATGCACTGATCATGTCTAGTTATGCACAAATGACCAGTTAGGTATGTGAATTGTTGACTATTAAAAATATAAGCATACAAAGGGAAAAAGTAAACAAAGATTTTTATGCAAGGAAAATGTCCTAATTTGTCGAATGACCTAAAAGTAAAAAAAAGAAAAAAAAATACAAAATATATCAATAAATTACTGTGCTGTAAAGATACTTAACAGACTGATGATAGATGTATGCCACATATTTCTTAAATATTTCTTCATGTAAAATAAATTGTAGAGCCAAATTCAAGCCTTATTTAATTCACTTAAAATTAACACAGTAGTAATAAGGCAGTTAGCATTTGCAGTCTCAGGGTGGCAAGGATGTAAGTAGTTAAAGATCCTATAAACATATGTCCTCTAGGCAAATGCTAGATACAGAAAACGCATCTTCTTTTTCACTTAGTTATTCAAGCTAGCTCTCTCAAGTACCACTCTACTGGCAAGTTATAATAATACAGAAAGAATAGAAACTGATGCTGATAGAAAAAAATACAAAGTAAAACGTATTTGGCTTATTTTTTAAATGTTTCATCTCTCAAAGTCAGCTCTTCCTTTATATCTTGTATGTTATCATTTTCCAATATGCATTTATAGCAAATATTAGGGAATACAAGCAATAATACAAATACTGCAGTGACCATCTCATACTTTTAGTAAAAAATAATGCATATTTTTCTCCATTCCAGTTACCCTCAGCATGACAGATATGCAGTTGTACACTAGTGACTTACAGTGAACAGAAAATGCTAGACACAAAACCCATTCCCTGATCCAAACAGGTAGCAATATCTAAGCTTGAGTAGATTCATTACCTGAACTCATATGCTGTGACTTGTCCTATTATTGCTTTTGAGCTATGCAGAATGTTTACTTGTAGAAGGCAGAGAATAACAACGCCTACTGATTATTCAATTTAATGTCAGAGGAAGTAAAGGAAGCACAGGTGGAGAGCTGAAAAATGCTAACTGAAGGATGATTCCAGGTGCAGAAATCAGCTTGAAAGAAGGCTAGAAGCTAGGAGCAGACAAACAAAATACAAGTTATATTAAGGTGAAAAGAAAGACGGCTATGAGCACAATTGGGAGGTGAAGGAAGAGGTACAGGAGCAGAACAAAATAATGGAAGACGAATTTGAGCATCACCCGGTTTCTGAAGCTGATTCCTCTGATGACGTCAGTCCACGTTTTGTTATAAAACCTGGCAGGAAGAGGATAGAGTTTTCTTTGTACTAACTCTAACCTTGACAATTTTATGCATGGTTCGTAACATCTGCTTCAATGAATAGCAGCTGGCTAATAACTTGCCAAAATATCAGCTGAATTAGAAAGCTGTGAATCATTGAACTCTACCAATTGCATGCTCAAAAGATTCCATGAAATCAAAGCTCCATGTGCACAAGTACAGGGTAGTGAGAGAGCATTTGTAGCAGCAGTGTCCTGCAGAAGTGAAATGCTGTTAGTACATTCTGCAATCTCTGCCATAATTTTCACTGGTAAAAATGGTAAAGTGATAATTGTGGGCCCTGTGTTTGGGATTAATTTATGGTGAGTGAGTTTGGGTGAACTTCTTGGATAACTTTATTGCCTATATTTAATAGATTGATCATATGAATTATGGTTTGTTGTAAAGGTGCCCAGTAGTTCAGATAGATATCATTTAGTAATTCATGAAATTAAACATAAATAATAATTCATATATATGTGTGACCTTCCTTGGAATCTTTCAGGACTTAATCCTTTGGGATAGGTATTAGGAAGCATTTGTGAAATACTAAACAACCACTCTTCCAATTGGTTTGGTTTACAATATAGAGATCTTGTGGAAGTCCTCTGAAACTTTCACATTCACACCTCTGTTAAGCATTTTATTGCATAGGGATCTTTGGATTAAGCAGATACTGTGTAAAATTTTTAAGGCTATAATTGTTGACTAAATGGTTGATATAAATATAAGTATCCACATGAGATACAGGAACCTCACTTAGAGATTTTCCTTTTAGGCACCACAGTGTCTAATAAAATAGATACTTGGCTCCAAGAGGGTAATTCAGAACACAGAACTTATACCTATGCTTCTTACATGACATATGGGAAGGATTAAGTGATGACGAGTGATTAATCACTATAAAGAGAGATTCAGAAAGATTACATGCTGAGCATACACCTAGAGTAATCTATCTTAAGCAGGTCTTAATGCTCTTAAGCCACAAGAGCTGCAGGAGGAGCTGCTGACACAACAATTTGCAAATAGTCCAGAAATTTAACTGACCCAGAGAGCAGAAAGCCAACAGTGAACTCCAGCCTTAACCCTTGAAGGCTGAAAAGCCTTGCTTCTCAGATGAGTGCTATACTTACTGAATGTAGAATATTTGGAGAAGCCACCAGTCTTGAGAAGAGGTACAGAATAACTCTTCAGCCAAACATGTGATTATTATTAATCCAAATAAAACAAATGAAAAGGAGACTAATCGTGGTTAATTGGACATTAAACTACACTCTGAAATGGGCACATATTTTCTGTATTGTTTTTACTTTCAAGCAAAGCCTGCATGAGGCATGAAGCACTCTGAACTAAAGAGGGAACTGAAGTCAAGCCATCTTCTTTTTTATGTATGTTTTAGTCAAAAGATGGTTATGCGATAAGTGGATACTAGCACGTCACCTTTGGAGCTAAAACTGAGTATAAATGCTGTGCTCATCTATATTTTAAAAATGATCGAGTCTTAATCAAGGGGGCTTCTTCAGAGTCTTTGCCTGAAAGCTCTGGACTTCATCTATTCCACTCTGTTTATACTCAGGAAAAAACAAACCAACAAACAAAAAAACTATAAAGCACAGATGACCTTTTAATAACTTTATATTCTTATCACATCTTTGGAGAAGGAGGCCAGAAGGTGACTGCAATCCATGTGATAACTGCTAATCGGTTTTAGATATGGAGAAAGTTGGAGAGACTGGCCTGGTATTCTACATGATTGATGAGGACGTTGGTGATTTATGAAGATGATCTAAGTTAAAAAAGCAGCAACTAGTTAAATAATAGCCCTTCAATGGCATCACATCCACAGTGGTCCAACACTTTGCTGAAGGCGGAGCCTGAGGTGGGACCCCTACACATACCAGCCAGGCTGCCAGTCAGGACTTGCACATGTTGACCACTCACAGTGAGTCATGCTCCTCTGAATTTACGGTGTTGGTCACAACCGGAAAGGCTGGGGCCTTGACAGACAGTATGCGTTTGTATTACAAAACAGAAATTTTAGGATAAAAATCAGTTTCCATCCAATATACCCTTCTTGTATAGTAAATAAATCTTCAATTCTATGTCAGAGTGGCATGGTTTATTCTCTCACTCATCCTACCCTAGCTTTCCCCATGACAATAAGGCCACAACTGCACGAACTGTTTCATCCAGTCTGAGAGCACCACACCAGTGTCATCTGGCTCTGGCAAAATGAACATTATTTTCTAAAGTACTTATTGAAAATACGAATGAACACATTAATATTAATTTGTTAGGCATAGATAGGTAATGTCCTGTGAATATAGAGGACTGTACAATGTCTGCATGCACATATGTGCAGAAGAGTGGCTTTTTTCCAATCATATACTAATCTTCATGCATTATAAACATAGTACTATATTTATCTTATTTTTCTTTTTCAGATCAGTGCTGCATGCACAAGAACAATTACTGAGATATTCCAAACTTTATTAAAATTAAAATCCAGCCATGTGAAAAATACTGTGCTTAACAAATTGCAAAATGTCTTAAGTTAGAGACTAGACAGAGAGGTTTCCTATACCAATTTAGCAGAACATATTCTTGCAAGGTGAGAACGATCTTTTCTTGACTGTACAACTTCTTATGGTTATTCTTCTGCCCATGGGAAAGAGGAATGCTTTATCTGAGGCAGCTGTTGAACTTCATAGAATAGTAAATTATTCTAACCATTCTATTTGCCAAAGTCCTATTTTTTTTTAGCATTTTTTCTTTTTTATTTTCATTTATTAAAAGATTTATTATATGAACTGACTGTACTTGCAAAATCTCCTATTTAGCAACCTCATAAAATGAAGCTTCTGTCACAGAATAGCTGGTAGTAACGCAAGCATCCCATCTCACTATAACTATGTGCCTAAGTCAGATCATGGAACGAGAAAGGGTTATTTAAATTCTGTCCTTGTTCACTTCTTGGCTGCTTTGTTAATGCTGTTAACAATTTGCAAACTCTGATAAGTCTGGAATGGAAATGAGCTAATACTGCAAATAATTTTTACACAGACAGCCCCTATAAGAGAGCTTTTAATGGCTGTTGGTGGGATAGACTAGAATTATTATCCTGGAGACAATAATTTTCTTTAAATATTAACAAGCTTTTGAATCATTTGTTCTCTGAAACAAAAATCACCAAATCCATCTTTAGAGAAACAACTGGAAGAGATATAGGGCTAAGATATAAATAAATAAATAATAAGAATTTGGGCAGAATCAAAGCCCCCAATAGCATATTCATGATTCAGTCCTTTCTTTCTGTCCTTTCTCTTTCCCTTTCCATGTAACCTTAGCTGTGCTTCTACTACTCGGCTATCATTTAATTTAATACAAATTCAACAACCTTTGCTAATGAATCCTGTAAAAATTTTCTAAGGTACTACTATGCCACAGAAATCCAGAGCCGTTGTGTTTATGCAATACTGTGACTATCTACTGTCTATATGAGGCCCAATCAGAGAACAAACTCCTAAACCCTCTGAGAGTCCCCTGTCAAAAACATGATCTGAATGCTCTTGTCCTAATTCTCTCCGATAGGATCAGGTTCCTTTCCAAATAAAGCTGAAATCACTTCTTTAAGAATGGTGGTGATGCTATTAATCCCAAGTATATCATCTGAGTGGTTAGGGAATCCTCCCAGAAGTTTGCAGAGATGGACTAAACTCTATCCTCAGTCTGAGAAGGGTTAAAAAGTGTTTAGAACATTAAAATTCCAGATAGAATCTTTTGAAAGAGAGCTCAATTTTCCATACCTATCAGGACCAGCAAGATATGCTAAATTTGTATTATTTTTCATTATTATTGTAATTTCTTTATTACTGTAATGCTTATTTTCATTTTGTTCTTTTCCTGCCTCTATTCTATCACATTCCTGAAGGAGAAAAAAAATTGTTGAAATCTTGAAATGGTGTATGCCTCACTTTTTAAAGTATGTCTCTAATTTTAGATTGACAATGGGAATTTCAAAGGAAACTAAATTATTTAAGCTCACAAGGTTCAGTGACTTCCAGTGGGATTTTTGCTTTGTCCCTTAGGTACTTTCAAGAATCCTGCCTCTGATCCTAATTTAAACACATATATTAAAGTGGTAGGTTTTTAGAAGTAGTGAGCAACAAGTTTCTACTGACTTGGGAACTCATTATCTCCAAAAGTAAGGCCATTTTCATCAAAGGGTTGGAATCTCAGCACTCAAATTTAAAGAGTTTGAAATGCTTAAAGTCAACTCTTGTATTCAGAAAAAAAAAAAAGAATAAATACAAATTTAAAAGCAAATCTTAAAAGCCTTCCATAATATAGTGTGTAATGAGCTCCTTGTGGAAATGTAAGGTAGCAGACAAGGGGGAACAAAATAAGCAGACACATGCATCTTATAAAGGAAAACATAAAAAGAAAACAACCTTGGAGTTATTCTGTCAGGGCTATTCCAGTCTATGCCTAAAAGTTGGTGCTGTTGATATGTTATGAATAACTGGAATGAAGCAGAAGTGTGAATGACCCATCAAGCCATTTTATCCTGACTTCCTTGGGAACTGAGACTTATGTCAGAGTGTATCTCTGTATTTCAGCATGTTCAAGTAGATTTCAATTCATTAATCAAATTCAACCTTATTTTGATGGCAAATTATCAAGCTCCTAAGTTTCATGACAACATGCAATCTGACAAAGGAATATGACTCTATTATTCCTCCCATTTATGCAAAAATGCCTCATTCAAGGAATAAGGAAAAGACATCACACTAGAATAGTTTAAATCCATACTTTATTACATACAGAATTCATACATTAGTACATACAAAAGACAGATACAGTTACAGAAAAGTGTATTCTGTGAATCACAAATGAGGGGCTTTATGCTCACATACAATTCAGTGGAAAAGTCATTCAATTAAATCCATTTGAAGCAAGACTTCAATTAATAAAGCTTGCCATAGACATCTCACCCTACCTGAGACTCACCCATGAGACTAAGAGCAGCGTTTTTGTTCCATTTAGGGAACAAAGATTTCTTAAAACTAACAGATGGAAACGCTCACAGTAGCACAGTCAAAAAATAACTGATACTGCCTCTGCTAAAGAAGGTCCTACGCAGAGATGCCAGGTTGCACAGAAGTTTTAGAGAGGTGCCAAGGCAACCAAGGCAAAAATTGTTGCCTTTACTGCCTATAAATTAGTAATTACAGGACTTAATGGTATGAGGTTCTCTCCAACCAAGCCAGTGACAAAGGATTTTCTGACTAAGCCATATAATCTACTTTTTCTAGTTAGCTGAGGCTAACTTCACAGTGGCCAAAATAAATGGCCAAATAAACTGTTAGAAATAGCTGAAATTAATGAGCTTCAGGACATAGGTAGTCTAGCCCCACAGATGTAAGTCTGCTCCAGTGCTCTGTCTCCAGTCCAGCCATGGTGAAGCACACAGGAGGCACAAACATACCCGTGCACGCACAGTACTGACGTGGCTGGCCACACAGATCGAGACACTGAGAGCAATGCTTTTACTAGTACCCACATAAATACAAACAGCAAATCTGAGGAATAGAGATGGCATGGTCCTCCTCGTCCTTACTGGCTGAAGAAGATTGAGATCACTAGTATTCATAAACATAGACACAGACACAGACACACACACACACACACACACACTGTGGACCTCTCTAGCACTTGGTTTCAAACCTCTATCCAGCTGCTGGCTCTTGGGCCTCTACAGCTCGTGGCACCTCACTCCAGCAGCTGCTGCTGAGCCCTCTTACCCTGCACACCCGCCAGGCTGCCTTCAGACCTGTTTGTGTTCAGATGTAGACTCAGAATAGGGAGTGCACCCACACAGAAAACACTCAAAAGTAGGATTTATTAAGAAAGTATAAATTGCAGTGACCCAGCACAAAGCATATTGACCAGCAACCTGTTTACATGCAGCCAGTCTCTTTCACTCTCTTCTTCCTCTATTTTCCCACGTTTCTCCCTAATCCACCTTGATTTCACCCTGCTGCCTTTAGTCTTCTCCCCCCTAAATATAAGCCCTGTACATTCTCACCGTCTTATGATCCTTGACAGGTCTTTTAGTTTAATTTGCTTTTGCCACATTTAATCCTAGCAAACTGGAGCCACCATAGGGTTATCTACATTCACCTAAAGTCATGATCAAAAACAACCTAACATAGTTTATATTACTCACTATGAAGAAAAACCGCGCAAAAACAGAACCTCTGCTATAGATTCCACAATAGCCATGAGCGGATGTCTTCAAAAACTGAGTAGCTGACATGCAGATGCTATCTTTTATTTGCATTTCAAAGATGACATTAAAAGGCAGGTAAGAATGCACTTAACTTTCTCTTAATATCGTTTTCCATTTAAGCAATTGATGCGTGTCTTACAAATAAAATTTGATTGTTCTTCTTCCCATTTACAATTTGAGCAACCACAAGCAGGAGGAAAGATAATCCAATTAGAAAAGTTTTGAATTAAAATGTTGTCCAGACAATGACAGCCTTTATGTAAACTTAATATAAAGCATTATTTGCTAATAGCATATTTTCTTAGGTATAATTTGTCCAAAAGCAACAGGATCAGTACTCCAGTTATACATTTATATTTGAAAGAACATTTTATGACTGCCTATCAGATCATAAAATATATTCATCATAAAAATCACATAATATTTTTATGACCCAGTTCTATTGTGAAATAACCAGATTTTTAAATACATCTATCTATCCTTTTCTGTCACATTAAAGAGCACACAACAATAGCAACAAAAAGTGACAATTGAAATAGGTTCTTAAAAACATAAAGTATGTGTCTGGCCTAACAATGAAGAACATACCTACTGCCTTCCAGAAGTTTAGTGTGAACTGTGGGACAGCTTTCACCTTCTTATCACTTCATCCACTGGCAGTCCATGGATGCAAAAGAACTGACACAGTGCAGTTTTTCAAGGTGGAGAAGAATTGTTTTCTAAGGTTATGTAAACTCATGAAGAACTGCAGCGCTATGCTCCACAGCAATCACACCCACAGTGCTGTGCCCTGCTGTGCAGGGCAGGATAGACTGACAAAATAGCAAAGATGCAGCTGCCAGCTCTGACAGTGGAAGGATGAAGCCTCCAGAAAGCCCACACTCATGTGAGCTGAGGCTTTCCTTGCTGCTTCAAGTCTCTATGTACTGAGGTATATTCAAGTGTTTGCTGTTTCTTCAGTGCTCTGCAATAATAATATCAAAATTCTCAATGTGTACATAACCTTCCCTTAAAACATTGAGGAATACTTTATATTACAACTTTGTAACCATCCATAACATTCTGTAGGAGTTGATCTGCTAAAAGATATGCTTAATTTTTCATTATATAAACCCAATGTCATACATTTAAAAAAATATTTTAATCAATAAAACATACTGTCTGTAAAACGAGCAATGCTCTGTAGAAAGGATTTCTGAAAAGCAGCAATTAGAAAAACTAGCAATATTGCTCCTTTCCTTCTTTTAAGTATTGATGTATTCAAATTACAACACTCTCTAAATAATAATAATTCTTCCAAGAGGAGACTTTGAAGAAAGTAGAGGGCATTTCAAAATCTTCTAACAAACTAAAACAAACACTTGATATATATTATTCTTTAAATCAATTACTTTATCTACTGACTACCTAACAAAATGGTTATCAATATTTCACAAATTTTAAAAATGAAGATTTAAGAAAAGCATAGCTTCCCAGAGATCACTCAGAAAGCTAGAGAGGAATGAGAACCTAGCTCTCCTGTGTGCTAGTGTCACAGACTGCCTAGTCATTGCACTGCTACTGACATGCATATGAAAAACAAAACACAAAAATGTGCTTGTGGCACCTAGATATATGTTTTCTAATGAAAAATAATATTTTAGCAGCGAATTTCATAAAAAGGGAATATCTTGGAATGAAATAGGCACAATTATTTTCTTGCAAAAAGAGAAGCTATTTTAGGCATTTTTAACACCTTTAACTACGGAGTATCTCAGTGCTTATTTATTTGCCATGTGCTCAGAAAGCAGAGCAATGTTATTCCCGATTTAGAGATAAAGAACGATGACAAATGAAGATCAAGTGCTTCATTTAACCTAATACAAAACAGATTAATCTTACTATTGTAGTAACTTGTAGTTATTGTATTTTCAGTTGTAATCTAAGCAAAGTGAAAATGTGCTGTAATGTCACCTAATCCTGTTCAGAACAATTTCATGTTTTAAAACGATATCTGTTAAAGCAGGAGTGATTCAAGATTGGGCACTGTAAATCCATTTTCTTCAAAAGTCTGATCAGTCTTAAGAGCTGGCAATAAGTTGTATGTAATTCGTCTGTATACATGTTTGTATCACTTATATTTTTAACAGTATAGACTAATACATTATGAAAAACAAATGTAAGTACGTTTTATTAACTATGATAATGAAAGACATGTTTCTCATCAAAAGTACTGATAACCCTAGGCATGGAAGGAAAGAGCTTCTTACTAACTCATAAGGTATTGGTGATAATTCCTAATGAAACAAAATTTCATATATATAGCCATGGTTTTAGTTAAGAGTGTGGAAACCTCTTCGAATGCTGAAAAAATGCAGTAAGAAACCACAAATATTTGTCTTTCAGCTGTCCAATCCCCTAACAAGATCCTAGGCATGACACGGAATAAAACTGATCAAACGCAGTGTAAATTATATGTTAAATACTGCACATAGTGGTCTGAAATGACCAGTCAATAGCATTTTTTTCTTGGTAGACTACATGCTGTCTTTGCATACTTCTGCTACTGTACACATTTTTTTTCCTAATGGCAGAGTCTAATC
This sequence comes from Rhea pennata, assembly GCF_028389875.1. Classification (NCBI taxonomy): domain Eukaryota; kingdom Metazoa; phylum Chordata; class Aves; order Rheiformes; family Rheidae; genus Rhea; species Rhea pennata. The sequence continues at coordinate 106,231,463 of NC_084665.1, forward strand.
ATTTATTAAAATGGATTTCTATGAATAACTTTGCCAAACTCCTTCATAAAGAGATTTTTTTTTCCACAGTTGTATTTTATCTCATCATCTTTACTGTGTTATGCTCTCAATATAAAATGCATGTCTTTGGATGAAAACAACTGGATGTCCTTAGCACATGTATGATTTTCCAAGTAAAATTCCATTGAGTTCATCTGATCAGAAAGGACTACTGTGACTGATCTTGAAACTATTATTAACATCATCTCTAAAGTATCAAATAAAAAATATCAAAAACCTTGTAGTATAGTGGATCTGTTTTTGCTTCATAGAAGCTGTGAAGAACAATTCTGGCCTTTGAGACGAAGGACTGACTGTAATGAGGATAGAAGATTAATAAGTAATGCATATCAGTTATGGCAAAGCTTCCTCAGCCTCAGGTCTAAAAGTCAAAGGATTTTAGCCCGAGGACAGTAAAATCAGAATCAGCTTTTGAGGAGGGACTGGTTCTTACCATTCTTGCTGTGACTTCTTGACATCATCTTTTCATAATCCCTTTATCAGGTTTGCAACTTCTGATTTGATTAAGCTACTATTAAGATCCTTTTGAAGCATCCCATATTGACTTATTTATTACATATTATGGAGAATTTACCATGTTTTTTACGTAAGTCGTTCTCTTGATATTGGTCATCTTTGTCATAAAAAAGTGTCTTATTCATGTTGCCAGATCTAGAATCTTGTTACTGCTGTAAATAAACATCTCTTAGAACTAACACTATGAAATACAAAATTGTTTATTGACATTGACTTCATTAAAACTTTACTGATGAAACAATAACAATATTTTTGATGGTTTCACTGAGATATTAGAGCGAGGCATAATATTTATAAATAAATCACTAAAAGCATATCACATCTGGAAGCAATAGTCTTTTCAATCTATGAATAAATTTTAATCTTTTGAGCCATATACTAAATAATTTATTATTTAGACTTACTCTAACTTGAAAGAATCCATTCACTCTGATGTTGTTTTCATAGCCATCTTTTTCTATCATACTATCTTTCCTATATTTCTATAATTAGAATTATTTTTCATCAGAAATGCTTTTTCTTAAGTATAAGGAGATATGATTTATTTTCGTATTTGAAGCCAGTGCAATCATACACAAGTAATCCTCAGTACTCAGTTCTGCATTCTTTCTAGTAATCATATGTCTCTAGAATCACTGAAATACTTGTCAACTGTGCTATTAAACTGGGTCATATTATATTAACAACATCAAGGCTGATCCTCATATCCCTCAAAAATACTTTGTTAGAAATTCATATTGTGATTCTATATAATTGTAGCTTAAAAATATACACAAAATTCTGTTATCTTTTCTCCTGGAATGCCAAAGGGCTTTGCAATGATCCCTAAATCTAGAAACTGTTGTAATTTTTATGAAAAAGATGCAATAGATATGCCATAAAATGAATATAAAATACCTTTCCTCTCTATCACTGTTTCAGAGGAACTTATGGATTGAGAATTTAAAAGGAGTATAGTTATCATATTAAAATAATCTTACTCACAGGAAAGATCAAGATATACATTTCATCATTTATTCTGCATGCATAATTTAATTTCCCAGACATGCATATTTTTTCATAACTTTTTAGTTTATCAATTTTTTTAAATAACTGTCTAAATATTAAATAACAAGCTATAGTTTCATTACTGTTTAAAAAATATAGTCTTTGCTTCAATAGCTTAAAACTTATTCTAAATTAAAAGATATTAAAATATCTTTCCCAATTCACACTTTCCTAAAAATAAATACATTTTTTTTTAGTATTTTAAAAAGTATAGTTCTTTTTTTTAAAAAAAAAATTGTTTTGTTGTTTGTTCCCACCTAAGAAGGTATAGCAATGAAGAATTTAAAGGATATACCGAGGTTATAGTATTAGTGCTATAAATAGATTTAGACAGATGTTCACACTCAGGAAGTTAATTCACAAATGGCCTGATGTAATTCTCATTCAGATCAATAGCGGACTTTAATAGGCTTTGAGACTAGTCTCTTTAATCTCTCTACATTTCAGTTATGCTCCTATAAATGGAGGATATCTCCTTAACTAAAAGAAGTGATGTGAAGATGAATGTTTAAATATTTATAAAAAATCAGACAGTGCTCAGAGGTAGGTCATGAAAGCAGCCAACCAGTTCCAAACCTACATCTATTACTGAAAGTACTGCATGAGGTCCAGTTTGACTAAGTTTTGTGCCTCAGTTGGGGGAAAAGAACCACCATTACAAGATCCTAAAGACTATCCATGCACAAAGTCCTGCCACGGGGAGCAACAAGGCCAGGCATCAACAGAGGCTGCGGGTGACCGGCTGCAAAGCGGCCTGGCGGCATCAGGAAGGGTGCTGCCAGCAGGCCGAGGGGAGCGATCCTTATGCTCTGCACGGCCCTGCTGAGGCTGCACCTGGGGCGCTGCCCCTGCTCCAGGCTCCCCGGGACAAGAGAGACATGGAGCTCCTGGAACGCGCGTCCAGCAAGGGGCTACGAAAAGCCCATGCGTGAAGGGCCTGACGCATCTGTGCTCGGAGGAAAGGCTGAGAGAGCCGGGATTGCTTAACCTGGAGAAGGGGAGTGCAGGGGGGGAGGTGCTCTCCAAAGATCCCTGCCAGCCTCACCCACTGTGTGACTCTGTGATTGTGAAACCGGTGGGGGAAATGCCCCTTCCCCAGCCCCCTTCCAGAAGGGCAGCAGGCACGGCCTCAGGGGGCCTGCGCAGCAACCCGGGGCGCGTGGGAAGTTGGCTTTCTATCACTTCCTTCACAGAAGTCGCCGGACTGCGCGCGCTTTGGGCAGAATCTCCATCCCGTGCCGCACCGGCGTGTCACAATGTGCCCTGGTGGCATCGCAGTGGCCCTGGTGACCAGCGTGTCCCCACCACGGCACTGTGCCATTGGGGGACGGCGCGGGCAGAGGCGGCTCTCGGCCCCGCGACACTTTTTGGCACGGCGGTGCTTCCTGGCACTTGTTGGCAGCACAGCCTCGCCCAGCTCCATGGGGCAGGCGAGCTGCTGCAGCGCCCGCGTCGCTCCTGAGCCCGCTGGTGGCTCGCAGGCAGGGCCCGGGACCCCCATCCGTGGGGCTCCTGGTGCCCGCCTCGGGCTCTGGGGCAGGGCGGCAGCGCGGCCCCCGGCGCCCCTCGGCACCTTTGTATCGGCCAGGAGCGCCCAGCTGCTCCTCAGCCAGCGTGTGCGGGTGACCCGGCACCAGCGCACGCTGCACCGGCACCTCCTGCTATTCCCAGATGCCATCGCCATCGCCTTCAAGTAAGCGTGTGCCTCCCTGTCCTCCCTCCCCCGCGCTGCCCTTGCTCACCGCCCCCGGGCACATCTCCCCGCCCCGGGGCTCCCCCGGCAGCACGCCGTGCCTCCGTGGGGCTGCCTGCGCAGCACCCCTGGCCTCGCACCGCAGGCGCTGGGTCATTTTCAGAGCAGGAGGCTGTAAAAGCCCAGTGCCACCTGCCTCCCCGTAGACCCAGAAGCCAACGGAGGTGCCCGCAGCCGGGCCGCAACAGGCCTTGCAGCCGCCCTCTTGGCGCTTGTTCGTGCCCAACGGCCCCTCTCCACAAGGCAGAGACAGGCTGCCAAGCATTGCTTGTCGGGGCCGAGGCTCGGGGCCAGCGTCCCCAAGGCTCTGCCGGGCACTTGGTGGCCCTTCCAGGCAGGACGGCTGGGGGTGCCCCCGGGGCGGACACCAAGGGTCGGTCCCTGCTCTTCCCCCCGCAGATGCGGCTCCACCTACTGGCTGACGCACCGCGTGCGCCTCAGCCAGCTGTGGGTGCTGTGCTGCGAGGAGGCGGTGGCGGCGGCCAGGCCAGAGGAGGAGGAGGAGGTCTATGGCCTCAAGTGCAGCCAGAGCCTCATCCTCGTCTGGCCCACCGGACCCCGCGTGGTCACGTTTGGGTGAGTCTGGGGGACACGTCCCCGCACAGGGCTGTGCATGAGCCCCTGTCGAGCCGCTGGGGGCTTGGCCCTGGCACGAAGACTCTCCCCGCCCTGACGAGATCTGTCTGGGGCCTGCGAGTGTCCAGAGCAGGAGGAGGAGGAGGAGCAGTGTGGGCTGAGGTGGTTTCTGCTTTGTGCTGCAGGTCGCAGGAGGTGAAGGAGCTCTGGCTGGACACCATCCTCAGGTCAGCCCTGCGGAGGGGTTCGAGCTGCTTGTGGCCTCAGGGAGGAGGGTGGGGGAGCGCTGCCGATGGAGCTGCCCGCAGAAATACCCAAATATGGGTGGGGGTGCCGTGTGGAGCTCCTGGGCCGAGTGGCGGGAGTTGTTCAGCGTGGGGGCTGCAAAGGAGCAGCAACGCCTGGGAGCAGCAGCGCCTGAGCAGCAGCGCAGCTCCGGCCTTGCGGCGATGGAGACTCCGAGCCGCTGCTGTGTGTCTCCGCGAGGAGAGGCCTGTGGAGAGCAGGAGCGAGGCACTGCCGAGCGCTGCTCCCAGGCAGCGCTGCTGGAGGCTGTGCGGGCTGAGGGGCCCTTGTCAGCGCTGGTCCCGCTGGCAGCAGAGAGAGCAGCCAGGGCTGGGGCTGACAGAGCTCTTTGTGCGCCCTTCCCTGTGCACAGGCAGAGCCAGGGAGCCCTGGGAGCCAGAGTCACCCGCTTGCCCTCCCTGCGGTTCCTCACCAAGGTGGTGGGCTTCTACGGGCCCGTAAGTGTCCGTGCGGCCCCCTCTCCACCCCGAGAGCCGCCTGGCTCTCCAGAGTTGACCATGCCCTGCGTTTCTCATGGTGGCTCTTTGTTCTCTCCCGCAGGGGGCATCCCTGACTGCCAAGAGGGTGGAAGCCTTGATTTTGGCAGAGGTGAGCAGGGGCTGCCTTTGCCCGGCCCTTGTTGGCTGTGGTCGAGAGGTATCTCAGCACAGCAGGAACGGCTCCGCAGGGCGGGCGAAGGGAGGGAAGGCTCCCCACCCACCCCTGTGCTGGGGGAGAGCCCACAATTGCTGTGGAGCTGAAGCAGCTCCCTGGAGGCCTTGGCTGTTGAGTGGTGGCTCTGTAATCTCAACCTGTTTCTTGCAGGCCAGAGCCAAGAAGTGTCCCCGAGCGGACACTTCAGACGCTGAAGCGGGACGTGGCCAGTCGGCTGGTGAGTGTGGAAGGGAAACCGAGGATCTGCCTTCTTTCATGCCACTTGCAAACAGGTGCTTCAGCAAGGCTACCTGTGTCTCCTCACTGGGAGCCATTTCAGCCCTGAGTGCTCCTCAGCAGAAGCTCTTGCCCTCAACTGCTGCTCATTTCCAGTGGCCTCCCTCCACAGTGCTCAGGGGCAGAGATGGCAGGGCCAAGTGCCAGGGGTGGTGAATGCTGCTGGGTCACCAGGCACAGCTCGGTGCCTGTAAACACCCGGGAGGAGACCGCAGGTCACATGGCACTGCACAGACACACAAGGCAGCATGGCTCGCTGTGCCTGGTTTTCTGAACTGATTGTTGCTTTCCTTTGGCTTGCAGCAGGTGGAGTGGTAGCCAGGAAGGCAAACTCGTGGCCCCTTGCTCGGTGAGGAACCTCTGCCAGCGGGGCTACCCCAGGGCAGCTGGGCTGTGCTTGCAGGGTCCCTCTGTTTGGCCAGGTCTGGCACGCATCTGAGGGCAAGATGGTCCCCTGCTCCAAGCAGTCCAGGTAAGCAAGGCGGGAGAGAGAGGCCTCCTGCTTGTGGCTTCTCGTGCAAGGCGGTTCCCCCAGCACGTGTGCTGGGGCTCTGCAGAGAGAAGCGATGTTGGGGCTTCCCCTCCACACACCCCTCAAGCAGGCACAGCCTGAAGGCCAGGTCTCACTGCGTGTGGGAAAGGGATGAGGCCTGGCTAGTTGCTGCAGTGCACACAACTGTATCAGCTTACTACCAGGGTAACCTCCGTGGAACAAGCCCCAAGCAGAAACCCAAGAACAGCAGGGCACCTGCTGGCAGTGGTGCAGAAGGTGAATGCTGCTGACTTGTAGCTGGGAGAGTGCATGGCAAGTCTTCCTGGGCCCACTTTAGTGCCCACATCGATCTAGGCACACTAATCTAGTGGGACTCCAGAAGCCAAAAGCCTACTGAAGCCTGCCTCCCTGGTGCAGGCTTTGGGCAGTCTGTCCTTTTTCTTTGCCCTGGGATTTTCAGTTCCACTGCTTCTGATGCTGATTTCCTGCATAGCCCTGGTAAAGCCACTTCCTCTGCCGCCTCCAGAGCATGCCCCTCCGGGAGGAATCCTCAGATGGAGAGGTAGACCAGAGGCTGCAGGAGCTGGCTCTCGTTCTTGCCCGCAGACCGGCGTGCTCCGTCAGTGATGCAGAGCACCTTTGGGAGCAGGTAGCTCAAAGATAGCTGCCTCCTAGTGAGCCCAAGCCACAGGGATGCTGCTGCCTGCCTGCTCGCTGCTAGTGTGGAGAACCTCATCAATGTGCCTTGGCCTTGCAGGGCTTCCTGAGATAGAGCCCCTCCACACTCCTCGTGGCCGACCTCTCTGACAAGTGCCTGCTTGTGCTGGAGGAGCCAAGCCAGTAAGAGAAACCTGAGGGACTGAAAGAGTAAGTTTTGTAAGCAGGGCCGCTGCTCGGGCTCCAGGGAAGGAGGAGCGGCCCCTGCAGCCTGCACTGCTCCCTGCCTTCTGCTTGTTCTCCCGTAGGGTGGTGGCAATACTGCCGAGCGCCCACCTCCTCTTGCTGCAGCGCTTGCTCTCGCTGCTCCACTGCATCAGGGAACAGGCTGAGAGCAGCTGGGTGGATGCCAGCAATCTGGCCATCTGTGTGGGGCCACGCATGCTGAGCCCCGACGTGGAGAGCGTGCTCCCGCTGCACGTACGGAAAGCGAGGGATGGCAAGGTGAATGCTGAATTCAGCACCTCGCTGCCCCCTGAGCTGAGGCTAAGGCTGTCTTGTTTGTATTGGGCCACGTGAGGTTCTGAACTAGAGAGCTGCAGCTGTGGATGCAGCAATGTCCATCGGGAGCACGAAAGGCTGTGCGGGACGTTTGCAGCCCCTTGGACTGAACTCTGGCTTTGTGTGTGCAGGTCACGCTCTCGGTGGAGTTCCTTGTAGAGAACTGCGTCGCAGTGTTTGGGGAGGACACTGCGCTCTAGTTCAGGCCCTCGGCCGAGGTGTACCCAGAGCACACAGGCAGCTCCACAGGTATGAGGACGCACTGACGATTGTCCTGGTCCAGGGCTACTGGTTCCAATTCTTTGATTGCCTCCGGGGCAATGTCTGTGGAAATGCAGAGAGGTGCAGAGGGGTCCGTAGGTGTTCTTGTATGAGGGCGCTTTCCAGTGGTTGCAAAGGCACGGGCCAGGGGTGCCTGGTGCCACCGGGAAAGTCATCTTGTGTCTTCCAGTGGCCACTAGAAGCTAGCTCAGAGGCTCTTTCTCCCCACAGAACACCCAGGTGCTAACTCAGCAGAACGGTTCTGCCGGCAAGAGCCCCGAGCCTGGAGCTGAAGGCAGCCCCCCACATCTCTGACCTGGAGCAGCCCAAAGCAGGAAGCACTTTTGTCAGCAGCAGCGATCAAGCCTGTGTTTCTGCCCCTTCCCTTATGAATCTGAAGAAAGGTCTCAGCAGGTTGGACAGGACCTTCTCAGCGCCAGGCCTGTCCTCCCGGGATAACTTTGAAGGCAGGAGAAGGGACCTGCAAGCAACCACAAGTGAGGACCATTCTTCCATTCAGCAGTAGCAGCTAAGGTCTGAGAACGAGGCAGTGGAGAAAATGCCTTGCCCCCTTGCCTTCCCAATCATCAAATTGAACTTGCGACTCAAAACAGCCTCCAGCTGCTCCCTGGAGGACTCTTGTTCTGGTCGCATGGCTCGCTCTTCCACAGCTTTCCACTAGTTTCAGCCGCTAGGCCCCCAGAGAGCTTTTTCGGGAAGCTGCAGGTCTTTCCCATCGGGCTTGCTGAGGACAGCAGGACACATGGCAGAGAGACCAGAGAGCACTCCAGGTCATTCATCGTTTGCAAACCACAGGCGAACACTCCAAAAAGCCCAAGATCGTAGGGACCTGGAAAAGCAACTTTTTGTGGAGACAGCTTCACAAGGAGAGACCCTCAGGTCTGCCGCAGACTGGTCCAGGAAGGGAGGCCCGACTGTAACAAGCCATTGCCTGTCTTGAATCAGCCAGGCCCTGTTTCCGCTCAGCTGAGGAAGTTTTGGTGGAAGAGAGGTGAGTGGAGCAGAGGAATGAAGGAAGGCCGCCCTCTTATGAAGAGCCTTGCGAAAGCTGCCGGAACCCTACTGCTCCCTCCTGCAGTTTCAGCTGCCAGGTCTACAGTGTCGAAGCAGAATGCTTTACTGCCCTGCCCAGGCAGCAGCCGTGCTCAGGGCAGAGCAGAGGTGACTCCGAGGGATGCGCTCAGGCCCCGAGTTGCTGCAGTGAAGTATTCTGAGGGGGAAACTGCAATCTGCAAGGTTCGTGTTGGAAGCAACTCCTGTGAGAGTTTCCCTGTGAGGCCTGAGCTTGTAGTCCGAGAGCCGTGTCTGACTCTTGGGCAGGACCAGCACAGGATGTTAGGTTCATAGGCACCTGCTGGAAAGGAGAAGGGAAAAGTGTGCCCGTGCCTATGTGGGTGGAGATACCAAGCATACCCGCACCTTCTGATCAGCAAGAATCGAGAGCCTTCCAAGGAATGTTGGGGGGGGGTCAGAGGTGACATTTTCTGGGACTCAGCACTCTGGGAAGACCCCTGCCTGACTTGCTGACAAGAAACTCAGCAGCTCAGCAGCAAAAGAGCATCAGGAAGCCTTAAACGCTTCCAGAGATCACATTCTTGCTTGCACGTCTATGGGACTCACCCACCCTACCGGCCCATTTACACCCAAGTGGTAAGGGCTATCAATGCGAATCATCAAGCTCAGTGTGCCGGTTCTCCTTTAAAAAAACAGTTGTAAGTAACATTGTCCGCTAGGGGTAGCAGCAAAGACTCTTGTGCAGGGATGGGCGTTCTCCCAGCATTTCCAGGTGACCAGTGATGGCAAGAATCAAGGAAACGATCTATCTGAGAGCATAGAGACTAAGGACCAAGGGAAGAGGCTACATTTCTCAGCACCCAGTGGCTAGCGGATGGCACAAAGTGCCAGAATCGGTAGGAGCAGAGATGCAAAGCTTTTCTGCACCTTGTGATGAAAACATACTGCTCGCTTGTGGAGGAACTCAAGGAGATGGCACTACTGGAGATGACACTTTTGTGGAGTCAGGATCCTAGCCAGACCTCTGCATGATATGCTGAAGAAGAGCTCAGTATGGACCTGGGAACCAAAGCCTCCTGCAGCATTAAATGCTTTACAAGTGAAACGGTTGCTTCCTCATCTATGCGACCCACCCACCTGTCCCCCTGCACTCCCGCGCACACTCCCTATAGGCCTAGGTGAAAAGGGGTGTAGGTGGGGATTGTGGCAAGAAGACGTGCACTTGAGAAAAGATGAGCCTGTTACCTCTGGCTCTGCATCCCGGCAATGGCACTGCACTGCCTTGGAGAAGGTGCTGTTAGCGGCACAGGAAGCGCTGCTGACTACCGAGCCCTTGGCTCAAGGAAGGAAGTCAAATTGTGTGTGGGGATTCCTACTAGAAAGCAAATTGTAACTGGAAAGCCCTTCCCCACTGAGGGTCATCCAAAAGACTCCTTGAGAAGGCAGTGGGAGGAGAGCTACAGAGGGCTCTCCTCCGCCCTCCTCCTGATACCTGAGGCGGCACCCTGGGACAGGGTGAGGAGGGCAAGGGTGCAGGGTGCAGGCGGGAGCACCAAGGGAGCGGGGAAAGGAGGGAGAGGCAAAGCTGGTGCTGCAGCGGTAGTGCCAAGCGGTAGCTTTGGCAGAGGTAATGGGGGGCTCGGCCCAGCTGGCGGAGCTCAGAGCTGTGGAGGCGGCCCTGGAGCAAGCAGCCCTTTGTGCCTGTCTGGTCTCCGATGCTGTTGGGGCCCGTGCCATCCAGGGGCCGAGGAAGGGGGTGAAAAACAAGTGGCAAGGAAATGGTAGAGACTTCTGGGGAAAACCAACCCTGGGAAGAGTTGTCATCTAGCTGAATGGAAGAACGTGTGCATCGGGCGTGCATCTGCTCAGCAAAAAACCAAAAAAACCCCGAGGCAAAGTGGACTCCGATGGCTGATCATTTGGCTAGAATAAAGGCATAGCACAAAGTGGAGGCAGAATGGCTAGGGAAATGGCGACACAAATGGCTAGGGCAGCCCGGGACTTAGGAGCTATTCCAACAGGCTGCAAGGAGACAATGGCGTGTGACAAAAGCACTGGCCAAACACATTGCAGACAGCTGGCCTTTTGCTCAAACAGCACTACAGCACCCTGTCATCTCAGGGAAGGTACACTACTCCCGCCAGGCTCCCCCGCAGCACACCTGCCTCTCAGCACTGTGCCACACAGCAGCTCAGGTGGCTCTGTCCTGAGTCTCCCTGAACAGGCAAGGCAGAGCCTCTATTTGCACAGTTCTGTGAATGCTACGGGAAGAACACTGGAGAGCAGTTCTGGTTTGTGACAAAGCCTGCCTTTCCTGTGAGGCTGAGCTCTTTGCAACCCACAGCATGACGGGTAAAAGAGGAGTTAGGCCAGCGTGGCAGCGCTTCCAGTAACCATGAACATGCACTACTCCCCCTTTTTCCCAGCTCCTGCTCACCCCTTGCATTGTCTCCACCTAGCTGTGTTTTTCTAGCTGCCTTTGAGAAGGGTAAGAACTCATGTCCGATGCTGCAGGAAATGGCAGAGGCCACCCTACGTTTGGGTACCTCATGGGGATCCCTTCGCACCTGCATCGGCATGGACAAGCTCATCTCACAGCTTGAAAGACCACGGCCAGGCAGCATCCCATCAAGCTGGCAGACGCTCATGACCATAAAAAAGCAGGCTCTCCCTGGCTCGAAAGATGTTAAGATGCCACCCGCAGCAAAGCGGGAAGGAGACCAAGCCGGCCTCTGCAGCTTTCAGATCGGCAGGCCTGGTGCTGATACCAAGCTGGTGGGAGAGTGGAGGGGAGGAGGGTGGCTGCCAGCCCAGAGGTCTCTGCTGCTATTCAGAGGGAAGACCTCAGCAGGCTGGAGAGATGGGCAGAGCGTAATCTCCTCAGGTTCAGCAAAGGGCAGCACAAAGTCCTGCCACGGGGAGCAACAAGGCCAGGCATCAACAGAGGCTGCGGGTGACCGGCTGCAAAGCGGCCTGGCGGCATCAGGAAGGGTGCTGCCAGCAGGCCGAGGGGAGCGATCCTTATGCTCTGCACGGCCCTGCTGAGGCTGCACCTGGGGCGCTGCCCCTGCTCCAGGCTCCCCGGGACAAGAGAGACATGGAGCTCCTGGAACGCGCGTCCAGCAAGGGGCTACGAAAAGCCCATGCGTGAAGGGCCTGACGCATCTGTGCTCGGAGGAAAGGCTGAGAGAGCCGGGATTGCTTAACCTGGAGAAGGGGAGTGCAGGGGGGGAGGTGCTCTCCAAAGATCCCTGCCAGCCTCACCCACTGTGTGACTCTGTGATTGTGAAACCGGTGGGGGAAATGCCCCTTCCCCAGCCCCCTTCCAGAAGGGCAGCAGGCACGGCCTCAGGGGGCCTGCGCAGCAACCCGGGGCGCGTGGGAAGTTGGCTTTCTATCACTTCCTTCACAGAAGTCGCCGGACTGCGCGCGCTTTGGGCAGAATCTCCATCCCGTGCCGCACCGGCGTGTCACAATGTGCCCTGGTGGCATCGCAGTGGCCCTGGTGACCAGTGTGTCCCCACCACGGCACTGTGCCATTGGGGGACGGCGCGGGCAGAGGCGGCTCTCGGCCCCGCGACACTTTTTGGCACGGCGGTGCTTCCTGGCACTTGTTGGCAGCACAGCCTCACCCAGCTCCATGGGGCAGGCGAGCTGCTGCAGCGCCCGCGTCGCTCCTGAGCCCACTGGTGGCTCGCAGGCAGGGCCCGGGACCCCCATCCGTGGGGCTCCTGGTGCCCGCCTCGGGCTCTGGGGCAGGGCGGCAGCGCGGCCCCCGGTGCCCCTTGGCGCCTTTGTATCGGCCAGGAGCGCCCAGCTGCTCCTCAGCCAGCGTGTGCGGGTGACCCGGCACCAGCGCACGCTGCACCGGCACCTCCTGCTATTCCCAGATGCCATCGCCATCGCCTTCAAGTAAGCGTGTGCCTCCCTGTCCTCCCTCCCCCGCGCTGCCCTTGCTCACCGCCCCCGGGCACATCTCCCTGCCCCGGGGCTCCCCCGGCAGCACGCCGTGCCTCCGTGGGGCTGCCTGCGCAGCACCCCTGGCCTCGCACCGCAGGCGCTGGGTCATTTTCAGAGCAGGAGGCTGTAAAAGCCCAGTGCCACCTGCCTCCCCGTAGACCCAGAAGCCAACGGAGGTGCCCGCAGCCGGGCCGCAACAGGCCTTGCAGCCGCCCTCTTGGCGCTTGTTCGTGCCCAACGGCCCCTCTCCACAAGGCAGGGACAGGCTGCCAAGCATTGCTTGTCGGGGCCGAGGCTCGGGGCCAGCGTCCCCAAGGCTCTGCCGGGCACTTGGTGGCCCTCCCAGGCAGGACGGCTGGGGGTGCCCCCGGGGCGGACACCAAGGGTCGGTCCCTGCTCTTCCCCCCGCAGATGCGGCTCCACCTACTGGCTGACGCACCGCGTGCGCCTCAGCCAGCTGTGGGTACTGTGCTGCGAGGAGGCGGTGGCGGCGGCCAGGCCAGAGGAGGAGGAGGAGGTCTATGGCCTCAAGTGCAGCCAGAGCCTCATCCTCGTCTGGCCCACCGGACCCCGCGTGGTCACGTTTGGGTGAGTCTGGGGGACACGTCCCCGCACAGGGCTGTGCACGAGCCCCTGTCGAGCCGCTGGGGGCTTGGCCCTGGCACGGAGACTCTCCCCGCCCTGACGAGATCTGTCTGGGGCCTGCGAGTGTCCAGAGCAGGAGGAGGAGGAGGAGCAGTGTGGGCTGAGGTGGTTTCTGCTTTGTGCTGCAGGTCGCAGGAGGTGAAGGAGCTCTGGCTGGACACCATCCTCAGGTCAGCCCTGCGGAGGGGTTCGAGCTGCTTGTGGCCTCAGGGAGGAGGGTGGGGGAGCGCTGCCGATGGAGCTGCCCGCAGAAATACCCAAATATGGGTGGGGGTGCCGTGTGGAGCTCCTGGGCCGAGTGGCGGGAGTTGTTCAGCGTGGGGGCTGCAAAGGAGCAGCAACGCCTGGGAGCAGCAGCGCCTGAGCAGCAGCGCAGCTCCGGCCTTGCGGCGATGGAGACTCCGAGCCGCTGCTGTGTGTCTCCGCGAGGAGAGGCCTGTGGAGAGCAGGAGCGAGGCACTGCCGAGCGCTGCTCCCAGGCAGCGCTGCTGGAGGCTGTGCGGGCTGAGGGGCCCTTGTCAGCGCTGGTCCCGCTGGCAGCAGAGAGAGCAGCCAGGGCTGGGGCTGACAGAGCTCTTTGTGCGCCCTTCCCTGTGCACAGGCAGAGCCAGGGAGCCCTGGGAGCCAGAGTCACCCGCTTGCCCTCCCTGCGGTTCCTCACCAAGGTGGTGGGCTTCTACGGGCCTGTAAGTGTCCGTGCGGCCCCCTCTCCACCCCGAGAGCCGCCTGGCTCTCCAGAGTTGACCATGCCCTGCGTTTCTCATGGTGGCTCTTTGTTCTCTCCCGCAGGGGGCATCCCTGACTGCCAAGAGGGTGGAAGCCTTGATTTTGGCAGAGGTGAGCAGGGGCTGCCTTTGCCCGGCCCTTGTTGGCTGTGGTCGAGAGGTATCTCAGCACAGCAGGAACGGCTCCGCAGGGCGGGCGAAGGGAGGGAAGGCTCCCCACCCACCCCTGTGCTGGGGGAGAGCCCACAATTGCTGTGGAGCTGAAGCAGCTCCCTGGAGGCCTTGGCTGTTGAGTGGTGGCTCTGTAATCTCAACCTGTTTCTTGCAGGCCAGAGCCAAGAAGTGTCCCCGAGCGGACACTTCAGACGCTGAAGCGGGACGTGGCCAGTCGGCTGGTGAGTGTGGAAGGGAAACCGAGGATCTGCCTTCTTTCATGCCACTTGCAAACAGGTGCTTCAGCAAGGCTACCTGTGTCTCCTCACTGGGAGCCATTTCAGCCCTGAGTGCTCCTCAGCAGAAGCTCTTGCCCTCAACTGCTGCTCATTTCCAGTGGCCTCCCTCCACAGTGCTCAGGGGCAGAGATGGCAGGGCCAAGTGCCAGGGGTGGTGAATGCTGCTGGGTCACCAGGCACAGCTCGGTGCCTGTAAACACCCGGGAGGAGACCGCAGGTCACATGGCACTGCACAGACACACAAGGCAGCATGGCTCGCTGTGCCTGGTTTTCTGAACTGATTGTTGCTTTCCTTTGGCTTGCAGCAGGTGGAGTGGTGGCCAGGAAGGCAAACTCGTGGCCCCTTGCTCGGTGAGGAACCTCTGCCAGCGGGGCCACCCCAGGGCAGCTGGGCTGTGCTTGCAGGGTCCCTCTGTTTGGCCAGGTCTGGCACGCATCTGAGGGCAAGATGGTCCCCTGCTCCAAGCAGTCCAGGTAAGCAAGGCGGGAGAGAGAGGCCTCCTGCTTGTGGCTTCTCGTGCAAGGCGGTTCCCCCAGCACGTGTGCTGGGGCTCTGCAGAGAGAAGCGATGTTGGGGCTTCCCCTCCACACACCCCTCAAGCAGGCACAGCCTGAAGGCCAGGTCTCACTGCGTGTGGGAAAGGGATGAGGCCTGGCTAGTTGCTGCAGTGCACACAACTGTATCAGCTTACTACCAGGGTAACCTCCGTGGAACAAGCCCCAAGCAGAAACCCAAGAACAGCAGGGCACCTGCTGGCAGTGGTGCAGAAGGTGAATGCTGCTGACTTGTAGCTGGGAGAGTGCATGGCAAGTCTTCCTGGGCCCACTTTAGTGCCCACATCGATCTAGGCACACTAATCTAGTGGGACTCCAGAAGCCAAAAGCCTACTGAAGCCTGCCTCCCTGGTGCAGGCTTTGGGCAGTCTGTCCTTTTTCTTTGCCCTGGGATTTTCAGTTCCACTGCTTCTGATGCTGATTTCCTGCATAGCCCTGGTAAAGCCACTTCCTCTGCCGCCTCCAGAGCATGCCCCTCCGGGAGGAATCCTCAGATGGAGAGGTAGACCAGAGGCTGCAGGAGCTGGCTCTCGTTCTTGCCCGCAGACCGGCGTGCTCCGTCAGTGATGCAGAGCACCTTTGGGAGCAGGTAGCTCAAAGATAGCTGCCTCCTAGTGAGCCCAAGCCACAGGGATGCTGCTGCCTGCCTGCTCGCTGCTAGTGTGGAGAACCTCATCAATGTGCCTTGGCCTTGCAGGGCTTCCTGAGATAGAGCCCCTCCACACTCCTCGTGGCCGACCTCTCTGACAAGTGCCTGCTTGTGCTGGAGGAGCCAGGCCAGTAAGAGAAACCTGAGGGACTGAAAGAGTAAGTTTTGTAAGCAGGGCCGCTGCTCGGGCTCCAGGGAAGGAGGAGCGGCCCCTGCAGCCTGCACTGCTCCCTGCCTTCTGCTTGTTCTCCCGTAGGGTGGTGGCAATACTGCCGAGCGCCCACCTCCTCTTGCTGCAGCGCTTGCTCTCGCTGCTCCACTGCATCAGGGAACAGGCTGAGAGCAGCTGGGTGGATGCCAGCAATCTGGCCATCTGTGTGGGGCCACGCATGCTGAGCCCCGACGTGGAGAGCGTGCTCCCGCTGCACGTACGGAAAGCGAGGGATGGCAAGGTGAATGCTGAATTCAGCACCTCGCTGCCCCCTGAGCTGAGGCTAAGGCTGTCTTGTTTGTATTGGGCCACGTGAGGTTCTGAACTAGAGAGCTGCAGCTGTGGATGCAGCAATGTCCATCGGGAGCACGAAAGGCTGTGCGGGACGTTTGCAGCCCCTTGGACTGAACTCTGGCTTTGTGTGTGCAGGTCACGCTCTCGGTGGAGTTCCTTGTAGAGAACTGCGTCGCAGTGTTTGGGGAGGACACTGCGCTCTAGTTCAGGCCCTCGGCCGAGGTGTACCCAGAGCACACAGGCAGCTCCACAGGTATGAGGACGCACTGACGATTGTCCTGGTCCAGGGCTACTGGTTCCAATTCTTTGATTGCCTCCGGGGCAATGTCTGTGGAAATGCAGAGAGGTGCAGAGGGGTCCGTAGGTGTTCTTGTATGAGGGCGCTTTCCAGTGGTTGCAAAGGCACGGGCCAGGGGTGCCTGGTGCCACCGGGAAAGTCATCTTGTGTCTTCCAGTGGCCACTAGAAGCTAGCTCAGAGGCTCTTTCTCCCCACAGAACACCCAGGTGCTAACTCAGCAGAACGGTTCTGCCGGCAAGAGCCCCGAGCCTGGAGCTGAAGGCAGCCCCCCACATCTCTGACCTGGAGCAGCCCAAAGCAGGAAGCACTTTTGTCAGCAGCAGCGATCAAGCCTGTGTTTCTGCCCCTTCCCTTATGAATCTGAAGAAAGGTCTCAGCAGGTTGGACAGGACCTTCTCAGCGCCAGGCCTGTCCTCCCGGGACAACTTTGAAGGCAGGAGAAGGGACCTGCAAGCAACCACAAGTGAGGACCATTCTTCCATTCAGCAGTAGCAGCTAAGGTCTGAGAACGAGGCAGTGGAGAAAATGCCTTGCCCCCTTGCCTTCCCAATCATCAAATTGAACTTGCGACTCAAAACAGCCTCCAGCTGCTCCCTGGAGGACTCTTGTTCTGGTCGCATGGCTCGCTCTTCCACAGCTTTCCACTAGTTTCAGCCGCTAGGCCCCCAGAGAGCTTTTTCGGGAAGCTGCAGGTCTTTCCCATCAGGCTTGCTGAGGACAGCAGGACACATGGCAGAGAGACCAGAGAGCACTCCAGGTCATTCATCGTTTGCAAACCACAGGCGAACACTCCAAAAAGCCCAAGATCGTAGGGACCTGGAAAAGCAACTTTTTGTGGAGACAGCTTCACAAGGAGAGACCCTCAGGTCTGCCGCAGACTGGTCCAGGAAGGGAGGCCCGACTGTAACAAGCCATTGCCTGTCTTGAATCAGCCAGGCCCTGTTTCCGCTCAGCTGAGGAAGTTTTGGTGGAAGAGAGGTGAGTGGAGCAGAGGAATGAAGGAAGGCCGCCCTCTTATGAAGAGCCTTGCGAAAGCTGCCGGAACCCTACTGCTCCCTCCTGCAGTTTCAGCTGCCAGGTCTACAGTGTCGAAGCAGAATGCTTTACTGCCCTGCCCAGGCAGCAGCCGTGCTCAGGGCAGAGCAGAGGTGACTCCGAGGGATGCGCTCAGGCCCCGAGTTGCTGCAGTGAAGTATTCTGAGGGGGAAACTGCAATCTGCAAGGTTCGTGTTGGAAGCAACTCCTGTGAGAGTTTCCCTGTGAGGCCTGAGCTTGTAGTCCGAGAGCCGTGTCTGACTCTTGGGCAGGACCAGCACAGGATGTTACGTTCATAGGCACCTGCTGGAAAGGAGAAGGGAAAAGTGTGCCCGTGCCTATGTGGGTGGAGATACCAAGCATACCCGCACCTTCTGATCAGCAAGAATCGAGAGCCTTCCAAGGAATGTTGGGGGGGGGTCAGAGGTGACATTTTCTGGGACTCAGCACTCTGGGAAGACCTCTGCCTGACTTGCTGACAAGAAACTCAGCAGCTCAGCAGCAAAAGAGCATCAGGAAGCCTTAAACGCTTCCAGAGATCACATTCTTGCTTGCATGTCTATGGGACTCACCCACCCTACCGGCCCATTTACACCCAAGTGGTAAAGGCTATCAATGCGAATCATCAAGCTCAGTGTGCCGGTTCTCCTTTAAAAAAACAGTTGTAAGTAACATTGTCCGCTAGGGGTAGCAGCAAAGACTCTTGTGCAGGGATGGGCGTTCTCCCAGCATTTCCAGGTGACCAGTGATGGCAAGAATCAAGGAAACGATCTATCTGAGAGCATAGAGACTAAGGACCAAGGGAAGAGGCTACATTTCTCAGCACCCAGTGGCTAGCGGATGGCACAAAGTGCCAGAATCGGTAGGAGCAGAGATGCAAAGCTTTTCTGCACCTTGTGATGAAAACATACTGCTCGCTTGTGGAGGAACTCAAGGAGATGGCACTACTGGAGATGACACTTTTGTGGAGTCAGGATCCTAGCCAGACCTCTGCATGATATGCTGAAGAAGAGCTCAGTATGGACCTGGGAACCAAAGCCTCCTGCAGCATTAAATGCTTTACAAGTGAAACGGTTGCTTCCTCATCTATGCGACCCACCCACCTGTCCCCCTGCACTCCCGCGCACACTCCCTATAGGCCTAGGTGAAAAGGGGTGTAGGTGGGGATTGTGGCAAGAAGACGTGCACTTGAGAAAAGATGAGCCTGTTACCTCTGGCTCTGCATCCCGGCAATGGCACTGCACTGCCTTGGAGAAGGTGCTGTTAGCGGCACAGGAAGCG
Source organism: Rhea pennata (assembly GCF_028389875.1). Classification (NCBI taxonomy): domain Eukaryota; kingdom Metazoa; phylum Chordata; class Aves; order Rheiformes; family Rheidae; genus Rhea; species Rhea pennata. The sequence continues at coordinate 106,249,764 of NC_084665.1, forward strand.
CTGCTGACTACCGAGCCCTTGGCTCAAGGAAGGAAGTCAAATTGTGTGTGGGGATTCCTACTAGAAAGCAAATTGTAACTGGAAAGCCCTTCCCCACTGAGGGTCATCCAAAAGACTCCTTGAGAAGGCAGTGGGAGGAGAGCTACAGAGGGCTCTCCTCCGCCCTCCTCCTGATACCTGAGGCGGCACCCTGGGACAGGGTGAGGAGGGCAAGGGTGCAGGGTGCAGGCGGGAGCGCCAAGGGAGCGGGGAGAGGAGGGAGAGGCAAAGCTGGTGCTGCAGCGGTAGTGCCAAGCGGTAGCTTTGGCAGAGGTAATGGGGGGCTCGGCCCAGCTGGCGGAGCTCAGAGCTGTGGAGGCGGCCCTGGAGCAAGCAGCCCTTTGTGCCTGTCTGGTCTCCGATGCTGTTGGGGCCCGTGCCATCCAGGGGCCGAGGAAGGGGGTGAAAAACAAGTGGCAAGGAAATGGTAGAGACTTCTGGGGAAAACCAACCCTGGGAAGAGTTGTCATCTAGCTGAATGGAAGAACGTGTGCATCGGGCGTGCATCTGCTCAGCAAAAAACCAAAAAAACCCCGAGGCAAAGTGGACTCCGATGGCTGATCATTTGGCTAGAATAAAGGCATAGCACAAAGTGGAGGCAGAATGGCTAGGGAAATGGCGACACAAATGGCTAGGGCAGCCCGGGACTTAGGAGCTATTCCAACAGGCTGCAAGGAGACAATGGCGTGTGACAAAAGCACTGGCCAAACACATTGCAGACAGCTGGCCTTTTGCTCAAACAGCACTACAGCACCCTGTCATCTCAGGGAAGGTACACTACTCCCGCCAGGCTCCCCCGCAGCACACCTGCCTCTCAGCACTGTGCCACACAGCAGCTCAGGTGGCTCTGTCCTGAGTCTCCCTGAACAGGCAAGGCAGAGCCTCTATTTGCACAGTTCTGTGAATGCTACGGGAAGAACACTGGAGAGCAGTTCTGGTTTGTGACAAAGCCTGCCTTTCCTGTGAGGCTGAGCTCTTTGCAACCCACAGCATGACGGGTAAAAGAGGAGTTAGGCCAGCGTGGCAGCGCTTCCAGTAACCATGAACATGCACTACTCCCCCTTTTTCCCAGCTCCTGCTCACCCCTTGCATTGTCTCCACCTAGCTGTGTTTTTCTAGCTGCCTTTGAGAAGGGTAAGAACTCATGTCCGATGCTGCAGGAAATGGCAGAGGCCACCCTACGTTTGGGTACCTCATGGGGATCCCTTCGCACCTGCATCGGCATGGACAAGCTCATCTCACAGCTTGAAAGACCACGGCCAGGCAGCATCCCATCAAGCTGGCAGACGCTCATGACCATAAAAAAGCAGGCTCTCCCTGGCTCGAAAGATGTTAAGATGCCACCCGCAGCAAAGCGGGAAGGAGACCAAGCCGGCCTCTGCAGCTTTCAGATCGGCAGGCCTGGTGCTGATACCAAGCTGGTGGGAGAGTGGAGGGGAGGAGGGTGGCTGCCAGCCCAGAGGTCTCTGCTGCTATTCAGAGGGAAGACCTCAGCAGGCTGGAGAGATGGGCAGAGCGTAATCTCCTCACGTTCAGCAAAGGGCAGCACAAAGTCCTGCCACGGGGAGCAACAAGCCCAGGCATCAACAGAGGCTGCGGGTGACCGGCTGCAAAGCGGCCTGGCGGCATCAGGAAGGGTGCTGCCAGCAGGCCGAGGGGAGCGATCCTTATGCTCTGCACGGCCCTGCTGAGGCTGCACCTGGGGCGCTGCCCCTGCTCCAGGCTCCCCGGGACAAGAGAGACATGGAGCTCCTGGAACGCGCGTCCAGCAAGGGGCTACGAAAAGCCCATGCGTGAAGGGCCTGACGCATCTGTGCTCGGAGGAAAGGCTGAGAGAGCCGGGATTGCTTAACCTGGAGAAGGGGAGTGCAGGGGGGGAGGTGCTCTCCAAAGATCCCTGCCAGCCTCACCCACTGTGTGACTCTGTGATTGTGAAACCGGTGGGGGAAATGCCCCTTCCCCAGCCCCCTTCCAGAAGGGCAGCAGGCACGGCCTCAGGGGGCCTGCGCAGCAACCCGGGGCGCGTGGGAAGTTGGCTTTCTATCACTTCCTTCACAGAAGTCGCCGGACTGCGCGCGCTTTGGGCAGAATCTCCATCCCGTGCCGCACCGGCGTGTCACAATGTGCCCTGGTGGCATCGCAGTGGCCCTGGTGACCAGCGTGTCCCCACCACGGCACTGTGCCATTGGGGGACGGCGCGGGCAGAGGCGGCTCTCGGCCCCGCGACACTTTTTGGCACAGCGGTGCTTCCTGGCACTTGTTGGCAGCACAGCCTCGCCCAGCTCCATGGGGCAGGCGAGCTGCTGCAGCGCCCGCGTCGCTCCTGAGCCCGCTGGTGGCTCGCAGGCAGGGCCCGGGACCCCCATCCGTGGGGCTCCTGGTGCCCGCCTCGGGCTCTGGGGCAGGGCGGCAGCGCGGCCCCCGGCGCCCCTTGGCGCCTTTGTATCGGCCAGGAGCGCCCAGCTGCTCCTCAGCCAGCGTGTGCGGGTGACCCGGCACCAGCGCACGCTGCACCGGCACCTCCTGCTATTCCCAGATGCCATCGCCATCGCCTTCAAGTAAGCGTGTGCCTCCCTGTCCTCCCTCCCCCGCGCTGCCCTTGCTCACCGCCCCCGGGCACATCTCCCCGCCCCGGGGCTCCCCCGGCAGCACGCCGTGCCTCCGTGGGGCTGCCTGCGCAGCACCCCTGGCCTCGCACCGCAGGCGCTGGGTCATTTTCAGAGCAGGAGGCTGTAAAAGCCCAGTGCCACCTGCCTCCCCGTAGACCCAGAAGCCAACGGAGGTGCCCGCAGCCGGGCCGCAACAGGCCTTGCAGCCGCCCTCTTGGCGCTTGTTCGTGCCCAACGGCCCCTCTCCACAAGGCAGAGAAAGGCTGCCAAGCATTGCTTGTCGGGGCCGAGGCTCGGGGCCAGCGTCCCCAAGGCTCTGCCGGGCACTTGGTGGCCCTCCCAGGCAGGACGGCTGGGGGTGCCCCCGGGGCGGACACCAAGGGTCGGTCCCTGCTCTTCCCCCCGCAGATGCGGCTCCACCTACTGGCTGACGCACCGCGTGCGCCTCAGCCAGCTGTGGGTGCTGTGCTGCGAGGAGGCGGTGGCGGCGGCCAGGCCAGAGGAGGAGGAGGAGGTCTATGGCCTCAAGTGCAGCCAGAGCCTCATCCTCGTCTGGCCCACCGGACACCGCGTGGTCACGTTTGGGTGAGTCTGGGGGACACGTCCCCGCACAGGGCTGTGCACGAGCCCCTGTCGAGCCGCTGGGGGCTTGGCCCTGGCACGGAGACTCTCCCCGCCCTGACGAGATCTGTCTGGGGCCTGCGAGTGTCCAGAGCAGGAGGAGGAGGAGGAGCAGTGTGGGCTGAGGTGGTTTCTGCTTTGTGCTGCAGGTCGCAGGAGGTGAAGGAGCTCTGGCTGGACACCATCCTCAGGTCAGCCCTGCGGAGGGGTTCGAGCTGCTTGTGGCCTCAGGGAGGAGGGTGGGGGAGCGCTGCCGATGGAGCTGCCCGCAGAAATACCCAAATATGGGTGGGGGTGCCGTGTGGAGCTCCTGGGCTGAGTGGCGGGAGTTGTTCAGCGTGGGGGCTGCAAAGGAGCAGCAACGCCTGGGAGCAGCAGCGCCTGAGCAGCAGCGCAGCTCCGGCCTTGCGGCGATGGAGACTCCGAGCCGCTGCTGTGTGTCTCCGCGAGGAGAGGCCTGTGGAGAGCAGGAGCGAGGCACTGCCGAGCGCTGCTCCCAGGCAGCGCTGCTGGAGGCTGTGCAGGCTGAGGGGCCCTTGTCAGCGCTGGTCCCGCTGGCAGCAGAGAGAGCAGCCAGGGCTGGGGCTGACAGAGCTCTTTGTGCGCCCTTCCCTGTGCACAGGCAGAGCCAGGGAGCCCCGGGAGCCAGAGTCACCCGCTTGCCCTCCCTGCGGTTCCTCACCAAGGTGGTGGGCTTCTATGGGCCCGTAAGTGTCCGTGCGGCCCCCTCTCCACCCCGAGAGCCGCCTGGCTCTCCAGAGTTGACCATGCCCTGCGTTTCTCATGGTGGCTCTTTGTTCTCTCCCGCAGGGGGCATCCCTGACTGCCAAGAGGGTGGAAGCCTTGATTTTGGCAGAGGTGAGCAGGGGCTGCCTTTGCCCGGCCCTTGTTGGCTGTGGTCGAGAGGTATCTCAGCACAGCGGGAACGGCTCCGCAGGGTGGGCGAAGGGAGGGAAGGCTCCCCACCCACCCCTGTGCTGGGGGAGAGCCCACAATTGCTGTGGAGCTGAAGCAGCTCCCTGGAGGCCTTGGCTGTTGAGTGGTGGCTCTGTAATCTCAACCTGTTTCTTGCAGGCCAGAGCCAAGAAGTGTCCCCGAGCGGACACTTCAGACGCTGAAGCGGGACGTGGCCAGTTGGCTGGTGAGTGTGGAAGGGAAACCGAGGATCTGCCTTCTTTCATGCCACTTGCAAACAGGTGCTTCAGCAAGGCTACCTGTGTCTCCTCACTGGGAGCCATTTCAGCCCTGAGTGCTCCTCAGCAGAAGCTCTTGCCCTCAACTGCTGCTCATTTCCAGTGGCCTCCCTCCACGATGCTCAGGGGCAGAGATGGCAGGGCCAAGTGCCAGGGGTGGTGAATGCTGCTGGGTCACCAGGCACAGCTCGGTGCCTGTAAACACCTGGGAGGAGACGGCAGGACACATGGCACTGCACAGACACACAAGGCAGCATGGCTCGCTGTGCCTGGTTTTCTGAACTGATTGTTGCTTTCCTTTGGCTTGCAGCAGGTGGAGTGGTGGCCAGGAAGGCAAACTCGTGGCCCCTTGCTCGGTGAGGAACCTCTGCCAGCGGGGCCACCCCAGGGCAGCTGGGCTGTGCTTGCAGGGTCCCTCTGTTTGGCCAGGTCTGGCACGCATCTGAGGGCAAGATGGTCCCCTGCTCCAAGCAGTCCAGGTAAGCAAGGCGGGAGAGAGAGGCCTCCTGCTTGTGGCTTCTCGTGCAAGGCGGTTCCCCCAGCACGTGTGCTGGGGCTCTGCAGAGAGAAGCGATGTTGGGGCTTCCCCTCCACACACCCCTCAAGCAGGCACAGCCTGAAGGCCAGGTCTCACTGCGTGTGGGAAAGGGATGAGGCCTGGCTAGTTGCTGCAGTGCACACAACTGTATCAGCTTACTACCAGGGTAACCTCCGTGGAACAAGCCCCAAGCAGAAACCCAAGAACAGCAGGGCACCTGCTGGCAGTGGTGCAGAAGGTGAATGCTGCTGACTTGTAGCTGGGAGAGTGCATGGCAAGTCTTCCTGGGCCCACTTTAGTGCCCACATCGATCTAGGCACACTAATCTAGTGGGACTCCAGAAGCCAAAAGCCTACTGAAGCCTGCCTCCCTGGTGCAGGCTTTGGGCAGTCTGTCCTTTTTCTTTGCCCTGGGATTTTCAGTTCCACTGCTTCTGATGCTGATTTCCTGCATAGCCCTGGTAAAGCCACTTCCTCTGCCGCCTCCGGAGCATGCCCCTCTGGGAGGAATCCTCAGATGGAGAGGTAGACCAGAGGCTGCAGGAGCTGGCTCTCGTTCTTGCCCGCAGACCGGCGTGCTCCGTCAGTGATGCAGAGCACCTTTGGGAGCAGGTAGCTCAAAGATAGCTGCCTCCTAGTGAGCCCAAGCCACAGGGATGCTGCTGCCTGCCTGCTCGCTGCTAGTGTGGAGAACCTCATCAATGTGCCTTGGCCTTGCAGGGCTTCCTGAGATAGAGCCCCTCCACACTCCTCGTGGCCGACCTCTCTGACAAGTGCCTGCTTGTGCTGGAGGAGCCAGGCCAGTAAGAGAAACCTGAGGGACTGAAAGAGTAAGTTTTGTAAGCAGGGCCGCTGCTCGGGCTCCAGGGAAGGAGGAGCGGCCCCTGCAGCCTGCACTGCTCCCTGCCTTCTGCTTGTTCTCCCGTAGGGTGGTGGCAATACTGCCGAGCGCCCACCTCCTCTTGCTGCAGTGCTTGCTCTCGCTGCTCCACTGCATCAGGGAACAGGCTGAGAGCAGCTGGGTGGATGCCAGCAATCTGGCCATCTGTGTGGGGCCACGCATGCTGAGCCCCGACGTGGAGAGCGTGCTCCCGCTGCACGTACGGAAAGCGAGGGATGGCAAGGTGAATGCTGAATTCAGCACCTCGCTGCCCCCTGAGCTGAGGCTAAGGCTGTCTTGTTTGTATTGGGCCACGTGAGGTTCTGAACTAGAGAGCTGCAGCTGTGGATGCAGCAATGTCCATCGGGAGCACGAAAGGCTGTGCGGGACGTTTGCAGCCCCTTGGACTGAACTCTGGCTTTGTGTGTGCAGGTCACGCTCTCGGTGGAGTTCCTTGTAGAGAACTGCGTCGCAGTGTTTGGGGAGGACACTGCGCTCTAGTTCAGGCCCTCGGCCGAGGTGTACCCAGAGCACACAGGCAGCTCCACAGGTATGAGGACGCACTGACGATTGTCCTGGTCCAGGGCTACTGGTTCCAATTCTTTGATTGCCTCCGGGGCAATGTCTGTGGAAATGCAGAGAGGTGCAGAGGGGTCCGTAGGTGTTCTTGTATGAGGGCGCTTTCCAGTGGTTGCAAAGGCACGGGCCAGGGGTGCCTGGTGCCACCGGGAAAGTCATCTTGTGTCTTCCAGTGGCCACTAGAAGCTAGCTCAGAGGCTCTTTCTCCCCACAGAACACCCAGGTGCTAACTCAGCAGAACGGTTCTGCCGGCAAGAGCCCCGAGCCTGGAGCTGAAGGCAGCCCCCCACATCTCTGACCTGGAGCAGCCCAAAGCAGGAAGCACTTTTGTCAGCAGCAGCGATCAAGCCTGTGTTTCTGCCCCTTCCCTTATGAATCTGAAGAAAGGTCTCAGCAGGTTGGACAGGACCTTCTCAGCGCCAGGCCTGTCCTCCCGGGACAACTTTGAAGGCAGGAGAAGGGACCTGCAAGCAACCACAAGTGAGGACCATTCTTCCATTCAGCAGTAGCAGCTAAGGTCTGAGAACGAGGCAGTGGAGAAAATGCCTTGCCCCCTTGCCTTCCCAATCATCAAATTGAACTTGCGACTCAAAACAGCCTCCAGCTGCTCCCTGGAGGACTCTTGTTCTGGTCGCATGGCTCGCTCTTCCACAGCTTTCCACTAGTTTCAGCCGCTAGGCCCCCAGAGAGCTTTTTCGGGAAGCTGCAGGTCTTTCCCATCAGGCTTGCTGAGGACAGCAGGACACATGGCAGAGAGACCAGAGAGCACTCCAGGTCATTCATCGTTTGCAAACCACAGGCGAACACTCCAAAAAGCCCAAGATCGTAGGGACCTGGAAAAGCAACTTTTTGTGGAGACAGCTTCACAAGGAGAGACCCTCAGGTCTGCCGCAGACTGGTCCAGGAAGGGAGGCCCGACTGTAACAAGCCATTGCCTGTCTTGAATCAGCCAGGCCCTGTTTCCGCTCAGCTGAGGAAGTTTTGGTGGAAGAGAGGTGAGTGGAGCAGAGGAATGAAGGAAGGCCGCCCTCTTATGAAGAGCCTTGCGAAAGCTGCCGGAACCCTACTGCTCCCTCCTGCAGTTTCAGCTGCCAGGTCTACAGTGTCGAAGCAGAATGCTTTACTGCCCTGCCCAGGCAGCAGCCGTGCTCAGGGCAGAGCAGAGGTGACTCCGAGGGATGCGCTCAGGCCCCGAGTTGCTGCAGTGAAGTATTCTGAGGGGGAAACTGCAATCTGCAAGGTTCGTGTTGGAAGCAACTCCTGTGAGAGTTTCCCTGTGAGGCCTGAGCTTGTAGTCCGAGAGCCGTGTCTGACTCTTGGGCAGGACCAGCACAGGATGTTACGTTCATAGGCACCTGCTGGAAAGGAGAAGGGAAAAGTGTGCCCGTGCCTATGTGGGTGGAGATACCAAGCATACCCGCACCTTCTGATCAGCAAGAATCGAGAGCCTTCCAAGGAATGTTGGGGGGGGGTCAGAGGTGACATTTTCTGGGACTCAGCACTCTGGGAAGACCTCTGCCTGACTTGCTGACAAGAAACTCAGCAGCTCAGCAGCAAAAGAGCATCAGGAAGCCTTAAACGCTTCCAGAGATCACATTCTTGCTTGCATGTCTATGGGACTCACCCACCCTACCGGCCCATTTACACCCAAGTGGTAAGGGCTATCAATGCGAATCATCAAGCTCAGTGTGCCGGTTCTCCTTTAAAAAAACAGTTGTAAGTAACATTGTCCGCTAGGGGTAGCAGCAAAGACTCTTGTGCAGGGATGGGCGTTCTCCCAGCATTTCCAGGTGACCAGTGATGGCAAGAATCAAGGAAACGATCTATCTGAGAGCATAGAGACTAAGGACCAAGGGAAGAGGCTACATTTCTCAGCACCCAGTGGCTAGCGGATGGCACAAAGTGCCAGAATCGGTAGGAGCAGAGATGCAAAGCTTTTCTGCACCTTGTGATGAAAACATACTGCTCGCTTGTGGAGGAACTCAAGGAGATGGCACTACTGGAGATGACACTTTTGTGGAGTCAGGATCCTAGCCAGACCTCTGCATGATATGCTGAAGAAGAGCTCAGTATGGACCTGGGAACCAAAGCCTCCTGCAGCATTAAATGCTTTACAAGTGAAACGGTTGCTTCCTCATCTATGCGACCCACCCACCTGTCCCCCTGCACTCCCGCGCACACTCCCTATAGGCCTAGGTGAAAAGGGGTGTAGGTGGGGATTGTGGCAAGAAGACGTGCACTTGAGAAAAGATGAGCCTGTTACCTCTGGCTCTGCATCCCGGCAATGGTACTGCACTGCCTTGGAGAAGGTGCTGTTAGCGGCACAGGAAGCGCTGCTGACTACCGAGCCCTTGGCTCAAGGAAGGAAGTCAAATTGTGTGTGGGGATTCCTACTAGAAAGCAAATTGTAACTGGAAAGCCCTTCCCCACTGAGGGTCATCCAAAAGACTCCTTGAGAAGGCAGTGGGAGGAGAGCTACAGAGGGCTCTCCTCCGCCCTCCTCCTGATACCTGAGGCGGCACCCTGGGACAGGGTGAGGAGGGCAAGGGTGCAGGGTGCAGGCGGGAGCGCCAAGGGAGCGGGGAGAGGAGGGAGAGGCAAAGCTGGTGCTGCAGCGGTAGTGCCAAGCGGTAGCTTTGGCAGAGGTAATGGGGGGCTCGGCCCAGCTGGCGGAGCTCAGAGCTGTGGAGGCGGCCCTGGAGCAAGCAGCCCTTTGTGCCTGTCTGGTCTCCGATGCTGTTGGGGCCCGTGCCATCCAGGGGCCGAGGAAGGGGGTGAAAAACAAGTGGCAAGGAAATGGTAGAGACTTCTGGGGAAAACCAACCCTGGGAAGAGTTGTCATCTAGCTGAATGGAAGAACGTGTGCATCGGGCGTGCATCTGCTCAGCAAAAAACCAAAAAAACCCCGAGGCAAAGTGGACTCCGATGGCTGATCATTTGGCTAGAATAAAGGCATAGCACAAAGTGGAGGCAGAATGGCTAGGGAAATGGCGACACAAATGGCTAGGGCAGCCCGGGACTTAGGAGCTATTCCAACAGGCTGCAAGGAGACAATGGCGTGTGACAAAAGCACTGGCCAAACACATTGCAGACAGCTGGCCTTTTGCTCAAACAGCACTACAGCACCCTGTCATCTCAGGGAAGGTACACTACTCCCGCCAGGCTCCCCCGCAGCACACCTGCCTCTCAGCACTGTGCCACACAGCAGCTCAGGTGGCTCTGTCCTGAGTCTCCCTGAACAGGCAAGGCAGAGCCTCTATTTGCACAGTTCTGTGAATGCTACGGGAAGAACACTGGAGAGCAGTTCTGGTTTGTGACAAAGCCTGCCTTTCCTGTGAGGCTGAGCTCTTTGCAACCCACAGCATGACGGGTAAAAGAGGAGTTAGGCCAGCGTGGCAGCGCTTCCAGTAACCATGAACATGCACTACTCCCCCTTTTTCCCAGCTCCTGCTCACCCCTTGCATTGTCTCCACCTAGCTGTGTTTTTCTAGCTGCCTTTGAGAAGGGTAAGAACTCATGTCCGATGCTGCAGGAAATGGCAGAGGCCACCCTACGTTTGGGTACCTCATGGGGATCCCTTCGCACCTGCATCGGCATGGACAAGCTCATCTCACAGCTTGAAAGACCACGGCCAGGCAGCATCCCATCAAGCTGGCAGACGCTCATGACCATAAAAAAGCAGGCTCTCCCTGGCTCGAAAGATGTTAAGATGCCACCCGCAGCAAAGCGGGAAGGAGACCAAGCCGGCCTCTGCAGCTTTCAGATCGGCAGGCCTGGTGCTGATACCAAGCTGGTGGGAGAGTGGAGGGGAGGAGGGTGGCTGCCAGCCCAGAGGTCTCTGCTGCTATTCAGAGGGAAGACCTCAGCAGGCTGGAGAGATGGGCAGAGCGTAATCTCCTCAGGTTCAGCAAAGGGCAGCACAAAGTCCTGCCACGGGGAGCAACAAGCCCAGGCATCAACAGAGGCTGCGGGTGACCGGCTGCAAAGCGGCCTGGCGGCATCAGGAAGGGTGCTGCCAGCAGGCCGAGGGGAGCGATCCTTATGCTCTGCACGGCCCTGCTGAGGCTGCACCTGGGGCACTGCCCCTGCTCCAGGCTCCCCGGGACAAGAGAGACATGGAGCTCCTGGAACGCGCGTCCAGCAAGGGGCTACGAAAAGCCCATGCGTGAAGGGCCTGACGCATCTGTGCTCGGAGGAAAGGCTGAGAGAGCCGGGATTGCTTAACCTGGAGAAGGGGAGTGCAGGGGGGAAGGTGCTCTCCAAAGATCCCTGCCAGCCTCACCCACTGTGTGACTCTGTGATTGTGAAACCGGTGGGGGAAATGCCCCTTCCCCAGCCCCCTTCCAGAAGGGCAGCAGGCACGGCCTCAGGGGGCCTGCGCAGCAACCCGGGGCGCGTGGGAAGTTGGCTTTCTATCACTTCCTTCACAGAAGTCGCCGGACTGCGCGCGCTTTGGGCAGAATCTCCATCCCGTGCCGCACCGGCGTGTCACAATGTGCCCTGGTGGCATCGCAGTGGCCCTGGTGACCAGCGTGTCCCCACCACGGCACTGTGCCATTGGGGGACGGCGCGGGCAGAGGCGGCTCTCGGCCCCGCGACACTTTTTGGCACAGCGGTGCTTCCTGGCACTTGTTGGCAGCACAGCCTCGCCCAGCTCCATGGGGCAGGCGAGCTGCTGCAGCGCCCGCGTCGCTCCTGAGCCCGCTGGTGGCTCGCAGGCAGGGCCCGGGACCCCCATCCGTGGGGCTCCTGGTGCCCGCCTCGGGCTCTGGGGCAGGGCGGCAGCGCGGCCCCCGGCGCCCCTCGGCGCCTTTGTATCGGCCAGGAGCGCCCAGCTGCTCCTCAGCCAGCGTGTGCGGGTGACCCGGCACCAGCGCACGCTGCACCGGCACCTCCTGCTATTCCCAGATGCCATCGCCATCGCCTTCAAGTAAGCGTGTGCCTCCCTGTCCTCCCTCCCCCGCGCTGCCCTTGCTCACCGCCCCCGGGCACATCTCCCCGCCCCGGGGCTCCCCCGGCAGCACGCCGTGCCTCCGTGGGGCTGCCTGCGCAGCACCCCTGGCCTCGCACCGCAGGCGCTGGGTCATTTTCAGAGCAGGAGGCTGTAAAAGCCCAGTGCCACCTGCCTCCCCGTAGACCCAGAAGCCAACGGAGGTGCCCGCAGCCGGGCCGCAACAGGCCTTGCAGCCGCCCTCTTGGCGCTTGTTCGTGCCCAACGGCCCCTCTCCACAAGGCAGAGAAAGGCTGCCAAGCATTGCTTGTCGGGGCCGAGGCTCGGGGCCAGCGTCCCCAAGGCTCTGCCGGGCACTTGGTGGCCCTCCCAGGCAGGACGGCTGGGGGTGCCCCCGGGGCGGACACCAAGGGTCGGTCCCTGCTCTTCCCCCCGCAGATGCGGCTCCACCTACTGGCTGACGCACCGCGTGCGCCTCAGCCAGCTGTGGGTGCTGTGCTGCGAGGAGGCGGTGGCGGCGGCCAGGCCAGAGGAGGAGGAGGAGGTCTATGGCCTCAAGTGCAGCCAGAGCCTCATCCTCGTCTGGCCCACCGGACACCGCGTGGTCACGTTTGGGTGAGTCTGGGGGACACGTCCCCGCACAGGGCTGTGCACGAGCCCCTGTCGAGCCGCTGGGGGCTTGGCACGGAGACTCTCCCCGCCCTGACGAGATCTGTCTGGGGCCTGCGAGTGTCCAGAGCAGGAGGAGGAGGAGGAGCAGTGTGGGCTGAGGTGGTTTCTGCTTTGTGCTGCAGGTCGCAGGAGGTGAAGGAGCTCTGGCTGGACACCATCCTCAGGTCAGCCCTGCGGAGGGGTTCGAGCTGCTTGTGGCCTCAGGGAGGAGGGTGGGGGAGCGCTGCCGATGGAGCTGCCCGCAGAAATACCCAAATATGGGTGGGGGTGCCGTGTGGAGCTCCTGGGCCGAGTGGCGGGAGTTGTTCAGCGTGGGGGCTGCAAAGGAGCAGCAACGCCTGGGAGCAGCAGCGCCTGAGCAGCAGCGCAGCTCCGGCCTTGCGGCGATGGAGACTCCGAGCCGCTGCTGTGTGTCTCCGCGAGGAGAGGCCTGTGGAGAGCAGGAGCGAGGCACTGCCGAGCGCTGCTCCCAGGCAGCGCTGCTGGAGGCTGTGCGGGCTGAGGGGCCCTTGTCAGCGCTGGTCCCGCTGGCAGCAGAGAGAGCAGCCAGGGCTGGGGCTGACAGAGCTCTTTGTGCGCCCTTCCCTGTGCACAGGCAGAGCCAGGGAGCCCCGGGAGCCAGAGTCACCCGCTTGCCCTCCCTGCGGTTCCTCACCAAGGTGGTGGGCTTCTACGGGCCCGTAAGTGTCCGTGCGGCCCCCTCTCCACCCCGAGAGCCGCCTGGCTCTCCAGAGTTGACCATGCCCTGCGTTTCTCATGGTGGCTCTTTGTTCTCTCCCGCAGGGGGCATCCCTGACTGCCAAGAGGGTGGAAGCCTTGATTTTGGCAGAGGTGAGCAGGGGCTGCCTTTGCCCGGCCCTTGTTGGCTGTGGTCGAGAGGTATCTCAGCACAGCGGGAACGGCTCCGCAGGGTGGGCGAAGGGAGGGAAGGCTCCCCACCCACCCCTGTGCTGGGGGAGAGCCCACAATTGCTGTGGAGCTGAAGCAGCTCCCTGGAGGCCTTGGCTGTTGAGTGGTGGCTCTGTAATCTCAACCTGTTTCTTGCAGGCCAGAGCCAAGAAGTGTCCCCGAGCGGACACTTCAGACGCTGAAGCGGGACGTGGCCAGTTGGCTGGTGAGTGTGGAAGGGAAACCGAGGATCTGCCTTCTTTCATGCCACTTGCAAACAGGTGCTTCAGCAAGGCTACCTGTGTCTCCTCACTGGGAGCCATTTCAGCCCTGAGTGCTCCTCAGCAGAAGCTCTTGCCCTCAACTGCTGCTCATTTCCAGTGGCCTCCCTCCACGATGCTCAGGGGCAGAGATGGCAGGGCCAAGTGCCAGGGGTGGTGAATGCTGCTGGGTCACCAGGCACAGCTCGGTGCCTGTAAACACCTGGGAGGAGACGGCAGGACACATGGCACTGCACAGACACACAAGGCAGCATGGCTCGCTGTGCCTGGTTTTCTGAACTGATTGTTGCTTTCCTTTGGCTTGCAGCAGGTGGAGTGGTGGCCAGGAAGGCAAACTCGTGGCCCCTTGCTCGGTGAGGAACCTCTGCCAGCGGGGCCACCCCAGGGCAGCTGGGCTGTGCTTGCAGGGTCCCTCTGTTTGGCCAGGTCTGGCACGCATCTGAGGGCAAGATGGTCCCCTGCTCCAAGCAGTCCAGGTAAGCAAGGCGGGAGAGAGAGGCCTCCTGCTTGTGGCTTCTCGTGCAAGGCGGTTCCCCCAGCACGTGTGCTGGGGCTCTGCAGAGAGAAGCGATGTTGGGGCTTCCCCTCCACACACCCCTCAAGCAGGCACAGCCTGAAGGCCAGGTCTCACTGCATGTGGGAAAGGGATGAGGCCTGGCTAGTTGCTGCAGTGCACACAACTGTATCAGCTTACTACCAGGGTAACCTCCGTGGAACAAGCCCCAAGCAGAAACCCAAGAACAGCAGGGCACCTGCTGGCAGTGGTGCAGAAGGTGAATGCTGCTGACTTGTAGCTGGGAGAGTGCATGGCAAGTCTTCCTGGGCCCACTTTAGTGCCCACATCGATCTAGGCACACTAATCTAGTGGGACTCCAGAAGCCAAAAGCCTACTGAAGCCTGCCTCCCTGGTGCAGGCTTTGGGCAGTCTGTCCTTTTTCTTTGCCCTGGGATTTTCAGTTCCACTGCTTCTGATGCTGATTTCCTGCATAGCCCTGGTAAAGCCACTTCCTCTGCCGCCTCCGGAGCATGCCCCTCTGGGAGGAATCCTCAGATGGAGAGGTAGACCAGAGGCTGCAGGAGCTGGCTCTCGTTCTTGCCCGCAGACCGGCGTGCTCCGTCAGTGATGCAGAGCACCTTTGGGAGCAGGTAGCTCAAAGATAGCTGCCTCCTAGTGAGCCCAAGCCACAGGGATGCTGCTGCCTGCCTGCTCGCTGCTAGTGTGGAGAACCTCATCAATGTGCCTTGGCCTTGCAGGGCTTCCTGAGATAGAGCCCCTCCACACTCCTCGTGGCCGACCTCTCTGACAAGTGCCTGCTTGTGCTGGAGGAGCCAGGCCAGTAAGAGAAACCTGAGGGACTGAAAGAGTAAGTTTTGTAAGCAGGGCCGCTGCTCGGGCTCCAGGGAAGGAGGAGCGGCCCCTGCAGCCTGCACTGCTCCCTGCCTTCTGCTTGTTCTCCCGTAGGGTGGTGGCAATACTGCCGAGCGCCCACCTCCTCTTGCTGCAGCGCTTGCTCTCGCTGCTCCACTGCATCAGGGAACAGGCTGAGAGCAGCTGGGTGGATGCCAGCAATCTGGCCATCTGTGTGGGGCCACGCATACTGAGCCCCGACGTGGAGAGCGTGCTCCCGCTGCACGTACGGAAAGCGAGGGATGGCAAGGTGAATGCTGAATTCAGCACCTCGCTGCCCCCTGAGCTGAGGCTAAGGCTGTCTTGTTTGTATTGGGCCACGTGAGGTTCTGAACTAGAGAGCTGCAGCTGTGGATGCAGCAATGTCCATCGGGAGCACGAAAGGCTGTGCGGGACGTTTGCAGCCCCTTGGACTGAACTCTGGCTTTGTGTGTGCAGGTCACGCTCTCGGTGGAGTTCCTTGTAGAGAACTGCGTCGCAGTGTTTGGGGAGGACACTGCGCTCTAGTTCAGGCCCTCGGCCGAGGTGTACCCAGAGCACACAGGCAGCTCCACAGGTATGAGGACGCACTGACGATTGTCCTGGTCCAGGGCTACTGGTTCCAATTCTTTGATTGCCTCCGGGGCAATGTCTGTGGAAATGCAGAGAGGTGCAGAGGGGTCCGTAGGTGTTCTTGTATGAGGGCGCTTTCCAGTGGTTGCAAAGGCACGGGCCAGGGGTGCCTGGTGCCACCGGGAAAGTCATCTTGTGTCTTCCAGTGGCCACTAGAAGCTAGCTCAGAGGCTCTTTCTCCCCACAGAACACCCAGGTGCTAACTCAGCAGAACGGTTTTGCCGGCAAGAGCCCCGAGCCTGGAGCTGAAGGCAGCCCCCCACATCTCTGACCTGGAGCAGCCCAAAGCAGGAAGCACTTTTGTCAGCAGCAGCGATCAAGCCTGTGTTTCTGCCCCTTCCCTTATGAATCTGAAGAAAGGTCTCAGCAGGTTGGACAGGACCTTCTCAGCGCCAGGCCTGTCCTCCCGGGACAACTTTGAAGGCAGGAGAAGGGACCTGCAAGCAACCACAAGTGAGGACCATTCTTCCATTCAGCAGCATCAGCTAAGGTCTGAGGACGAGGCAGTTGTAAAAACGCCCTGCCGTCTTTCCTTCCCAAATAAGCTGGCTAAAGATAGATAACGCACACATAGGTACTAAAATTACAGAAATTATTTAATCATCGTGTATTTAGTGTTTGAAGTTGCCATAAATACCTGAGGTTTGTTCCAAAAAAGACAGCATGTATGCTTATAGAGAGGAAAAGAAAAGAAAGAAAAAAAGGCATTTTCTTTGACAAATTTAAACTTTTTATTAAATCATTTTCCCTTATTTGTTTTGCTTAAAAATAAAATAATATATTTCTAGACATGATTAAACACTCAGATAGTTGGAAATGACTGGTTGTCTGTGCAGTTACATATTCTGTCTAGTAGAAGTTTTCTTTTTATAGTTAAGAGAAGATGAGAACATATGGTTTCTCAAATAATAAAATGCCATGTTAGGTACCTTTTTACAGCTTGAATTGCCAGTGTAAAAAAGCATGTGAGAAATGTTAATTAGTTGCTTTATTGCTCTAATAGTCCAGTGTATGTTTATTGACCCATTTTATTGATATATTGCCTTATTTCCTGAGGCCTTGAGCACCTGGAGCCTATACTTATACCTGAAAATTAATCCTCTTCGCACTCTAAAGAAAGAAGAGCTATTTCTTTTAAATATATCCAGCATCTGATTAATATTATGTGGTTTCTTTTACATCAGTAGCATAGATATCATTAGGGCTTTTTAGGGGATGACTCAGATGCTAGTAATTACAATGTTAATTTAACTGTGAACTGACGTTATCTGTATGTACCAGCAAACATTCTCTGATAGCGTATAGATATGAATGTGTTTGTTGCGCTGTGGGTTTACACTGTCAAAGAACCTGGTCCTGTTTTAAATCCTCCATTGCTGCATAGTGCCATTTACAGGTACTTTTCATGGGACTAGGAACTATGGGCTTTGTATTTTACACTTTAGTGTATTATGCCAGTAGTGGTATCACAGGAATTTCCATCCCTTTGTTACAATGATCAAGCCTTTCTCAGAAAGAAAGGAAAAAGAAAATAAGTCCAGAACACATCTTTGGCCAAACTCAAACTCATAGAAACCTGTTTCTGAAAGCCTTAGGAACTACAGAGTTCTTATATCTGGAACTAAAAATCTCATCCACAAAGGGAACCCTAGAATATCTAGCTTCCTCAAAGATAATGAGTTTGTAGAGTAAGCAGGAAGCTTTGTAATGGCTAAAGACACATTTTGCGCTGAAATTTGCATCAAAATACCCTGATGTCAGGAAGTTCTGGTAGAATCTTGAAGGGATGGAATTGTTTATACTCAATTTGGACTTTTTTTTTTGCCCTTTCCAAGTGGAAGTGATTTAGAATATATTTCAGTGGAAGCCTACTATTTCCACAGAACTGTATCTGTTTTAATACAGCTTCCTGCAGGATATTTTTCTTGGTTTCAGGATAGTATTAAGTAGGGAAAAAATAACTAATAATACAATGGCTAGAATATTTTCCTGATAGGGGGAAGATAGGCTTAAACCTCCCTTCTACCCATTCTCACATATTTTTAATATGGACTTCTTCAGAAATTTTCCCTTTTTTTTTCCTTTGTTCTGAAATTCTTTACAAGGTAGAAAAAAACCTCTCTTCCAGCCAATTACAACAGTATAAAGAAATCACATAGTCACTGTAAGCTCAAATAACCAGGAACACTAAATATGGTGTGTTTTCTGGGATCACTATGTCGTGTCAAATATGAGATTACTGCAGACTACTAAGCCTTTACTATTGAAGACTTTGTTACTGGTTATGGAAGCTCTAAGTTCATTTAAACTTTCTACTTTACAGCACAGAGTAGGAATAATACAATCAATCCAGGCATAGCAGAACTCTTTTTAATTAAAAACTCTTTACTCCTGAAAAAGCACTGAAACCATTTTAAAAATAACTATTATAGATGCATTGATCAGTTGTAATCTCAATTTCCCAGTTTTACTTGCTCAGTTTCAATGAATGGAAAATCCTGCCTGCTAGGTCTGGTCTGTTTGCATGCAGCAATTATGTTCCTGTTGAAACAACAGATACTATTTAAGGATGTCCCCCTGCCCTCCTTCTTCCAGAAAAGGTGTAGACAAGTCTCTCAAGCAGAGTTCTGCATAGGGAGTTCCTAGTCATTTTGAGGAGTCTTGTATTTGAGATGCAGTCAAAGTATCTCAGATGGTCCTGATATTACTTTCTGGTTAGATCTCTAAACAGATCTAGCAGTCAAGGACAGATTTACTTTTCAACGTTATTGTTGTCAACTCCTTGCCACCTAATGCAGTCCTAATGGTAAGAGAAACAAACTGTGTAAATGTAATTCAAAAAAAAAAAAAAAAAAGAAAGAAAGAAAAAAAGAATTTACGGCTTGCAATCATGTGCTCCATCCTATCAGCTACTCAGCTTGTAAATTCTTATTTATATACGTTCACTGCGACTGACTAGCTTCTAAAACATAAATAGCGTTTCAAAGTTCACAATATATTTAAAGGACAACTTTTGAGTTACTAGTGCTTTGCATTATATGAAAGAATATTGACAAGTTTCCTAATTAGAATTTATATGAAATAAGATAACACCTTGCAGTTATCAGATCAAAATCTGAATTAGTCTCTACATTGCTTTCTAAGTTGCTTATGTTTCTGAAATAGCCTGCCTTTTTCTGCCTCACTTTGCTATACTTTTGATAATGCTTGATCCTTAGACTGACAATTGCTTGCATTGTGAGACCACAGAGAAAACTCATAGCATTTGAGTATATTGCCTATGTACTGCTTCCTACTTGTAGCACAGATTCCATAATGCAGATGCATCTCTCTGGCATCATTATTTGCTGTCTTGATTGATATGGAAATTCTAGGGCAGGTGGTAGGGTCAAATTACCCTCAGTTAATAACCACTTTTGGGTTGTTTCTTTTTGTACATACACACACTAAGTGGTCCCTTAATGCATCATTTAAGTTCTCCAAACTGGCAATGCTCTGTTAATTTTCTTAATTCAGCCACTTTAAAAAAAATTATAAAAGTGGAAATAGTCTGAAAGTCACCAGCAGTTTAGGGACTAGGTAATTTTGTGCAGTTTCCGCAATCTATGTGAATGTTTTCTCCACTGATTTAATAGAAGCTTGTAGGTTACACAACAACTTTAAAAGATTAACCCCCATTACACTCACAAAACCCACAAACATTTTCTCATAATTTATGCAATTAGTTAGTTCTTATTGTTTCAAGCCTGAGATGTAGGTGGGTCAGTTCTCTGCTGAGCAATTTCATTTTCCCCAAATCAGACATTAACCTTTTTTTTGTTTGTTTTAAACAAGCAGTTTACTTCACAGTCCCTGTAGATACAAGATGCTTTTCCTTACCTATTTTGCTAGGCTTTGATCACTCTCTATTCCTCAATATTTTGTAGGAGTCCATTTTATCATCAGCACTGTCTTTTGCCATTTGCTTAACAATAGTATTATGAAGAAGAGACGTAACCAGCTTTGCTGAGCGTATGACATGTGTAACTTTTAACTAGAAATATAAACAATTCAGCTGATAGTATTCTGGATGCTCTAAGAGGTGATGCAGTGAGCATAGTAAAATCATTTCAAAGTAAAATCATTTAAAGAAGTGCTACCAGCTTCTTTTGCACTCAGCATATAAAGATCTTTTTTTTCCCCCAACAGACTCTGGCCATAGTTCAGCTTCCCATATTCTGAGTGCCCAAACACGATCTTTATAGCATATTCTAGATCATTTCCTTAATTTTAGTATATTTTTCTATTTTACACTGCACCATTTGACCATGTGCAGCCTAAGGAAAGATGAATGAGCCTCCTGAGCAGGAGGAAGATCCAGGTATTATTGGGAATATACTGTGTGTCTCTATACATGTATCAGCTCAATACTCATTAGTGATAAAAAAGACTCACCAAATGTTTGGAATATTAGAAAAGGAATGGAGTAAAAAATAAACAAATCCTTACGTAAATGTAACAAATACAGGGTGTGCTGTCATCCTGAATGATGTGAGTAGTTCTGGCCCCTCAACTCAAAAATGGTAGAACTGGAATCATAGAATCATAGAATCAGTAAGGTTGGAAGGGACCTCTGGAGATCATCTAGTCCAACCTCCCCACTCAGCAGGGGCACCTAGAGCATGTTACACAGGGTTGCATCCAGGCGGGCCTTGAAGATCTCCAGAGAAGGAGACTCCACAACCTCTCTGGGCAACCTGTGCCAGGGCTCCGTCACTCTCACAGGGAAGAAATTCCTCCTCACGGTCAGGCGGAACTTCCTGTGCTTCAATTTCTGCCCATTGCCTCTTGTCCTGTCACACGGGACAACTGTAAAGAGTTTGTCCCCATCCTCTTGACACCCTCCCTTCAGGTACTTGTGCACATTGATAAGACCCCCCCTCAGTCTTCTCTTCCCCAGGCTGAAAAGGCCCAGCTCGCAGCCATTCCTCACAGGGTAGATGCTCCAGCCCTCTGATCATCTTTGTAGCCCTATGCTGGACTCTCTCCAGTAGCTCCATGTCTCTCCTGTAGTGGAGATCCCAGAACTGGACACAGGACTTGAGATGAGGCCTCCTGAGGGCTGAGTAGAGGGGCAGGATCACCTCCCTCCACCTGCTGGCAACACTCTTCCTCATGCACCCCAGGAGACCATTGGCCTTCCTAGCCACAAGGGCACATTGCTGGCTCCTGGTCAATTGTCATCCACCAGCACTCCCAGGTCCTTCTCTGCAGAGCTGCTCTCCAGCAGTTCAGCTCCCAGCTTGTACTGGTGCCTACGGTTATTTCTCCCTAGGTGCAGGACTCTGCACTTGCCCTTGTTGAACCTCAGGAGGTTCCTCTCCGCCCAGTTCTCCAGCCTGTCTAGGTCTCTCTGAGTGGCAGCACAGCCCGCAGGTGTGTCAGCCACTCCTCCCAGCTTGATATCATCAGCAAACTTGCTGAGGAGGCACTCTGTCCCTTCATCCAGGTCACTGATGAAGTTGAACAGGATGGGACCCAGTACCGAGCTCTGGGGGACACCACTAGCCACAGGCCTCTAACTAGACTCCGCACCACTGACGACGACCCTCTGTGCTCTGCCTTTCAGACAGTTCTCAATCCACCTCACTGTCCACTCTTCTAACTCACACTTCCTGAGCTTGTCTAGGAGGATGTTATGGGAGACAGTGTCCAAAGCCTTGCTGAAGTCAAGGTACACAACCTCCACTGCTCTGCCCTCATCTACCCAGCCAGTCATTCCATCATAGAAGGCTATCAGATTGGTTAAGCAGGATTTCCCCTTGGTGAATCCTTGCTGGCTACTGCTGATCATCTTCTTCTCCTCCATATGTCTGGAGATGACATCCAGAATGAACTGTTCCATCAGCTTTCCAGGGATACAGGTGAGGCTGACCGGCCTCTAGTTGCCTGGGTCCTTCTTGCCCTTCTTGAAGACTGGAGTGACATTGGCTTTCTTCCAGTCCTCAGGCACCTCTCTAGTTCTCCAGGACTTTTCAAAGATGATGGAGAGCAGCCTGGCAACAACATCCGCCAGCTCCCTCAGTACCCGTGGGTGCATCCCATCTGGGCCCGTGGATTTGTGCATGTCTAGCCTGCCCAGAAGGTCTCTAATCCTCTCCTCCTCAACCAAAGGAAAGTCTTCCCTTCTCCAGACTTTCTCCCTCACGTCCAGGCTGCAGGATTCCTGAGGGCTGCCCTTAGCAGTGAAGACTGAAGCAAAGAAGGCATTCAGTAATTCTGCCCTCTCTGTATCCCTTGTCACCAGAGCACCCGCCCCATTCATGAGCGGGTCCACATTTTCCCTAGATCTCCTCTTGCTGCTGATGTATTTGAAGAAGCCCTAGAGACACAAGACAGTGCAACAAGGCTTACAAATGACTAAGTAAATTAGAACTTTTCTGTCTGAAAAGAAGCAACAGGTGGCATGATTTCTATCTATTAAAAGATGAGAATCCTAGAAAAGGTGAGTCAGTGATGATTGCTGATACTGTCTTCCATGAAGAAGCTTAAGGGTTCAGCTGAATGTCAGAACCTTGATTCTTTATTTTCTGATATTATGTAATCTTTGTAAAATACACAGAACACACATCTGTCCTTAATAAGTTAATCTACTAGTAAACCATTAGAACTTTTTGTTCACTTTCTGGTATGCAACAAAGTCATCCCTGCAACACTTGAGTGGTTGGCTGTAGTTCCAAATGTACGTATGGAGAGAGAGAGCCATTGGACTGCAGAAATGAATTTAAATCAGAGTGCTCAAAGGTATTCCAGTAAAGACCATTTCAATTCTAAATCCACTTTTCTCTTCCCATCCATTTGGGCTGCTGAGCTGGTAAAGTATTCTCTATAAACAATGAAACAAATATATGTTTTCAGATTTCTAGAGAGTCTTCTCTGCACCTCTGGCTTTTACTGCTGTGTAATATTTAGGCCTTACATTGATCAAAAAAAGAAGTAGAAGAAGAAAAAAAAACTCTTCATAATAAACTATGTTTGTAAAAAGGGGACATTTTCAAACTGCAAATAAATAAATAAATATTGAAAAACAAATAGGGAAGAATAAGAAATAAGAAAACTATTGGAATGATTTAGCTTTAAAATAGGATATTCTATAGGAAAGCAATAAAAGGTTTGAGATTTGTAAGTTTTTATGCCCAGTGTCTCAGGTCATCTAAAAGCATAATGATTTGCTCATTTAGGGTTTTATGGAACTGCTGGTACAACAATCATAGCCTATACAGCAGAATTATGCAAGTAACATTTTATCTTAAGTGGCATCGTGGATCTATGAACACATACTCGTTTAAAACTTCAAGGAAGGATAGACTTTAGAAATATAAGTCATATATCAGGAGACAAGGGGTGTAATAAAAGTTCATTCCATTATAATTAGACAAATTTATGATGTAAAGCTAAACTTACAAAATATCTCTGAATATAATTTTTGCTATTGCCCTTAGCACTAAAATAAACTTAGAGAAACTGTTTCTCAGTACTTTTTAAAGATTTATGTGTATTGTTGACTTATCCATTCATGTTTCAGTCATCAAACCAGAAAAGGCCAGGGGGAATGTCTTCATTCCAAGTTGTGACTTCATCTTCAGTGTCACCTCATGGAACATGGTGTATTAGATATATATGGATCTTTGAAGTACTGTGCACATAATCTTCAGCCTATATTTGTGTTTGGGTTTCCTTTCAGATCATAGAAAATATATTTCAAACTATGGCAAGGACTAAAGTTTACTGGGAAAAGGGATGGAACTGAAAGTGAAATTCTACTTTCAAATCCAGACAACAAGGTATGAGAGAAAATCTACTGTGTGAAGAAATTCTCTGGAGTCTGGATTCTGGAATAGACCGAGAGAATGGCTCCCTGAAAATAGAAAGGCGGTAACTGGAAGCTGAGTTTTGCTGCAGCTGCGGAAGGTAGGAGGTGCTGTATTCCTTCTCTAAAAAGTGGCAGCTTGTCTTGTTTACATATACTGGGAGTAGAAATACAAGTAAATGTAATTGCTGTAGTATTCTGATTAATACGTGAGAGACTTCCTAATGGTACAATAGTTAACTGTGGCTTATAAACTGTTTGGGAATCTTATCAGGAGTAGGCATTCTTGTCACCTTGTCTAAAAGCATCTGGACATACAGGTACTGAAAAGCATGAATAAAGAAACTGAAGTATCGAGCTGGAGGTCAAGCAATCCCTGCTCAACTCCTGCCTCTTTAATAGGTGTCCTACTTGGCCTGCAGCAAGCTGTTTTATTTCTCTGAGCTCCAGCTCTCTTCTTGTTAATGTAAGATACTTCATTTGTGCAACATATTTGCCTTGAATGGGAAGTCTTCAGGACAATCATTCTAACTAACAATATCTAATGTCACCAAGTTTTGATTCTGGTGATCTGTACTTTCCTTAAATTCCCAGTTCTGGCTGTTTTGTCAGTACTTAAGAAACAACCAAGAAATCAAACAACCAAGTAAATTCTAGCCAGAGATGTATAAAAAGTTCTGAAGTATGAGGTATAAAAAGAAAAAATACACATATTAAAGAGTCTGAATGTCTCTTCTGATCTCTTCAGTATATCTCAAGTGTGGTAAACCGAATATCTGTTACTCTAGGACAACTTGCTGAAATTACATAGACATACAGAAGCATTTATCTGATCACTTCTGAAACCCTAGTTGTCAGGGTCCTGTGTCAGCAGTCTAGTTTGAAATATCCTTCAAATGTTAATGTCACACAGCTAAAAGGAATACCAGGCAAAGGGACACTGCTAAGCTCAATTTGTGAAGTGGATCTAGCGGGGAACAGGCTGCATGAGGAAAAGCTGTGCGCATGCACGTGTGCACACACGCATGCATGCATGCCCGCATGCACACTCAAGTTACAGCTCACAGGACCCCCCACGTACCACTCCAGTAGGCCAGGGCAGTGCAGCTGGGAAGACGTGGTGCTCACTCTGGGCTTGGTGTAGGGTCCTGGCCAGCAGCTTGGCCGTGATGTCAGTCCTCTGCTTCCAGGTGGTGTCAGCATCTGCATAACGGTGTTTTTTTCCCCTCCAATCTCAGAGCAAACCAGAAAAATGCTAGCTTAAATCACTACATTAGCAGATGAGCATGCATTTGGCAATAAGAGCAAGTACAATGAAAGATCTTCTGATAAATACCAGTGAAGTTTGATTGCAACATCACCTTGATCAAATTGCAGTTGATGAATGTCACTAGTTTAAGCTGTTTTGAATGCTGCTACTTCTAGAAAATTATTTGGATGACTACGAGAAATTTTAATATTAGAATTAGACAGGAAGGTGATCAGAAAAGCAATAAATTTTATTTTCTATTGCTATAGACACATTGGCATATTTTTTCAAGAACTAACTAATAGAGAATAAATTGATAACGTCATTGTTTTTATGTAAGATCACTTATATATTATTTCTGGTAGCCAGAAATGAAAATCAAAATTTAAAGAACTTTTAAGTTCTATTTTTAAGAACTTCTGATATTTATTTATAAAACAGATCTTCCTGAAGCGAAAGAGGAAAAAAAATGCTGTCTATCATTGTTAAATGTTTTGTTCTGCAAGCTGAGAAAATTTGTAGCTAAGATTGATCTATTGAACAAATAAATACATTATTATGAAGTGGTCAATTTTGTTTATATTTTAACTGCTTAATATGTTAATAATAAGGTTCACTATTTTTTTTCTTTTGAATCACTACACAGGTTTCTCCTCAATGTTATCATCCAGAGCTTAAGTATTGTTCTGTGAAGCATTTCTGATATGATACCATGATTTCATTGCAGTCAGGTTTCATTATTAATGGCCAGACAAACTCCCTGATATTTTTTATCTGTACAGGTGTAGTTATTTTGATAAACATCTCTTATTTGACTTTATTAAATATGAAATATTTTTGAGCTTCTATTTTTTTATCTAGGTTTCTACGGAAACAAATTATGTGATTATGCAGTCTCTGTTTCTATCATCTTTTAAATCTCTTTTTTTCAACTGTTTTAAATTGTTAGCCAGTTTCTGTTAAAATTTGCAGAGAAATAACAACAAGAGGTCTGCAAAATATGTAATCTGTTATGAAGAATATGGAAGGTCTTCATGGAGCTTTCCTGAAGGCAATTGTTTAATCTCCAGCAGGTGAAAGAGCATGAGATCTTTAGGCTCACAAACTAGCCAAATGGCAACAGCTTTCTTGCCAATAAGCTCCCAGCTTGCAAGTCCTTACAAAATAAAGAGAATTGAAAGTGGTGAGGTAAGTAATGAAAGGGGATATGACAGAGTAGTGCAAATATCGATATGGAAAAGGTTTAGAAAAGTAGTGATTAACCGGGATTATTGTGGTTCAACCACTAGCCATAAAATATCAGGCTTCATTTAGCTCTGCTTCTCACAAACCAGCTTTGGATTTTTTTGCTTTTGGCTTTTAGGTTAGCTACAGAAATGTTGGAAATGGAGTAATGGATTTAGACGAACTCTTATGAGACAACACTGAAAAAAGTAAAATAAACACTTTATTTAAAGGCCCTGATAATAAAATATGATTGAAAGGGCTTTACCTCACTGTATCTGAAACAGGAATTGGGAACATGTACTTACTACTAAGTTACAAAGATTTTAGTGCCCTTGTGAATTAACTGGTATGAAATCATCCACAGGAGAATTTGCCCATGACTAGCTGAATGCAACAAAAAAATACAAGCATTAGAATAAAAAAATATATAATTACCAATTGTATATGGATATATTCAAGCAAAGAAGATTCCAGAGCTCACAGCAAGACAAACACGCATTCAAAATTTAATGAAAATTGAAAGAATCTGAGCACTTCAGACACACCATCACATGTCTAGCAGTTCTGGCTAATCCTGCCTCATCATATTTCTGTGATACTAAGGTTACAATGCTGAAATTTAGGTTGTAATAAAATACCATACTAAAATCTGCTTTCAGCTGTAAATCGTTTGATATATTTGAATTAACATGATTAGCAGAAATATTTCCAGTATCAAGCCAAAAGTATTTAACTATTGTAATTAATAACTCAGTGAAACTGAGTTGCAAATTAGTGCTAAGAATAGAAGGATTGTTAAAAAGAATAATGATTTTTTAATGTTGTTAAACAAAAAAAAAAAAAAGAAAACTAAGTATAATCTTGACTGAGTAACAGTAAACTCCAAACAAAAAGCTAGCATTTAAGAGAAATATTATCTGTTTTTATATATCTTGGAGCTCTAAAAAGATACAAGCTCCTCTCTATCTAATATACTCCTCTACAGCTAATTTCTTAATTCATCTTTTTTTTTTTTTTTTTTTTTTTTAATCTCATTTCCTCAATTCTATATCTTGCCAGGCAAGACAACAATGGATTTCTTTTTTTCTATATATGGCTTACTTCTCAAAAGAGTTTATTTTTCTTGACTGAATAAATTAATTCATGTTACCTTTTTATCACTATTATCTATGATAGTGCTTCTGAACTAATGATATTGAACATTTATTCCAGTATGATCATTTTTATGGATAAAATTGTTTATATTTTATATATAATTTGTATAATGACTATAATTATTAACTAAAATATATAGAATTATTAATAAAGTTATTAATCCTCTAATTCCTTTTATATAGAGAAATTAACATGCGTATATGTAACAACTTTATCTTGATAAAAAATCATTATTTGAAATTTTTCTGATTTTTTTTCTGAAATAAAATATGTAAACAAGCATGGCAAAAATTGCTTCAAAGATGACTTAAATTTTAATTGGGAGATAGGTTCCCCTGCTCCTAGAACATATAACTGCATACATTTTATTTTATTCATACTCACACTAGTAGCATTCTCAAGAATTTAGACACTTACTTAAATTGTATCTAAGTTTCAAAACTGTTTAATAATATGATCTTTTCACTATTTTTTCCTGTGTGAGCACAGGCTGGCTGTGCAGTACGTGTGTTTGCCTGACATCAGCAAAGCAGTTCAGCCCCACTGGCCTCCACTTGCAGCAGGATGTATATAGACAGGTCTGTTCGTGGCCACTGACTGCCACAAAACTTTCGGATATTCATTTCCTTTTGAGACATCTTAGTCCTTGCAAAACTTATCTGAGTTCTGCTAACGGTTTAGAAGTTTGTAGGCAGGGATGCAACAACAGAGACTACCTACTTTTTGTTTGATTGCTTGTTTTATTACATTAAGAGACTAGTTTAATATTCTAGCATTAAATCTCAAGCCAACCAAATACCATTTTTACCTGTCACGGTCATGCTGCCACAGAAAAATCTTATGAGAATGTGTGTCTTGTTTCCTGTCTGAGATGTATAAACCAGCCAAGCTAATTCTAGAGCCAAAGATATCTCACTGGGGATAAAATAATATAAGTAGGAGATGCATAGTCTCTTGGCATTATTATTTCTTTGTCAATTGTAAATTGCAGATAAGTGCATGTAGAACATAAATAAAAATGTTAAAATTATCAAAAGTAATATGATACTATCTTTTGCAGCTGCTAATCTACTACATGAAACTGAATACCAAATACAAACTTAGCTTCAGATATGATGAAATTGCTGCTGTTGCTTCATACTGATATCAGTACAGTATCTTTGAGAGAGATTAGATGTATCCTTCCTGAAAGGGAATTTGGATGGCGAAGAGAAATCCTATCTTTCTTTATGCTTTTGTATCAAAGGTAGAAAAGTTTCAGAAAATGACCTCTGTTCAGTTATTGAAAATCCAAGTTCAAAAATTCTGAATACACACTTACATACTTGGTTTCATTAATTAAAAAATATTTTTGAAGCTATTTGCAGACTACTCGACTCAGGCAAACAATGAACTCATATATTTGCACTAAATTTTAAATAATGATGCTGAATGATAAATTTAGTTAGAAAGCAGGAAGATTGGAATGGGAGATGCTTTCAATTTTTAATCTTCCATTATTCTAAAAAGTCATCAGTTTTATAACTCGGTAGAAACATGATACATGACAAAAAATAATAGGCATCATGATAGAAAATAATAAGCAACATTGGTTATCTATTCCAATAAGGTGATTTTTTTTTAATATATTCTACTAGCTGCCACATTTTCTATCTTCTATCAGCATGGAAAGAACTGTGGACAGAAATGAAATAGTCTTTCTAATGGTTTTGAACTATAGCAATTGGATGAAATCTTTTCTTCTTCTTTAAAAAGATTGAAAATTATTTTACATTAAATATAAAAAGATTCTTTGTAATGTTTCTTTGGAAACTGTTACTAATGATGGAATATGTGGATATTTTTTCTACCATTAAATAAAATCATAGTTAAAGAGCACCAAAACAAATGTACTTCATTTATAAAACTTTTGACTTATTATTATGTGAAATAAAATATTTCTTATTTGTAATATAATGCATACAGGATCCTATGGTACCATTAGAAGTATTATTTTGGATCCATTAGTGCTACGTTTCATTTTTTAAGGTCTCTCAGGGCAGCTAAAATAATGGCAAAAATAGAAGGCAGGTGCTACTAATGAAGTCTGTTTCATAAACCTAGAGTTATAGTTTTGCAGCATTTTGACACAAAGTAATTACTTTTCTTTATTTACCCAGGGGCTAAACTTTTAACTTAGAAAAAATGAAGGAAAAAAAAATAACAGAATACATGCTGAGTTAAATGTGAAGATAGGTTAAGGAAAAAAAAAAAGTTGATAGCAAGCCAATAAATTCCAGCTGAGATTATTCATATGCCCCAATAAAGAAGTAAAAGTAGATTTTTTTTTTGCTGTTTTTCTTGCATGAGCACTATTTTAAAGACACTAAAAAGAACAAGTTTAAATAAATGTTGATTTTTATTTTAATCAAAGTGAATTATTCACATCAGCAATGATAGCTACAATTTTAAAACAAAATGGTCTGGAGTTCTGTTTAGTAATCTGTGTACTTTTATGCTAATAGATGTAACATTCTAGTGTAAAATTTCTTGTATTACATTTTTATTCATGTTATTTTGACAGTTTTTATTTTATACCGTAATTGCACAAAGCCTTTTTGTTTCTTTCCTTTCCTCCATATCTCAAAAGCAATTCCAGTTACCATAGCAGTATTCAAGTAGGGTGGCTGCAAGAACAGACCACATCAATCATTGACTTATAAACTAAAATTTATTTACTAAGCAGGATGGACAGTGATGTTTATAAACAATGATGTTTATTTTAAGTTTTCTGTTCTGTAGTACACACAAATCAAGGTTCAGCCCTTCCAGTCCATGAACTCGTTCACACCATGAACCCAGAGGAGCAGGATTGTCACTCCAAGTGGTCAATATGTCAAGCCCTGGCTGAGGCAGGGCTCTTGATTCTGGTGGTTCTGCCTCAGGCTCAGCTCTCCCTGTGGTGGCAAACATACGTGCATATGCTCCCCTGTCCTCCTGTCCCAATGGACAATTCTTTCCAATATTCATTCCTTTCAATACTATATTGTTGACATAAGCCACAGTTGGCCTCATGTGTGGCCCTAGACCAATGTCTTTGACTTTATTAATATCTAGGGAACAGTTAACGATTGCCATCAAGGTTTCTATTACCCTCTGATCTTCTGCCTCAAAAGCCTAAGATAGTGTGCAGCTTCTTTGTTTATCACTCTGTTCTCCAGATCATGTTAATTTAGCCAGTTAGAGCTAGGGCAATGTAGTCAAAGTCGCATTTGTCTGGGTAGCGCTTTCAAGTAGGCTTCGCCTCATAAAACTAGCACTAAAAGTTGTATTCCTTACAGCCTGTGGAGATTACAGAGCGTATTAGATGAGAGGCATTGTGTGAAATTACCTTCAGACAACCCTTTGTCTGCACAACAAGGTCATGCCTTTGTTCAAAGTGACACAGTACACCAAATAAGCTGAGAGTTCAACTGATTTGATTAGAATCATAGAATCATAGAATCAGTAAGGTTGGAAGGGACCTCTGGACATCATCTAGTCCAACCTCGCTGCTCAAGCAGGGGCACCTAGAGCATGTTACACAGGGTTGCATCCAGGCGGGCCTTGAAGATCTCCAGAGAAGGAGACTCCACAACCTCCCTGGGCAACCTGTGCCAGTGCTCCGTCACTCTCTCAGTGAAGAAATTCCCCCTCACGCTCAGGCAGAACTTCCTGTGGTTCAGTTTCTGCCCATTGCCTCTTGTCCTGTCACACGAGACAACTGAAAAGAGTTTGTCCCCATCCCCTTGACACCCTCCCTTCAGGTACTTGTACACATTGATAAGATCCCCCCTCAGTCTTCTCTTCCCCAGGCTGAAGAGGCCCAGCTCTCGCAGCCGTTCCTCACAGGGCAGATGCTCCAGCCCTCTGATCATCTTGGTAGCCCTATGCTGGACTGTCTCCAGTAGCTCCACGTCTCTCTTGTAGTGGGGAGTCCAGAACTGGACGCAGTACTTGAGATGAGGCCTCCTGAGGGCTGAGTAGAGGGGCAGGATCACCTCCCTCCACCTGCTGGCAACACTCTTCCTAATGCACCCCAGGAGACCATTGGCCTTCTTGGTCACAAGGGCACACTGCTGGCTCATGGTCAACTTGTCATCCAGCAGCACTCCTAGGTCTTTCTCTGCAGAGCTGCTCTCCAGAAGGTCAGACCCCAGCTTGTGCTGGTGCCTAGGGTTATTTCTCCCTTGGTGCAGGACTCTGCACTTGCTCTTCTTGAACCTCAGCAGGTTCCTCTCCGCCCAACTTAAATAATAAAACGTGTTAAAATTAATTCCAATCTGGAGGCTCCAAACTGAGCTTTAAATCAATTTTACGTCAACTGGAGTCATCCTAGATAAATCTAGCTGTGCTGCTTCCACAGCACTCCCAGAGCTCATATTTGCATTTGGAAACATGGTGGTACATGAGGATATTTAGTATCCCTATTAATTAAAGATTTAGCCAAATTATGAGGTAAACAGTTTCATCAGCAATTTGAATAGAATACTGTTTGCAGAGGGAGAGATCAGTTCATTTACTATATTTGAAGTACGGTTCCATCATGGAAGATGGAACTGGTGGGATACTACAAAGTCTAGGAATTAATTAGGAGGCATTGTAATGTTCTCTCTTTAGTGTCTGTCCAATACACATTATTTTTATTCACGACATACTGTCATCAGGTACTCCAACTCTCTTACACACAGAGCTCCACTACACTGCTAATGGAATTCATAACTAATCTTCTTATCTAAATCTGATCAACTAGCTCAATATTATTCCATTTTTGATCTCTTCCTTGAATGACCAAACCTGCAGTTGTCAGACTAGATAGAACAGGTAGTCAGAACTCTTATACTGAAACATAGGTATGCATGTATTTAACAACCCTTCTCTCCATCTTTTTCTCTATTTGTGCCTCCTCTAAAGAAGACAGCAAGAGTTTTGGATCTTGATGTCAGGAAAGTGGACATCATGGAGATTCAAGGAGAGCATAAATATTTAAGGAATATAGCACAATTTATGAGTATGGGAGAAAGCAAAGAAGTAGTGTTCTCAGAAGTTTGATTAAGGAGTCATTTTGGCGTGGGTGATATAGCTCAATTACTAACAATAAAGATATAAAGATACACACGCTGCATTGATGCTTGTGAGCCTCTGAAAGTGGTGAATGTATCTCTGATGTTCTTTTTTCCTAAATCTGCACCACACAGGAATCTGTTTATGCCAGAATTAAGTGCAGCTTCCAAATGTAAGGAAACAGATATTATAAATATAAGTATAAATTTCCTTTAATTCTGCTTCCTGAAGGATTAGCTTTAAAGAAATAGGATTTCAATGAATTGGGATGAGAACAAATTACTCTGGAGAAAGCAAATAGTCAGTTTTAGGACAGCCTTCAGATTTCCTTGATCTTAAGTGACGTGGCATTAGATCAAGGTACAGTAAGGAGACAGCACTGACTCTGCTGACAATTGATTTGTCACTCATTGTGAAAGAAGACAACTACGCATTAATGCTCTTAGATTTATAGCTGTTGCTAGTGACATTGAGCGTGATCTAGTTTTGAATCTGAACAGTTTGGTATGCAATGAAGGGACTGTCCAAAGTACTGTCCCCCCCATTCCTCCTACTCCACCCCCTTTCTTCTTCTGTGTGTGTGGCCTTGAGGATCTAACACCAGGATCAAGACCAGACAAGATTATGAGTAGTGCAGGTTATGAAAACTTGGAAAGTTTAACAAGAATATTTCATACTAGAAAACCAAAATGAGTGATGAAAAATGTTTTTTAAGAGTTTTGTCATTTTCGGTAGACTCAGTGAAAAAAAAGGAAGATAGTTAAAAAATGAAAGTTTCCTAAACATAAAAAGTGTTTTTTATTCCCCAAGCTGTGTCAAGTGAAATCACAGCTTTACTCACAACACTGAGCTTTTATGCTTCTCCCATCCCCTAAGCTATTTTGATTTTAACCAAGTTGTGTTAATTTTCCCTCTATTTTTTGCAACATTTGCAACTGAATACATGGTGGTTGCTAAGCAGGTTGATGTAGACTTAAACATATCAAAGCCATCTTTTTTGAGTGCATTAGAGTAAGTTATTTGAAATACAGACTCGGCCCTTTGATCTGCACTTTGCCACTTAGAGTTTTCATCACTGGCTGCAGGTTCCAAAGAGCTACTTCAAATCATATAATATTGATACTAATCCATCAAATACTGGCTTATGCAAGCTGTTTCCCAAATCACATTAGATGCAAAAGGACTGCCGGGTGAAGCTCATAGTTACGTTTACAAGCTATTAAAGTTCTAATCTTTGGGATTCAAGGTGTATAGCAATCTCTTCTCCTTCATTTATCTGGGGGGAAAAACACATGATATTTCACAGAGTTCATGAAGAAAATACTAGCAGTCAGAAATTTCCATGGAAATGCTTTAAATTCACTTTTTCTGTATTATGTGAGGCTGAATTAGTTATCCTTCATATTAATTTTCCTGGGATTCTCCTGATGTAAGATAAGGCATAATAGAAACTAATTTTTGTCTCAAAAAGATTCTTGGAATTATCCAAAAGCTGTATTCATTTTAGATGCATCTGACATGACAAAAGTTTTCTGAGCAGATATTTAGCTTTTTAACACTGTACAGATACCCCAGAAAAATAGTTATTTTTTTAAGGAGAGTAGAACATCTAGCAGATTCTGGTTATAGCGCTATTGGTTTATGTTTTTAAAATATTTCGTATTACATTTAGAGCTTGTGTTAAATACAATTAGCAAATATGAACAGATGGTTAAATAGATAATCCTGACAGGAATTTTTTACATGTGTTATACATGTTAAGTTTTGAGGGCCAGTTCTATTTACTGTAGAAATAGCTGATACACAGTAAAGGAAGAATACTACTCTGGCTGTTTTAACCCTCAGAGCAAAATGTGCATGATTATGAACAAACAGAGTCCACAGAATGCACACTTATTCATTTCAGTGGATTTAAGAACAGAATTAAAATATAGTTTTGAGCGCTCTATTATAAGAAAATCATTGATAAACTGGAGTAACTTCAGCAGAGGGCTATGAAGATGATAATGAGGGTGGAGCATGGGACATACAAAGAGATGCTAAGAAAATTGGATTAATTCAGTCTTGAGAAAAAAAAAGGATGGGAGGGGCTTTTTACTGCTGTCTTCAACAGTCACATGGGTAGTTATAGAAAAGATAGAACTAGACTCCATTTGGAGGTCCACAGAAAGGAAAATAAGCAGTATACACAAATTTTGTCAAGGAATATTCCAATTCAATATTAGAAAAAAAAAATCACATTGTGGATAGTCAAATATTGGAATGGTTTGCCGAGAGAAACTGTGAAATTTCCATCCTCAGGGTTTTTCACAAATAGACCAGATGTGACCCCAGGAAAACAACTGGGCCCTGCCTTTAGCAGCGGGTTGGACCAGATGACCTCCTAAGGTCCCTTTCAACAGAAATTATTCTATGAGCTTATAATACCGACTTCTCCTCAAAGACTATTCAGATGAGTTTGAAGTTTTTAGACCTTCTATCAACTGTTCTCTGGAGTCACTGCTACTGTGCAAAGCATATCTAATATACTGATATTTATCTCTAACTTGCTTTGCTTCTTTATTTATTTCTTACCTTACCAGCTCACCATTGCCTTGCCCATTGTTATTACTCACAATCCAGCTTTTTTTTTTTTTGCTTAAGAAAGAAAAGGTACAAAGTAATATTAATTTGTTAGGAAGTAAAAACAGAATTAAACATTCAACACAATTCCTTCTATAAAAAGGCATTTTAGAGGAAGATTCTAACACCTGAACAAGGATATCTTATGGCCCTGGGAGGAACACTAAATTTTGTTAACTGCATTGCTTTCATAAAACTGTAATATGCATTTGATCTTCCTCCTGAAAATTCAGAGTCAAATATGCTTTACAGCATACCAAGGATTTCAATTAAATTCAAAGTTTTAATAAAATTCATAATTAAATATAGAAAGTAGTATGGTTATAAACATATATAAATGTATAGTACCTTCAAATTGTATGTAAGGATTTTATAAAAGAAGCAAGTTAATAGTCACATAAGAACACATTTTTATTATAATGCTAATACTTTCATAGGTTTTTTTTTACATCTGTTGTTGTCATTGAGCACTGTGTTATATCACAATTTCAACAAACAATACAGAAATATAATCTATCAATTTTTATGTGAGCAGTTTATTCATTCCTCTGGTTACAGTGACATATACCATTTCTAATTGGTACTAATTGCTTACACTCTTACACTGGCATGATGCTAATGCTAGAGTTATTCCGTGCATTCATTGGGCATTTTTTTTTTCTTGTAGCTCCTTCTTACAACAGTTACTTTAATTTCAAAGATGATGAGACGGTTCCAGTTCTCAGTGCTGCAAACCTCTTGAGAGTCATAATAAGAGATTTATGCATGAGTTTTCCTGCCTTTTCTGCCTATATTCCTATATTAGCTAGGCTTGAGCTTTTGTCTGCCCCTTGATTAGCCATTCTGTTTTTCTGCTGTCTTGCATGCTTCTTTGAGGAATCTGATTGGAAAAGTTTGTAGTGGAAAAATTCAGACACAATCTTTGGAATAACTTGAATTGAAGCTCACATTTGTAAATAGTTTTAGTGTGATCACTATGCAATTGGAGAACTGGGATAGTGCAGGCAAGGCAAAACTATCCTATCAAATCTCACGATCTTTTAATAGCTCTTCCTAACAAACATATAATAAACACCTCTATGTAGCCTCATCTTTGACTGCCCTTCATAAAAGGTTATGGGCTTTACAAAAGCTTTTGTGAAGTTCATCTGAAGTAAACATTTCTAGGGCAATATATTCCTGCCTATAACTGGTTTAGAGAATAGGGCTATTGAAGCTCTGGAAAAGAAGTGGAAGTTTATGAAAATTTGCAACGAGCTTATGAGGGTACACACTTTTGTATTAACTTACTCCTATAAGTATTGACATTGCTGTATCACAGTATCTGGCCATGACTGGAATTAATAAACTAGATAGAGCAAAAAAAGAACATCTGATAATGTTTTCTCTAAAGAGCTGGATTATCTTATATAAAACAGGGCATCCTTGTCCTTTGTGTAAGGACTTTCAAAAGTTGCTCTTGCCATTGCCTAATAGAGAGACCTCTGCAGCTCATGACTACTTATCTGCTGGAGTAAAGATCTAAGCATCTGGCTGCAGTAACTGTAAGATCAGATATGCCACTTTGCAGTTTGGAAGTACCAAGAATCTTTCAACTGACTTGTCCAAAGGTTACTCCACAACTTAATAAATGCAATGTTCTGTTTTCTAGATCACAGTCTTTCCATATCTCCTCAGGGACTTGCTGTTCTTCTGCAATAGTCCAGGGGCAAAACTCTGCTGTGCAAATCTATGTATGTACTACTTTAAGGCTATATTACAAGAAAAGACAGATTTTGTTGTTCATGTCTGGCAACCATAGCCAATGGAAAACGAAGATCAGAACATGACACAGTATGACCTCAAGATTCTTTTAGCAACCAGGAATCCTCTCTTTTTTTTTTCCTCCCTCCTCCCTAGGGACACAAGGGGAAATTCTGCTTCACCAACCTGATAGCCTTCCATGATGGAATGACTGGCTGGGTAGATGAGGGCAGAGCAGTGGAGGTTGTGTACCTTGACTTCAGCAAGGCTTTGGACACTGTCTCCCATAACATCCTCCTAGAGAAGCTCTGGAAGTGTGGGCTAGATGAGTGGACAGTGAGGTGGATTGAGAACTGTCTGAAAGGCAGAGCTCAGAGGGTCGTCATCAGTGGTGCAGAGTCTAGTTAGAGGCCTGTGGCTAGTGGTGTCCTGGGCTAGTGGCTAGGGGGGCTCAGTCCTGGGTCCCATCCTGTTCAACTTCTTCATCAGTGACCTGGATGAGGGGACAGAGTGTCTCCTCAGCAAGTTTGCTGATGATACCAAGCTGGGAGGAGTGGCTGACACACCTGAGGGCTGTGCTGCCATTCAGAGAGACTTGGACAGGCTGGAGAGCTGGGCGGAGGGGAACCTGCTGAGGTTCAACAAGGGCAAGTGCAGAGTCCTGCACCTAGGGAGAAATAACCGTAGGCACCAGCACAAGCTGGGAGCTGAACTGCTGGAGAGCAGCTCTGCAGAGAAGGACCTGGGAGTGCTGGTGGATGACAAGGTGACCATGAGCCAGCAGTGTGCCCTTGTGGCTAAGAAGCCCAATGGTCTCCCGGGGTGCATTAGGAAGAGTGTTGCCAGCAGGTGGAGGGAGGTGATCCTGCCCCTCTCCTCAGCCCTGGGGAGGCCTCATCTTGAGTCCTGTGTCCAGTTCTGGGCTCCCCACTACAAGAGAGACATGGAGCTACTGGAGAGAGTCCAGTGTAGGGCTACCAAGATGATCAGAGTGCTGAAGCACCTGCCCTATGAGGAATGGCTGTGAGAGCTGGGCCTGTTTAGCCTGGGGAAGAGAAGACTGAGGGGGGATCTTATCAATGTGCAGAAGTACCTGAAGGGAGAGTGTCAAGGGGACAGGGACAAACTCTTTTCCGGTGTCCCATGTGACAGGACAAGAGGCAATGGGCAGAAACTGAACCACAGGAAGTTCTGCCTGAGCGTGAGGGGGAATTTCTTCACTGAGAGAGTGACGGAGCCCTGGCACAGGTTGCCCAGGGAGGTTGTGGAGTCTCCTTCTCTGGAGATCTTCAAGGCCCGCCTGGATGCAACCCTGTCTAACATGCTCTAGGTGCCCCTGCTGAGCGGGGAGGTTGGACTAGATGATGTCCAGAGGTCCCTTCCAACCTTACTGATTCTATGATTCTCCTAATTAAAACATACCAGCTTTGGCCTGGCAGTGCCCCTTGTTGTGCAAACAGGACCTGTCTCAGGAACAATGTTAGTAACCGTGCCATGTCATCCTGCCTTCTTTCCAGGATTCCTCTTTCTCTTCATCATATAATATGACAGAGCCCACCCATATCTCTTATCATCCCTCCAGAGCAATCTCAGGTTCACCAGTGATCATATTTTTTTTCCTTTTCAAGTTGTGAGGCCATATTTCTGCTAATTCACAGGCAGGTCATCCCAAAAGAATGGCCTCTCTGGTCTCTCGCTTGAGGAAACTTATGGATGCCTCAAGACAGCAGGATAAATAGGAAGTTGTAAACTGACAGCTTAAACAAAGCAGGCCCTGGACACCAGGACAGTAGGAGCAGAACACAGTACGGCCCAGGTCTTGTTTTGCTACATGCTCTCACCAGCATCCTTGTTGCTTACTAAAAGTGTCTGTTAACAGCTTACATCTACAGAAGGTATATGATATTGGCAGACTTTTTATGGAACAGGAGTGTTAGATACTTAAAGCATAATTTCAGACATCTGGGATAAATTCAGGAATCTGCAAAATAGATTAATTGCAAACAGTTAGCAAATCACTGATGATCACAAATACCGTCTGTTCCAGGGTAAAAGGAAGGCTTCTCAATCTACCTGTGACTCAGATCAGTCTGAAAATGGGCGGAACAGGCTTAGAGTATAAACTACCTGCTTTCTGTAAAGCGAGAGATAGAGCGCCTCCTCTTCTTGACTGAGTACCTGCTAGAGTGTCTTCTTCAGCCATGTAACGAACAGGCTGCAGGACTGCAGACAAGGACTCATTACAGATATGGGCATGGTTTTCCTTCCCAGTGGGTCACAAAGACATCAGTAAGGTTGCAACATATATTGCCCTGCTCTCACCATAGCCAAATGCATTGTCAATATTGATTTCAGCCTGGGCAAAGATGATCTTAGGGGGCTTGTCATGATCAATGCGAGTCTATAAAGAGGGATCCTTCCTGGTCTCTTGGGGAGTAAACAGTTCAGTGCAACAGTAATGTACACAATTTAAAACTTTGGCATCTAGCTGATATAAGTTTTAAAATTCAAACAAGCATTCCTTATAATTACAAACACGTTTTCTAAGAAGTACTAACTATTCATGGGTAGTAACTGATAAGCAATATATATGTAAGTTAGTAGGAGTGATCTATTTAAGGATACGATCAATTAGAGCAGGTGCAAAATAGTTGAAAGATTTTAACTTTCTCCTGTTATTTAGCCTTTCTTCAACTCTTTTCTTCCAGTATTCCCTACTGATATTCAGCAAAGTAGATACAATGCCACTGAGACGTAAATATAAAGCAAATTCATTTATGAACATTTAGTTTCAACCAGATGTCTTCTTTATAATAATACATACTGCTTGCTTTCATCTAGCAAATGAGTGCTAAAGCTTGTATTCCAATGATGTACATTGTTCTTATGTTCATTAACTTCTAAAGGGCCAGGTTGCAAGCCCTTTATTTAGGCAAATTCAAAGTTTGCAAGCATGAAAGTCATGGTTTGAATCATGAACATAAGGACATTATTCGTAGATGACTCAGGAATAAAGCTGCTAATTCAAGTCTGTTTGCAGTTTTTATTCCAGAGATTCCTTTTGGAATTTGAAGGAGGTGCTGAGCAAAAATACATGTTCAGATAAGGATTAGAAGCTGCCCTAAAGGATAAGATAAACTTTATATATTTTTTTGTTTCTTTCTATCATGGTTCCCATCTCTTTGAAGTCATTCAAGTCATTCAGTTCTTTAACAAAAAAAGAAAACAGTCTAAGAATCACTAGTTGATAAATCAGTTTTGACTAATTATTTCAGCTACCAATTAACTGAATACAAGTCCAATGACACTGTGATAATTCAGAACACAGTTATTCAATTAACATTTTAAAAGCAAAACAAATTTCCAAAAGATAGCTATAATATGCCACTGTAACTCGTTACGAAAACATTTTGCTAAGGTGACTAAAATTCCAAAAATGAATCTCTACATAAAGGTCAGTTATATGTATGGTGTCTACACACTGAGCAACTATGGCATTTCATCTACTACGCTATGTAACTGCTTACAAAGCACTTTGAGCCTGCAAAGGTTCCTAAATGAATTATTAGAGCAAGCAAGAAAAGAAGAATGTCCTTTCATGGTATTTCAAAATTTATTTTCATTTCACTTTGGAATAAAAACAAGATGTTTTTCTTTGAAGAGATGAAAAAGAGAGGAAAGAGACACCTAAAATAATGAAGATATTTTCTTGTTTAGCTCTAGCTCCTCACTGCTGTCCCTGAGATATGCTAACTACCTGCATAGTAACATGTATCTTTAAGCACTTTGATATCTTTGAAAATCTAGCCCTATATAATTTTCCCCAGTGTCTCACACATGACAGAAAGAGTGACAGAAGCCAAAGGAGGCTATGTACATGCTTAAATGACAAGATCATATCCTTTACATCACTTCTCTCCCACCATTATCTTTACTGTTCCTTAGTATTTCAATTTTTTTTTTCTTAAACATCTGACTAATTTGCGGGTTTTTTTATGTTTACTTAATAGGACTGGGGTGATGAAGTAGGGTCATAGTTGTAAAGAGTGATAGTTCACAGGATAGTTCACAAAATAATTAAATTATGAAGGGGGAAACTAGATCTAGTGCTATCAGATTAAATGCTAGGAGAGATGCACAATACCCCTTGCACAGATTTTCCAGGGAAGTTCTTTGCATGAGACGCAAACACAAATATACAAGATTTTGATGGAAGAAGTCTGTATTTTTGTTTGCCTTCTGATTCTACCTTCATTTTTTGCTTGCTCTTGGTTATGAAGAATTGCATACACTTAAAATTTATCTCTGTTTGAAGCTTATTCTATTTTCTCTGTTTCTCTGTTGAGCAAGCTGATGTACTCCTGCTGAGTGCTTTGGCAGCAAATCCGTATTTGTGTTTAGAGTGGGACAAAAGGGAGCACCACTCTCTACAGAAGAAAACAAACAAACAAACACAGATTTCTCACTATTCAGTCTAAGAAGTCAGAAGGACCTATGTAATATTTTTAAACCAAAAATAATGCTAATAATACAAAGCTCCTCTACATTACTGAAATTTTGTAACTTTTAAAATCTAAAATTAGTAGTTTGTATTATTTTTATTCATAATCTTATTTTTTCCATTACTGTCTTAATTTTTTAAAACAATCTAGATAAGCAAATCTAAAAACACTGAGGATATGACTTACCCCTCTATGGCTATCTAAAAAGAAAGATGTCCAGTCCAAACTGGTTGCTTATGCTCTTTTCTCATGCAATGATAAGTAAAGGGTTCTGTATCCCACTGTTATGGTACTTGCTACACAACGGGATGCAGTTCCCAGAGGAGAAGGGCATCTCCAAAGGCTATAAAGAAAACCTAGAAGATTATCTTAGACTAGGTTTATAACTTCAGATATCTGTGGTTAAGTCATATGTACCCCAGCCTTATGCTAAAGGTTTGCTGAGAATCAAGACTATGAACTCCATGGTACCTTAGAACAGAGAAGGCTGTTGCCATTCTTCTATACGTCGTGTTTAATAATGCTAATGGGAGTTCTGAGTGGACACAAAATATACTTTTATAGTAGACTGGACAGTCTGAAGTTTGAGGTGACTCTTGTTTTTGTCTCCAAGTGAACAAGCTATACAGAATGAATTGTTGTTTGGATGCTTTTAAAAATAAACAATATTGTGCAATTGCACAAAATCTTTTTTAGGCAATTTGTCATTTAGGCAATGACAGCTTGACAACCTCTTGTTTCATTTTTATGCTTCACATTCTAAAGCTGGACTGGTGATGATATTAAATGTTCCAGCAAGTAAGCAAAACTGCTAAAGGAAAATGGTATCTTGTACAAGTTTCCAGTCTCCACATTCTACAGATGAATGGCATTAGCTTTTAATGAAAATTTATAAATATTAATTAAAATTATAATCTGTTCATCACTAGAGACATTTTCTAAAAAGTATGTTGCAGAAAATCCATGTAGTCTTGTCATCTTAGTATTTATAGGTGACATTTTATATTTAAGGATGGAATTACATAAGGACCTAGTCGTACTCCACTAAAATATTAGATTCCTTGGAGCATATCAAACACTTGATGAATAGTAAAAAAAAATCTGAAATTTATTTGGCTTTCCAGTTATCTTTCACAGATTTTTTAAAAGGTTATTAAAAATTAAGATTAATTCAGAATAATTATGCAAAAAAAAAAAAAACCCCAGAAAGTTCAGAGTAAGAGATTGGAAATAAGAGGTCAGCTTTCTACATTTGCAAATACCAAAATGAGAGAGAGAAATGGATTTAGTAGGTGGCCCACAGATGCATAATAATTTTACTAACATCCTATTACTGCTACTGCTATATTACTGATACCACTAAATAGTTATTTAGATTACACATAATGTGGGAAAATTGTGAGGAACCTAATATATACAGACTATTAAATGAGACTTTCTCTTGTATAGATTTGCTTTCCCATTAAACGGGAAATGAGACAGTGGTCATACCAATTTTCATTAAACACTATTTTTTAGGGCATGTTTTCATGGTAAAACTGAGTTACTCTCATGGTGAAACTGAAAGGGATAATTTCAGCTTTTCTCTCTTTTTACTAGCTTTGTACCAGCTCCCACCTTTCTTTGTGCTGATAGTTTTGTGTGTGTTGTTTCTCCCATGAGCTGACAGAATTAGGAAGTGCACTGTTGTGGTGATGTTGGCTAACTACACAGTGGTGCACCAGCAAGAGCTGAATCACAGGTTGCGGAAATGATTAGACCCATCCAGCTGACACTTCTGAGGTTGCATCTGGAATAATGTGTCTGGTTTTGGGTCCCCAGTACAAGGACAAGATTAACAGTTTGGAAAAAATCCAACAGAGAACCATGAAGATAGCTTTGTTTAATTATGTGGTATAACCATAATTTATTTTATATAGACAGTAGTAAGAAGTATTTATTCTATGTAGAATGAACTATTTATTGCCTAGTATACTGATTTAACATAGAGGAGTTCAGACATGGTATGTTATCAAAGGCCTTGAAAGTTAGGACACAAGATAGGGTTATGAACAAAACATCAAAGCCCAATTACTGGTAGTTAAAGGAATGAAAACGTGGAGATAGGCAAAACTGATTTTAGGAGTAACGGATAGAACAAAGAATTAATTTTCAAAATATGTAAAACGCAACATTAACAGATATTCACATATAATCAGAAGTTGCAGACCCTTGAAGAAAGAGCAAGATGTAAAAATGTATTATAAAAAGTATAAAAATAACCTTATATGAAACCTAAAGTAAGAGAAAGTGAATATCAGCATCAGATTCACTCTCCTACTAGCAAAGGATTCATGATGCTGATAATCGTATCACTGTATCATTGTAACACTCTTTTCCCCTCACCAAGACTGAAGCCAAAATGTCAAGACTCATGAGGTCAGTGGAGAAGCGAGCATAGGATCAAAGAGAAGGGGGTAGATACCAGGAGGGTTTCTCTGTGCAATAATTTTTAACATTATTATTTATGAAATTTGATTTGTGATAATTAGATAATTCAAACTGTGAGTGTTAGTGTCATTATAACTGGACTAATAATAACTCTCTGTTATATTTTGGTTAGACTATTAAGATTTTAATTAATCAATAAATGTCTGGGCTTCACAGCTAAGGTGTGTTCCCTCTACATTTGTTTTGCTCCATACAATTCCTGTTTTGTGAAGTAGTAGAATGTAAAACGTAAACTTTTAATACTTGCATTTCTGAAAATTTACTCACTGCTAATCTGGAACTTTCTGTTGACGCTTAAAATCATTTTAAAAACTCAGTATCAGGGATATAGTCCAACATTCCCTTCTAAATAAGTCTGTCAGTCAGTTTATTGCGTTAAGCATTGTCAGGATGATACATGTCATCAAGGAGAGGAGGGATTGAAGAAGAGAGAAGAAAAGATGAAGGAAGACAGTTGGTAAAGTTACAGAGATCATAAAATTTTCGAGAATCATTTGTGCCAGTGTTTAGTCTGTCATTCAACACTTTTTTAGTTCTTTTTTATTATTTTTCTCTATAAAATATCTTGCTTCTTTAAAAAAAAGGGAGATAAGTAAGAAAAGAGACCTTATCAATGTTGTTCTCAAACTCTTCCTCTAGAAATTAATTTATTTTCTTGCCTTTCTCTTGTCTTGGAGTATCTTTGGCAGATGATTTCCACAGGCTCTGAAATGAGCTGTGTCCAGTCCTTTGCTCAGCAGCGCATAGAAGGGTTGATTGTATCCTTGTTCTCTGGAGTTTCCCTCCTTCCCCTCACTTTTATTTTTTTATTTATTTTTTTTTTAAGCTCTGTTACTCTCCTGGGAATTTTGCATGAAGGAATTTAATAGTCCAATCTTCCCATTTTTTGTTGCTGTTGTTGCGCATTTTTCCTATTGTCATTTT
Organism: Rhea pennata; assembly: GCF_028389875.1. NCBI lineage: Eukaryota > Metazoa > Chordata > Aves > Rheiformes > Rheidae > Rhea > Rhea pennata. Next base: position 106,293,877 of record NC_084665.1, read on the forward strand.
TCCCTCCCATCTTCAGGGTTTTTAATCACTGGTGATCACAGTCATTTAAGGCTTTATCCGGTCTTCAGGAATTCCTTATAAATTTGACATTAAAGAGCTATTTAACAGCACAAAAATGGCATTAATACTCCTGCAGAGAGGAAACTATTGGTTTGGCTTTCATCCTACCAACAATAATTGAAGAAAAGTGTATTATTTCCATCTTCTCCGTACTGCATAGATTTGTGGATGTTTCTGCTCTGCTTACCTTATTTTAAATGCATTTCTCAGCAGTGCCAGAGGGAATATTTGTAGGGTGTATTTGTAAAACTAGCATTTAAAGTTTAAAAACCTGTCTACTTTAAGCAATACAGCCTTTCATCATATCTACATTATTTCTAAAATTAAGACAAAATCAGGAAAAAAGACACCTGACATAAAAAATGCATAAGATACCCAGAATGACCTAAAGGATTATAAAGACTTTACTCATTTTAAATTGAAGGAAAGTTGTAATATTAATGACTGTAGTAGTTGAATAATATATGCAGTAGTTGAATTAAAACCTACCTTTACCAATGGCAACTCCCTAAGTTCCTTTGAACATTGTTGTACAAATTTTGAACAGCTACGAAATGTCAGAGCTTTACTTAAGCCAAAAGTTTTACATCCATCAAGGTCCTTGCCTTATCTGCTGTGTACAAAGCCACTGACATCCACTGAGCCCACTGAGATATTTCATCTACTTAAATGGATTTTGAGCATGCACTTTTGTTGCATATATCTCTTATGGTTTTCCCTAGGGTTGAGCATCACTTTTTAAAGAGGAGATTGTGCCACCTGTTATCACGTATGGCATTTGAGCTTTGAGAATCTGTAGACTAGATCTAGCTATGCTTTTAAATTGGGTGTGTCCACTGTTATGTGAAGTTATTTTTTATAGTGCTGTAAAAAAATACTTAGCCTGTTTCTAGGGGGACTGGAAAAAGAAGAATCTAAAAACATAGCAACTCTACAACTCTAAACCTGTAAAATCCTTGCAGGAAGCTTCATGTCTAGACACTACTAGAAATCACCACTATCAACCTTCTTCTGAGAAAGCTCCAGTATGCATACACAGACAGGAGTATGCATTGCTACAACATTATACGAACTAAGTCTGCTGCTGTTAACATTTCTCTTGTTAAGGTTAACAAGCAGTAGTGAGCTACAAAATGATTTCTGCAATTCTACAGATATTTTAAAGTGGGCCAATCTTACACTTTTTTTCAGAAACACAATTTTCTATAAGTAATCCCAGTATATCCTTAGTTATGAATAGGGACAGTTTTTGGAGATACTGTTTCTGTAAAAATAAGATGCCTAACCTCTGGTAGTCAGAAAAGAAAAAGAAAAGTTAGGAAATTCATTTATAACATCAGGATGAAAGAGTATCTTATAAATATACTTGGAAAGTTGAAAGAGCTAGTGAGAGAAATAAGAGAGCAAATTTTGAGCAGAAGAAATAACCCCATTTCCAAATGGTCCTATGGGCTCAGGGAACAAATTTAACTAAAGTTTGTGGCACAAAAACTCTGTTAGTCTCTATATATTCTTAGAAATGGTGTTTGAAGATTATATTTTTATATATTTTTTTCTCTATATCCCTAACTGTGTAACATTTTAGTCAATGAAACTATAGGGAAAGCTGTCTGCATATTCCTCTTCAATATCAGGTAGGCTCCATCCTTTACTAATTGCAATATTCCTTTTTTTTAAGGATATCTTTTGGATATATTTCAAGGATATATTTTTGGCCCTAGGAGAAAAAGAGGTCCAGGAGAACTGGCTAGTATTCAAGCATCACTTCTTCCAAGTTCAAAAGCAGTGCATCCCAAGGAGAAAGAAGTCCAGCAAAGGGAGCAGGAGACCTGCACGGATGAACAAGGAGCTCCTGGCAAAACTCCAATAGAAGAGGAAAGTACACAGAATGTGGAAGAGGGGACAGGCTACATGGAAGGATTATAAGAATATTGTCGGAGTGTGCAGAGATGAGACAAGGAAGGCTAAGGCCCGTTTGGAATTAAATCTGACAAGGGATGTCAAGGACAACAAGAAGGTCTTCTTCAAATACATCAGTAGCAAAAGGAAGACTGGGGAAAATGTGAGTCTTCACTTGAATGGGGCAGGGGCCCTGGTGACAAGGGATACAGGGAAGGCAGAGTTACTGAATGCCTCCTTTGCTTCAGTATCCACTGCTAAAGGCGGCCCTCAAGAATCCTAGAGCCTGGAGATGAGAGAGAAAGTCTGGAGAAAGCAAGACTTTCCTTTGGCTGAAGAGGATAGGATTAGAGACCTTCTGGGGAAACTTGAAACTGAAAGTCTGTGGGCCCAGATGGGATGTATCCACGAGTGCTGAGGGAGCTGGCAGATTTTGTTTCCAGGCCGCTCTCCGTCATCTTTGAAAGGTCCTGGAGAACTGGAGAGGTGCCTGAGGACTGGGAGAAAGCCAATGTCACTTCAGTCTTCAAGAAGGGCAAGAAGGAGAACCCAGGCAACTATGGGCCGGTCAGCCTCACCTCCATCCCTGGAAAGGTGATGGAACAGCTCATTCTGGATGTCATCTCTAAGCATGTAGAGGAGAAGAAGGTGATCAGGAGTAGCATTCACCAAGTAGGATTCACCAAGGGGAAATCCTGCTTAACCAACCTGATAGCCTTCTATGATGGAATGACTGGCTGGGTAGATGAGGGCAGAGCAGTGGATGTTGTGTACCTTGACTTCAGCAAGGCTTTTGACACTGTCTCCCATAACATCCTCCTAGAGAAGCTCAGGAAGTGTGGGCTAGAAGAGTGGACAGTGAGGTGGATTGAGAATTGGCTGAAAGGCAGAGCTCAGAGGGTCGTCATCAGTGGTGCAGAGTCTAGTTGGAGGCCTGTGGCTAGTGGTGTCCCCCAGGGCTCAGGACTGGATCCCATCCTGTTCAACTTCTTCATCAGTGACCTGGATGAAGGGACAGAGTGCCTCCTCAGCAAGTTTACTGATGATCCCAAGCTGGGAGGAGTGGCTGACACACCTGCGGGCTGTGCTGCCATTCAGAGAGACCTGGACAGGCTGGGGAGCTGGGCGGAGAGGAACCTGCTGAGGTTCAACAAGGGCAAGTGCAGAGTCCTGCACCTAGGGAAAAATAACCGTAGGCACCAGTACAAGCTGGGAGCTGAACTGCTGGAGAGCAGCTCTGCAGAGAAGGACCTGGGAGTGCTGGTGGATGACAAGGTGACCATGAGCCAGCAGTGTGCCCTTGTGGCTAGGAAGGCCAAAGGTCTCCTGGGGTGCCTTAGGAAGAGTGTTGCCAGCAGGTCGAGGGAGGTGATCCTGCCCCTCTCCTCAGCCCTGGGGAGGCCTCATCTTGAGTCCTGTGTCCAGTTCTGGGCTCCCCACTACAGGAGAGACATGGAGCTACTGGAGAGAGTCCAGCATAGGGCTACCAAGATGATCAGAGGGCTGGAGCACCTGCCCTATGAGGAATGGCTGTGAGAGCTGGGCCTGTTTAGCCTGGGGAAGAGAAGCCTGAGGGGGGATCTTATCAATGTGTACAAGTACCTGAAGGGAGGGTGTCAAGGGGACGGAGACAAACTCTTTCCAGTTGTCCCATGTGACAGGACAAGAGACAATGGGCAGAAACTGAACCACAGGAAGTTCTGCCTGAGCGTGAGGGGGAATTTCTTCACTGAGAGAGTGACGGAGCACTGGCACAGGTTGCCCAGAGAGGTTGTGGAGTCTCCTTCTCTGGAGATCTTCAAGGCCCGCCTGGATGCAACCCTGTGTAACATGCTCTAGGTGCCCCTGCTTGAGCAGGGGGGTTGGACTAGATGATCTCCCTTCCAACCTCAACCATTCTGTGATTCTGTGATTCTATTATAGGTGCCACAGCTTGACAGCTATCTTCTGCATGGCTGTTATTCAGGGCATTACAATGCATTTTTAACAAATGAAATCTGTTTCAGAAAAATTTTACTTAAATTTATCAAGCTGTTTCTACTTTAATAAGTTAGATGTTTATGAAATGAGAATAAATTAAATTATTTTCATCTATTTGCTGACAGATCTTAATTACTAATGATTCACAAAAGGGAAATCTGTTATTAGTGACAAGAGGATCATTTTTCAATAATCTATTTAATTATTCACAGAAATAATACTCTGAGAATTTTACATTTATCTCAACTATTTTTTTTCAAGTGAGTGGAAAATATCCTAAGTAACAAGCTGAAAATCATTATTAGACACACACACATATATATAATCAAGTACAAAGCTAACTTCATATACTTTTGAGTTTATATAAGGCTAACTGCAATTTTCAGAAAAATTCATTCTCAACATTTGAAGGAATTAAAAACACTTATCTCCACATTTAGGGATCACCTCATTATAAAGAATACTAGATGCAAAGGCCTTAATATGATAAAACTTTCTATAATTACACTGTAAATAGGACTTACTTTCTCTCATTAATACTGGTTTCTAACCAGATGAAAGTGTAGAGTAGCTGTGAAGTATAATAGAACTTAAATATCCCTATCAAGTGAAAAATAATAGTTCAGGATTATCATGAATAACTACAGACTTATGTTTATAGAACAAGGTAAAATGATACTTTCACCCTCTGCAAAGTATATGCTTAAAAAATTCAGATGTAATCATGCTTCAGAATAATAAATTAAGAGCGTAAAGTGAGCAGCTCTGAATCTGAGTTTAAAATTAAAAACTAAATTCTGCTTACAGCTGCCTAGGTATAAATGTAATGTTTCTGAAAATCAGTGTCAAAAGGGCAATTTTTTTCTCTCATACTTCAAATCTCAGATAAATAAGTTTTATGATGATACTGTGATATATACTAGACTAAGTAGAAGGAAAACATATTCTTTTGTACTTAAACTAAGACTAAATAGAAATAAAACTTCTGGGAAGCCATTGAGATCATTGAGAAGAAAAGGCAATATTTTTATTTTATCATGGCCAGAGGCACAACATGACCAGAGCAAATTAAGCACAGCTAGGTGTGTATCCATATACATTTGGACAGAATTTATTATGTGTTCCTATCTTCCAATTTTTTTAATGACTAAAAAATCACCTATCCATTAAAATAACATTTGGATACTAGTTGTAGTAAGCATTTACTAACAATGGTGTCATAGGTATGGAGGTCAGACAAAAGAAAACTAAACAAATGAAAGTTTGTCTGACAAGTAATTTTGATCAAAAGGAATAGAATCCAAATAACCTGGATCTTAAACCAATATCTAAATACAAAAGCACTTATTTTAAGCTGTATGATGTTTTTCTGTCTGTCTCCATCTTAATAACTTGTGAACCTGGTGGTTCATTCAACTAAGCATGAGAGGAGGATAGTAGTCTTAAAGATAACCTATTTCCTGCATGTTTCCTAGAAATAAGGGGTTTGGAAGAGGAGAGATGAGACCTGAAACATTTTCAAGACACCTTTAATAAATACATTTAGGATATATATACATATATATATGTACGTCTGTATTTTATATATTATATATCATATATTTTATATGTCTGTGTGTGTATATATGTATGTATGTATATAGGATTTTTCCTCCATTGGTAGAGTTGAAGGTGAGAGAGGTTCGCTTTGTAGAGGATTGTCCTATAGTTATAACTATGCTGTAGCTGGGCATAAGGATAGATAAATCACATAAAGAGATGATTTTAATAGGCAGCTGAAACTGTTCATATAGGAATAGTCATGTAGCATAGCCTTTTGTATACAGTTATGACTGTTAGGAGATGTTTTCTACATAGTTTAACATAATCAACAAAAATGGATCATGCACGTACTGCAAAGGTCACCTAGGACCACAGACCAGGATAGTTATAAGAACCAAAGGCTGGTTCAGGGAATCTCAACCAGCCTAGCTGAAGATGCTGCTGCAAGGATCTTTGCAGCAGAGATCTCTGTCACTATCTGGACAGTGACTGGCCATCCTGTTTAACAGATCTGATTCCTGTATAAGTGTTACTCTATGCAAAAGGTCACAATGGTTAGATGTTTTTTTGACTCACACTCTGTCCATAAGTGTCTGTGCAGTATGATTCCAACTCTCCACTGAAAACATATTTCCTTGTCTATAGCTCTTCAGTTATTTTACTACACTCGTAGGAACCTTGTAACCACATTATTTAATTCTCTGATTTATTTTGTAATGATAATTTACTTCTCTTTCGGACAAGTTATATCCAATAATGCTTTAAAATATTGAACAAAAATGAATAATACTGTGCCTAGCAGGATAATCTGCAAGTCTGACTTTATATCTCCTCTTTCTATATCGCATGTATAATGAATTTATTTTGATACACAAATGACTGAAAGACATAGCTTTTTTTGTCAAAAAGTAGATTGCAATTTTGAGGTGATGCGTAAAAATGTTCATAAATATTCTATCTTCCTTTTCCTCTCCCTCTCCATTCTGCTCACCTTGCCTCTAGGTGTTCTTTCCAAGAGAAGATCAAAGTGAGACAAAAGCAGAGCCTTGACCCAACCCCTTCCCTCTACCTCAGCTTACTAAAGTGTCATCCAGGGTCTCTTCCACTCCTTTTCTTCACTGAGAAAGGAAGATTTTACTAGGTTTAAGGAGATACCAAGAGCAAGCATCATCGATTACATATGCATACTTTACCCAGACTTTATCTATTTGCTTTGGCCTACTACTTGAACCTAGAGTGAAGAAAAGGCTGAAATTCAGCTTAGTTGGAGAGGATGGTAAAATAATGTGGTAGAAAGGTTTGAATTGCTCTGGTACTGTATATGAGTGTGCAAACCAGCTATTCAGCATAAGTAGAACCTGAAAATAATAGACAACATACTTTTGCAAATATTTAATTTGCACTATATTATAAAAATCACTTTCTTTAACTTGAAGATTAACAAAAGAGTTCACAATAATTTGCTGTTGTCATATAATATCCAGATTTCTGTTCAAGTAAGTACAACTCCAGAAAATTAATGGATATTGCCACAGTAAGCTTTTGATTCTTCATGTATCCATGTTTGTAAATCCTTGGATAACAGATATTCAGTTCTATTAAATTGCATTATTTCATATTAAAATAGATGAATGAAATAGCTATAAGCCAAATATAATTCACATAGCTCAAACTATTTTGAAGAATAGAAATAGTTTGAGTAACCTTCAAAGACAAGATATTGGGAAATAAGGCTTAAGTCTTCCTAACATAGTGGAGTACTATGATGTTAGAGTGCCTAAGAGTGCTCAGTATATGATATTTAAAAGCTATATTTTCATCTGGAGATATATATATTATTATCTTAGAGTGAAATTACTGATGTATATAAGAATGTAAGTACTTGTACTAATGTCACTTCCCTGCAGGATATAGTATAATCAGTTTTCTCAGTGATGTTTGCTTTTTTTAAGATTCTCTTTGATTTCTGACATCATGCATCCATTTATTCCTGAGTTCTTGGCAGATCTATTTTAGTTAAGTTTCAGAATGCCATCTTTCTGGTTTCAGAGAACATAGAAAAAAAGTATCTATTGAATAAGTTAATACTTTTGGCAGACATTTCTTTTACAAAACTATGTTTTTTTTCTCTAGAAAAATAGACTGTGATTTATGAAAACATCTTGGTTGCTTAGAAGTATTTTGATATACCTGCCACCTAGTTTTTCAAATACATGTGCTTTTTAAATGGACTGAAAATTATTTTTTTCCTAAAATTTTGAAGATTGAATCTTAATTAATGAAAAGCTTTTGGGTCAGATTCTTATATCAGTTAAGAAAAGTCTCATTAATAACTACACATGTAACTACAATTAGGATCTGACTTTCCCTGCTTTCATATATTAAAGTTGCCCTATTTGACTGAAGCTGTTAGCTAAAATAGTTTCTGCTAGGAAGAGAAAAACAATAACAATCGAATATTTGAGGTAATTCTGTTTATTGACAGGGACAGTTTATGAGAATATGAATATGCTTAACACACACACAAAAAAATAGTTAAAGACGTTTTCTTTCTTCACAATTCCAAATATTCTTCCAGAGATTTCTGTGGAAAATTACCAGATAACAATGAAAGGTAAATGTACACTTAAGGGAAACTTATCCTTTACTCTTGATACTCTCCTCCTCTCAGCTGCCTTCCTTTCCCAAAGTTTCCTCTTCTCTCCATGTCTCCTGTTCATACATCTTGTCAGTTGACCAAGTGGTAATCATGGTTGATTCAGAGGAATGCATTTGCTAACAATGATAAGCAATCTATGTCAATACATTTATGCTGATATTGATAAATAACTTGATAAGAAGGTATACTGGCAGCTGGGTGCTGTCTCATCAAAGAAATAAGAGGTTGAGTTACAACTGACTTTTCCTAACTAGAGAGACTGATTTGGATCTTTATCTTGTGCCCAGCTCCTGATTTTCATAATACTCTTAGGAATTTCAAATCTTTGAACCCTGTGCCCTTTGGCTGAAACTAATAAATAGGCATAATATTTATTAGATAGGAGAAGGTAAGATGAAAGTCAAATATGCAGCTCAACCAGAGAAGTCTTCCTTTTAGGATTCTAGGCAACTCTCCTTTTTTTGCTAACTTTTTCAATGTTATACTGCATGATCTATTAAAAGGATTATGGAGAAAGAAGTAAACAGCTATGTGATTAAGTTTAATGATGGTACAAAATTTTTTAAAAAGTAATACACACCACAAAACAGATTGCTGCAGATATTCCAAATTCTCTACATTTCTCTTTTTTTTTAGAATATATGAGACCTGCCCAAGCTCTCAATACTTTCTGTAATAGGACTAGCTTTATTTTATGGCTACACCACATTGGCAGCTCATGCTCCAACTCCTGCAAATATATTCAGATGTTTTTTTCCTCATTTGACCACATCAAATTGACAAATTCTCTTTTGTAGAAAAATTCTTCTCATTAATCCTTTAGTACCTTTAGCCTCCGAACTTTGAACTATTATATTTCATTCCACTTCTGTAATTCCTCTCTTTAGGACATCCAAATCCTCTCGATTCAGTCTCACTGACCTTTTATTAGAGATGTCCCAAGCAGTCCTATATAGTCCCATACAGTCCCATATAGTTTTTGTCATTAACAAACAGTATGTATGATCATACCCAAGGCCGATGCTTGAGGCATATCCATACTGATTTTTCTCCAGCCTCTCTAGCTGTTTGAGTGTAACCAGGGATAGTCTCCCATTTGAAAAGCTTCTTTCACACCTTATGGCAATTTCTAACATCACTGTGTTCAATATTAACTTTCCTTTGAGGAATCTTGTCAAATGCTTAGCTTAAATCTGCATAGTTAGCTTTATTTTATTAGCCTCTCTAGGAAATTAGTTCTCTAAAAAGGTATTAAGTTAGTCTGACACAATCTATATGAGATAAAACTGTGTTGTAATATAAGTTCCGTTTACCTCCATGTCTTTAATTAGTATTTGTTCATAATCTGTTTTGCATAGCAAACCAAACTAGCTGCCTGAATCACGTTCTTTCCCCATTATTTTTTATCTTTATATTACACTTGTTCTTTCTCAAATTTACCACTCCCCAATTTACAGATTAATTTTAAATGGTGTTTATTAGATTTGTATTATCATGTGCCAATTCATTCAATTGTCTTAGGACAGAGGTTGTCAAGTCCCTTTACTTCTGTCACATTTAGAGATCACAATTTTGTTTCTAAATCAGATTCTGTAATTTGTATTGTGGTTTTTTTCTTTTGCAGCAGATAACATAATATTTTCCTCACATGCACCTCATAAAAAACCCCACCAAGAATAGGATTAATTAAAACTTTTGTCCATTTCTAGTTCATCTTCACTGTCTTCTTATTATGAACATACAGAAATCTTTTCTAGCTTCTCTTCTTTATATCTGTGAAGAGTAATGTGTAAAGAATACGCATAACAGAATATTTTGATGTTTTAATTTCTAATGCCAAGACCAGCTCTATAAGGTACCTAGTCTTTACACTCTTTGACCTCTAAAATATTGTCTTTCTCCGCATTCTCTCCTTATTCCTCTTTCTCTTTGTCTCTTTTTAAAACTCTTTTAACATTCATATTGAAAAGTCATTTCATACAAGTGTTTAGTTTTCTAACTGTTCTGACACATTTTGCTTAAGAGCTACTTCAGGTATTTTCTAAACTCAGATCTTTAATTTATCCAAACATATCAACATAACAAATTGATTTCCCTACTGCCACAAAAATTGCCTTTCTGAAATCCCAAATATTAGTTATGGACTTACTTCTATCTTGCAGTTTAATATCAGCTGAATCAGCTCATAATTGCTGAACCATATTTTATTTACTGCAAGGCTGCTGTTATTCTTAACAGCTTCCTAAAGATGATATGATTGTCCAGCTATAGCTTAATATTACATTATTAACTGAATTCCTCATTTTCTTCTTAGTTGTATCATTTGTTCATCTGTGCAGGTTGTTTCCGTCTCTCTGTTGCAGTTGAAATGAAGTGACAATGCTCTATATTTTTTTAGTATTGGACCATTGATCTTCCATGTCACTTAATTTTTAGCTTGCTCTATAGCGTGCCAATTCTGAACTGTTCCTCAGATGGTTGTCTCAAAGCCAGTGTGCCACATTTGACTTCTGTCCCGCTCAGCGCTTTAGCACTCAGCCTGCTCTTAAGTAATGCACATGTTACTCTCGAAGCATTCTCATGGGTAGTTCTTTTTTCCTAGAAAGAGCTTGCCTTAAGAAAGGCAAGACAGTCTGTGGACTAATATAGATGAACTACTGGATTCATGTCCAGCTCCTGTCTCCACACCTCCAACCTCCATATTATAATTTACAGCTACGATTCTGTCTTTACACAGGGACTAGTTTGATGTAAGGGAAGCCTTTATTTTCAACTCAATAGATGGTTGGCATTGACACTTTCTGGATTAATTGGAGTATTGTTGCTTTTAATGACTGTTGCCACCTCTAGTTTCTCCAGTGGCAAAGATTTTTCCATTTTGCCACATAAAATCCTTCATTAAAGTTCATTCAGTTCCTGTGATATTCTGCATCTTCAGTAGAAAACTTCCATCAGTTCCATCAAATAGTCCAGATCTCTAAATTTACCTTCATCATTTTCTGTGATACATGAGAAACAAATATTTTTTTCCAAAATATACACATACTTTTTCATCCAACATTATTTCCATACAAACCTTGATAGATATGAGATTAAACTGAGATTTTTCTGAACACTCAGGGGACAATAATTACATTTTTTTGTTTGTTTCACAGTGACACAAAACATGTATTACCCTAAACTTCACATTAATTTTTAAATGATAAAAAAGCCCTAAATTCAGTGGTTGCCCATGAAATCATTTGCTCATTTTGTTTCTTCTACCAGTTCAGTAGGATGGGAGTAGGGAACTTCATTCCTACATGAGCCCCGAAAAACAGGTTTACAAGTCTTGAAAGATCATTGTAGAACATCAAGGAATTAAGATTTTTTTAGTGTTTAAGGTAGTAAAATATTCCTCTACTTACTTTCCAAGTAACAGTCACTATTAAAAACCTTTGTAATTTTCTTAGAGAATCAAAATAAGAACTCGTTCAAGTATTTAAAATGTATAGTATTCAGTAAGGTTTTCATTTAAACAATATCCCTTATTTAATTTTCCTTTAACCAGACAGAAAGAGCTTTTCCTAAAGAAAGCTTCCCATTTGATAGTCTCTTAGGTGGTAACAAAGATGGTAATAACTTCTATTTTTTGTGAAAATGAGGAGATATTATAGTATAAAATCTGAGAATACAGGTCTGGAAAGGTCATCTAGTTGCTGCCCTGAGGCAGAATCTGCTCAAACCAACAGTTAGCTGAGGAGGTCAAAAGCTGTTTTTATTGCTGTCCTTGCTGAATTCAGATCTTCCTTCATTCAAGATGAAACAAGACAAATTACACAAAAGGCTGGAAAAAAGAACAGCATGCACAACAAGCAGTCTCATCTGCTACTCTGAGACCTTCCAAACTTGTGGAAACATCAAGATATTTAAGAGACTGCTTTTTACCTGCTTTTTCCCTGTGGCTCACAGCAGCACTGCGATAAAGATAGTCTTGGTTCACTAAACTGACTTTTTTTATCAAAGGCAAAAAAAGACAGCAATAGAAAAGAAGAAAATAAAAAGGTACGGAAAGAAAGCACAAAAAAAGATGTTTGTAAAATTATGGAGCCAATTTTTGTGCTCTAAATTATGTCCAAGATCTTGCCAAAGCCAGTGATAGTGAAGATAGTAATGTAATATGAATAGTATCCTTTGCTTTTAGTCAGGATGTTTGTGAGACCAAGGATATTCAGATCAAACAATGGAGATGATTGAGTAAGTGGAGAAAGGACTGAGGTTTATTGCCAGATTTCCCTGTGAAGATACTTTTTAAAGACTTCATAAAAGAGCAATAGATGAAAAAGCTCAGTGGCTCAGTATTTTATTGAGAGTGCATTCTGAGAACATTTTTAACATATCATTTTAGGTGCATTGATTTTTGGTTTCCTATTTCTCAAATTTATGACACATAATTTCAGCTTAGCCTTTTCTTAAATTTCAGTAGATACTTTTTATTCTCATTCACATTAATTCAGCCTTCTTCTTTGACTTCTGAAATTTCTTGTAATAGATACAGTTGAATTTTGTTACTGTGACCTTTGCACTTTTCATCTTCAAGTTATCTTCTAAGCATTCAAATAGGAATATTCACAATTGTGGTAAAAGTAGATACTTACATATATATATTCCTGTGTTGTAGAAAAAATGAAACAAAGGATAGAGTGACCTAACTTAAGGTTTAGAATGCAAAATAGCAGTGACAAATTAATATGAAATATAAATATGGATAAATGTTTGCTGTAATCAGCAAATTATGTGAAGCAGTGCATAGAGATTGCCATATAGTGTCTGAAAGTTTCACCTAGGGTTAAAGTTTGGAAAATGAGCTCTTACTGCTAAACCTTCAGGTGGCTGAGGAAAAACACTTGTCTTCACATATGCTCATGAATATGTACAGAAACATTAAGATAATACTTTAAAAATATTATTGACAAAACATAAGACCAATAATAGTCCTCTTCACTATCTTGATTCTCTTTTTGTTAAACCTTACTTCAGTCTTTAAGCTAGCAAAAAGTAGTAGATGTAGTATCTCTTAAATATACTCAGAATGTCATTAATATTATTAATTTACAGCCCTCACAGATATTGACATCTCTCACCTACTCTTCTTAAAAAAGTGCAATAGAGCTATCATATAAGTCACTGTCAGTCATTTACCACCAAGCTATTTGAGGGCATTTTAAACTCACCACTGACTGGGCTGGGAGAGCTCGGTCAATGATGGAAGAACTGATGATAGTATTTAGGTGCTACTACTGTAGAAATGTTCAATCTGTAAAGTTTAAGTGGCAGTATACAGATAGAAAGCAAGAAGAAAATCACACAGAACTAATTAGTGATCTTTCTTACAAAATTTGTTCATTATTTGCAGATGCAACAGAACATTTTTTTACCAGAATAACTTATTCTCCTGGGCATACTGAATGGCAGTAATATTAAACCCCAAGTCCAGACATCTGATGAACACAAAGTTCAGAGAGATAAAACCACAGGTCGGCAGGGTCATTGTCAAGACATTTCTTTCAAAAAAGACTGACTTCTGGTCTTTTGGATTCCATGTATAAAATAAATGCTGAACAGCTCTTGTAATTTGTATAATGACTACTCTGCTGTGCCTTGAACAACTTAGTAGTCCTTAGGATCCCACAGCAGTATATCTCTACTTGAAAGTAACTCTTTTGAAATGTGCAATAGATTACCATTTCTCACAGCTTTCCTTTTTCCCATTGTAGTGACACTTGTCAAAGTCAGTATCTGTTTATTGTGAATAATGGAAAGTTTTTCTAGTGCCTCTTGGTATTTCTACATGTATTTATTGTTTGTAACATGTCATATGTTTCCTTGATATTCAAAAATAATATGTTGTTTCATCCTCTTGCACTGCTTTTCTCATGAGTAATGAAAAAGCAAAGATCATGTAGCAGACAAAAGAGCTTTAAAAGAGAAAGATTAAAAGATTTTTTTTAAAGATTAATTTATCATTGCACTGGAGCTACCTTGGTAACAGTAATCATGACTTGGTGATGTAAGAAAATACTATACAAACTAACTATATATGGTGCTGCAGAAGGGCATATTTCTCCAAGCTGAGAAAAATTACAGACAAAATTGAATTTAAGGAAACTGCAGACAGAAAAATATGAATAGAAACTGGGAGCACTTGAAGAGAAGAAAGCCAGGATTGTAGAATCCAGAAGGAATGAAGTTCATCTAAACATTCAACCTAGCTTCTTGTGCAGTAAAATGAACAATTAAAAATACACAACAAATGGATAAAAGAGAAACAAATAGCAATCAATTATAAAATAAGAATGTGGAAAAGCAAGAAAAATGTTTACACTGTCTAGTTATAATATATATTCACTATTCTACTAATATTAACAGTACAATATTTCTACCATTTTCCTTGTCCTCCAAAATCAGGAAGAAAATAATCAAATAGGAACTTGGAGCTGTAAAGGAATGAAAACCTTTTAACAGAGGTGACCAGATGCCTTAAACTGCTTGGGACAGCCCTAGAAATAGTTTATTGTCCCTCCTCCCTTTTTTAGAGTTTATTTACATATCTTGCCTTGTCAAGATTCAGCTCTGAGAACTTGCCCAACCAGAGTGCCACAGAAGGAAAATAACAGACATATACCAAACCTGACTCTTGCTCTTCTCCATGATGTAGTCTGATGAAAAGGATTTATCTCCTGTTTAGGGTGCTGTGATCAGAGGCATAAGTCAACATTCCATTTTGTTTAAAATCCCCTGAACCAGTTCCCAGTCCGTTCACCCAGTCAATGGAAATGCTGAAAAGATTCACTAATAGCATTTTTTTTAATTAGCTTACTCCAAAAAACTTTAATGGCAAAATCCTTAGAGACCTCTGGCCCAGCCATGTTACCTGAAGACAGGAAGCTATTGTGTCAAAATATCTAAAAAAGTAAAAGAGGCTGCCTACTAGTTAAAAGTTTACTAGTTTGTCATAAATTCAGGGAAATAAAGGAAAAAAAAATAGATGGCTGAATTAATAAACAATGAAAGGAAAAAAAATGTCATTTGAATGTAGCTTTATGAATGTTGTCAAACATGTTTGATTTCATTATATGATAAAATTAAGAACTGGCAATAGAAAAGATACAGTATATAAAACGTGTTAGAAAACATTCAGTTTTACTTATACATTTGTTGATTAAAAATTATTTTAAATATTGATGAAGAACATTTTCAAATGGTTTACCAAATGGTTAACAAACAGTTCACACAGTGTCCTACTGTTTCTGACAGAGTCTCACTGAGATTGACGTTATGGCTGATATTATTCAACAACAATATTAATTACCTAGATGCAAGTATAAACTCATTTCTGATGGTGCTTTCAGATAATGCAAGTATAATAGAAACATAAATAATGACAAAGCATAACCAGAAGACATCCTGCATCAGAGATCAGGAAAATCTGCTGACTGCCTTGCTTCTTCAGTAGCTCAGGTATACACTCTGCATCTAAAATAAACTTCTCAAATTCTTAATGAATTAACACCTCCTAAGTAAAGAAGTGGGTAGAAAGAGTCCTCAGTATTAAACAGGATTATCCAAAGCTCTCACACAGGGAATAAAATGCCTTTAAAATACATTTAAATGCAAAATGGTAGTTTTTGTGGGACAAATGAATAGTGATCCATGGCAAAATGGTAACTATGGTTATGGTGGACAGAAAAATTATTGTAAGCCTCAATGTGCTGTGGCTGCAAAACATATAGCACCGTTGCAGGTTCTATAAAAGGGATCCTTAGCAAGTAGGAATATTGAGGTGATTTCTCTCTCCACACAGTTCTGGTGCAACTGATACTGAAATACCGATATTAAAATACCACATGGAGTTCTGGTGTCCATTTGTTTTAGTGCTGAAATATCAAGCACGGTTCAGAAAACCTTGAAACCACAGCACAGCTACAATTTTCTAAGGGGCGAAACCAAATGTCGTCCATAAGCATGCTTGAATTGTGATGCCTGCAATATGTTTGGACATCACAGCTCAGATGTTCTAGACGAGTAGTGCAGGTTGCTGGGGAGTGTTGTGGCATGGCTATGGAAGTCAGTGTGCTGCAAATGTGTGTGTATGTGCTGCACGTATGTACGGATGAATAACGAAGAGATGATGCCATGTAGAGGTCTATGCTCCCACTGACATGCTGTTTCTAATACATGCATTATCTCTCTCAAAAATATCTTGGGTATGACCACAGGAGTGGCACAGAGTTTTTGATAGACTGCAACTGTCTCCTCACAATTTTTCTTTCCAAAAGTTTTCAACATTTATATTAAATTCAGCACTTATCATTAATTCCTCTTTGTGCTGATAAGCTCTTAGGTTTTATCTGATGTATTCCTTCTCAGTATGTCCTAACTATATCCCTGACATTAAGTTTAATAATAAGAAAGAGATAATTCCTAAAAGCTTGAAGAAACAGATTCTATCTGTGGTGATTCCTTAGGCTAGATTCTTGCAGCATGAGTTAGGATAAAAGGCAGAAAGCCTATTGTTTTCTGAACGAGAAAGGAGACATATTGTTTCAGTTAATCATAGGTAATCCAGTACTAGCATCCTTGCAACACTGTGCTGTACAAACATGATGAGAGACTAGTTCATTTGTAAGGTATTAGAATAAATCCAGAAGAATACTTGTCTCAAGTCACTATGTCATCTCAAACTAGCTATAGTTAAATAACGTAAGTCTAATAATATGAAGATCAGAAATGTACTCAGCAATAAAGGATAAAATAATGACCTACCTCCAAAGATAAAATGTCAGTGTACAGCATTATTTTTGAATGAACAAACATTAAATTAATGTTTGATATTTTATAATTTATAGTATGCTGCTGAAGGACCTAAAATCTGTTAAGAAAACTGATTAATACAAAGTTTTAATATCTTCTATGTATCATGCTATTATATTATTAATGAATGAATAAATAAAATAAATCGTATGCTTGCATAAGTCATATCTTATCACTCATAAGTCATATCACTGAGGGAAGAAAATGTGATGTCTCAGCCTCTTCATATGCGTCTGGAAATAAAATGATTTTGTGGCAATAGGAGAAAGAGAAAATATTTATACAAGCTATATGCTAATTACAGTCAAAAGAAATTCATAAAGTCACAGGAGGCGGGGGTCAGCCATTATGCAATGGTAAGCAGAGCTTTGGAGTAACCTCTGCAATATTGGTATATTTATCCTTTTCCTGAGATAGAACAGCCCAATATTTTTTGACTGTTATAGACACTTCAAGGTCTTAATCCAATATCTAGATGTATAAGAGTTCTTTCCGTGAAATGCCAGCTGTCTATGTAAATATCTACGTGCCTTTCTGCTTTTATGTAATCCACAGACTTAACTCCTTTAAAATGCTGCAGGCTAAAGGACTTTTCTCTGGAGTGTGATGGTTCGGGGTTTGGCTGTAGCAGAGGAGATGAGATGTCCTGAGACACTCTCTCCAGGCAGAGCAGGCACAAGTGAAGCATCTCAGCACGTTTGCTGTGTAAAGTCTTTTAAGCTTGTTTTCAAAGAGCATCTTGCTCTTCCCCAGTGCTTGTTGCCACGTAGCTGCTGGAGCATAAAATGTCTGGGGAACTGGGGGAAACATGAGGCTCTCTTTATTTTGCTAACCTGGCAACTCACACAACACTGAGCCCAAGGAGCGTTGCCACGTGCAGCACTCAACAGTTCAGACGCAGTGGTCAGGCTGACTCAGCGTGGGTTGTTCTGTTAGCTGAGGATGGGGTCTGTATTTGTCTCAGAATAAAGACTTGATTAAAACTCTCACTCTTTAAGCACTTCCAGACAGAGCAATAAACATGCCAGGGTGGCTATTAGGTCAGGCTAGCATAGAGAATACCTTTGTTTAGTCTGTGAAATCAGGTTTTAGAAACCTTTCCTTTTTCAAACAATTGTAACGTTAAGTATGTGTGAGGTGAAAGCAAGATCCCGACCTTCCAAAGCCATGAATATAAATGTGAACACATCTTCTAGACTTCATGGAGAGGAAAATTTATCAACTGCCTGCATTGTACTAGAGAACTGCAAGTCCGTTGTGTTTGCAGTTGAAATCTTGAATGAAGCATTTGCATTAACATTGATCTAAGAGCAAAAGCAACTCATTGTTTAAACAGGAAGTGCTGATCCATAATATTAGACAGTCTTGAAAAAGTAGAGCATTTACTTGTTAAGTGTTACCACAATCTGGCAATTCTCAGATGGTCTAAATTCACTTGAAGGAAAGAGAGGAAAGGATAGAAAAAGAAAGAAGTGATAATTAATTCTCTTGAAAGAAGTAATCTAGACCATCTGGACATCTAGACAATTAATCTAGACATTTTATAAGAAATGCTAGAAGCTATCCAATTGACCAAAACAAACCAAATCCCACATGAAAACATACCAGATCAGATGAAACTAAATCAAATCAGGCAAGAAATATAACATTCAAACAAAATTATTCCAAAATTAAGAAACTATAGAAAATAAAAACAATGAGATGTTTGCTAAAATATACCAGAAAATCAAAATAAATAAGAAAAAATAAGAGCTAGAACAACATCAGGGTTTCAAGATAACAAGCAAGTTTTAAACAGAGGAGAGAACAACAACTAAATTTCTTTGCTGAGTAAAGATAAGACAATATTAAAGACCAGAACTATAGCAACAACGTTCTCTGGGGAAGTACTATTTCAATATAGATGTATATCGTCAATTATTGTCAGAATCCAGTACTCCCTGACCAGGTTCCTTTAGATAGTCTACACATGGAGATAGTAATGTTTAACAAAAAGTTTACTTTGAAGATATTTGATATTACATGGGATTTTTGATTTAGCAGAGAGATACAGCAATGTACTAAAATCACAATTCAGGTGTATAGATTTTGCAAAATACAGCAACTGTAATATGCAGTTCAATCACAACACCAATGTGATTATCACTACCAGTCTCTATAATATGCTCACTGTCATGGCACTGGGCATCCGCAGTCACCAGGAAGGAACACATGGGCTGAAGCCAGCTCAAGCCCCTTGCTCTCTTCAAAATTCTTTCGGTAGTTGCTCATGTATTCAGTTATAGTCTTGCTCGGGCTGGGCCACATGTACACCTCCTGCGTGTTGGTCTGGCTATCTCATGAAGACACATTTACACCTGGTCCAATTAGCAGCTGTGGCTGCTTATTTAAAACAAAAGACACCCTCCATTCCCCTTTGTGTTGACATAAAATCAGTTCTCTGCACAGCAGTTATGATTAATGAGCCACATCCTACACTATTCCTGAACTTCATGGGGCACCTCACCTGCTGAGCCGTCTCCTATTTTGAGTTATTGGTCAGTCATAACTATGTCTATATTAGTAAATAAAACGGACAATTGGTGGTTCTTTAACTCAAAAGCCATGGCATGGTTTGTGTCTGCCCTGAGAAAGAAAGCTGCATGGTTCCTGGTCCATGCCAACTTAGGTACTACTGTTATGCTAGCTGATCCCAGTCAAAACTGTGTCATGGACCACAGAAATAGTTTATAGTACATACAGTTTTGTGTAGGTGCTTGGGTCTATCCCCTGGCCTTGATTAAGTCACAAAAAGATCCAGGAGTAAACAAGTCATTGTATCTAATTATGCTAGCCCACAGGTGCAGCACATCTGGATTAATTCTCAAGCAACTTTCTTACATATGATTAAAGACAATTTAATTTTGATGTTACCTAATAAAGTGTTGGAGTTCCACATCACTTCAATATTGAGTTGAGTATTTTATTCTCTCCGATTTATTTTGCATCTATTACTCCTACAGAGGACAAAGCTTAAAATGTGTCCTCATGGTCTCCATTCTGGTTGCATACAAAGTAAAGGGAAATACTCAGCAGCGGAGTGCTGCTAGAGGAATAAAGAATTGAATATAGATTCTGATTATTTGATCAGAAAAAAATGTATTAGGTCAAAATTTAGCGAGGTAGCATGTTGATATACTGACAAAGTGCTCTGTCAGGATGCCGGCCATAGCTACATGAGTGGAAAATAGTTTTCTTGGTCCAGTTTTCTTAAATCTTCCTGGATAAAACAAAACAGATTCTTTTGTAGCAGAGACTCCCAGTAGTATGATAGCAGAGACCTTTATACAAACACAGGATGATACCAGAGGCCTCTGGAGTTATACGCATAAGCCATAGATAATCTGTTGCTGGCTGCTATAGGAGCGCAGCCTTGAGAGCTGGGCTAAACCAAGTTTAGTGCACAAGAACAAAGAGTATGTGCCCCAAATATGTACAAAGCAAAAAAATATGTACCAAAAGGATAACAAGAAAGCATAAAAGGTGTTTGTAGCTCCTCTAAGAATGAGACCAGAGGAAGAACAGAGAGATAGTGCAATTCCTTTCACGTTACCTCTCTAGGTTAAGGATGATAAGTCTGATCAAAGTTGTTGTTTAATGCCAGGAGGCCTCCTATCATCACTGCTAGAGAAGAATATGCTTTTTTTTATTTGCCATTCACAGCACTTTGCTTTTGCAATGTAACTGCTAGGTATTAAGTGTGCTCTGTTAGGTATTAAGTGCTCTGTTACACTAGGTGAAGTAAATTAGAGTTTTAAAGAGCAATGTGTGAGTATGGGTAGGTGAGTGGTGGATGTATGTGTATGTATGTATTTTTATGCTCTAACTTTCGTACATGACAAGGTGATTGATGGTGCACTGCCAGGCCAGAGTAAACTTGAATGCAACATTTAAGGCTTACAATCTTTGAGGTCAGATTTTGTTAGAATAAAAAGGATACTTTAGAGCATAGTGTACTTTTAAATACTGAAATCTGAAATCTTTTTTCATCAAAGCTTAAACTAAATGTTTAAAAATAAATTTACTGTGCCTTTTCAGGGTGCTTCCTTTTCCAGCCCTCTGAGGTCTAGCTTTGCATCTCCTTTCTGCTGCACTTCAGTGAATGACTGTGAAATCTGCCCCTCCTTGAAGAAGAATCCATCCAATCCATGTCACAGCTGCCGCAGAAATATAAACAGGTAACAGTCTGCTCTGCTACCCAGTAGCATCCTCCTCAAAAATACATATAATCTATGGTCTCCTCAACAAGATGTGAACAAATTAATGTTACTAGTTACATCAATTTCCACAGCTCACAAAACTATTACTTCTCCATATTGGTTACTGTACTTTCCACTAAACTAGACAAAGCTAGGGCCTATATGGAAAGCCATTTGTTTATCTAGATTTTTATACATCCAATTTTCTGCATTAGTCTAATCCTCAATTTTTTTGGAATTAACATTATTTTTATGTTGAGTGTTAGGATAGTAAATAGTATAGAACAGACTATGCTCTTATGTGTCTCACCATCTGCGCAAAATGAATTCCCAGTCTGGTTAACCCAGATTGCATACCTTTTTGCAAGGTAGGTTTGGTGATAATGATCAGGCCCTTGTAATTAACAGTTTCAAGTTGCTTACACTTTCTCATTTTTGCTTTTTAGCTCATTTCTCATGAGATTCTCATTTTCACTAGAAAAATCTGTATTTCAAATATGAGCTGGTGTTATGTTAAATCTGTTTTCAACATATCACATAATGCAGCATAAGCAGATGCAAACCTACATAATGTGAGATAAGGATGGTGCAAAACAGAGGTTTAAACAAACTGACAATTTCTATTTCCTGGAGCATGGTGAGTGGCAGAGGTATACTCAGTGCTATAGTCTTTGGAGACCAGAGGCCATCACTTCCACTCAAAATAGAAGTGATCAGAAACAATGCAGATGATGAGAACTTATAATAATATGGGATTTTTCAGACGACATAACTATTAAAATATATATACATGGGCATTTTCTTTTCTGAGCCCTATTAGTCATAATATTATAGATAAGTCATTTATATTTATAAATATAGATGCCGGTGGAATACAAATTCTGCAGCGTCAGGGTCTGATCTACTGCCCTTAAGTCTTTTTAAGACTGCCACTATTTAGATCAGGCTCTTTGCTAGAAGTCATAATTCATGAGAAACTGTTTACCATATTTAGTATGACTAGAGAAAAGCATAATTGCATTGGGAACAGCTGCAAGAAATTTCTGTTTATTCTTAAACCTTAAATTTTGTAAATGTTCTTAAACCTTAAACGTTTGGTTGCTCTCTCCCTCCCTTTCTCACCTTAGGTCTTTCCAGAAGCAGATACGCGTAATGTTACCTCCAACGCTGGGAGTCAGCCTGTGTTCTCCTTTCTCGGATATAGCTGCTGCCTTTGTTAATCTAAATATAGTGGTAAGATTGCAAAAAAAGAAAAATCTTTGAATATACTTGCTTGGAAACTTTCAGTAAGTGCTTATCAGTAAGTGCTGCAGATAGATAGACAGGTAGATAAATAGGCAGAGAGATAGAAAGAAAGAATAAGATAAAGGACTTGTGATTTCCAGTTTCAACATCTGTCAGTGCATTTATCACATAGCAGGGTATGAGCAACATTTCGTAAACCATTATTTTTTCTGTCTGCTTTATCTTGCATACAGACCTGTCATCCACAAATCAGCACAGCAAATTTTGGATGGGAAGTATCTCTTCTTACCTAGGCACTTCCACACACTCATCATTGGAATTCTTGGGAATTCTTTAATATATAGGCATATGAAAAGTTTGGCAGGTGATTGGCTTTTTTGTTTATGAAGGTTATAATCATTTCATTATTTCTCTCTCTCTCTCTCTCTTTTTTCTTTTTTTTTTTTTAATTAAGGAGGCATTTTGGTATATCAATAGTGAGTGGAAATCTTCTAGACTTAGTAAGAGCTTAATAAAGGCTGAACAGATTGATATGAAAAAAATTTTGGAAAATGACCTCCAATTTTATTTGCTTACATCATTGAGCCTATTTAAAATGCAATGCTGTCAATTCTGGGTCCATGCTGTTGACAGTCTGGTTAGAAAGGACCAATTAAGCACTGGATGCTTTGATAAGTTTGTTCATATGAACAGACATTGAAATTGCTGCAGGAATTCACAAGTTTATTTTAGCAGAAATTGAAGCATAAGTTTAAGTGCTTTACTATTGAAATTAATTTTGTGTATTCAGCTACAGAACAAAGAAATAGATCCAGGTTAACTTCATCTCCCTATCCATATTATTTTTATTGTTATTATTATTATTAACTTCTCTTAAATGCCTCCAAAAATAAACTTTATAGAACATAATTTTCCTGTTTCGATTTCCACCAAGAGAAAACTCTTAATGTGATTAAAAGTGTATATGATAAATCCATACGATCTGGAATACACATCTGAATCTATGTCATCCTAACCCCATGCAAATATTAACAGCTTTTCTATCGTCTATGATTGGCCATGGAAAAAAATATGGGAAATTAGCTTCGTAACATGACTTCAGTGTCAACAAATTTAGTTTGTAACAGACCAGTTAGTTAGGGAATACTGCAGCAATCCCTAAAGTCCCCTTTGAAACTCTCTGCCTTCTCATCTTCACAACTGATCAAGCTTACTTTTCTGAATTCCAGAAGCTATGAAAGCGCTCCATTTACATCTGCAATATGCAGAAGGTGAAAGTAGGAATGAGTAACAGCAGGAAATACTTAGAAATTTTACCCAGACAATCAAACTCAACTCAAGTATTTACTTGCAAAGGAGAATAAGCTAAGCTTCTCCTGTGTTCATGTTTATGTAAGGACTGTTTGGTTTATGTGGGTGCCAGTAAAAGCGCTGCTGTCTGTCTGTGGTCTGTGTGGCTGACATGGAAGGGGATGGAGATCTTTACGGGTGGAGTATTGACATAATCAGCCATACTCAGCTGACCAGTGGGATTGCACAGTGTCCATCCTATGATGGACTCATTTCAGCAGCAGGGTAGGTTAGCGTCCCCTCCTTGAGCTCCCTTCAACCTAAACTCCCTACGTTATTCTGTAATTCTATTATTCTAGAATATTTTAACTCCCTCCTATCTCTTCTTCAGCTCATGCACAGTAGTGCTGCTAGTATTCACATTCCCAGTAGCTGGCCTGAGAAGATGTGAGTTGCCTTTTCACCAGCGAAGTGCTGGTGGTCTAGGCTTCTCCTCAATGTGCTCCAGATGGTGCTGCCCTCTGCTGGGATCTGGGCTTTGAGGCAAATGACAGCCTCTGAGAAAGGGGAATGTCTTCTCTTTCTCATTTGGCTTACATCTATGCCTGGTAACCAGAAATCTCCTACTACTGTTCATTCTGCAGTAAGTGTCCTTGTAGATTAACCATGAAAATAAAGAATTCATACATAATTCATTGCATGCAACAATTATCTGCACATTGCTTGAATTCTGATAACTGTGTGTGCTTTCTTAGCAATAGTATTTTTTAGTCACAATCAAACCTTTTAAGTTTTCTTTTTTGTATACTTTGATTTGTCCCTCCTTCCTGAGAATTTTCATATGTACTTGAATAATTCAATCTTCTGGTGCTGTACTTTTATGCCAGTTAAGTCTATATCCATACATTTTCTCATAAAAAAAAAAAAAAAGAAAAAAAGAAAAAAAGAAAAAAAGAAAAACATTCTATCCTCTCAGCTTCAGATACCTAAAGATGAATTAATCTGTTTTTTTTTCACTGGATTCAGTGAAGTCAGTGTGAGTTCTCAGTGCTCACAATATTTCCAGATGAGTCCGGTTTAGCTTTATTTTTCTTTGCTCTGTTTTCTCCTCCTTTATCGGAAGTTTAACTTTTTAGTTATTGCATTTATATAAGTAATGGTTTTTACTCTTGGTTTTGAGCATTTCCCTTTCATATTTCCCTTTCAACTGAGTTCAGCTGCCAAATGACGGTAAATTGCCTGTTTAGTTTCCTAGTAGCATCTGAAACTTGCAACTTTCAGCTTTCTTCAGGAGAGCTGTGTTTCCATTACTTAGTTAAGTCAAGTCATTGCAGTGCAAATAATGTGATTCATTATCATCATGTCATTTGCAGTGTGAGCGATACGATGAGACAAAATATTGCTTCCTGTCAGAAAAAAAAATTGTAAACATTTCTTTCAGGATGGGGAGTTACTGCTGAGTACATTTTCCGGATAAAAAATAAATATGTAGTAGGGTAGGTAGTACTGTTCTTTGGTTGAACAAGAAAACTACCACACAGGGTGGTAGTTAGTTGTCTAATCCTACTTTCCTTAATAAGTTTCTAAACTATCAGTGACTAGAGGTGTTATTCCCTGAGATCAGCTATTTATGCTGTTCAGTGCTACTAGGGAAAAAACTCTAGAGCTGAAGACAAGGAATCCAGCCAGACAAAACATTTTGTTTTACAGGTACTCATAAAATTTGATAAACGAGCAGCTGTACATTCCCCTTGAGCTACTACATCTAGACAAGTGGAACAGATGGTATGGCTCTGCTTCTCTCGGGCTCCTGGGAGAAACCTAGGTATTGATAAAGACATTGTCAGTATTGCATGTGCAATCTTGAGAGTAAATTATAAGATGGGGGCTGCGGGGGTGGGGGGGGAGTGGGGAGAATGAGACCACTTGTGCCTGCAGGCTATGGGGATAAAAATCAGGATGTAAACAAACCAATTAACACCATTAAGGCTAAGACTGCTGAAGTGCTTGCCACTAAACATTACTATGGAATGGCAATGTATGGCAATTAACCACTCCTGAATGATTAAAGTAAAAACTCAGGACCTTTGCCATGGGCATGGCATTAGTTCAGCCCCCCCCCCCCCCCCCCCGACATCTTCTGCCACCCCCATTGCTCCTATAGTTTACAGATACTCTGCAGGTGTACTGGTTCTCCAGCAGTGCGCTATCATGTGCCCGTTCCCAGGGACTTTAGTTATTCTTAGCCCCTCTGCAGTGCAGGAGGCAGAAACAAGGTACATTTCTAATGTGTCAGGCACTGTGAGTTTAAAGAATAGTCCTTAGTGCTGGAGGAAGCTAGGGTGTGGTTCTGGCACATACATTATCCTGATACCTTATTACTCCATTCAGAGTTATGATTTATACATACCAGTGACTCTATTTTCTTCTTATAGATAGAT
The DNA here is from genome assembly GCF_028389875.1 of Rhea pennata. Classification (NCBI taxonomy): domain Eukaryota; kingdom Metazoa; phylum Chordata; class Aves; order Rheiformes; family Rheidae; genus Rhea; species Rhea pennata. The sequence goes on from NC_084665.1 coordinate 106,320,084, forward strand.
TCAGACTCTAACTGCTGTTGAGAAAATGCAAATATCTTGAGGAAGCAGGAGCTATGTGATTATTTCCCAGTGGAATCCCAGATCTTATAAAAATCTAGCTAGGTTCAGATTCAAATAAAGAAATAGGGCTGGCCACCTAGCATAAATGTTTATGGTCTTGTTAACTTTTTGGGAGGGTATTCAAATTAAAGTTTTCTGCTATCTGTAATGCCAGTGTAATATGATCTTTCTAAATACCTGTAATTAGACTGTTCTCTGTAGTAGACTCCAGGTGCACTTCTTTATGATTTTAAACCGGAAATGTAGGAGTCTTTTATCTCACACAAGGGTAGTGATTTTTCCGATATTAAATATTAGTTCATTTCTTGTATTATTTTTGTTAAAAGAAATGATAAAGAAAAATACAGGTTTGAATGCAAAGAAAACACCCTGAAATGTATACTGCAACTGCAACAAATTCTCCATTATCTCTCTTGCCACTTTCTAGAGCAGGTACAATCATAACAATTCTTGTCTAATGTTTAGAGCTGAAAAAATCACTATGGTGTCATTTCTCATTTTTCTGCAAATGGTTCCTTCTGCTTCCATCAGTCTTTAAAGATAAATCTACATTGCAGAGTCAAGTGTTTGCTTATGTCTTGACAGCACTCTATCTGTGTAAACTAAACCTAGGAAGCTAAGCCAATTTCTGCACTTGGCAGAAAATTTTCTTGTTCATTGTGCTATGTAGACATAACCCAAGCTTCATATTTTTGTCTGGAATTGGACTCATCTGAAAACCCATAACAAAATTTGTCAAAAAATGACTGGAAATACAGAAGTTTCAGCACTGATGAATTTCTATTGACTTTAGTGTATAGCTATGACATTCGAGCTTGCACGGAGAAAAACCAAATCCTCCCAAAAGAACCTTAAATTTCTTAATGGGCTTTGTTTGAAGTTTAGGTTTGTAAATAGCCTCAATGTATGCAAGTGTATGATATAGGGTATGTTATTTTATAATTGTTCAGATTTTGCTTTGTTCTGCTTGTATTATGTATCCTTAGGCATGAATACACTCTGTGACATTTTAAATAGCCATATAACCTGAACTATAGAGTTCAAATACTTCTCTATAATCTTGTCTCCGTGGCAGCTTGTATCTTTATGTCTGTATGGCAAAAATTCAAGTGACATGTAATATTTACAAAGGGATACAAAACACCAAATTAATACATGTTTTGAACTATCAGCATTTTCAATGAAACTCTTAAGCAAATATAAAGACCTACAAAATATACAGTCTTATCCAATGATTTGGAAAATATTACCCCCATTCTACAAATATGCAGCTGGCAGCAATAAAATGAACCATACTCCCTTTATAAATCTAAGCTTACTTGAGCTTTCCAGAAGGAATGAGAAAGTGGGAAAAGAGAAAGTAAGGGAAAGCTATGAATAGAATGTAGGCTTTTTATTTTGAAAAAAATGAAATAAAAGAAAGAATGGAGGAAAATGAGGAAAAAACCTCTGGATGCAGCTGATAAAGCAGAAAGAATAGAATCTAGTTTACTAACAAGTACACTTAATCTCACCCATGAGTTTCACACTGTCCTGGCTGCAAAGTGTGTAAGGCTGAAGAGCTCTAGCATAAGAACTAGCATACCAAATATGCCACTTGTTTCAAAATGAAAAGGAAACTGAAGGAATGTTCATTCTATTAGTCTGTTTATCAAGATCTATTTTTTTTTTTTTTTAGTACTTATGGTTATGCAAACTTTACATCTTAAAATACTGAATGGAACACAACAAAAAATTTCTACAAAAATTTATTCACTCAACAGATTCAGTCCCACTCTCTCCATGTAGAATACCCACGAAAAGACTGTAGACCCCTGAAATTAACCATAATCAATCATTTTGATAAACTGTCAGATTTTTTTTCCACAGCCTTAATCCAATCACATGATCAAATGATATTTTGAAGAAAATATGGAGTAGAGATAACATGCTAGAAAGAGCTAGAGAATAAATACAGCATTACATTATTAGAGCTAGTGTGACGTTTAAGTTACATATGAGGAAAGAGAGCGTGAGATGTGTACATCTAGGTGACTAAATATTGTCCTCTATTTTTAAGTAGTTTGTTTTCTTATTTTCACAGACAGGCAAGGTATATTGCCGTCATGTCAGGCTTTTTCCAGTAGATTTCAGTCTGCAAATAAGTCTGGCAGGAGTGGAGAAGGGAATACTCAGTATTCAGGAGCTGGCATTTGGTACACCATAGACAGAATTACAGTTAACAGGTAAAGTTGTACTCTATCTGTGGTAATCCAGTATATTAGGAGTTTTTTTTTTTTCTCTCTCTCTCTACCTTGTGCAACCTATAATATATTTACTTAGGCCAAAATCAACACTAGATTTGGTTTCACCACCAACTAGTTGTACATCTGTAATGTTCCCTACAATTCTCTAGATTTAAGGCTGTGCCTCGGTATCTGACTGATAAGAGAGAGCCTGCTTTTCCTTGACCCATGCAGCTGAAAAACAGGGTCCCACTTTGCTACTGTTTGCATCCAAAGGAGGATGTGATAGGTAACTAGGAGACTTCATAAGGAATAGTTAGATGAAGAAAGCTGTGATACTTTCTATGGGGGCAGGTTTAGCTCAGGTGGTTAGAGTGTGGTGCTGCTAATGCCAAGGTTGTGGGTTCAGTCCCCATATGGGCTACAGTGAGGGTTGGACCAGATGATCTCCAGAGGTCCCTTCCAACCTTACGATTCTATGATTACTTTCTAGTTATGTCAACTCATGCTTACCTCAAAGTAATTAAAGATGAAAATACAAATATTTTTATTCAAAATAAACATCAGATTTACAAAAGTTTATCAAAAATATAAGTGAAAACAAACAACCCCCCCTATGTTTAAACTATTACGTCAAGACAATCCCTCCTTTCTTTGTTACACTGACCTTCTTTCTCCATCCTGAGAAGGACACAGTCAGGTTTCAATGTGAAAATTATATGCTCAGATTGCATCTATTTAGAGGTTTCTCTCAGAAAGCTCACCTATTAGCAGTTTCTCCTTAGAAGCTTGCTCTCCGCTCTCTGAAAACACTTTCCAGAGCACCTCCCAGAGTGCATTTCAGATAGATTTAGATCTCTGACTGAGTTCCACCCACTAGCGATGCATGTTAGTGGTATCAATCTTCCTTTCAAAATCCTCTAGGGGTCCAGACACATTTAATTTTTCACTCTGAAATACAGTCAATGCTCTCTTTATCAAGAAGGTGATTTTTATCACTCTTACAATTAAAATAGTTTGTTTCCTCTCCTTGGAAAAATAAGTATCTCTTCTACTTAAACTAAATGCCTTCTACATTAATACTTTTCATTGGTGTAAATGTAAACAAATCATCAGTTCACTGAGGGGTAAAACTATCATTTCCCTCTGGAGATACTGTGTCCAGTTCTGGGATCCCCACTACAGGAGAGACATGGAGCTACTGGAGACAGTCCAGCGCAGGGCTACCAAGATGATCAGAGGGCTGGAGCACCTGCCCTATGAGGAACGGCTGTGAGAGCTGGGCCTCTTCAGCCTGGGGATCTTATCAATGTGTACAAGTACCTGAAGGGAGGGTGTCAAGGGGACAGGGACAAACTCTTTTCGGTTGTCCTGTGTGACAGGACAAGAGGCAATGGGCAGAAATTGAAGCACAGGAAGTTCCACCTGAACGTGAGGGGGAATTTCTTCCCTGTGAGAGTGACGGAGCACTGGCACAGGTTGCCCAGGGAGGTTGTGGAGTCTCCTTCTCTGGAGATCTTCAAGGCCCGCCTGGATGCAACCCTGTCTACCATGCTCTAAGTGACCCTGCTTGAGCAGGGGGGCTGGACTAGATGATCTCCAGAGGTCCCTTCCAACCTTACTGATTCTATGATTCCATGATTCTATGATTTTTCAACATATTTCAGTGTGAAATATCTTTCACTGGACTGTACATTAGTTTGAAGACTAAAAGCATCCATGGTAGAAAAATCTAAACAAGGTAAGAATAGGTAGCTTGCTATTGGTTCTTGCCTGAAATCAAATGTGGCAGTAATTAGCCATTTGGGGACGATATAGGGTTTGGAGTGACTGATACTCAAACTGCTGTTTGCACAAGAGTATTTGTAATAATATTTCAGCAAGGAACTTATTTATTTAAGCCAACAGTGACAGCACTGTAAACTGTGGGTGTTTTCTTTGTTTTGTTTTAGTTTTCCTACTTATGGGTCTCAGTATATGTGAATGTGGGTCTGTGACATTGACATTCCACCAGAGTGGCCTTAATGCAGGGATTTCACATCTACCCTGCCCTGAGTCCATCACTCATGTGCTTATAAGAGTTGCTATTAGGCAACTATTCTGTTATAAAGGCTCTGTAATCATCAAGGATCCTCTTAGTATTGTAATTAACTCTGTGAACAATCCACTAAGAGCTTTGGCAGGACAGATAATGAACCAGATAGTGTGGCAAGGAGCTGCTTGTAAAGCTGGCCTTCACCATTTCTACAAAAACTGCAAAGAGGTTTCAATAAGTGAAATTTCTTTTTCCCATTCCCTTTGGAAGTTTTGAGCTGCAAGACCTCAAAAGAGAAACTTCAAAGCTTGCTAAAAAATTGACTGGAGGAATAACTACTCAGAAAACCTGTTTTCTTTAGCTTATTAAAAGTAATTCCCCATAAAAAATAGATTCTCCAAAATGTTTGAAGGACCTGATGCACATAAGTTGAAAACAGCAGACGGCAGTACCTATTTTAATTCTGAGGGATGCCTGGTTTGTAGGAAAAAAAAATCATTAATATTGTTTGTTTTTCATGGCTGAAAACAAAATTGTTTTCCTTACTATTTTATTGACTATATATATTTAAAAAAAAGGAAGAAATCATTCCTTATGCATAAATTCTGTATGTAATTAAATGCTTTAATGAAGGTTCTTCTATCCTTCTAACCTACCATCCTCCATGCAGAGATTTTAATTATATTACTTTGGAATATAGCTGTAAAAAATATTAAATAACTTTTTAAAGACTCAGCAGAGGAGATTGGAAAAGAACAACTTCTTAAATGTACGTTGTGAGCCTTCTGGGACAGGAAAAATCTCTACAGCTTTTCTGTCTCCATTTTGCTCATTTTCCACTGCAGTGGTCTGGAGAAAGGAGACCCCTAATATTCTGTTTCACCTCTGGCTTTTCTGCAGCGGTTGCTATGGTTACAGACTATAGGACCAGACCAGCATCACTATCCACACGCGCACCACACTTTGCAAAAGGGAACGCAGCTCGCTCTCCTCTTCTTCTCCTCCCTCCCCCAGCCGTTCAAAATGCTGCCCTTTAAAAACTGCTAGGGAGGTTTATTTAACTACAGACATGAAACATTTTCTAGTGCCAGGCTAACTATGATGATATTTTTCTCATGTCTAATAACATAAATTAGCAACTGCATACACACTTGCATAATTATGATCAGTAGTGCTAAGAACTACTCACAAAGTGAAAGTTTGTTGCTTACATTGTATCTTCCTCTTTAGTTAAGGCCACTTAAAGAGGATTCAGAGTATCTAAAACCAGCATTTAATGTAGAAATTATAGGCTTAATTAATTTGGTAGCCATATATACACTTGTACGATATATGTATATCAACACAATGGGGTTATGTTGCTGTAGAAGTTCAGAGGTTTAGAAGTTCAGTTCAGAAGATCAGTTACAGAAACACAAATCTCTGTAGTCTTTTAAAAATATTTTTGCTAATCTAAAAGAAAAGAGCTAGCATATCTGTATACTGTTTTGAGTATCTTTTAGTTTGGCTGAACACATCCAATTTTAGTACCACCAAACACCTGAAACATCAACATTTGAAATCAAAATACATTTGTGAAAGATATAACTGGGTTAGTTCACTTTAGGATTGCATAACTATTCACAGTGTACTGGTTAAAGTTGCAAAATCTTGTGTTAGTTTATGTATACTGAGTGCAAAATTGAAAGTAGCTTCTTTGCCTGAAATGCTTGCAGCCAGTTTTTACATAATTCTGATTGGAATTTTGTAGTGTGTGTCACTTGGGCACTACTGAGCTGGACAATTTATAATAAATTATTGGAGGCTTTTTTCTTTTGTTTTATTTTTCTGGTGCGCACTCCCATGTAATCACTGCAACAGCTTCAGAGCTTCTGTGGTTGGTAATCTGCTGTTACCAGTTCTGATCAGCTGCTGCCTGCTAAAAGGGGAAAAATTAAGAAAAATTTAAAAGTATTTTAAAGAATGAAGGATAGTTGTTTTGATGCAACTGCTGCTCCTCATGTAGTGCAGCTTCCTCTTGCCCTCTTTCAGAGGAATCTCATTTGAGCAATTCTACAATAACTTTTAAATCTTTCAGCTTGCTGTCGGGATAGCATTCCTTCACATCTAAAAAAGTCATCTGTAGACTATGCTAGCAATTGCACATTCCATTCTTCCTCAGTGGACACTGTCATCCTGTGAGAAGCAAACAAAAAGTTTATATTGATTTCCTTTACTTATCTATAATTGTTCTTTCCTCCTGTATAATTCTGTGCTTTGGACCTTAGTCATCATGCAGTAAAGTAAGGCTTACTTTTCTTCTCAGTCTATTCTGAAAACTTTCTTGGCCATTCCGCCTGTTAACAACACAAATACAGAAACTTGCTGTTCCCCTGAACATCATTCAAGCCCAGGTCCATAGCAAGCAATCAGTCTGGGTTATCAGATCATCGTGTGAGTGCTGAAGCCAGCTGTCACTGGAGAGAGGAGGAAATTTTCAAAAACAGAACTTCAAAACAACTATTGAATGAAACTTTCTAATGAGTAAACTTTACCAATCCTCCTCAAGGTGGTGTGTGAGCATCCTATAAAGGCAAAAAGGTGTTTCCATCTTCTTGCTCCCCTCCCCCCACCCAGAAAATAGTTAATGTGTCCATTTCATTAAGATAAATACAGAACAGACAAGAGTTTCAATCACAACTAGATCAGTAATAAGTCAGAAAAAGACACATGAATCCATCCACATCGATTTTTTTGGGGGGGGTCAAGACTGTGCTATCTATGTATGACTGTTTTATCTTTCGCACACATTTTTTGATAGAATCTCCAGAGAGGTTCAGGGTCATAAATAAAATGTAAAGCAGCATTTGGAGACTAAATTGTAAAATCTTCTAGGTAGGACCAGATCCTTTCTATATAAGAAGACTTACTTTGAATTCTCTCAGAAATGTGAGCTCTGGCTATCTTAGGAACTGACACTCTATTAAACAGCTGTAGACCTTGAAAATTCAATTTATGTAACAACACTGCCTGATCTGTGACAGTTCAGGAACTGACTAGAGAACAAGAATTTTAGTAGTTGACTTAGTTATATTGATTTGAGGTGCAAGAGGTATCATCTTGGATGGCAAGAGATCTCCATAATTCTATGAAAGGACTTCTTGCTAAAGATCTGAAAAACCCTCATTCAACCCCAGGAGGAGAATTTCAATAAGCAGAGTCTTGAGAGAATAAATTCTAACTTTTTATATATAAGAGTCCATGGCTACAAAACTACAAAAAAAAAAAAAAAAAAAACAGAATGTATTTTTAATAGATATTTAACTGATATATTAGCTGATATTTGAATACTGAACTTATGCTAATTATGCCAAGTTGTGCTTGGATTCTGTTTGATATTAGGCCACTAAACATTTAAGTGTTTACCCTTAGACTTATCCGCAGGCATCAGTGATAGGATTCAATTGCTTAAACATGAGTGTCTAGTGTCATTTTAGATGTTTGACTTCCAGCTGCTTTTCCCAAAGAGCATGAGTCTTCCACAAATCCTTTCCAATCTTTCCAGTTCATATGGATTTCTAAGATATTTTAGACCATCTCAGATGAAAACAGATGCTTGTGGCTAAGCGATTGAATTCCATTCTAAATCAAGAGAACAAGATAGCAGCACAATGGATGGAAAGATATTTTAGGCTAAGTTTGGGTCCTGAGTCAGCTGCACGACCCCAGTGAATTAGAAAGCTGCATTCTTGGAAATGAAATGCATAGGATTCAACTTGACAGGCCTAACAGAGAGCTAGTTGGGACCAGGCTGAAAGAAGATCTTACAATATGAAACATGTCTAGTAGAGCCTATGCAAAGTGTAAAATATTGTTCCCAGCTCCTGCAGCAATAGTCAGTCAAGATACGATGTATATGACATATTTAAAACATACCAGACATACACACATGTGTCTTTTTAGAATCGTTGATCTTTTATGTTCTGTGAGATTCACAGTTTGTGTGTTGTACATCAAATGCATGTATTTTTGTCCAGGAAATACAGGACAGAAATAAAGGAGTCCCCCTACAGTAAAACTGCATTACAGGAATTTGTCCAAAACACAAATGTTCTATGTTTATCATCACTTCATAAACATAAATGATTTCTGGCAGATATTATGAAAACAAAGTCTTTGATAAATAAGGGAAGTAATATATATTGAACAGAATGAAAAAGCTAAAATGATTGCTTTTATTAAATCAATAAATTGTCTGTCCCATCTAGATTTGAATTAGACACTGTAAAGAAGTGAATCTGCAATATCAGCAGGCACTTCATATTTTACACGACATATATTAAATTTTGCTTTATAAGGACATGAACTCCCATTGGCTTCAATGTGAGTAGAATTGTTTCTTTGAGGCATGGAGGCAATGTGCAAAAATAACGTAACATAGGATGACACTGCAAGGCATAGAGTAATTCCAGTTGGTTTTGTATCCCCAGTATAGCTAAAGAAAAAGACTTAATAAATTATGCTTTGTCAGTAGTGCATACATTTGCTGTGTTGTCATATGATTTCTACAAGGCCAAGTTAATGACGTAACAGATCAAAATACCTTAGCAACAGGAATCTAGTAAGGCCTATGTTCATCCTACTAGTTTTAGTCACTAAGGCATCTAACTTAAGCACATGGTTCCCATAAGTCCTTCAATAGTCAGTAAAGATAGACATCTCCAGATGATGATTCAAATTATAAGTGATTTCACTTCTAAGAAGGTGGTGTTGCTCTCTGAAGGACTTTTTCTTATCACAGATACATGAATATACATAAATATCTAAGAATGGCAAGCATCTAAAATCAGGTGGAGTGATTGCTGTATGTTTTACCATGGTTAGATCCAGACAAGCAAACAACAAGGACAAGGAGTCTTCCTAGAGGCTGCACTAGTGGTGCTTCTTACATTATTTTAAGCACAAACTGCAGCCTCATCATGTGAAGAAGCATAGCCAGGTACATATTTAAAAGATATCACAACTATCTTGCATTCCAGTCTTCCAGCATCAGAGCTACTTTTGCCACAGTTACCTCAGGTAACCATTTACTTTTCTTGGCTGGGGTGCAATCAAATCTGTACTTTTGATCTTCACAATTTAGTATTTGTGTGACCAGCCTGGCAATTCTGACATTGGAGCCATTGCCAGCTCCCATGCAGGGGATAATCCTCCTCAGTAATTGGAATCGCTCTGTGTAACCAGTAGGGTAAGAAACCACGGCTGCTGCAAGATCACCTGCTGGCTGAGGAGGCATTTCGGGCAGCCACAGGGAGGCTGCGACCTAGGCTGTTTCACTTTTACTGAGTCATTACTCCTGCAGTAAATGCCTATCTTCCCTGTATACTCAAGGGAGAGAGATTCTTATGAAGACATTCACATGTCCCTTCTGACTTTTAGCTCTCGTATAGAATGGTTCAGAAAGGATATCTTTATGTAAAAGACAAAAAATGTTTTATTATTATTATTATTATTATTATTATTAACTTTGGTAAAACTATTTTCCCCATAGATATCAGATCAGTTTCTAGGATGCTCTTCTTATGGCTATATAGCCAGGCTTAATGAAGACTCCAAGAGCTCGATTTACATCATAGGCAGTTTACATTTTCCTCACTAAAATAAAAATAGAAGAATTTTTTCTCTTTTGTCAAAATGAATAAAAAATAAGAAATGTAAATAAATAATAAAACAATATTTCAGTATGAAGAAATTAAGGTATGTGAATAGTTGTGGACACTTGACTAAGGAGAATCAGACACATAACAGGCAAGAATAGAAGCAAACATGAATTAAAGACATTTTCTAATCTAAAGAAGACAATCTGCATGCGTGTGTGTGTGTGCATGTACACATACATGTATGTATGTGTAACCGAGAATTTAAAGGATTGGAAGTAATGTTCTGTAAAGAAAGGGATCTGTAATGAGCTTATTAGTAATAATCTCATTAGTTAAAACTCTCCTTTCCCATCCTGTCTAGCTTTGACCTGCATAAATTATGCAGACTTCAAACAGCTTTCCTGGCTTTTTTGCTGAATAGATAAGCCTGCTGCAGAGTTAAAGCGCATGACCTTCAGAAGCTTTTTCAGAGTAAAATTAGTTCATCATAGAAACTGACAGACAAAAATAATGCTTATTTTCTGTCTAAACAAGAATAAATTATGTTGTTTCCAGAATTGAAGTCAACTTGATCTATAAAGCAACTTTCTAGATTAGAATAGGAAATTCTGCAAGCTGAAATTTTCCATTCTTAGTGATAAAACTTAAGGCTTTTGATTACCCTCGTCTATTTGAAGTTACATGTTCTTGGCTGACTGAAGTCTTCAAAGTTGTTTATTCTCCTGACACCCCTAGGGAAATTTGGTAAAACTTTAAAGGTCTTAGAATATTTATAATCTTTTTTACTATCATAAATGAAATCAGCAGACTCTAGTTGTTGGAGACTAAACAAGATTCTTAAATATGTCTGAACAGTACGACCAAGGAGGAATATCTAGATTTGGTGATATTTCTGTAATTACTAGAAGCACCCTGGCATTGCACTCACACAGGCATTTCAAATGTATACTTTCCTATGCTTTTCTCAAAAATGTAATAAGCTTTTATCCTACCGTCTGAGACAAGGCTAAGTTATATTATCTACCAATAGGACCCCATGCCATGTATTTTTATTATCTTAGATTCTAATAGATCTAGCCTTATATGAAGATCCTATTGCCTGGATAAATGCAGGACAAAAAGGACATTCCTTACCCAAAATAATGCACAGGCTGATACAAGAAGCTTGAGATCTGCCCATCTGGCTGGAGATCTGATAGGATCAGAATGTAAAACTGGCAAAACAATGCACTTATCAAATGGTTTAAATGTATGTAATATGTGCAGTCTAGATTTTTGTCAGAAATTACTCTTAAAAATGACCATTTTGTCCACAAGTAAAAGTCTAATGATGATTTGCAGTTCTTAGACAGTCATATTAGTATACCAATGGCTCTTCATGGCTCTCTCCAGAAATGAACCTGAATTTGTGACACAATGCTATTTATAGGAACACAGAAACAGAGGGAATCATCTGAGTCCGGATATTCATGGAATGAATATCTTGCTCAGAAAGGTTTTCTGAATGTCTGCTGCTCACAGTTGCATGAAGAAAAAATGCTCTCCAGTTCTTTCTGCCAAATTTCAGTGAGAAAAAAAAATCTATAATATGTCAGAAGAAGAAGAGACATCAAATACCTCTTATACATCTTATATCACTTCTATAGGAGTTTGTTAAACTGAATTGTCAAGGTCCTATTATGAAATAGACTGCATCCTATTCTACAAAAGGAGAACTAGCTTCCCCTGCTCCTCAGTATAAACCCTCTGATAGTAACTTGACCTGTGAAAAACTATTCTAGCTCCAAATTTGGCTCTCAGTATTAACCCTGAGCACATGAACAAAAGATGCTTATCAAAGACTTGTGAAATCTTACCCTTTCTGGGCTTAACACTGCCATCTTCCCTACATTGTCCCAAACTGTAACAATCGCCCATCCTTCAAAGGAAATGAAACCTCCTTCTTTCTTCCTGATCTGGCTTATGGTATGTTTTGTATGAGGGGGAAAAAACATCCTCTCTGATCTCCAGTAAGGTCTTTTCTGGAATTCAACAGGAGCACTAAAAGAAGGGCTTATAAAACAACATATTATGCAACATGTTTATCAAGTTCAAACAACTATCAATCTACTTTAACCCTTGCGGCAGATGCCAACTTGTAAACCTGTACTCAAGATGAAGTAAATGAGATCAGACCAGCATTTCAGGTTTTGACTGTGATCTTAAGCAAATTAGAAATATATAAATGGATTTTGGGAACCTGCAAAATCTAAACAACAGATCTGAAAGAAGTACTTGTATTTTAGTTAGAAACTAGACTTCTGATATTTTTCCATTTTTGATTTTTTCCTCTTTTCTCCTAACTTTTAGACTAGATAATAACCTGCTTTTTGTGAATTTTAAGCATCGGTCAAAGACTTAAAAAAAAAAAAAAAAGTTGGAGAGGACCTATGGGTGTTATCTAACACAAATCTCCTTTCAAATCAAGGCTAACTTCGAAGTTAGATCAGATTGTCTAAGGCCTATTCCAAACAAATTCTGAAAATCTCCAATGACAGAAATTCCATAATACCTTTGTGAAACCTATTCTGATATTTACTACTTTCATTAAGATTTGTTTGTCTTATACCTAGATGGAATGTCCCTTGCTTCACCTGTAATCATACAGGGGTGCTATACAAGACTGTGTTGAAAGCTTGCTAAAGCCAAGGTGAATAATATCCACTGCTCTTCCCATATAGAAAGCAAACAGGTTGATTAGGAAAGGTTTTCCGTTGCTAAATGCGTACAAGTCTTCCCCAGACCCTTGTTATCCTTCGTATAATCGGAAATGGCTTTCAGTAGAATTTGCTTCATGATCTTCTAATGGACTGAGATGAGACCAGCTAGTCTATAGTTGCCAAGATCCTCCATCTTATCCTTCTTGAAGATGGACATAACATTTGCCTTGTTCCAGTCTTTAGGAAATTATTCCTGACGGACTCTAAAAATCTCCTGAATTACTTACGCCTGCCTCATTGCACTGCTCCTCCAGTAGATCTTAAGTAGCTGATTTTTTTTAAGAAGCCTTGTCCACTTCCTCTTTTTAATTTGTCTGTCTGTAGCAGATGCCCACCACAGCACAGCAGGCCGTGTTGGCCTGCCCTCTGATCTTTATTTATAAGGTCTCAGCAGGCCTGCCTATGAAGCTCTGTGCATTCTAGCTTCTTCCTTGCAGAAAGCACAACACTTTCCTCTTCTTCCTCAATAGCTGGATTCCCTCCCCACACTCACAGCTATCCCATCATGATGTCACCTCTATGATATATCACAATCCTGGATAGCCCTGTCCTGCCCTCAGGAGTTTCATCTTGGTTGAGATCTTTGACATACCAACCAGTGCAGGAGATTGCTTCCTGATGCATGTCACCACCACTATTGCACTGACTCCAGGTTCAAATACCACCTGCAAGTGGTGTGCTCTTCTCCTCATCAACTACTGTATTAAATTTCTAGTTTTTGTTTTCATGTCCTGGTTGTTGGTTTGTCCTTAGTGCTAGTTAAGTAGGAAGCCAGAGAGAAATCAGCTCTGCCCCTGCTCCCCAACCCACAGACACAATTTTCTGCTGTTGAGTCTTGGCCACAGGTTTATGACCTTGAGAAAAGTTTATTCTCCCTCCCACAATGATCTCCAAACCACTCCGAATAGGACTATCATCTAGAGGTCTGTTTTCCAAAATCTGAGGAGATCTAAAAACTTGGTATTACTCTGACAAATGTCCTAAAAAGATTCATCTGGAAAGGTTTCTCAGAGAACAACTGACATACTACACTGGATCAAACTGCACAAATATAGTAGTACTAATCATCTTTAGAAGTTAACTTGGAAGAAAGGGTGCAATCCACAGGCCCAGGCTGTTGAACCTCTGCTAGAGAGCTGCTGTATTTTCTCCTTGACTTAGATGCCTTACTTAAGGGTACAGGAAAGGATCTCCATCTTCTTGAGATCTCATGTCCCATCTACTATGGAGGCAGAGGCCTCCATGCATAGAGCAGGTCTTTTCGTAATAAGTTCATGGATCCTAGGTAAAACTACAGTCAGAAGTGAACAATTGTAGAGTTAGACCTTTTACTCTTACAGAACAGACATGATATTACCATCCAAGCTTTTCTAAAGTCAGGCGTGCACAACGCTAGAGCGTGCTGAACCAGCTATACTGCGCAGAAGGATTCCGTTCTGTCTCTGATAGCAGTTTACCCCTCTGATACATTAGTGTGGCACCATATGCAGTCTAATTAGCTGGATCAATGGAGTATGTAATGTAGCTATATAGTTTCCAGTTCCAAAGCTTGCTGGTTCAGCTTTGTGATCTAGTTTGAAGTTCTGTGCTGTATCCTTCCTTGAAAGAACAGAGATGCTATAGACAGTTTCTTCCTTCTTTCAGTTAATAGACTTAGGAGTCTGTCACTATAGGAGCTTGTCAACAAGGATGTTGGCTTCCAAGACAAGAAAAGCGTGAAATATATACATCAGACAAAAGAACTCAAGAGAAAAGCTGAAAACTGTTTCAGTAACTAGAGCAGATGTACTTAGCTCTTCTTTATACTAGTCATCGTAATGCAGCTGTTTCAAGGAATTTAATCCTTGTAGCAACTTCTGAATGCTGAAAGTGGCTAGTCTAAGCTGATGTGATGTTAAATGTTAAAAATTACTGCAGATGCTCTGGCATTCTTCTTGTATGTCACTGCTTGTTTCTGAAAGTACAGGGCAAATAGTTTGCTGTTAAAATGAGTTATCCCTCAGAATATTACCACATTCTGAAAGATATTTCTAAAACATCAAACTTATTTTTTCAAGCAAAGTAGTTATAGAAGCAGAGATAAGACTTCTCTCCAAAAACAGGAACAAAAAATGTATCTGGTACTTTTGAAAGCCATTCAAAAATATCATTCTCTATTGATATTTTCATATTTTAACACTAAAGTTTTATGTTTACCATTTTCCTGTTTTCTTGAATTACTTTCATTCAGTCTTAACTGTGCTATTCCCCAGTGCTTCAGGATATTAACTTGTTTGTCCTGAGTTCAAAGACATGATATGTGTTGCTCTTTCTATGCACAGCGGTATGCTATACAAACTAAATTGGGAAAAGCTACTAAAATATTTGGCAGCATGTTCTATCAATCACTTTGGCAAGAAAATATCTTATGAACAGACACTTCCAGTTTTTTCTTTTGAAGACATAACAGATTGAAATCTGCTTAGGGCATGCCAATGAAAAATTCAAAAATACCTTTAGTAAAAAAAAAGAGAATCAAGTCCACTGGTTTTTATTGGATTTTAACATAGATTTATGTGAAATACACTGGAGACATTTTGCCTAAAACAAAGCTAAGTAAACCTGTAGTGTGTAGTGTGTACTACATGATTGTAGTCATTCTATACATGCAGGTTGAGTTTAGTGGAAAAATTATGGGTTAAGGCCTCCATAGGAACAAACAATCCCTGGGATTTCATTTAATGCCAGTCATTTTCCATGGTGGCCTAAACACTGAACTATGAGTATATAGATTTTACTTATTCCTGCTTCCATTAATATTAAAGAAATATAGAGAGAAGGGATCATAAAAGGTTATGAACCATTTCTAAGACATGTTACTTAACTTAGTAAAACTCAAGAGATCTGAATTAATTTAAAAATATATTGGGCACAATTTTTGTTTTAGATATATCAGAATAAACAGAACGTAGCTGCACTGAAATTAGTATAACGAAAGGTGCAAGATGATTATCAGTGCAATGGAAGGAGTCTCAAAGAAAAATCATTCAGATTAGAAGGTCATTGAGTGTTCCTTTGGTAGTTTTTTAATTTATTGAAGGGTTCAGGTTACTTGTCTAGCCATGGTCTCACATATCACTTTAGAATGAATGAGTGGCCCATAATGGATCAAAATAAAGGTTATTTCCACTAATTATCCTGCCTAAGAATGTAGCTAATATTGGAGTAGTAGCTAAGTGTACAACACTGTAATAAATACTGAAAAGGTGTATCCTGCCTCTATATCTTTTTCTGCTTGTTCTGCCTTTTTGGTCCCAACCACTCTTGTACAAGTACAGAGCTGCTCAATAAAATATGCCAAGGAAATTATACAAGCTAGATTTAATCCAAATCAGTTCCCTGTGAATGACTATAACAAATTGTTTTTACAATTCATATAAACATATTGCCATTGTGGCAATGAGTTCCCCTTTTTACTCTTTGTTTAAAAAAAGTTGTGAGAGGGTTGATTTGCTTTGGTTTGAACATGACATTATAATTTCATGTAATAGTCAAAAATTAATTATAGTAAAGAGTGAATAATCATCCTCTATGCATATTTTCTATGACATATGGACTTTCAACAACTTACGCTTTCTTAAATGTGGTTATCCTAACAGCTTAACTACTTTAGTCAGGTATATTTTATACTTACTTGATTTTCCAAACAAAAGAGAAGGAGAATATACAAAAGTAGTCATTGGACACTAACTCCGCTTATATGATTGGAGTAATTGCATATTTCAATAAAAATTTCTATCAAGTAGTTAATACTGAAATTTAAAGCAGTGTCTTAGCAGCATTCCAGTCTGCTGCAATGTTCCGCGTTAATCGTCATGAAAATTCCTGTGCCTAAAACACTGACATTCATGAGGTTATTTGAGTTAATTCAATCCCATAATTAAGATAATATTCAAAGGCAGCACTAAATTCATTTCTGATATATGAAATTGAAGTGAAATAAGAACTAGCTCCAGAAGACAGAAACATTAACGAACGCAAAAGTTAATTATGTATTCTATTCATCAAGATACTTAGAGGGGTAGGAATTCCCATAGTGTTATTAAACTTAAATTGCAAGGAGAGATGCATCTTTGGAGAGCTAGTATGACAAATTTTGTTTCTGTTCAATCCCTAGTGTTACACACACTATTTCAAATGTGATAACAATGGGGATTCACTTTTAGATAATTGGTTTTTAATGTGTGCTTTTATATATGTTGTGTAACTGCATCTAAAATTAATTAACCCAGCTCAGCTTTCCTCCAGCTTTCTTCAGGTTATTTGATTAAGAAATAGAACATAGCAATCTGAATAAATCCTCATCTACAGTGTTATGATGCACAGTGTATTTTTCATATTGACTAAAAAAAATAAATCTTCAGAATCTATAGTACCTTTCCTGAATAATAGAGAGAATATATTAATTTAAGCTAGGACAGATAGGAGAGAAATTTTAGAATTTCGATCCCCAAAGACATGAAAAGATAGACAGTTTGTGTCTCTCTTAATGCTTGTCAACTCCAAAGGTATGAGTAACCCCAGATGAACTTTGTGAGACTAATCAAGATATTCCAACCTCCTCTAGTGTGATTGATCTTGTAGGTCTTAAATATATGAATTGTTTGCAAGCCTGCTGATTTTTATTAAACTGCTTATGTCCCAAAATTATATTATGAAGCTTCAATTCAAACACTTCTATCAGTAATGTTTTCGGCACTTCTTATTCCCTGTGAGAATAGACACCTTTGTTAAATGATATTATATCTGTTTGCTTTTTGAATAAGTGCAACCTGTAAGGAGAGGAAAAGCTTGAGAAAAGCACTTGGCTTGCCCAAGTGGAAGAAAAATGGGAGCAACTGCTGAGATATTTTGAAGAAATGTGGTAATTTTAGCCTTTTTTTTCCTAGAAAACCTGATTCAGTTTACTTCTGTGTCTTTATTCAGTTATAGCAATAGTTCTTTTAGTAACTGTGTTCCTTAGTTATAACTATACTAGCTGGTCTAATAAAAGTTGTTGCCTTTATTCCAAATGGGAAGAAAGATTGTGCGCCAAAGTGCTTTGCCTACTTTTTCCTTCTAGGACACTTTGGTTTGAAAAATGGTATTTCCTCTTAGAAATATGTCTTCAGAACATCATGGCTACAAAGATGTAATGTAAAATACAATTGTGCAAAGAATCTATACATCCAGCCCTATATGGTACGTTGTAGTCACATTTGGACAATATCTAAGGGGCAACACAGTTGCCTTTTCCTGTGAATTGCTACCCCCCATGGATTGGATTGGAAGCAAAGAATGATCCCATGATTAGGACACAGCTCATGGTCTTACATTCTATGTCATATATTTCTGCAGACTTCTTAGGTATTCTTGAATATGCCTACATTGTCTATTGATTTCAAAGAATTCTTATCATGGGACACACATATTTCATGGGGTCTAGTACCATCTACTTTCTCAAACTTAATGCTGAATAACCAAAAAAGCATTCAACACTCCTTGTGGTAAAACCTTAGATCAGTAGGAGGACAACCAGGGACATGGGCTAACTCTGGGCATAAACAAAATTAATAGAGGGAAAGAATTATAGGCTTGGAAAAATACATTATATTTAGGGCAAAAAATGTGTACTTGTGATACACAAAAGAATAAATTGGACCTGCTCTGGGCCTAAAAGTGAATTTCAGGACAATTCAAATAATCATTAAATCATCCATAAGAAACCTTTGAATGAAAAATAATTTTTAATACAAACAATAACCGTGCTTGTTGTGTATTATATTTTTCTCCTGGAATTTTCTACGCTCCTTCCAAAAAAAAAAAAAAAAAAATTGGAATTTTTAATTGAATTTTGTATCCTACCTACTTAAAAGGTTGGGATGCCTATGAGGAGATATGATATTGATAGAATATGTTTTACTAATGCAGATAGGTAAATAGGAGTAGGATCAAAAGTGCCAAAGAATTTTAAGGATTCATTTTTCAGTATCAAAGATCTGCTTTGTCTTCAAAGGATGAAGACATAATTATATTATAGACCCCTAAGCTAATTCAGATCCCATTTAAAATGCTTAGCTGTAAGTATTTTAATTAACAACAAGCGTGACACAGAAATCATTCAACCTTCAAATTTCAATCTGTATTCTTCATATCTTAGAAGTCTGCCATTTTCTCCTCAGGTAAAGGGCTTAAACTTCATGCCTTCTGCCTTCAAAAAGTGTATCAACCACAAAATGATTTGCTGTTTTGATGCAGTGCACCATTCTTTTCAACAACTCAGTATTTGCCAGAAAAAAAATAAGTCTAGAGAAACTCTATTTGTGAGACAAAATCACACCACAGGTGTTTTTACATGCTAGGAAATGCCAAATTCAAACTAGGAAAAGCAGGATTAAAAAAAAAAAAAAAAAAAGAAAAAAGAAAAGAAAAAAAAAGATTTTTTTTTCAGCCAACCCTTACAAAATATGTGCCGGAGTGTATAAGAATTAATCAATCTGCAACTGCAAATAGGACATAACAAACATGAAAGAAAATCATTCTTGCTAAGCCCTTTATTGGATTAAGTAGATTACCACACACCAAAAGCAGATCAATTTTCAATATAACTCGACTACATATTTTCAGCTTCTCCTGAATTGACCACTAAAATAAAGTTCAGAGATCTTTATATTCTCTGGAATATGATCACATTCAGTAGCATCTCAGAATATAATAACAAAGCATTTCAAAATTTGAGAAAAAAAGATTAATTTTTCTATTTATTATCTTTTTTTTTTTTTTTTAGTTAGTCTTTTAACAAACATTTGCAACCTACATAATACAAGGAAGGTACTACACATATTTATCCTGGGTTATTTTTCATCATGTGGCAAGTAATATAAGCTTTTTTTTTCAGTAGAATGAAGGATAGGATAGCCATTAATTGAAAATATGTCTTGACCATAGTGATGTGAAAGAAAGAGGGCACTACAAACGATGTAGAAACAGCAGTGGAATACAGGATTGATAAGAAATAAATTAAAGTTTTATCTGTGTATCTTAATTAGATATCTCCACTGATAAAATGCTGATAATACAGAATGATTGAGGATTAATTACAGATGTAAATGTCTGAGGATGAAAGATGATATAAATCGGATAAATATCGTAATTACTGTCTTAAAGGATGGAAAATTACACTGATCTAACCTTCAGAAATAAAATATTGGAAAGAAAAAGAGACTTTTTCAAAGGGTGAGAGATGTATTTAAGGTTTAATACCTTGAACTACTACTACTATTATAATACATCTACATGCCTTTTTATACAACAAGTAGCAGATGTAATGTAATGATGCAATTTTCCTTTGACAAATTAGGGATTAGAATGATAAAATGGCAACATTCTGAATACTGTATTTTGGTTTAGATTTATCAGTATGTCTGAAAACTAGAAATTCACTCTAATCTAATAATATGCATCTGATTTTTTTTGTGCTAAATATTCTCTTCCAATCTGTCCAAAAGCTTTTGGCACTATCATTAACTTTGTTCTTCAGTGAGTACCTGAAAAAAGTTTGTGTACTCTACTCAAAGAATTTGGTATACAAGGAGGGAAAGAACAAATCAGACTTACCAGCTGTCCTATTTCAGATTTTTAAATCTGCTATCTGCTTGTTTGACCTTTTTGTCTTAAATCAATGATATTAGCTCATAGGAAGTTGAAAGTACAAATAGTTTCCATTTTGCGAATCATTCTGCGAATCATAATTTTTACTGTATTCTTGACATTCTTGATGCTCTGTGTGTATATAAGCAGTGATCATTATGTAGTTAGCCAGCAAGTAAGCAGTACAGCCAGGTACCGGGCAATGTCTTACAAACTGAAAACTAGATTAGGAGAATGACATCATTCACCTTTTTACCTTAAGAATTCGTATGAGAGAAAGAATTCTTGATGCAAGATTATAGGTGCACATTTCTGCTATTTAATAACCACATATTTCAAATAGGGTCTCATCAATCATTTAGCAAATGTCTTCATTATTTCTCTCCGTGCTCTGGACACCATACATTTTTTCACTAGTGAACATAATATGCCCTAAAAATAACTGTTGAAAAGTTATGGGTTATAAAAATGTTTGCTAGGGATGGCAGCCTGTCAGTTACTAGTGAAAATTACTAACTAGATGTTCAGTAAAAGAATGCATGGAGAATCATAAATTCCCCAATTTTCTCCTCCCAGGTAAGACAGTGCTGTTAAACTACTTGCAAAAAGGTGTTCGTGTGACATAGCATAACGGACCCGAAAGATCAATTTCATGACAAGAGGGGGGAGATTGAATAAGAGAAAGAAACTCTAGCTCCTCAAGCTGCTCTGTGGACAGGTGGGAGAAGAGGAAACGAGGGGCTTGGAAAAGTTCAAACAAGTTCAAAAGAGAAGCAGAGTCTGCAAGAGAAAACTGCAGTGGAAATCTGTGGAAAAAAAGGAGAGAAGTAGCACTTGTATGCTTTTTAACTAAAAGGAAAACAGCAGATGGAAGGGGAAAGAAAAGAGAAAGCAAAGCCTTGAAAGATGATGTAGAGATGATTCTCTCTCATCTTTGGAGGTGAAGTGGAACATGCTCGGGCACCTGGGAATGGCAGGAGTCTTCTCTTCAAGTGGTGTATGCTTATATTTCACCAACGGGACCTGAACAGGACCATTAGCACTTAGTCTGTGGCACTGCTGTCTTCACGTGGCTGGTGCTGTTGGTGATGTCTGCAGCAGCAGAAGTGGTGGGGGGAAGCGGGGTGTCAAAGTTGCAAAAAACAGCAGTAGAAGTCATGAAGATGATGCAGTGATAGCAGCAGGGGTGGGTTTTGACTTTTCTTTCTCCTTGGGTGGGAGGGTGAAGAGACACAGGAAAAAAGGTCCAGAAAAGCGACTAGACCTCCTCTGCAGCCGATATACCACACACACAAGAAGGAAGCAGGTAATGTTGCCCTTCTGCTGCCCAGCATTACAGTTAAGCACTGGGGAGACATGTCTTTGGTTTGACTCAGTATGACTGCATATTGTAGCAAGCTGTATAATCATGTCAGCTGGCAAATGATTACAAAAGTATGTTTTATTCAAAAAGTCCAATTTGTATATTTTCAATTAAAAAAAGTTTTATATTTAATTATTACTATGTAGCCCTTGTTCAGTGTGTTCAAAAAAAGGAGGAAAGTTCAGAAGCTGTTATCATACCCATAGAAATGCGAACACCTTCAAAGAGCTAGATTTTAAAATGCTAGCTTATTTTAACTAAGCATCTTATCATCATTCCAGTTATCTTTGTTGTTTCTACACATATGTGTAGCCTATAGTCTGTTTTCACTGTGACATTTGATAGATATTCATCACAGGATTTTCATCTTTTCAATATCGGAAGACACTTCCTAAACCAATTTCATTTGATTAGATTCTAAAATAACTAATGAAGAATAAACTACTGCACATAATAGAGATTATCAATATATTGATAAATTAGCAACTGAATTTTTACACATCCTGTGGTTTTTTTTATGATTATATTATCGTCCCCAAATTTAGACATTTTAAGAACTGCTGAATGTCAACCTTTTTAGCATTTATCAGGTTCCATTATACCAAAAATAATCTCAGTGTTTTCTAATATTATGCTTGTAATACAGGTGTGAGCAGCATGATAGAGGTATGATGAGAGCAAAATAACAATAATGCATTACTTTAGGTGCCCACTTTACCATGATCTGAATAAGAACATACACTTCTTTTCTAATCAATTCTAATCAATTCATAATATACATCATCTACTTCTGTGACAACGTACTTGTTTTGAGCTACTACCTCTAAAAGGCAGTAAAGAGTATTGGGGCAGGTATAGCAGAAAAGAGACAAACAAAGCTTGCAAGAGCTATGAATTGGATCCTTCTTCTAATTGCTCAATGAGAAGTGAGGAAGCAGCAAGCTTTTCAGCTACATATTTTACACTTCACCAGCATGAGAAGGTTTCTTTCTTGTTTTCTGAGTAATCTGAAAACAGAGGTACCCTTTCTACGTCTTCCATAGTGTGAATCTTTATAACGGGTGGACAGAGACAGAATGGTGCAACCACCATGACAGTCTGGAAAGGGAGTAGCGGTATATAAAGCACCAGAAGATGGAGGGAGTAGCGAAAGATGGGAAAAATTAGGCAGCAGTGAGATCAAAGGGATAAAAGAGGGTAAAAAAAAAAAAAAAAAAAAAAGAGAGAGAGAGAGAGAGAGATTAAACAAAGGGGTTAGAAGGAGCCTGAAAAGAAGAGATGTGTCTGGAGCAAAGGGCTTTAGAGAACAACCTTTTTTTTTTTTTTTTTTTTTTTTTAATAGGAGCAAAAGAAATTAGTGGGAGAGAAAAAAAAGAGTAATTACACAATTGCAAAAGGAAAAAAAGAGGAAGAATGTGATCTGAAAGATAGTGAAATAGCAAGAATTTGAGAAAAGAACTGCTGTTGTGGTCATTTCTTTGTCCAGAGCAGATGGGAAATTATTCTCTTGAAACCACCTCTTTTGTAAGGCTGGCCTGCTGCAAAGCTGCTCCAAAGAATCCAGTCTCAGTTATTTTCACTTTCTTACCCTGTCATTCTCATTACCCATCCAATTGGAGCCGCAGTGGAAAAATTCAGCAAAGTCATCAGCCTCACAGCACTTTACATTGATCCACAAATACGTATGTTAGGTGTAGTTTGTTCCAGGAAAAAAAAATCAGCAGAAATTAGAATGGTTGGTACCTGGGGAGACTTCTGCTGAAACATCACTTTCAGAAGAGAAAACGTGTTCCAGAGTTAAAGGCAACATGATCAAAGTTTAGATAGAAATTTTTCAATTATTTTATTTTAATTTTATGTATTTTTCTTCTTTTCAAACTTTCTAGCATCACCAGTGTAAAAGAAGTAGAATTGAAATAAGTAGAAATATATAATGAATCATTACAACAAAGTATTGTATATTTGACACTCAGGGAGTAAAAGATAAAATACGTAGATTGAATGCTACTGTGTTTTGAGACCACAAATTCTGTTAACTTTATATTATCATGGAAGCATGATAATGAAGAGTGAAAGGAATTTCATTAATTTGTTTAATGAAACATGTAAAACGTGAATTCATAAAGACAGCAATAAAGTAATATTTTATTTTCAGGAGAATTCAGATGCAAAACTATTGTTATTTCTGGGGAAAAAAACGGCCACATATTTGCTCTCGAAAAAAAGCTTAGTCAAAGCTAGAATGAATTGAGCCAGCAGTTTAACATACACTGTGAAAAGTTTGCAAGAGAAACATTGTTTAAAAGTTAAGCTACTTACAGAATGACTTTTTCTTAGGCTTTCTTAGCAACATATTTTATGGATAGTCTGTAATTGAGATTCGACATTCAGCATGCAAAACTTTCAGTACAAAAGAAGCTATGTGAATGCTTCCTTCAAAATGAACAGAACCAAGTTCCCGAACCCTTAAACAATTTTGGGATATTCTTACTTACATTTTAATAATAATTAAGTTTTAAAAGCCTCAATAAAATTAAATATTAGTTTATATTAGCCCCCAGATTAACTCCCATTGTTTAAATCTTCCTGATGTGATTTGATATAATCTTCAGTGAAATGTTAACATTTCCAAAATGAGCACGAGATATGATGGTTTGGTTTTCTCTCCTGATAGACCCCTTTTTCTGGTTGTATCAAACACAGATGTTGAATGCCTCATTCCTGCTCCTTAGGAAATATGATACACTTTGAAATAAACTGTCATAATTTGCTTTAAAGAGAGGCATTTGACATATTGGCACTTCTGCACACTGACATTCATCTGAGAAAAAGATTTCAGCCATCCACAAGTTTAGAACTACAGTTTTCAAGGGCTATTTAAATAATTTAAATGTACCAGAGGAAGTCTGATCTATCAAATATTTATTTTGGCTTGTCTCTGTTCTAATTAGAGTTGGACTTGAGCTGTAAATTTTTGATCCAAATGCATTTTACAAGTTTGAGACTTTCTGAAAGTAAAATGCTAGTTTAGTTTTAGGGTCTTATTTATCATTCATGTATTGCTGAGTCCTGTATGAAAATCCACAAAGTAAAAGTCTTAAAATTATGTGAAAATATTATGTCTTTCTGACTAGTAAGGCAGTTTAAGATATGTAATGACCAATAATTAACAGACTAGTTACATTTAAGCAAGAGGTGTTAATGTTTCTTTATTTTTTTTTTCATTTATTTCTGTTATTATTACTAGCATATTGCAATAATACTGTCTGGAAGAGTTTAGACTGGGATCTGAACTCTGTTGAAAAAGGCATTATAAAAATGGTGGCAATAGAAGATCTTCTCTAGAATATCCAGAACATCCAGAATTATGACAAAAAATTAAGTAAAAGGAGAACAGAGAAATTATGGACATAATGTCTTATGCTTAAAGATTAGTGATTTCACCAAACATATAGAGAACCCTCTAAGTAAGTTACATTAAATTCAATTCCCTGTTTGAAATCCAGCCAGTATTAAAAATTAACATATCTGTAGAATAGGTCAAGGACATGATGATTTCTAAGAAAATCAGTTCTTTTTTTCTGTTTTGTATGCTATATAATTAGATCAAGTGGTTAAGTTAGTGCTCGTTGTGTTTAATAACAATGTGCTCAAGAAAGTAACTCAATATCAAAATAAAAAGGCGAAACAAGAAATTTACACATTTTTTGTGGTCTGCTCCTCAGTCCTGCCACTCAGGCATGTTTTCCCTTTATGTCTGTTATCACTGGACTGGACAACGTAAGCATTACCAGCTATTTCAACCTGAGAGATTCACAACGTAAATATTTCCTCTTCTTGTCTACTCTACAGAATGTGCAGCACTATAAATCGTAGTTATCCTCCAGCAGGAGCATTAAAATGCAGATACTAGGATTTCCCACAAGCATTATTCTGATATCCTAAAAACTCAAAGATAAATGATCAGCTCCAGCTGAATGCAGTTTCCATATTCACAGGGGTTTCAGTGGAGATTATGTGTGTAAGGTTAGTAGAGACGATCTCATCGTTTGACTACAATTTTTATCACAGTTGAATTAAACTTGCAGCAGGGTAAGTCACGTGCTCAAAACAGTAGGATAAACATTTGCTTATTGTTTTTAAATTGGATCTTCAAAATGAAATCTGCATAATGGTGAATTTTCCTGTTTTAATATTTTTGTAAGGCTATTGAATATTACTTGTACTAAATGTGAGAATTAGAGAAAAGGATAGATTTACATGTGTGATTCTAAAAAGAATATGTCTGTAACTATAATGTCAGGACAGCTTTCTAAACCCACAAGATTTGTCCTAAAATCCTTGACCAAAATTTCCTTTCTAAAACTCTTGCTGTAGAGGAAGCTGGGTTTTTTAGCTGTATTATATCTGTTTGAATCTGAGTCTCCTCTTTAATGCCCTTTGAATCCTTTAGAGAAGAAGAGTTTATGTTTGGAAAAAAAAATGAATCATATGTCTTTATAGTATACACAGCTGAGACTTTTATGGGTACAAAATAAGAGATGATTGAGTATTTTAAATTAAATATTACAGATTTTAAGTGTCAAACATCCTATTTTAGACCAGTGGTTGAGCAAAATTATTTCTGAATGGATTAATGTGAATTTAGAAGCAATGGAACTTTTGAAATTTAGGAATAGATATCAGGTTTGTGGTTATAGAATAACCTAAGGTTGTTTTCGTTTTACATTTGAAGTACTTGTAGGCTGTCCTGAAGCTACGTCTAACCCACCAAACCTAGTAAATTAAAGAAAAAAAATCTTTTTTTTTTTAGTCTCTAGTTTGTGCCTCTGTGAAGATCAGTTGTAACAGATACTTCAGCCTCAAGACATATCACGGACTTTTCCATAACATTTGGAAGCTTTGAATGCTGCATGGGTGCTCTTTTCACTACAGAAAGAAAATAAAAAAGGCTAGTAGAAGAGAATATAGCTGGAGGTGCTGCAAATAAACATTGTCGAAACCAATATTGGTTACAGAAGATCATAAATACAGGCTAGAAGCCTGTATTTAGGAGTTATCTTTTCTTACATTGGAAAATTACTGCTAGATTTATTTTCCACATCTAAATATATTAAATGTATCAAACATGGGGAAAAAAAATCTGGGCATCATCTGCTACTTTGTTTTTTTACAAATGGCAAAATATAAAGGTCTTAAAGAGATTTTAATGATTATTTAATTTCCATAATCCTATGATTTCTTTATATTCACAAGATGTTAAATATACCTGGGGTTAATAAACTCAGCACCTATGTACTGATGTCTATTTAAGTTTAGATAGTTTCCCTTTCACCAAATCGCTGCTGACACAGTGAAGGGGATCAGTATAAAAGCTAACTGTTGTGGAGATAATAGGAACTACCAGCAAGGTGGTGTTATGAGTTCCGAATTTCTAATAGCTGTGTACTTGAAGCACATTTTTGGTGTAACTGAAGTATACCTTTTAATGCAGGCAGAAGTAGAGGCAATCTAAAATCCCATAAGTAAGAAGTCAGGCAGTAGTATCTCATGTTAGTACAAGGATGGTGAATTCTGAGGAATATGACATACTAAGTGGCAACATGGCATACTTTAAGGAAAACCTGCAAGAAATTCCTATTTGAAATGGAAATAAGCTTTACTTTTGGCAGAGCTGAGAAAATAGAGCAGGTGAAGTCTATTTTGTTTCCTAAAGCAAGTCATATCATTAAAAGAAATAAAAAGGGAAATAAAAGAATAAAACAGCATATTACAGTGTACTGGGGAATCCAAATACCATCTTCCTGTGAAGTAACAGTAGATTCAAATAAACATCTATAAGTGCAATTCCCATTTATGTTTAGTTCCAAGTTTCTTTTTGCTCCTTTTCCTTTTCATGATTAGGTGTTCAAATTCTTCCACCCCGAAAGCTGTATATTTTAAGAACACAATATCATAAGTTTAGGATCAGGATAAGTTAACAAATTAGATTTCTAAGTCTTTGATTCATGCTACATCATCACTTTGAGATGATGATGTCTAAGATATCTGTGACAATACAGCAAATTTTAATCTTTTCTATAGTACTTGTGGTCAAGAAAATCTAAGTGATGTTATTTTTAACATCATGACAGTACAAAGCAGCTTTTAAAAACTGAAAGAAATATTATGAGAAATTGGTATATTTTAACTCACATTTGCCCCTTCTAGCTACATGAAATAACTTCTGTTGCTTGTGAGAAAATAAATACTGAAATTGTTTGAACAGATAATTTTATTCAGAAAAGTTAAAGTAATACTATATTCACAGGTACCAACTTTACACTCATTTCAAAGTATACCTTGGTTTCCCTTTTCACTCCTCTACATCTCTAAGAACTGATTTAGACTATATATTTCATATGTATACATATATATATCTGTTGTGATGATAGCTGTTATTTGAATATTCACCTAAAATTGTTTTAATCTGACATCTGATGTAAAGTTAAATAAACTGCACAGGAATCACTGAAATGTCACCAAATTTTCGGTTGTGAAACTATCTGACTTCCACATTTATTATATTCATCACACTTCTTAACTGTGATAATACTGGAGTCCTGGTCTAGATTTGATTTGATTTGACTATTTTTCTGCTCTTTCAGCTACTACAGTTGTTCTTTCTCAAGCTTAGGTAACACCTACAGATGTAGATGTGAACAAACAAACCGATTTCTGTGTCTTTCAGAAAGCAATGAACCAAAAGTGGCAGTCTGTTTTGTCTTCACGAGTGCAGTACAGGCATTATGCTCTCCAAGGAAAGCAGAGAACAGCTGAAGATTACAGAGAATTTTTGAGAATTTCAGTGGAATAGTTTTTCATCCAGGCTACAGTCAAAAAGTAAAAAAGTAATATTGCCGTTAGAGTAACTGTACTGGCTATGCTCCTTTTGAGTCACTTGCATCAAGCGTTGTGAGTATTGGAATAAGTCTGATCAACAAGGAAAATTTCTATTTCAAGTAATTTGCTTAAAGTTTATTCAAATAAAGCATGAAGACTTTTCTTTTCTCCACTTTTCACTTTTAGTATGAGCTTAAAAGAACTGTAGGAAAAATCTCTATAATGATACAAAATGAGAAAAGTAAGAAGAAAAGTGAGATAATAAGAGAAATAATTTTTTCAATGTTATATGCATAGATACAAAAAATAAGAAAAAAACCTGTTTGGAGAGAAAATCAAGTTACTTATTTAGATACTTGCCTAGAGACTATCTAGAGAGCTTGAAGTAAATTAGCAAGACCTTTTAATGATCATACTGTATAAAATTTACTCAGCTGATTCTGAGGGTTAATTTCAGAAAAAGATCTTTGAAAGCTATTTGACCCTGAACTTCCTTTATTAGCAGAATCTTTTGCTATGTCAAGTTTTAAATCTCAGGCCTATGAAATTTTTGGTCCAGAATGGTGCCATTATAATGGTGATGACACTTGTTGGGTCATTGACCAGGAAGTCACCATGAAGCTACTGACCAAGTATGTAGTAATATGAGCTTATGCTAATAAAATGCTTGTAAAGGGTGACCTAGCGACATGTAAAGGATTAATGATAATATGCAATTTGTCCCCTCCCACTGCATTCTCTAAACCAATCTCTATAACCTGATCCTGCTTAAGGGAAGCTCATCGTCATCCAGTCAGCTGCAAATTAGCGATTTGTTCACTACCTGTGAACAATAATTTATTTGTTTTAAGAAACCTATTGTATAGGTACACTTTTATATGTACCAAAAGAAATGTCCCAAGATTAGAGATGCATGGAATAAGAAGTTCATGGAGCGTAATAAGGGATCATTTTAAAATATGATTTTTTTTTTCTAAATGGCAAAGCAATGTGTGCAGAAAATACAGCTCTGAAACTTTGTTCAGGAAATAAAAGTGTTTTTGTCCTCCTTATTCCCTTCAGGATTTTGTCAGTCACGACCTGATTTTTTATGAAAATGTATTATTTTTTATATTTTTCAGCTGACAGATTGCAGAGTAATATATTGTGTCAGCTTGTGTCAGTTAAACTCACTGCATCCTTTATTGTGAAAGTACAAATCTTCAAAGTAAGAGACGTTAGTTACAGTATCTGGAAAAACAATGTGGTCTGGAAATCATAATCATTTGCTTCTATTGTCAAACACAGTGCTAGACAAATATTTGCTTCCCAAATACATACATAATTTAGAAGTTCTTTTTTAGAAGATGTAGAAGATATGTAGTCCAGGACTGACTGCAACTGGTAGGGTAGCAGCACAGCCTCCAAACTCTTCTGCCTGTGTGAGTATGCTATCGTGAACACAAATATTTGCTTGCAGTCTTGCAAATCCCACAGTAGAATTCTTCCATCAGCATTTTAGAACCAAAACAAGGCTGATTTGGACAAAATGTTGTCCATTTGGCATTTCCATGTAGAAGACCATTTCAAAATTGAGACTCACTAAAAATGTCAAGATGTTAATATATGACATTTCTTACATATACTAACTTTCTGTTTTCTTTTATGTCTGCACAGGTATCTGGAAGACTGTGGGTAGCTATAATCCACAATCAGAACATTCCTTGACTTTCTTTATAATAAGCCAAAAAGGATGAACTCCAATTTAGGACATATTTTATATATTTTAAGTAACCTATATCTATTCTTTGAATGTATTCCAGTGTACCTATCCTTTTCCCAGGTTGTGAACATTCATATTAGATATCAACAGATATCTAATTAGATACTGCACAAAATAATACAAATACTAAATTTGTATTTACCTGCTTACATATATAAGTCTTTCTGATATTTGGTCACATTGATTGAAAACTTTTGGCCAGCTAAGTGATGGTGGGTCACTCATTACTATTCTCTGTGCCTCAGTATGTGACTTCATGTCTAGCTTCTTATATTAAAGAAAATGATGTTTGCTTGCTGACACCTTTATAAGAAAGGAGTGGGTTGTCTTTCAAGGTAATTTTTCAAATTATTGCTAATATGTTTGGTAAGATTAATTGGCTGGCATATATCTCATTTTTTCATGTAACTTCTTGACTGAATGTTGTATCAATCGTTCTGATAATCTGACTCTGATAACTATTATCCATCTTTAAAGTGCTGATATAATGTTAACTTTCTCTTCCTTAGAACTTCTAAAATACAACAAAACTTTTCGAAAATTGACATCTATATTCTCAGGAGCTACTTCATTATCTGCTTTGGGTGGCGGGTGACTTAAAAACCCTAATCTTAATGTCTATCATTTACTGACAACTGTAAATTCTTAGGGAAGGTGTAAGGGTAGACTGTCAATTTTCCCATAATACTTTTAACATTAAATAAAGCAATAGAATGGCTCTGACTTTGATTTTTTTTTTTTTTTTTTTTTTTTTTTTTTGCTTCAGAAGCCAAGGTCTGATTTTAAAATTTCACTCCAAATATTCATTTGTAATATGTTAAATATAAATTAATTCAGAATATATTTTGGTCCTTAAATGCTTTTTTGAAATGTAATAGAAAATTGGAACTACATGAACCAAAAATTTATTATGAACATATATTCTGCTTCTGTGACTAACCTCTTCAATTATTCCAGAAGTTTTTCATGGAAGTCTCTTCAGTGTTTGTCCTGTTTTCAATGTGCATACTTTTTTGTCACATACCATTTTGGATTCATTGCAAGAAGAGGTATACCATGCACAGAATGATAAAGAAGTTTAACAGTGACTGATGGGCCCAAAGGGTTACACCTGTCAAAATGCATTAACTAGTGTAATGTGATGTGACAAACTACGATGTGACTGGCTTGACATAATATAGTATACCATTTAGAAATTTAAATGAACAAATAAATTAAAAAAAAGAAGAGTGGAAAAGGTCCAGTAGGGAAAAAGCTGCAAATTTAACCATCTGTTTTATAAAGAAAACAAAAATGCTGTTCACTGGATAACAGATAAGTGTCAGGCGAACTGCCTAGAACTTCAGGATAACTGGTATACATCAGCCAGTCCCACGGTGCTGCCTGTATCTCACCTAATGTTAGCAAATGAGATCACTGTCTTATAGGAACTGTTCCCAAAAAGCAAATATCTTACATAAAGCATAGGTATAACTTCTTTTAAAAATAATAACAAATGAATAATATATTTTACATTCAAATCCCAATTAAAAAGATGTTATAAAGCAAAGTATTTGGACAGACTTATGGCTCAGCTTCCTGAGTACAAAGTATATAGTTTAATCTGTGAGTCTAAATGATCAAACTAACTGTAGAGCAATGAACTGACAGAAAAACACTATAAAGTAAAAATCATTGGAGCACAGAAAATTGAAGTATAACATTAGACCAAAAGTCAATAGATAGATTTTTTTAAAATTTTTTTTTTGACTTATGGAAAAAAAGTCCCAATAAATCTACTCAATTTTGTTAGAGACAAACATCTGCAACAAGATAGATATCTGGAGACAATCAACATTTCCTCAATTCTTTAAATAGAACAAGTATTTTTTAATAAACTTAGGATAGAAGTATTTAAAATTGCATGCTTGTCTAACCTAGTTCTTTGCATAAATGAATGCCTTGACAGTTAAATAGCTACCAAACTTAGAGCATCTTCAATGCCTTGTGAGTTCGATGGCACAGCTTTCATAAAATAGGAGAATTAGAGGAATTGAATTATCTGAGGGCAAAATATGAAGCAGTATGCAAAAGGATTAATATGATTTAACTATATGAATGAGAGCAAATAGCTATTGAAGCAGGTAATTTAATTAAAGTAAGAGAGTTAAAAAGGTAAACATGGAATGAGAAGTCAGGAAAGTGACTGAAATGAAAAGACATCAGTGAGTTACTGCCTTCAGTCAAAATGTTGACTTAATGGAGGGGAAAAAGGATTGCATTTTGATTTCAATGTGATCTATCTTTCTTTGATGAAATATAGACAACCAAATACATGATGATAGGGAAAAAAACCAAAAAGTCTACAGTATTCATCTGAGTCTGATAGAAAATATTTTAAACTCTCTTCTTGTTCTGTTCATCCTAGCTCTAATTCTCAGCAAGGCTGCCTATATTGAAACACCAAGAGTGAAATTATTTTACAATAGAGCCCAATATAACATATGTCAAATACAGAGATTCCCTGAGTGAATTTTCAGTGCAGATATTTTGAGTTTACCTGACCTTACTATTTTTTAAACAGCTTATTTGTTGGAGTAAGTGAAGCTATATTTTCCATTCGCCAGTCTAGGACGATCGATACTGGAGGGTTCTAGATAATTCCCATGAAAACTCTACAGATGATTAAAGAAAATGAAAAAGTTCATGTTATGGTATCATTTATAGAAAGAAAAAGAAATAGCTAAATTTGGCTCTGTTTTTACACTGAATAATTACATGTTCAGATCCTTACAAATAATCAATGTGTGAAATTAAAATTATTCTTACTGCCTTTGTTCCACTTTCTTTGTTAGTAGAAGAAATAATAAATATTGCAATTTAATAGGAAAAAAAGAAAGATGTATTACTAGTCATGGATAAAATTCTAAACTGGATTTTAAAAAACAGATCACAAGACCAAATAAAGCATGCATACTCCATGCTAGCATGCATACTCATCCTGATACTGAACTCATCCTGAACTGAATAGAAGCCAACAGATCTAAGAGAATTCAAATCTGAATAAATAAGCTACCTGATAACAACAAGTTAGGTCAGGCAAATCATGCAATCAATACATTGTCAGAAGAAACTAGTATTACTATTTTCTCTAACTCTAGAAAAATGGTGGGAAAAGGTAAAAGAGGCCATGAATTGCCAAAAAAATGACATTTGCATCATTTACATCAACTAGAGAAAAGAAGATTCTTTTCTATGAAATGGGGGGATTTGAATCCCTTTCATTGCCCTATGACTAAACTAAACCATAAAGAAACATTTCTGATGACTTTCTTACACATTCTTTTGCAAGAATATTTTTCCTTTCTTCTGCAAAACAAGTAACAGGACTATCTTAAAAAACCTGTGTGCTTCAGCTGGAAGCCACTAAACTTTTCTCTACGTTTCCTGGAGTGTGACACTTAGATGACACTACTCCAGTGGACACTTACAGACACACTGCCAAGAGTTTGCAGGCCAGAGGATACTTTTTGGACCTTGGCCTAAATGGATTAACCTTTATTCTAAAGTTTTGACAGAAAGCATTTTTTTTTTTTAACCTTAGCAAAGAGAAATAAAGACCTACAGAAATGGGAGGTGGAAAAATGGAGAAATCAAGAAGAAGAGCACATATAAAAGCCTCATTCCTCTCTGGATGGCTGGTGGAAGTTACATAACAGCATCTCTAAGAGTCCAAGACAGATGGTGGCTAGCCTCATGAAAACTAACATTAAGATTTTTCACTTATACTGCCATATAAATTATAAATTGAGATCTTCAAAACAGTCTTCATCACATTTTAATTAGTTTAAATGCTCACTAGATGATTTACTGAGTGCCCCATTTACACTTATTATTGCTTGTAGCATAGGCAAGGAAATAGATTCTCTGGAAGTTCTCTTTCCACTCTGAAAAGCTTTAACTGAGCGTAAGGACAGGCACTTAGGGACTGAGGAATAATAACCAATTACAGAGGTGCTACATGATTTTGCCAAGGCTCTTTCATGCAAGAATCAGAACAAAAAAATTCAGTTAATTTTCAAGAAACTAAAGTTAAATAACATGACGGTTTTTAAGGAATGGCAAGTAGCTTGGATTTAGAAAAAGATGTATTTTAATGATTGAATCGAACACGCATATGAAGAAGGGAAACCTATTCATACACAGAAATCTGGTCAAATGTTTACAAACTGAATTTAGATTTGTCCTTATTTAATGAAATAATAGAGCGGCAATACTTCTACTGTCTTTCAGCAACAGCAGCAGTAACAATTGTGAGCAGAAGGGTAAAACTGATTAAAATGCAACACATTCATGATAAGGATACTTGTTTTCACTATTCCTTCTTTACTTCAACTATATACAGCTAGAGTTGGAATTAAGAACATTAGACACTCCTAATATCAAGAGGCATAGGAAAGGGGTTTGTTTATTTGTTTGCTTGTTTATACTGACATGAGAAAGTGATACCAAAAGAAGTAAATTTCTAACAATTTTGATAGTTTCTCTTTGGCAAGAACAGAGAAGAGTAATAGAGCATAAAGGTATTATTAAATACTATATTGGATGGAGAAAGCTTAGGCGATAGGAAATTAATGACAGAAAGAGACAGAAAGGACAGAAAGGAAAAGATTTTTTTTTCTTTTTTGTCTTGTCTTTACCACAGAATGACAGTATATTGCCAAAGAACTTAAACATGGAGCCTCAAAGGACGGTACAAAACTTTGCTTTTGTGAAAAATGTCCTGCTGTAACATTTGTCTCTAAACTGGAAGATAATTTCGTAAGAGATTATGTGGGAGCAAAATAAAGAAATTTTACTATATATTTTTATCAAATTAAAAAAATACAAGCTTATTACTATTTCAAAATCTCTTTCTTATATAAAATATCTGAACATCTGGATTCTAATGAGACAACTGTCACAATTTTTAACTGCATATTGACATAAAAAGTTGAAGTAATATCAATAGATTTCAAGTAAAAGTAGCTGTAAATCAGTCACGACATCAATAACACATTTGATCAGAAGCTTACTGTCTATGTGTCCATGAATGGAACCTATACTTACATAAATGGAGACTAATAGCCAGATAAGCACTCTTCAGGGAAAAATATTTCAGTAAAGATTGGTTAGCTTTTCTAGAGTCTATGCAGTAAATTTAGCAGATTTTATAGAGTAATCTGAATCAGAACATTGGTATCTATCCTGCTTCTGTTATAGTCAAAATCAACACTCTATGATTAACTTTATTTAGGTGGATAAATTTAAACTTAGATTTCCTTAAAAAAATACAGATTAAGAGTAAATATTCTTTTTTTTTTTTTTTTTTTTTTTTTTTGCAAAAGACGAGGTATTTTTTCAAAAGAAAATATATCTCAAGAAGTTTTTTTTTGTTGTTGTTGCTGTTTTAATCTGGTCATGTTTTTTTCTAGAGACATTTGTGTATACAATCTTACTTTTCAGGAGGTTGAGTCCTTCAATTTGAAGCAAACACCAGCAAGCTGTGTATCAAAATTTTATACATACAGTTTCAGTGGTGCCTATGAACCCTGAGTATGGAAATTAAGTGAAAAACATAGCTATCCACATTTTTATTTCCTTGTGAGTTTTATTTACTTATGAATAAGCTACTGTGCTTTATACATAGGGAATGAACAAGAGATCTTTTCAAATCATCAAATCAGACTTCTAGAATGCTGAAATGTAGTTGGATTCCCCTTTTCTTATAGTCTTACTTTTAGACCAAAGCCATCAGATCCTGATCTGGTACCAGTTGTTGTACTTCCACAATAACTGATAACTGCTGATTTCCACCACCTACTGAGTTGATAATGGAAATGACTATTTAATTAAAAAGATATATTTATAGTCTTTATAAGGAGATTCTGAGAAAAAAGGAAGTATGTCAGAAACAATGTTAAGGCCTCATTACTATACTGAGTTAGCTATACTATCGAAATCTATTTCTCCAGTACTACTGTTGTGTAAGTATGACTTTAGAAACTATGATGCCACATATAATAAAATTATAATGAGTTTGTTTAGTACTTCAAATGTACAACAAAAACAATTCATTTCTGGATTAAGTAAGTGCACTGACCTTAGTGATGACTAGTTCAGACAGTATTCCTAGCATATTTAATTCTCTCAGGACTTTTCTTCAGGCTCTGTGATTGCTAAAGTTTTCTACTTTCCCATTAATTTTATTTCATCTATAAGAAAATTCCAGATGCTTTAATAAGATGCTCTAATACTCTAGAAACCTGCTGCAGAAAGCATAAGTTAAACAATAATGCACTTTCAGACTCTAAAAGGTGCTGTGTCGCAAATTACTGAACAGAATGAATCTTCAGAAAATAAATCTTTTTTCTTAGAGAACATGTCCTACTGTTTTGAAATATTGTTCATGGGTTCCTTTTTTTTGTTTTATAATCTTTTAATATCTTTTATGATGTTAACCTTCAGTACAGATTAGGATCTCCATTTTGTAGCAAGAGCAATAAAATGAAACAAAATCATCCAGTAACTATCAAAACTGAAAAGTCCTGCTTTGCTCAGAAAACATGGTTAATACTAGGAAAGCTGCTGACTTTTAATGACTGTGACCAACAGTTAATGATTACCTCCAGCATTGGGTATATTGGAAGATTAACTATCCTCAGTGTAAGAACAAGTAAGAGAGTAATAGGTGCTTTTAATGACAGCTTTTATCAACAAAGGAGGCTGTCTCCCATAAGCGATAGAAGATTCTGCCAGAGGAATGAGGTCAGAAGAGACTTTGTTTTATTATAAGGATTCTGATCAAACTTGACCTCTCTCATGCACAGTAAGGAGGCTAGAGGAAGTTGCTCATGCACTGATCGTTCTCTAGAGCAGCATAACTACTTTGTAGTAAATGCAAAGTGTAAAACCTCAAAAAGCTTGTTTTTTGGCTTAGATTCCTCTTTTGAGTATTAAACTGTGAGACACAAAAATCACAATAAATTGAGAATATGAAAGCTCACTTGTGACCAGACTGAATTTGAAGCAAGGGGGCTGACTAGCTGACCTCCAGAGATCCTTTCCAGGATAGATTTTTCTATGATTACATGAAAGATACAGAAAGGTGCAATGTTCCTATATCAAGAATTCTGTGGAAGGAAGAGCTTAATTTTAATGAAGATTAATGGTAAGGAAAAGTTTCAGATGCTGATTTTTCACCTATCGGTATGCTGAAAAGACCCAAAGCTAGAGGCAGTCTAGAATGTCTTAAAACACAAGTGTTTTGAAGATTTATAGGTATTGGTCTGATAACCAGAAGTCTGGATACTGTTCAGGATATGGATACAGATAGAGGCTGAATAACAACAAATAATTGAAGCTAGGATAAAGGCACTTCTACTGAGATTTGAATGTAATAGTTAACTCTTCTCAAGGCAACAGATATAGAAATTATCTGAGTAATTTTAGGTATCTAAAAGTCAAATGTTTAGTTTAAGACAATCATATACATTCTCTTCACTACCAATAGGTAAAGAGAAGCATCTCAAAATGAGATGAAATCCGTTATAGGAACAACTTGTGGAGCAGCTCGGATTAAATATATGCATTTTAGGTAGTTACATGAAATAATTCACCTTGAATACCTAAGAAATAATTGTTATGTCTAATAAGCAGAAGATAAGGACTTGTTCCAATATGACATTTCTGGAATGCTGGTAATATACATATCTCAGACTACCAGAAGAGATCTGAAAAGAAAGGAGACGGTCTTGGGTATAAGTGAAGCTGTGATTATTTGTCATCTAACTAATCTAGATTAATATTTGAACTAAACTAATTTTTTATTTTCTAGGTTCTTTTCTGCCTAGGAAGGTAACTTGCACATTGATCTATTAAAATGACCAGAGTGCCTACTGATAATAGTGATTTCTAACTTACCAATATCTTTAGCATCCTTTCACTCATACAAAAGTGGGAAGAAAAGAAGGGCTGATTTTAGAAACTCTCTAAAAAGTATACAGCTTTCTGAGATATGAAATATCAACTGATATTTCCACAGGTAAAATTATAGGTATAAATGTATAAATAGCATAGTTTATTGATTCACAGTTGTACAACAGTCTCCCTAGACAACAGAATAGATATAACTCTTTTACAAGAATCAATAAGAGTGTATCGAGGCTATTAATGCTGTAAAAAAAATCCTTCTAATAGACAAAGAGGAAGAGATGTTAGGACATCACTTCTCAACCTTTAGCTTAGATGTGAAGGGAAACTGTTTACAGTGAATAAGATAAAGTAGTATGGTTATCACAGAGATGACCTCTAGGGGTCCTTGACCAGGGGAAACTGCAATAGAACCATTAATGAGACAAGCAGAAAATTAGTGTGGCAACCTACTGAATATCTGAGGAGTCCAAATGTTAATAAATAAATAAATAAATAAATAAATAAAATAAAATAAAATAAAATAATAAGAATAGGGGAAATAAGAAAAAAAATATTTGAAATCTTAGTACATAGCCAAGCAGATAAAATTGTTACCACAAATATTTTTATAGAATTAAAGAGAAATGGAATATTGGTACACAAATTTCATAAGCGCAGGTGAAGGAAAAGGAAAGGAGGAGTAATTTATCAGAATAAATAGTATATGTTTACCCTAAAACTGTGGAGAAATGAGAAACAGACCTCAGAGAGAAAGCAGATTTCCTGAAGAAAAGCTAAAATAGAAAGTTTTTTTTTTAAAAAAAAAAAAAACCTTGGAAATATCAGGGGAAGGCTGGTTAACAGAAAAGTCTGAAGCTTCCTTTGGGCTAAAAAAAAAAAAAAAAAAGAGAGATATTTGAAAGTACTAGACTGCAGTGGGAAATTTAGAGCCGTGTAGGTATCTATTGGGAAAGCAATATGGAATGATGTAAACTGTAAATCAGTCCTTAGAGAGTGTCAGGCCAAACACTGAATTCCAGAGGGCTGAGAGCATTTTTACATAGTGGTTCAAATAAATGATGGTACCTTACTGATAAAAGCTCTGTGATGTAATAGTTTGTATTCCAATATTCTTCTAAAAATGATTCTCCGATCAAGTGAAAAAATATTGAATCTCAGTATCAAAATTTATTTTGGTAACATATTTTATGCTGAAACTTCAGTTCTGTATAATAGGATCCAGAAATCAACATCATAGTATATTTCTACATAGGAAGTCCTCTTACATTCTCTGTATTAGGTGGAAATGCATTATCCAGCTTTCCTTGGCTACAGTTTCAATTAGTTTAACTTAATAAAAAATATGAGACATAGTGAACAACCATTATGCTTTTTTGGCCTATATTAATTTGCTTAAAAATATATTTGAAAGGCTTCACTGGGATCAGTCTGGTTCAAGTTATTCGTCCCTGACCTGGATGAAGGGACAGAGTGCCTCCTCAGCAAGTTTGCTGATGATACCAAGCTGGGAGGAGTGGCTGACACACCAGAGGGCTGTGCTGCCATTCAGAGAGACCTGGACAGGCTGGAGAGTTGGGTGGAGAGGAAGCTGTTGAGGTTCAACAAGGGCAAGTGCAGAGTCCTGTACCTAGGAAGAAATAACCCTAGGCACCAGTACAAGGTGGGGGCTGACCTTCTGGAGAGCAGCTCTGCAGACAAGGACTTGGGAGTGCTGGTGGATGACAAGTTGACCATGAGCCAGCAATGTGCCCTTGTGGCCAAGACGGCCAATGGTATTCTGGGGTGCATTGGGAAGAGTGTTGCCAGCAGGTGGAGGGAGGTGATCCTGCCCCTCTACTCAGCCCTGGGGAGGCCTCATCTGGAGTACTGTGTCCAGTTCTGAGCTCCCCAGGACAAAAGAGACATGGAGCTACTGGAGAGAGTCCAGCGTAGGGCTATGAAGATGATCAGAGGGCTGGAGCACCTGCCCTGTGAGGAACGGCTGCGAGAGCTGGGCCTCTTCACCGTGGGGAAGAGAAGCCTGAGGGGGGATCTTCTCAATGTGTACAAGTACCTGAAGGGAGGGTGTCAAGGGGACGGGACCGCATTCTTTTCAGTGATTCCACGCAACAGGACAAGAGGCAATGGGAAAAAAATGAAACACAGGAAGTTCCACTGAATGCGAGGAAAAATTTCTTTATCATGAGGTGGCAGAGCTCCCAGGGAGGCTGTGGAGTCTCCTTCTCTGGAGATATTCAAAGCTTGCCTGGATGCAACCCTGTTTAACATGCTGTAGGTGACCCTACTTGAGCAGGGAGGTTGGACTAGATGATCTGTAAAGGTCCCTTCCAACCTCAACTGTTCTGTGGTTCTGTGATACTTTACTGGATTTTAAGAATTACAGTATATTTGAGTGATTTGTAGATCTCTGGAAGGAAATAAAAATAAGAATTGCTACACTTGTAACACTGTGTCATTTCTCTGTTCTTCTCCCTGTATCAGCATTAGCTTAGATTAAATAAAGATTTCTGTTTTCATGTTAATGCATAGTTATAGTGTATGCTTTTAGAGAAAATCAAATATCCTGTAGCTCTAAGCTAACTATTCTTAATACAAGTAGCTTGTATTGATTGTCTTGAAATATTGTTCCGTCGTATTTTATAAAGGGTAGCTTTTATCTTTTACAAAGTCTAAAATGAAAAGATTTGTTTAATTTCTGTGCTTAAATCAAAAAGAATTAAATATCTTGCCAGTTTTGTGGTTAGACAGAAAACACATACAAGATACCTTTGAAGTCAGGTTCCAGGTTCCAAGTTTAAAATAAGGTATCTGTTTGGACTTCAGTACCGATCTATATTCATGCTCAGAAATGACACATTTCTGAATGACAAAATGATTGCATGATTGCACTCCATGCACCATCTGAAAAGAGCTATGACACTAGCAGAGTGAAATAATCTGGTGGAAAATCCAATAGGTGTGAGAAAGATAACAGAGTCAGAAAAAAGAAATTTTAGAGGATGCAGGAGGCTGATTTAATTACATTATAGGCAAGAAAATGAAATTACATATGCTCAGAGTACTGCATACATATTTACTGTCTTCTGTGCAGAATGGAGAATTACTTTCAAGTAGAAATTGAATTAGTAACTTCATATTTAAATCGTGAAGACTTAAGGCTCATATTATAATGCCATTAGAGCTGACATATATCATTTCTTATACCTCAGAAGTCTTAGTAAGAAACATTCTTGGCAACAACTCTGAAGTTAGACATGCACTTTTAAAAGTGCAGTACAAGACTTTCATTTGTCATTCCTCATACCAAGTTTTGAATATTTTATGGTTACGTTCAGGAATGGGATGGATACTTTAGAATTAATAATTAAAACTCATTTAAAAATAACTCTTTGGAGACTAGTGTCTCAGTGAACTAAACAATTTCTATTCCTGTTATGAATATTATTTCCCTGTAATTTCGTGACCCTAGTTGCAGTACCTTCTCATATACTTCAGGAAAGAAATACACACTAAAGTGCACAACGGGAAGTAAAAATCCTGATACTGTAAGATTGCCACAGCAAATTTAGATGACTAAGCAGAAAAAAAGAGGTATTCCCACACTAACTGGATCTTCTTTATATTTCACTAAGTTCAAGGGTAATTTTAACCCTTCTTTCAGGAAGCTCATCTGGTCTAGACATAAGATAGTTCACTCTATTGCAGTATTTGGCAGAGACTATTTAGGAAATGATTTTCCTGTTAAAAACATTGAATCATTGAAAATGTTTTGTGGAAATATATAAATTTTAAAGAAATTTTGAAAGAAGTTGAAAGCAGGTTTCTCTTTTTCCATTAAACACTGTGTATATGATATTGAAAATTATAAAAGAGGCAAAAGTCTAAATTAGAATGAATTTTTGTAAGTCCAGATTAATTTGGTTTTTCTTTAATTACGTTTTGAAATTACATTTATTTACTGGGGTTTTT
The DNA here is from genome assembly GCF_028389875.1 of Rhea pennata. NCBI lineage: Eukaryota > Metazoa > Chordata > Aves > Rheiformes > Rheidae > Rhea > Rhea pennata. Next base: position 106,362,399 of record NC_084665.1, read on the forward strand.
TTAGTTTATTGTATAACAAAATAATATAACCCCCGCTGTTTCTGATACATTCCCAATTTGGCTTAGACAAGCATTTTCCTAAAGAATGCTGATTACTAAACAGCTCAGGAGAAGCACTGATGGATTCCAGTTTACTTCAAAGATTGTTTTTCTATTACTTGAATAAATATTGAAAATGAAGAAAGTATTTTGTGGTAAATGTATATACTTTTAAATATAGAAAACATAACTGAAAGAAAAATTCTGAGTAGACATTTTACCCTGCTTTGAGAATGAGGCCCATGCTAAAAAAAGTCTGACTTAGCTTTGATTATGGTATATACAATAAATGTGACACATCAGGAAGAGGATCAGACTTTCAGCTTTGGCACAGTACTTTCTATGTTACTATTGCACATTTCATGAGAATAGCACAAGTTTTCCAGGCATTTATTGTAAACTGAATGTGTACAAAAAAGAGTCAGAGGCTCACAACATACTCTGAAAAAAATATTAATTGGATGAACTATATGGATTCTGTAAGATTTCAGGCTAGTAACAGGCAATGTGAGAGGTCTTGGTTGCTATATTTGCTATAGTTCAATTATGCTAACAGTAACAGAAGTAGAAAGCCATACAGGCAAAGAAAAATGTGGATCTGGAGAAGAAGAAAAAAAGAAAAAAAAGAAAAAAAAAAAAGATATTTCTGACCGGAAAGTCTATAGTAACAAGAGAAGTCATAAATCTTTTTCTTTATCTCCTATCATATCAATCGCAGTAATACAAAGGTCCCCAAAACCACAAATGCATGTAGATAAGTGTTTTTGAAGTCAATAACCAAGCAGAATGTTGGATGCTTTTATCTATTCATTTTGTCATTATGTAATACTTTAAAATGCTGTGGATAGAAAGAAGAGTTCTACAAGGTTTAACATTTTTAATGACATCTTTCCAAATTTCAGACTTCTCTACAGATCAGAGAATTTCTTCAAATTCTCCCCAAGAGAATTATACGATTATGTGCCACTAGATCTGGGCCATCTTTCATGAGGTTGTGATGCCATTTAAAAAAACAGACCAAACCCAGCCAGGAAGTTTTGGCTGTATCACTTGGAGTTTTAGTTCAAACACGAAACTAAAAGAATATTTAGGAACTCAAAGACCGGATAAGTTACGCTCTTTAAATCACGCTTGCTTAAAGTCTTAGAAACTGAAGTTTTGTAGAGCTGTGGAAGAAACAAAGGCATACTTCTCTCCCTCTGTTACTTTTGATTGTAGTATCCAACTGCTGACATTTCCACTGATGGAATTCCAAGGTTCACATGTGGTTGTGTGTGTGTTAAGAATCAAGTTATGTTCACACCATTACCCTTATAGATTTGTTTATAGAGATTTTGGAGGAAGAAAAGAGATTGTCTATGTTCATATAATTGCAAAACAAATCATATTATTTAAAAGCTAGACTAATAGATCTAATTCTCACCGGTTACACTCCAAAGGACTTCCACAATAAATTGTAGCTTTATTGCTTAAAATATAATCTCCAGAATAAACATCACATCCACCTGCACCAATTGCTATATTTATTGCATTGTATTAGCCAACTATTTGCTATTGTGATGCAATTTATTCTTCACTCAGTAAACACTAAAATTTGGCTTGTCTTTCAGAATTTTGCAAACAATATTTTTTTATAAGAATCTTCTTCTCTGATACTTTCTGCTCAAAATTGGTGCCTTTTTCACAGCCTTTTTCTATCACTTTTTTTTTGTTTTATAATTTTGCCTTTGATCTGGATCCCATTCTGCTTCATTTTCCACTACAAGATCCGTCTTACTATTTGAATCTCAACACAGAACAGTAGTGCATATATCTACTGAAGGCTGATTGCCCAGGACTGATACTCTCCTTTTGTTGAGGTGCTTGACAAGATTAATGAATCCCACCTGCACTATTGAACATCTTAGACAAGGGTGTTCCTTTAATCCTTTAAGGACATATTTTCATCTAGAATGCAGAACTGCTCAGGCTATTCAAATGTGCTAATGTATTATACTAAAAACAGTCAAAGCCTTTTGCCAGCATATAGACACTGATTTGCATTACCAGAAAAATTATTTATTTTTCCTCGCAGCTTCAAAATGGCTAAAATTGTGTTAAGAAGTAAGTACTAAGTATATATGTTCCTTTTACTTGATCAACTGAAGTATAACTTTATCTCAGATAAATATCTAATTTTTTCACACTGGTGTCGAATGTCAGTGTACACTTTCCCCCGCTCCAGTTCAGATATTTCTTATACAAATAGAAATATCTCTACGGGATAATGGGGATTAGATATTAAGAGGAGGTAAGAAATGTTGAATATTAGGATTACTCCTAACCAAGCCTTAATTCTTCTAATCTCACAAAGCACGTTATACAAAACTGGGGGTATATGTTTTGGGTACTCTTCTTTGCCATGGACAGGATAAAAAGGGATATAGGTATTTACCTCCTCTCATTACTTTCCTGGGACCTATTGATGTAGTGACTTTGTGAGTAAATGGATATGGTAAAAATTTTAGCTATATTTTTTCAATGACTGTGACTCTAGTAATAGAGTTTTAAAAAGAACTTTAAAGCTGGTGACCTAGTATGAATTCTCCAAACATTATGGCACATTCCAAACACGTTTAATTTCAAATACAACTGAAGTTACCTCATGGTATCATCCTAAGCACTCTTTTCTGCACTAAATGCTTATTTTACCCAAGACTGCATGTCTTGGCATTCTCTTTGTTTTTACGAGCATGTAAACCATAGATCTTGTCTTCTTTTATGTTTTTTGGGGTCTTCTTTTATGTTTTTATGGTCAAAACAATAGTATATAATGTCTAATACATTTGTACTTTTAGAATAGCTTTTTTTCCTACAAAGAAGGGATTTATGGAACATATTACTTATACTGATGATGATGATATGACCTATTTTAAAAAAATTATGGAGATGACTTCCATTAAGCAATCATTATGGATTAATGAAAAAAAATAGAAAGGAAAAATGATTTCAGAATGTTACTATAAAAGCTAAGGCATTCTTTTTGTTTAAGAGTTAATGACTTTCCACTTGAATTTACATACCTGTGTCAAACCTAAGATAGCATAATATCTAAATGGAATGCTTTTGTATTATACCTTAATAAAACAAAAAGAATATATACTAACAATAAGTACAACTATGCTAAGCTAAAATTGTTTAAAGGTTGAGAAAATATCATCTGCTCAGCATACTTGAGTATGTAGGAAACTACAGAAAAAGCTTAGGATTTTCTTCCCCCCAACACTTCCAGGAGACAGTAAAAATAAAGAAAATGTCTTTGAGTTGCTCTATTATAATAAGATTTTAGAGCTATATCCTTTTTTTCTTTGATGTACATAGTTTGTGTAGTATCTGTAAAATATAAAACAAAAATCTTAAGTCAAGCTTCATATCCATGTATCATAGCAATTTTATTGCCCTGCTAACAACTTCAGCCTGAAAACTGGGTGTAGATAGAGATAGAATTGGCTTTCAATCTTGAATACTTATCTTTTCAGTTTTTATAAAATTATTTTTATATGAGTCTCATTACGCTAACAATCCCTGTAATTGAATAAAAAGTCTTTCATAATAAAAGTTTTTTAATTACGTGTTGAAATGTATAACATTTGACAATGCTTTGCATTTTACACATCATGAACAGTTTTTCAAACGTGACCTTAAAAATGGGCTTTTTAGAAAGCTGCAAAACATGAAGGCATATACCTTTTATGACATTTTTATGTCCATATTATAGAGGTATGATGAATAGAGGTTGTGATTTATGAGAAAGTACCTAGTCATTTGGTACAATAAACTTTTGGATATTACATTATGTGTACAATGAAGCTGAATTATTTAAGACTTCAAGCAGACAACTCTAGATAATTATTCTGTTTTTCTATGTAGTGTTTTTACTTTGAAAAAGAAAACAGTACATTTTTTTTTCTTTTTTGCTGCGTCATGGAAGCCCTTCTGGAAGCCAAACTTATAATGCTGTCCTTTTCAGTTTATTCTTATGGCTGTTTTGTTACCGTGTAGTAGGCATTTCCTCTTCTATTGCCTTGGAAATTATATTTTACAGTATTTCTCAAAATGTGAAGTTCATGGAGGGTAGAGTAGAAATAGTACAAAATGAGTTGTGTTTTTGCAAATTCTTAGTGAATATCAGTTTACAGAGAAATATAAATAATTAATTATTCTTTACCATATACTGTAATGTTTAAGTCCAATCCTCCATGGTATATTTTTGATCTTTTATCAGCATCTAATCATGAGAGTTTCTCTTCATTTTGTTGTGAAACGACATTACTTCTTTCATTTACAGCATTGATGGTAGGCTGTAATTTCAGTTTGCATTTGTTGTTCACATATGCATGCAATCCTGGATTGAAATAATCAATCATACTTTTAACATATGAGAGTATACTTCAGATACCTTATCTCCATTGACAAAACCAAGAAAGACTGCTTGAAAATATTGGTGGTGCATGAAAATATTGAAGGTTTTTGGAAAAAGAAACTTTTAAGAGTAGTGACAAAGTAACTGTCGCTGGTTACTTTAATAGTGAAAGGAACTTGACTTTGCTTTAAGAACTGTTTCTATAATTGTTATTCAATACTATTTGCATGAAATTCTTCCCTTTTTATAGCATGAGAAAGCTTCAAAAGGGAAAAGCAAATTCTCCATTAAGGAAGACATAATATAGTAAAAAAGAACAGGAATCCCTATTCCTAGGGGCAGGAATAGGAGCTAGCCTGAACAAGCTGAAAGTAAGATCACAGTAAGAGTGACTTTGTTGCCTACAGAGATCAAGAATGGGATTCATGACTAATAATGGTAGCCATCTAGAAGCTGGTAATCTAGGTAAAGTTAGTCATCTAGGTTTTTTTCTACAGACAACAAAATGTACAAAAACCAAGGATCTCCTCTTGAAGCCATCCATTGCTCTAAGATAATGGCTAGTTGGCTAGAGACATGTCTCGTTTTCTTTTCCTTTCTTTCTGCTGACTATTGAGGTGCTGACTAAAACCCACCCATCAAGATTTCAGATAGCTAAGATGAAGTGAATGCCACCCTCACTATCAAGCATGTGACATTCTTTTTCAATTTGTCACTGGCTTGAGGGTGATGCATGGAGGAATTTAGAAGCTCAACCTTTAAAAGAAAAATCAGTCTGAAATGAGGCACAAACTGTGGATCTTTTTTATGGCTATACTGAATAATGAACAATCAGTGATTGATTGGTCAGTTCATTTTCCCAAAAGATCCTTCTAAGATGGAAAAAATGATGTATGAATTTGATCATTCATGATCTGAAAAGTTGCACTGACCTCAGATGTGAGAAGATTCAGTGAAGTGTGTAAGAGATTGAGGATTAAAGTTGGTTGGGTCAGGATACCAAGTGCAGGATAATTCCAAGAGTTCTTTTGCAGTGTTTTTTTGACATGACTACACATCACTGAACACTGTAACAGTTTGTGCAGGATCTGAGGGAAGATCCACATGCTAGAGGTTTGACTGATGACAGATCAAGTTTTCGCTATTGTTGCTTTGCATTTGGGGTCAATATCCTTAGCTTCTCTAGATTCACCTGCATAGATTGCGAGTGATTCGGAATTTTGAACAAAGTTAAGCATATGTAGGTGGCAAGTGATCTACATTGCACCTAAAGAGGCTATTTATGAAAAACTGGAAGTTTTTCTGAAAGATATCTAATACAGGTCCTGAAAAGTTATAAAATTAAGAAATTCCTTCCTATCAAAAGGTAATAGGCAGCAGAATTTCTTTATATAACTATTGAGTCATGGATGAAAGACAAACATACAACATATACTATCTATATCCTCATTCAAGTAGTGGAAATACATGATGAAAGTTAATAGTCTTATTTAGAAAGAACAGAGTAGCTTATTATATAAGGAAGGGAGCTGCAAGCAGGTTGAGGAGGGTGGCCTTCCCCTCTGCTCAGCACTGGCAAGGAAACATCTGGGGTGCTGTGTTCAGTTTTGGGCTGCCCTCCTGCAAGAGAAGCATGGACATGCTGAAGTGAGTCTAGCCCGAGATAATTAAGAGACTGGAGCACCTGACTTGAGAGCGGCTGAGAGATCTAGGAGTTAAGCTTAACAAAAGAAAGCCTGGAGGGGGGTCGTAAGATGTGTGTACTTGATGTGGGAGAGTGAAGAAGATGGAGCCAGACTCTTCTCAGTGGTTCCCAATGAAAAGACAAGAGGCAATGGGCACAAACTGAAATTACATTTAAATATGAGAAAACACTTTTTTTTTTTTTTTTTTTTTTTTTTTTTTACTCTGAATGTGGTCAAGTACTAGAAGAGGTTTCTCAAAGAGGCTGTGAAGTCTCCATTTTTGGAGATATTCAAAAAACAACTGGGCAATATCCTAAACAACCTACTGTAGTTGGCACTGCTTTGAGCCTGGGAGTTGAACTAGAAGATCTCCAGAGGTCCCTTCCAATCTCAGCTATTCTGTGATTCTGTGAACAACATCATTGTTCCCTCCTATTCTTTGATTTGTGCTTTCAAGTAGTGAAAGTACTTGGTGGCTTCACGCACTACTTCTGTGTGAAGGTTAGTTCAGCATGTATTAGGCTGCTATTACATAGGCTCTTCAGAGGATTTTCAAGAAAGTGTATCATGTTTCTGAACTCAGTTCAGCTTAGGTGTGAACTAGCAGCCAAACAATCCAGCTTTGTCAACACTAATGAAGAGTTTAGTATCTGCAGATTTACAATTTTAGACACATTTAGAATTGCTGAACAGCTTTAATGGAGTTTCAGAAAATCCACAGTTATGTAAAGCACATATCAGAACCAGTAGATTTTTTCCCTGATGGGCATCCAGACTAGACTACACAAAAAATATCTGGCAAGAGGATGGAGGAGGGAGTCTCCTCCAGAAATTCCAGCCTTTCTCCAACTCATGAAGAGAGGGTATAAAGAAAGAAGCCATTATGTGTGCTGAAGAATGCCTCCTGGAATCAATATGATGCAGAAATGACAGATTTCTTATCTTCTTATCATTTGTCTAAGCTACCAAGAATTCCTATCAAATCTTTGGCAATACTCTTCCCCTTACCTCATCATCAGTTTCAGTGGAATAACTCTCTATAGAACTGCATAGAAAGTGCATAATAATGACAGCTAAAGCCTGTTCATGATATAATACCAGTTTCTTAACTGTATACTTTGGATGGAATAAACTATGATAGATAGTGTGAGCTAAATACTTTTCCTTTTCTTAATTTAATTGATAAATATACAGTGATCAAAGTACATGGTGTTTTATTGTATAGTCTAATTTTGCTCCTTTGATCCTGCTACTCTGTTTTGTGTAAGTCACCCCCAACCCTTAGAATTTTTGACCATCATCATTGCTCAGTGAAACTCTCTGGGTATGGAGACTGCTATATGAAAAATGAATCACTTCATATTTGGAAGGAGTGTAGAGAGGCAGAAATGGTAACCAGATTTTCACCTCTTCTGTCTGGTGTTTTTCTCATGGTAGCATGGTAGGTTAGACAGTCTGATACCTTTCTGTGTTCCCCAACCATGGTTCACGGAATTCTACTCTTTGCATTCAAGGAAGTATAAACTAGAATATATCTTTTTTTCTGAAATTCATTCCGGTTTAAGGGACAAACAAATTATTGCTTTTTGTATTTTCTTCTCCCTTTTATTTTCCTCAGTGTCAATGATCCTTCCCAATGCACTTTTATTATGCTTTCTGAATAGAAACTAAAATGATGATTTCTGAAATATTAATATGATTACCTTTTAACGGCTTTATTTATAATATTGTGTCCTGGATGTTTTTTATTATGCAAGTGAGAAACAATGACAAAAATCTCAAAGAGTTATCTTATGAAAAAAGTATATTAATAAATTTATCTCAGTGGGTCGTCTTCATTTTAATAGGTCCTTTGATTTCACGCAGACATTTTGCAGTGATCTATACATGGTCCAAACATAAAAAAAATATTTCCTCAAAGCATAATGTAAAAAATGTCTTGAAGAAACATCAACATCTTCTAATTGGGTCAGAATAACCACCCACTAGATTCTTCATTAGGCTGACAAAGAAAAGATGTGACAGCTAACACCCTCTATCAATGTCTGACTTCTCAGTGGTGTCAGCTGGAAGGCAAGAGAGAACTAGAAAGGTTGTCTGTTCTGTATAAAAATATGTATTCTGGAAAGAAAATCAGTGTTTTAAAATTATAGATGATACTGAGTAACACAAAAATGTAGATTAAGATTGAATCATACTTTATGTAAGAAGAATAGAAATGTCTTATGAAGATGAAAGCAATTTCAGAGTAATTGATTTCTTTTGTGAAAAGTGACTTAGAAGTCTTGTTTATATGTAACTTCACTGTCTTTCCTGTTATAACAGACTCATTTTATTAAAAAAGTGAAAAATGAACAAAAAAGAAACTGAATAATTAAATGGTAAAATATTACAATAACAGTTATAAAACTTAACAGTGATAGATTTAGACCATTATTTGCAAAAATGTTTTTGAAGGATTACAAAAAGTCTTTATTTGTTTATGGTGTCTTTCAAAAGTGCCTTGTAGTAAGCAGGATTAGAATAAAGAAAATACTAAGCACACAGAAAGGTATTTGAACTCTTGCCTGTCTCTGAACAGAGCTTTCCTGGATGAGAACTAAATGTCTAGTTCTTCCAGTCACTTGAGATATAGAAAATATAAAATTCTGAAATGCCCTACAGAGAAGGGCTCAGAATTTTAAGACAGATATTGTAAGGACTATAGATCACCTTCTAGTCAGTAAACAAGTGCTTAGAACACTTTTCTGGGAAGTAAAGGAATTGTATTTGAATTGCTAGAGTTTGAAAATGGACTTGAACTGTATTTATCTCTGCTTCTTGAGTGACCAGATATTATTCAAAAAACTTCATCTCTGAAGTGCTTACTAATCCAGCAGTTTGTGTTGACCACAATACTTTCCAGTTGCATTACAAGTCTTCTAAACATGCTCAAAAGATTAGCCTTGAGTGGGACTTAATCAGAAAACATGCAGTCACTCAAATGTGGTCTATCCAGTGAGTGCATTTAGGAAACTTTATTGTCCATTGTATATTTCTTGATTGAATTTCAGATCTCCAAGGTTGGGCTATGTTGAAATATGGATGACCCAATTTACTATTTAGAATTCATAAGCCTAGTAGTCTATGGAATCTCACCTCGGATTTGCACTCAACCCTCATCTGCTATATAAAGGACCTCCTGGACCTAGCTCTTACCTGAAAACTTATAAATAGTTTTCTGATTGAGAATATGACTGTGTAGAAAGCTAGCAGAAGCGACAGCTTCTCCTTGTTACTTTTCAACAGATAGTTCTTTTTCTTAATAATCAATTAGTAGTGAAACTGTGATGAGATAAGCAACTGCTACTTCACTGGAGAATTTGAATAAGTGACCATCATGTTACCAGTCTCTCTTGTTTAAAACTTACCAGTGGCCTGAAGCTTGGAAATTGAAAGATAATTATGATAATTATAAATACTATTCTGTATAGGTTCTTATATTGCACTCTGAATGCTGAGTTAATAAAATAATGTGATTACTGACATCTAGTATGTATTATTTATTTTCTTATCCTTTCCTCAGAAAGAGGAGTTTGTGCAATTGATTGGTTTTATTTTAGTAGGGATTTATTTTTCCTTTTTTATGGATATGATTATGTATATATACACAGTACATACATGGTGCTGAGTATATAAGTGAAAGCAATCTCAACGCTATGTATGCTGTACTTGCAGCTGAAAATCATGTGGTTTCTCATGGTTTTAATTTCCTTAAGAAATTAATTCTCCTGTCTCCCTTGACCTTCAGGAAAGCATCTTTCCTTGAAAAGGTTTACCTTAACTATAGAAAGCTCTATTACAGTAGCTGCTTATTGTAGCTATTTTTTTTGGAGTTTCAGATATGCTTAGCTATTCTGCAGTCTGTTTTTGAAGGTAGGATCATGTTGTCACAAATGAGTGATGCACTTCACTCATAAGAGAGAAACATCAATATATTTATTGATACAAGACAGTGACTTAACAAAGTTCTGTGGTAAATAAGATAGTGGTTTAACAAGATTCCATAGCAAAGTACACTCAGTTATTTACTACATAGAGGACAGAGTCAGCAAAATTGTTAAGAAGACCCTCCTTGACAACCTTCTTGGCCCCACTGAGTCATGAAATTCAGAGTGGACTCCCTTGCTTTCCAAACTCCTTCTCATAGGAGTCTGGGTGCAGCTGGATCCAATCTTAGTCCCAGACTTGGTCAATGGTTTATGTCTAAAGGATTATGTGGACAATCAATTAGAGATACAGCTTAGCCAACTGCAAAATTTCAATATGCTATTAGTCACTTACCAAGGATTTGTCACAGATAAAGAATCTCTCAACCCTGAGGAGTAACTTTGAGAAGTGTCCTTATTCAAGTGGAGATCCTGGCATGCAGACAGCTGCCATGCAGAAGAGCTCAGTGGGCTCTAGGTTATTTATAGCCACGAAGTTCGACTTGTGGTCATACAATATTTAATGTGGAGACGTACCTTTCTTGCTAATCTCATGTCATATTGGAGAAAAGATACCTTTTTTACTGACCTCATGCCATGTTGAGAAAACATATCCCTTTTTGCTAATCTCATGCCTGTTTCTGGCATCATCAGTGGCAGTCAGTATCATTTAGTTCCTCCTGGTCAACCCTGGGTGCTGTCAGGTATTTGCAGTCAACAGGGGCCCAAGATAAGGGGTTAGCACACTCCGTCACACTTTGGGCCCAAGATCGAGGGAGAAGAACTACTTGTGTTCTACCACAGATATATTCAAATATATTGTGAATTTGATAAGAATCTGCTTGCCTGAGACATGTAATATACCAAAGAGGAAAAAACACAGTCTGGGGCACTTAATCAATAGGAAGCAAATAATGACAGTGATGTCAGAAAAGATATGTAGTTGACTGATGATAAATTGGTCTAAGTTTCCAGTACTATGTGGAGAAGCAAAAAGCTGCAAACGGAATATTGAATAGTAGGAATATCGCTTTACATGGCACAGTTGTGATTGCAACAAAAGACATGGGAGAAAAAACATAAAGGTCAAGAAAACCTGATTACTAAAGGGTAACTTTGGCGATTCAGACGTGAAGACAAAAGGTTACAAAATAAGGATTAAGGGCTAACTAGTAAACATTGATGAAATTACAAATGAAAGAAGACCAGCATATTACGATGTCCTCACCTATTTGACTATTGTGTTCATCAAGAAACAAGAAGAATATTAGCCAAAGGATTAAATAATTGGAAATAATAATTTGAAATTATAGCAAAACTGAAATTAGGTCCACTCTCGTACAGTGATATCCTTCAAGTGAAATTTATCAGACAGTAAAATCCCTTCTGGCAATCTGCGAAAACATCACATAGATGATTCTCTCCTTCACTGGACATATACTTTATGAAATTTGTAGGAATTCAATATGTTTGTACCTCTATCCCTCTGTAATATATAGTAAAGGGCAAGTAAATAGACACAAAGACGGTATGAAATATTGTTCTGCCATGTTTGCAGGACTGAATAGTGGCATGTATGAAATATGCCATTTCTCTGTAAGTATCCCAAAATATTTTTCCTTAGTGTCAGAAGATTTTTTTCACTTCAGTATTCATGTCATTCCAAATGACATGTCTAGCTGAATATTTAAATGTTCCTTGGACCTTAGTTCAATGACTATTCAAACTGTGCTGTCAGATGATTCAGTGGTACTTTCCTCTCACAGTATTTTTACTTTCTTGAAAGATTTATTGTCAAATAGCAACAAGGAACTCTTCTCCAGTCCAAGAAAGGAAAAAGAATTTGCATCTTATAAGTTAAATCTTTGTGTCTTTGTATTGGCTTATGTGGAATTCCTCTGATTTAACAATTATTACAGAATAAGATCCATGTTTGATAAGATGTAGGGTGCTAGAACACCATATGAACACAATTCTGCTCCATTTATGCATACAAAGTTAGATTACTTTTCCAAATTCCATTAGGCAAAGGCAAACTTACTGACATCAGTGAAGATATACGGATACAATTCAGAGCAGAATTTAGCTTTAAATGTTAAAGCCATTAAGCAGAAGGAAAAGACAAAACTGTTTCTGTCAAACGTTTGGGTCCTTCCTCATACGGCTATTCTTCAGCCATACCATAGCAAAAACAATCCTCACCATGTTTAGAGAGGCAGTAATTATTCCTTGTCAATTAAATTCTCAGTCACTGAACTATAAACATCTGGTGGTATACAACTATCATCCCAGTTTAAAATTATAATACCCTTTCTTCAATCTTTTTTTTTTTTTTATTTCCACATGTTCACTAAATATCCTGCCATAAAAATATCTTATTTTGCCTTTAAAACTGCTAAATAAAACTAGGAGAAATGGTACAACAGTCTGAAATGGTAATGATGGTTATGCATTACCAGCTGCTTGTAGCTCAGTGATTTAACGTCTAATCGACAAGGATAATTACCTCTCTCTGTATAGGGTGAAGTGTACTGTCAATCTCTGAACACTACTCCTGCCTCTAAATACACATTATAAAATTAATTTGAGGAAATAATTTAATTTTAATAGTTTTCAGCATTTTTATTGTTTCAAATGTGTAAAAATAAACAAATCATTTACTCACTTTCGAAGACTATATTAATGCTGGCAGCTATGAATGAGAAATTATACATCAGTAGCTTTAAAGTGTAGGCCAACTGACTAATACAACTCAAAAGAATGCATTTTGACTCCACATTTCATTACAACTTTATACCTAAAAGAAAATTAAATATTTTATTTTATATACATTTCTGTAGTAAGTATGATTCTCTTAACAAGTCTGACAACAAAGGTCATTTATAGAACTCATCTGTCAAAGCAAAATCAGGAAAAACTGTTTTATGCTAACCTATAAATTCAGTACGAGTGTGTAGTTACATTGACTGGGTAATTTTCTAACAATGAGATGATCATCTCTATTCACATTCTGTCCAGCCCTTGATATATCATTATGAGCATGGATATCATTTAGTTCATGTTACATATTACAGAGACTGAGCGAGGTGAATTAGAGATTTAGGATAGAATTCCTTTTGTTCTCTCTTCACTGGTCAGATAATGCTATAGTTCCACTGTGTGAAGTGCCTGATACCAGCTCCTCCCAGCCCTTAGCCTTTCACTTCCAGCTACTTCTGGCCTCTCTCCACAGCTCAATCACTTTTGTCAGTGTAGTAATGTATGAAAAGCACTGTAAAACAATCAAGTTCAAAATTAGGTTGTAGCTGCTGCTGCTGAAAAATGAATTCCTATTTTTCCTTGATCGTAACCTTTTAGTCATGGTCCCTCTTTTGCATCATCGCTGGTGCTCAACTGCCAGAGTTAGTCAGTCTTCTGTGCAGTCAGATAAGCGCCAGGTTGCATAGGAGGAATTGGAAATATTGGAATATTCAGAAGCTAGGAGGTGGGAAGATGAGGAGGAAACGAGGAGAAGTAGGACCTCTTTCTCAGCAGCTGTGAGCTTTGAGACACCCTAGATGAGAGTGGACACATGTAACTGTACCTCTGTTCTTCCTCCCACCCCGGATCTTTCCAGCAATGATTACCTGTCTGGTTCAAGATAATCTGAAACATCCATCTTGTTGTAAGAAATGATTCTGCCCTCCTTCAGCTTAGCATGGGGAGCTATGCAGTATTAGTCCACTGACTTAGCTGAAAAACAATTCTGTGGATTAACAAGCTCGTCTGATTTACCAAAGGACCATAGAACTATTAGTGCCACTGCAAGGGACAGAGTGGAAAGACAGTCAGACATGGAAGAGGAATTGTACCCAGAGCCACAGCTTGTGCTGCCCATGAAACCCACACCGAACTAACCATGCCAAACTCTCTTTATAGGCGAAAGTCAAAAATAGACACTTCATTTTTGGTGATATGATCGCATTTACAGTGAATTTTCCTCTAGAGCTTTCTATTTCTCTTCATTTCTTGGATAAAGAACATAGTCTCCTTATGATCTAGACTTTAAGATGTCTAAATTAGATAAGAGAAATCCCACTTCTTATATGTACTATGTTGTTGTAGTTCTGCTTGCCTGAGAACAAAATTCGGGCATATAGATTGACTTCTTTTGGTGAGCTACAACATCCACAAGTATTGATAAATGTCATTTGAGTAATTCCAGCTTTGCTCTCTGCTCTTGAATTAATTGCTGGGTTAACAAGCTAATTTTGAAGGACTGGTAGTTATGTAGCCAGTAGTGGCCACAGAAACTGAAGAAGGAGAATGACAAGAGAAAATAGTAGTTTATTTAACCAATCAAAGGAAAATTAACAGCACAGGCAGCCTGTTACTAAACAAAAGGAAACTATTTAAAATGGAGTTCTCTTAGACTAGGAATTGTCTAATACAGCACAACTTGCTTCATTTTACTGTTGTGCTGCTGACCCTGGGAGAGCTTGGGATCTTGGAACTGAACGTGAGGAGGGGCCAGACTTGGAAAACTAAGGTTTCAAAGAGGAGCTTAGGACTTAAGGCACTGGGTCAAAACAAAGTATGACGCTTTAAAGCCAATGCCTTTGATTCTAGTATTGCTTATACTAGCCTCAGTGAAGCAATATAATAAATCACTCAGCAGGTAATTTGAATTTGGCTGAAAGTCTGATTGATACTTTCATGATTTAATATATTTTCATAGGACTGATAACTCTTAGACTAGTGATAAATGTGACTCATTAATGCAATACAAAGTTAACTCCCTGGAAAGCTCACTCCATACATATTAGTGACCTTTGCACTAACACAATATTCTGCACTTTTGTCTTCTCAAAAAATAAAATAAAATAAAATAAAAGATTAATCAGTGCAAGATTAATCAGACTTTACAGAAACAACTTGTTTTTTTCTTAAACAATAGATCTGTTTTAACAGCAAAATAGCATGTATAGGTTTCCTTTTTTTATTTACTTGTTCTCCCTCTCCTCCCTCCAACAGGCTTTTTTCTCCCTTAACATCAGCAGAATAGACAGAATTAAGGAAGAAATGACAACGTGAGAGAGAAAATATAGTTCTATTTTAATTCTCTGTTTTTATTTAATGATTAAATAGGATCAGGAGGAATTTATTTGAGGGCTAGGGAACAGTAGTCCTCAAATTACTGCATGATCTGTGTTAGGAGGAACAATAGCTATCATAAAACTGCATAAAAAGATTGCTTGGAGTTTTAATTCCTCTACCATCTCTTCGGTGCCCCATCATTGTAATTATTATGTCTGTTCCTAGAAGACTACTATTTGTTTCTTCAGATAATCTGTAATGCAGGGAAGTGCTAATTACCATTTATGTTATACTTATTCCCAGCGGATAGATATTTCCTTGAGAGAGACTTAAAAATTCTATTTGGATTGAATTATTGCAATATTTATGTTTTCATCTATGCTGTATTGGCCTTCATTGATCTTTCTTTCTCTGATGAAATAATATCTTATTACTGTTTAGCATAGTTGCTTTTTACACCTTTGCTTCCTCATTTTAATACTGCTAACAATTTTCCAGCAGCATTTTTCACTTATGAAAAAGGAATCTCCTAAACTGTAAGGACCCCTGGGTTTTTATTTTAGTTCCTTCATTTCAGACATTTTTCTGTATCTAGAGAGTGTTCTTAAGCCACAAATTCTCTCAGAAGCCGTATTCTGGGGGGGGGGGGGGGGGGGGTGTAGTAAAAATCTGATGTCCTGCTGAGAAATAGGTCAAAAGTTCCTGAAAATAAGGAAACATTATGCTAATATTCTAGAGTCCTTGGCTGACATTTTCATATATTGCCTTCAAAAATATTTCTCAACTGTTGAAAACATTAATTACATCTATCCACATACACATGCAGAAGATATCCAACTATTGCTAATAGGAACTGATGGATTACAGCTGAGGGAATTGAAATGAATTACAGTTCATTGGCTCTGCCCCTCATGTATCAAGAACATCTTTAATCAGCCTTCAGTATGTAATAATCATAAAGTACAATTTTGAAACAAAGGAAGGATAACTCATTAGAAGACAAACATAATAATGGTAACAAGTGGGAAAAAATGTTTCTTAGATTTTAGGATATTTTCTTAAAAATGTTCTCACACAAATCCCCATGTAGTCATGTATACTCAGCTTTTTATAAGAGTATTATCTTTTACCTTCACCATTAAATATTTCAGACATAAAAATCTATAGAGTGCTGTGCCCTATAGTGGTAGATTTCACTTTTTTTCTTGACAATGCATTTTTTTAAGATCTGACCCGTTTCCTCTGTGGTAAAATGAGTGGCACTGCTGTTGAAAAGATACCCTTCCTACCGGGGAAAATGCTTATATAAGTATATATGGTTCACAGTTCCTGATAACAACATAGATCCAAGGGATCATTAAAAGGATATAGTCCCTTTTTTGCAGGCCACATTTCTAACTGCTTCTTCAACCTTTTGAGCAGGGATAAATGATATAGAACTCCAAGAAAATCATAGTCTCATTAAAAATATGTACCTTAAGATGTTACCTAAGTTTGTAAGTCCTTCTTGACATGTAGATTTTAGCACACATTAAGTTCATACTTACTAAGGAATTTTTGAGTGGACTAGCTCTATTTCAGACTAATCATATAAAAATATGAAGTAATATCAAACATGAAGCAAAGGACATGCTGTGAAGTATAACGATTTTCAAATTTTATCACTGTGCACTGATGCACAAGTAAGTTGGCGTCAGTCCAGACCTGGCTACATTGGTGATAGAACAGACATTGCTGTAGAGTGACCTTGCTACATTATTCATGCAACAAGGCACTTTGGAATCAGATTAACTAACCATAATGTTACAAGAAGAAAAGGGAGAAAAGGAGCCTCGCTTTAGATATTTAAAAGTAGTCATCTATGTCTTAGCTGTCTTGACTTTCTTCAAAATCTATGAGATCAGTCACTTCAGGAAATAAATTCAGCTCATTTTAAGGGAGATATCTAAACTCAGTCAGATAAAATTATGCCTATTTCTCTTTATTGACTATAAGAGAATAAAATAGATAGCTTAAATGTAGTTCTCTATATTGTAGATGTTTTTATCAGAGGAGTGGAATTTCAATAAAGGAATCTTACAGTATTTAGCACCATGAGCATGATGCTTAAAAACCTTCCTCAAAAATTCACTTCAAACATCCTGCAAAGAAAAACATGATACAGCTGTCTAAATCATGGGGATATGCCTATTTTAAGAAAAACAATTTTTGAGCCTAAAGAAAGGAGACGTAGGGGATCCTCAGCATACATACGGTACAGGATAAATGTGTAGATTTCAAGTATAATATACATTTTTGTCAAATATTTGTCTTGTTTTAGACTATTTTTTTTCCAAATGCATCTTATATAATCATTATTGAGGCCTTTAATACTACATTGTATGCACTCATTTCTGTATATTGAGATGTACATTTTCTATACTTACCTAATTCATCTCATTTGCACCAGTAGAATCAGACACACAGAACATTTCATAAATATGGAAGAGATGCTATATTCTGTAAACAGTAACAGTGATTAACATTAATTCTGTAATTTCTGTTTTATATCTTCAGCAATGTAAACCAAGATCTCCTCTGTAATAGAGAATCTTGAGTCTGGATTGTCAAAAATCATAAGAGAGATTGATCCTAGAAAGAATTTTTTTAGAAAGAACTTTTATTAAATTCAGATTCTTTAGGATACATAAAATAATTTAATAGTTTCAAAAACACTACTCATCCTTTTCCTGTAGAAAGTAAAGAGGGTCAGTCCTTCTAGTCATGTTGTATATGCATGCATGTACACACACACACACACACACACACACATACACGCACATATGTATACAAATTTAATGTAGAAATATTTTGAATATTATTCATGTTTAGCTAGATATCTTTGCATAACTCACTGTTTATGGAAGAAATTTCCAATGCCCACTGAGAAATGCATCTGAAATTTAAGATATGTTAGGGAAAATTCTTTAAATGACAGTTCTCCATGCAGCAGTTATCTACTTACTTCTTGCTGTTTCACTCTGCTTTCCAGTTCAAAGAAAAACACAACAAGAAAATGACAAATATCAGAAGAAAATAGAGGATTTTTATTGTGCTACCTAATTATTCATTGTGAAGCTATTATATTAATAATTATTTTAAAATGTTTTCAAAACAAGCTTCCTCAGTCTTTGTGTAACTTCAGATCCAGACTCATAGCCTAACTAGCTTTCCCAAATATGTTAACCTCTACACTATTACTGTATTTTACAAAATCACTGTGTAACTCTTTCTCCATATTGATATATTTCCTTACAGTCTAATTGTCAGAGTGGTTCCACTAAGTGGTAAAATTGTAAGGATTTGCATAATAATGGCACAATTTCTTTTTAAAAGCTATGTAATCTACATATATTTTGATTAGTTCCTATGACCTCTGTCCTCTGAAAAACTCATGTGTCCAGAATATTTGTCACTAGCAAAGGAGTTATCTTCATTAGAACCTTTTCACTTGAAATAAAAATATCTCACTATGTACTGGAAAGAGAATATTAAAAATTAGTTTTTGGCTGAAAATTATCAGAAAGCTAAAGCCTTTGATATGATTCCTAAGTCACACTTTCTCCCCCTGCCCCTTACATTCTTTTTCTTTCCTTATAAAATCAAAAAATAATCTTGTCCCAGAATAAATATCATATACTTTGGTTTTCACCTTTTGTTTCCTGCAAGAATTATTTCTGTGTCTTGAAAGATCTTTTTAAATAAAAGTTCTAGTACCTCTGAAAGAGAGATTAAAGACACTTAGATGGGCAATTCCTTCCATCCAAGGCAAACAGAAAGAAAAACAATGATGTCATAAGCACGTAAATGAACACAGAAGTAATATTATTACAATTATAATATTATCTCTCTTTTGGGACACCTTTGTTTACCTCTCTAGTGAACATAGATCAAGGTTCTGTGTTTGCCAGGAGTATGAGAAAGTTGGTAGAATTGAATCTTAGCTCTGTTTAATAGAAAACTAGAAAAATAGTAAATGTCAAGTAACGGTTCCCACTCAACTTTCCAAAAGATAATATTACATATCCTCTTAGTAAAAATTCAGAATTGAGAAAAAAAGTCATAAATAGCAAAGATATAGTAGAAGGTAATTTACACAGTAATTTAAAATGACCTTGAAACAAGAAATGATTAAACCATGCAAGAAATCATATTCTTCCTACAAACTTTGGATCTGTATACTCAGCTGTGTATATGTGATTCAGTTTCGTTTGTTCAAATGTTAGATGTCAGCACCTCTGTAATGTAATATTCCATTCCCTCCTATTTTCATTTAGTTTTCCAAGTGGTATTTAAATAACAGTCAACATCCTGTCCAATGTCCAAATTTAATGCCTCTGTCAACTTCAGATTTGCCAAAATCTATAATAAAATTCTTTCCTGTTGATCCCCTGTGCTTCTCAGTTCAATCATTAGCTCTTCTCAGCACCTCTGTTCTGAGACCCAAGATCTAAGACTAATTAGCGAAACCATCCCTCTATTCTTAAAACTAATAAAGTAGCCATACTGATTCAGACCAAAGGCTCATATAGTCCACTACACAGAATCACAGAATCACAGAATCAGTAAGGTTGGAAGGGACCTCTGGAGATCGTTTAGTCCAACCTCCCCTGCTCAAGCAGGGTCACCTACAGCATGGTAGACAGGGTTGCATCCAGACGGGCCTTGAAGATCTCCAGAGAAGGAGACTCCACAACCTCTCTGGGCAACCTGTGCCAGGGCTCCGTCACTCTCACAGGGAAGAAATTCCCCCTCACGCTCAGGCAGAACTTCCTGTACTTCAATTTCTGCCCATTGACTCCTGTCCTGTCACACGGGACAACTGAAAAGAGTTTGTCCCCGTCCCCTTGACACCCTCCCTTCAGGTACTTGTACACATTGATAAGATCCCCCCCTCAAGCTTCTCTTCCCCAGGCTGAAGAAGCCCAGCTCTCGCAGCCTTTCCTCATAGGGCAGGTGCTCCAGCCCCCTGATCATCTTTGTAGCCCTACGCTGGTCTCTCTCCAGTAGCTCCATGTCTCTTGTAGTGGGGAGCCCAGAACCGGACACAGTAGTCGAGATAAGGCCTCCTGAGGGCTGAGTAGAGGGGCAGGATCACCTCCCTCGACCTGCTGGCAACACTCTTCTTAATGCACCCCGGGAGACCATTGGCCTTCTTGGCCACAAGGGCACACTGCTGGCTTTTGGTCAACCTGTCATCCACTAACACTCCCAGGTCCTTCTCTGCAGAGCTGCTCTCCAGCAGTTCAGCCCCCAGCTTGTGCTGGTGCATGGGGTTATTTCTTCCTAGGTGCAGGACTCTGCACTTGCCCTTGTTGAACCTCAGACTATCTCTAATAGCAGATGCACATTCATAGCGAAGATCAAGAATGAAGCATTATTGACAGTTCCAGACTACTATTTTCCCAGTCACCAATTATTTTCAGTGCAGGGGATCTTCAAGTTTTGTCTGTGTAGTATGTCCCCGTGAGTCTCTATTTCAAGTAGACTTTCTCTATGTCCAGTCTTTGATTCTTGTAAACTTCTGACATCTGCAATGTACTTTGGCAAGAAGTTCCACAGGACTATGACCAACTTTATGACAACAAGAAGGGCCAAGTCCTTTTGTTTGCCTCAAACCTAACTCTTGGTAGTTTTATTAAATGATTATTGTTCTTTCATTTGAAGATGTATTTAACAGTCAGTTCCTATGCACCCTCTTCCTGACACTGATTCTGATTCTGTAGATCTCTAGTGTATTCCTCACAGCTGTCTCTTTCCAGACTGGAGAGTCTCAGCCTACCAACCATTTCCTGAATGGAAACCATTCCACACACTGACTCTGTCCTTCTTTTGAGCACCTTCTGGTTCTTCTGTTATAATATTTTCTGTTCAGTTCTCTGCTTTTTTGCTAATACACTTTTCCGACATAGCTTTTTTTTGACTGTTACTAAGCACTGAGGTTGACTAAAGATTGGTATTATCTACCATAAGGTCTCACACCTGAGAGAGAATGATAAGCTCATAGTTCATCATTTCCCTGTATGCATCCTATTTTTGACTATTTGTCCACTGAATTTCATTATTTTTTTTTTCTTCATAGCTTGCCCTTGTCCTTACTACCTTGAATGCTTTGTGTGAGCAACAAAGTGATCACCCTTTCCTGTATCATCAGCATCTGTCTCAGCGTGTATACCTTCTGATCTCTGCTGGCAACCTTTGTACATTGTGGGAACTGACTCTTATATAACCTGCTCTCTGCTCACCAACATTATTTCTCCTTTCTCATGTCTGTTTAATTTTCTTAAAGGCCTTTGGTGAGAGACTATTATCATCCAGATAACACTTATCCACATGCTTATTGACCTCCTTAAGCTTTGAAAGTTTTGTGAAGCAGGATTTCCCTTTACAGAAATGATGCTGACCTTCCTCAAATGTATGTCATATTTATCCAGCTGTCCACTAATCCTAACAAGCCTCTAGTTGCTTTGCTTTACACCTCAGGATTTTTTAAACATTGGTGTCACATTTGCCATCCTCCAGCTTTCACATACCAAAGACATTTTAAGTGAGAGCTTCAGCATTAACTTTCAGTTCTGGTAAATTCTTAGTGTTTGTTCAGTTTCTTTGTACAATAACACTTCCACTGTAACTTTGATTGCAGATAAATCCCCTGGTGAGTCACATTCCCCTCAACCTCTCCTCTGCCCAATGAAAAATTATGCATAGTGATCTCAAAGGTTTGTTCTACAATGAACAACAGCTCAGAAAACTCATTTAAATTCTCTGCAATAGTCTTGTTTTCTCTTGGTACCTCCATAGAGTTCAGGAAATTTAATTGCTTATATCAGGACTCAGGCAAAGAGCAGGTCATGGCTATTCAGACAAATTTCCTGACTTTCCACTTTATATTTTGTAATAATAATAGAAAAAAGAAAGTACTTTTTACATTTTGTAAAATGGAAAGTCAGGAGGAGTCTCAGGAAAAGTTAGTCTAGTCTCTACTGCCTAGAATTAGAAATATTTAATTCCTAAAAGGATTCTTCATGAGAAGCAGGCAGTAACGCTTTCATACTGAAAATAAAGAAAGATGTAAATGAGAAAAAAACATTTCTGCCATTTCTGTCATGCCCAGTGGCTCATGCAGACTTCAAATTTAACTGTATAATCCTTCCCTCTCTTCTTGCAAGCTTATAGCATACCTCTGGTCACTTTGACCTGAGTAACAGAAGTAGTTTAACAGTAGTACAGTATTAAATCCGGGCTACTTGACATGCTGAGTTATTTCCCTGGATGACTGTAGGCTAAAGGAAATCTAATTGAATATTTATGACTTTGGTAAATTAATCTCTAATCAGTTAGTCTGAAATTATTACACCAGAATCACAAGTCCTCTAAACAGAAATAGAAGTATAAGTTACAATAGTGCTGCAGCTATCTCTGGCAAAGACTAGGAATGCTACTTTCTTCTTACAGAATGCCTGAAATGCTCATTTACATTTCTTTTTGTTCTATATTGCTACTTATTGTCTTATTGTTGTGGTTATTATTATTGCAGTTTAACTTTGCACTTCACCACTTACTAAAAAGTAATCCCAGCAAATAGCCTGAGGAATTCTATCTTAGCAAGTTTTCTTTACAACAGACATTGTAATAAAATGCTATATTTTGTGGAGAAGCATGCTAAATTTCATGTATCAGCAATACTCTCCATTCTTTAATTTATGCCAAGTATTTCCTGTTATCAGGAGCAATGTTTCTCCTTGTTCTTTTTTTTGGAAAAAATGAGGGAAAAACAAAACAAAACAAAACAAAAAAAATGCCCTGAGTGAGCATAACATTGCTTTCCTATCATTTTTCCTCCAATCTCCACATACATGTAACACTGGACCAAACATTATCCTCACAAACAACTTTCGTAGTTAGGACAGCAGTCTTTATGCAAAGACATTAGATGACTCATAGATGATATATTTTGTTTTTCAAAAATATTTTTAAATATTAAAAATGAGAGTTAAAGACAGTGCAGTGGACTTAGAGACTGACTGATAATGTTAAAAACATTTAATTTTTTTAAAATGTTTGCTGTATTTATTCATTGCTTTAGCTTCCTTTTGCTAAGGGCACGCTTACTTAAAAAAACCCAGTCAAATAAAGGAAGTACTATAATTTAAGTGCCTTTTGAGGACACATCTTTCCCCTTTGTGGCATGTACTTTTCTCTCCTCTATACATTTCTGATGTTATCAAATTTGAATACAATTATAGATATAAATGAATTGCTTTAGGTTATATTTATTACCAGTTTTAGTGCATGTAAATGATTTTTTTTTTCCGAAATCGGTTATTGAGACTTTAGATTAATTTGAAACTCACCCTTCACAGAATCAATAGTTAGTGACTTTCTCAATCTCTCATATAGAGTATATTCTTTCCACCACTACTTTGGAGGTAATATATGCCACTAATATCAATAACTAGGTTCTGAAGATAAGATAGAGCATTTCCTCCTACAAGAGTCTGGAAAAATGCACACAAATCCCTTTGAAATTTCTCAGTACACAACACTCCTGATACAAACACATCTTTATCTATTTTGTTGTTGTTTCAAGTCTTCAGTCAATGCTTACAAGTATTTAAAATTATTATTTCTCAGAATGACTGAATTGCATTAAAGTAATTCCTGTTTACTGAAACAAAAATGTGATATCAGATGCTTGAGAACTAAGATGTAACAGTGAACCAAATCCTCTTTCATTTCTTCAGCTTTGCTATGAAGAAGGTAACAGCTGGGGTTCCCATATAAGATAACAGCTGCATTTATGACTAGAAAATTTGTCATCAATTCTTTATTGCAATTTAACTTTCAGGAAAATTATTTTACAAAAAGTCCAGCATTTATAAAATCATGTTGTTCTGTGCCTAATCCTATGCTACAAAAAAGCCAAAATAAACCAAACAAAAAGAAAGAAAATATCTTTAGACTATTGCAAAGAAATTAGAACTCATCTTCTCAATAAATCAATCTTTGAAATTGTCACCACCATTTGATATTTGATTTCTCAGTAACTTAAAAATTTGATTTTCTTATTCTCCATTTAATATTCAGAAATAACAGCTATCTGCTGAAACACATGTTCAGATAGCTTCAACAGGGATAAGCATTCATCTTTTAGGAACATACTATACCACATTTTTATATATTTAAAGATAGGGAAAGGAAATATCTCCTGTAATTCTGAAAATCTTTCAGCAGATAAGGAAAATGATTTGAAACATCTTGTTTCACAGTCTTCAAGGTACAATGATGAATTATCGATAATGTATTTTGCTGTATCATACAGTCAATAAGTTGGGCAATTAGCTGGAACTCACATTCATTTTACACTCACTAGTAATCACAGTGGTGTCTCCTAAAGTTAACACCAGCATCACCATCTGTATCATTATTAAAATTCATATCAATTGTTTTCAGGTCTCCTTACTTTCTCAAGTATTTCTAATACAATTTTAATTTCTATTTTGACGATAATCAGAGAGCTAGCTGATTGTTCTCCTATGACTTTGTAGTAACATTCAACTTTTGGAAACATTTTGGAATTTCTATGGTTTGAGATATTAGTGCTTGTAGTGAGAACACCTGTGGAAGATGTGGCGAGGAGTCAGTGACTGGCAGAGCACGTGGTGGCAGGCCCAGCGGGTAAACTGCACACTGACCAGATTCCCATCAGGGCCAGGCATGCGTATTGCATTTCTCAACAGCATCTAGCTGCTTCCCAGGCAGTAGCTGCTCCAGGTTAGCACAGCTGAGATAAGGGAATAGTTCCAGCAGATTTAAGGGCTCTTATGAACAACGAGTCGAGTCCTGCCTGGGCATCTGACCTGTGTGTCCAACTCATGCCTCCAGCAGCCTCCGGTTGGCGACCTCTCCTCACGGTTCCCAGGGCTCCCCGTGCAGCTTGTAGTGAAAGTCCTTTATTAAACCTACCCAGTTTAACTGTTTATGAACCTTGAGTGTCTCTCTCTGACGATATTTGACCCTTTCTTGCCCGCGTTGTGGTCACAGTGCCATAGAGAAAAATAAGCCTATTTTCAATTGACACTTAATTGTCTCTTCAGTCACACATGAAGCTTTAGTGTTACCAGGCGGTTTCACTTCAGCTATGAGTGAATTTTGGAAAGCAGTATTATTAAATTTGCTGTTATAATCAAATGATCTGTGTGAATGATTATGGGTAAAGCACATTTGTTCTTTCCTCTGCAGTCTGGTTTGGTGTGTGTTTTCACATTTGTTTTCTATAAACCATTCTAAAGCTTCTTATTCCTAGACCCTATATTAAAATGATTCTTGTTTTGTTTCACCCCAGTTGCATGCTGTCTTAAAGCTGACAATCTATCATGAGTAACTGAGAAACTTTTGCCTCATAAACCACAGCATATTTGGACATCCATTGCTATCTTTATTCATCCATATAAAAACATTTATCTGTTCTGTCGTGGGAGTGCAAAACCACTTCTTTACTCAGTGTTTCTTGCTTTGTCAGAGTCATTTTCAGACTAAAGATGTAACCAACTATGAACTATGCATTCCCATAAACATTAATTAAATTTGATTTTAGATAGCTATCACTATGTCTGTTCTGCATATTATATTTATGCTTTGACGTCTGGGCCCCAGAGAGTCCATCTTGTAATACAAAATACTGTTTAGGCATCAGAAATTTGACTACATACAACTATCCATGCCACAGTTCCTGCAGGTAGACTAATCTGTTCTTAAGATACTTTCCAAATTTGCCTTTTTGCATTGCAGGGGTTGCTGAAGTACAAAATTTATAAAAACAAGTAGAATCCTTTTGGTTTAAAGCTACCATAAAAATATTAGTGTTGTCTGACACTACATTAAGTTCAGTACACTAGTCAACCTGGGGAAATAAAACAGCCTTAAGCTAAGATGAATGAGAGAGCTGATCATTCAGAAGCTCCCCCAGGGAATAAGTGCTCTTAATTCTTTGTTTAGTGATTTCCAGCTCTTTCTGTCACTGACCAAATCTCTCAGCATTCAAGCAGAACTCTCAGTACTGGATCTTAGACAATTTTTGATAAAGTCTCAATAATAACCTCCATTCTCCTCTGAAATTTGCACTCAGTTCTCCTCTAAACTTTAAAGGCCCATTTTCGCTGGCCAACAATCTTTCTACAGCTCCTCAAAACACTACAAAAACAAAACACAGTAAAGTTCCTAGGGACCACAGTCAGAGTGTTAAGCATGAATAAAAGTTTTCAGAGATCTCTAATAAGGCTTCTAGGGAGAAATTCCAAACACCACTGACTGCTTTGTTTCAAAACTCCAGACTGTAAACAGTACTCAGAGGTCCTTTGAAATACAACTAATTAATGCCTACTTATGACAATCATTTATTTCACATACTCCAAAAAGTATATTTAGTAGAACTTTCTTTTTACATTTGACATTCACTTATCCAGATTGTGAACACAAACACTTTGATTTTCTTCCTGACCTTACAGACAAAGTCTCAGGTATTCATAATTTTTTATTTCATCTGTGGAATTCAATCTAGCCTCAAGATAATCTGAAAGGAAGAAAAATGTTCTCTCTCTTTTTAGACTAGTGGTTAGTTTATATGGCTGTGATTTAACATGTATTTTTCTCAATAAGAAAGCCAGCTTACACTTTTTGTGTGTTTCCCCTCAAAATGGGGAAGCCTAATTGTTCATTTGTACTTCTTCACCACCTTTTTCTCCATGTTGACAAAACTGTTTGTTGAATTCCATAGTGAATTGTATTCATGAATTTATTCAGGTTAATTATAAGCCTTTTTTGTATAGAAGAGGATCACATAAGAAATTTTACCACTGAGAAAACTGTCAGTAGAGGCAATGCTTAGGTATCTTCAGCTGGATTTTATCTCTTAAAACAAATCTCTGTATACCTTCAGTTTCAGCCATCGATTCTATCTTTCCTGTAATTATGTGTTACATAAATGAAATATGTGATGTTCCTCAAAATAAATGGAAGGAGAAGGAAGATGGCTACCTTTAGAGGCAAGTAGCCCTAGTTCATCTCAAGATACTTTTAATTCTCTATTTGGGAAATGCTGAACTGCATCATAAATATATCATATATGATCTATATTTAGCCTCAAATAATGTGCATTGTATCAAAAATGGTACTATGAAAGAAGATGATTAATTTTTAAGCTTTAGTCTAGTAAGTATAATTGAATTTAAAACATTTCCTTTATACTCAGATAAGACCAACTAATTGCTTTTGTTAGATTTTTTATGCCTTAATGATATGTACAAATACGTACAGAGTAATCAAGCAGATGTTATTAGCCAATAAAAAAAATCACACTTTCATTTTTCATATTTTTTCTTTACTAAATAGAAATGAATTTTCATCTCCAAACACTTTAAGACCTAATTCTTCTTCAGAGGGTTCATAGTGAAGAGGATCAAAGGCATAGAATGACTCCTGTAAAAAGAAATATCAAGTTAGCTAGTATTCCTGACAGGAATTTGAGAAGAGGGATAATTTAAATGGAGATGTGAGAAAAAAAAAATCATAGTATTGCAGGGAAAGTATGACAGATATGAAAGAATTCTAAAATTACGAGTGATGTGAATAAGATGGTTTGAAACTGATTGCTCACTCTTTCCATACAAGAACTAGGAGGCGTCAGATGAAGTTAGTAGAAAACAGACTCAAAACAACCAAAAATAAATGGTTCATATCAAGAAACTATGGAACTCCTCACCTGAAGATGTACGGAATGCTGAAAGTCCCCATAAGTAAAGAAAGTGAACAAATTCACAGAAGACAAATCTCCTGAAGATTACTAGTATATGAAATATACTGGCCATCTGTATGCCATCTGATGTAGGCCACTGCTAGAGACAGGATACTATCAAACTATATCTTTGGTGTAAGTGATTTTGGTCATTTTTATGTTCTTAGAATTTCTGTGCTGCAGCTGTGTGAAAGCACAATCAAGCTCCTACCTGTTAACATTTAGAGTTTCTTTTAATTCAGATCACACAGGGTTTTTGTTGCGTGAGCATCATAGCAACTCCTCCTTAACTGCAATTTTGGATTATTCTTTAAAAGATTTGTTCTTATTTGGGATAAAATTTCAAGTTTTTGAACTATTTTGAACCATAATACAGTGACTCATCTCAGGTCTAACCATGGAAACTATTCTTCCTTCTCCTGTACTAGGTCCATAACCATTGCTGTAGGTCTTATTTGTTTTCCAACTTCAAATACCGGCTACAGAAATTTAGTCCCCTCTTTTTATACCATATTGAGCTGTTTGGAGTGACTCTCAGAGCTTAACATTGTCAGCAAAACATAGTAATTTGCAAAATTTTTGAATATTCTAATCAATGTATACCATGAATCTCACTTTTACATCCTGACATCTCAGTACTTGTCCTCAGATATGGACAAAAACTGTATGTATTCACACACTTTAGAGAAAGATTACCTGTGAAGTGATGCTCCTGCCTTTCATGCCTGCAAAGGAATTAGACAGACTCTACCCCTTTAAACATTCACTTCCTTCCAAAAGAAGTTTAAAGGAGCAATAACAATAGTTATGGGATTGTCGGTATGATTTTTTTAATGTCTGATAATGATTTCTCCAGGGATACTATGAAAGCTTTTGCTTTAGCAGGCTGCTCTAATATAAAAAGCCTACATCCCGCCTGTGTATTATTATAATGTAGTGGTTATTAAAGCTGCTTTAGTGTTTTGGATCCAGGATGGATTTTGTGACCTGAGGTTATTAGTTTTTCCCTCATTTATAATAATGATGCAGTGTAATTTTAAATGGAAACAGCAAACAATCAATATTTACAACAAGCAGCAACTGCATGAAAAAAGATACTGCATCACCTAAGGCATGGTCGTAATCCATGCTTTTCATCATTTGTACAATACTTGTACACAAGAGTTTAAATCATGTTGTACTTCAAATCTTGTAATCTTGAGGGTCACATAGGAAAAGGCTTGTCAGATTATAGGATTAATATTTTACTATTCATCACCTGGATGGCTTAGACCACTAGAATATTAATATGCATTCTACTAGGCCAGATTTGGTAGACATTCATATTGTGACAAACATGAGAAGAGGAATCAGAGCTGACAATAATGAACGCCATAGCAAGCAGATGCAGCTGCTGAGTAACAAGCAGCCAAATATAATGAATTAATGTTCCATATGCCACAGAACTCTTTCAAGAAGACTTGGGAGCTTAGTATCATCCTATTGAACCCAGATACAAAGAAGTCAAACTTTGATGTTGAAATGTCTTAATTGCTTCCGCTGGGAATAGACAGAACTGGGCAAATCCTGGTGAACAGGTTTACTACAGGCTGTTCGAAAAAGAAGCAGCATGATCAGAGGTTTTGCATTATGCTAGATGATTGTGGATTCTGACTGATTCCAATTCAGGAGTATGTTTGCTGTGAGATAAACCGTTTATCTGAGCATTGAGTTATGTGAAAGGCACAAAAGAGAGACAGACCTGCAACCAGGGCATTTGTAATGCCTATAATATTGTTTTAATAAATTGTACCATATGATCCACTTCAAATATGTTTAATATTGCAGAGTGAGCCATAGCTCAGCTGCCTGGTCAGAAAGAAAAATCTGAATTTGCCTGAGAGACCTAGAAGTTTGCATTATATTCAGGAAATAGACAGCAATTTATCACCATAAATTAATTCCAGACTTGCTAGCAGGCCCTAGGGAGAGCCGAAAACCACATTGCCTTTAATAACTACCAGAAAGAAGGCGGCATTCCTCTTAAGGAAATTGTAACTGGGCTCATGAGTTTCAGCGAGCCAGTTTTGAGGAGTGTATCTATTTTAAGTGGACTATAATCTCCAAATACGTTTGATTCTATCATACCAAATTTTCTTAGAGGCTAATAGTAAACTACAGTAAACTGCTCCCTGTTTTCATTCATATGTCTACGCTAGCAAATGAATCAGAGCAGGGCATGTGTCTGAGCATGCCTTTATACTGTCAAGCTGTTAGCCCAGTTTCTGTTCTGCTTCAGACTGGGCCAGCTGATTCTTTTGTGGGTATGGTTCAGGAGACAGCATGTGCCAAGGACCATCTCTAGTCATCTACGTGGATGCAGCCTCCCTGTTCTGCAGTGTAAGACTATTCAGCTGTGTGGACACAAGTCACATCATGCCATTCAGCCTCAAGGCAAGAGAATGGCCCTTTAAACTTTTATTTTATTAAAGTAGACATAGTCCATGTGAACAAAGTCCATTTTAACTGCATAAATTTCCACCATCAAGAGGAAAGCACAGGCTAGGTAGCCTGTTCATGTCAAGTATCATTTCTAAGAGCATTTTAATTATTTCTATCCTGAACTAACTGGCAATGTTGTAGTGAAGTAAAAGGATGGACTCTTCCATATACCGTCATCTCAGTGTTCTGGGGCTCTCTTTTTTGCACTCTATCAGTATTGCCTATCTAATTCTCTATCTCCTTCTCTGCACACCTGGAAGATTAATTACTTACTACAGGCATCATACTTTTCAAGAACCTGCCACTGCATATAATGCCTGACTATTCACTGTAATAGTTAAGAGAATTTCTAGCACAATCATCTAAAGGTTTTTCAACTCTGTCTCTGCATGTTCTTCCCACTGTGGTTCATATTGAACAAAAATGCTTGTTTCTGCCAAATAAAGCCCTGATATACCTGTGCCATTGGTTGCTGATCATGAGCAGCTGCAGATGCATGCCATTGTTGCAGTTGCTGCACAGAAGGAAATTAAAATAATAAATTGTTCTTACAGTACTGAGCTATAAATGGTGACCAGGACCATGGTGTGCCAAAATACCAGGCCTGGGACAGTGGCTAGTCTCAAGTACAGATGATGGTATTCCCCAAGAGATCTGTGCAAAATATCAGTGTAATTTTACAAGCCTGTCATTCCCCAATGCCCAGCCTGAGCAAGCAATGGCCATGCAATGAGATACAGGACAACGTATTTATAGTTCCACCACCAGAAAGTTGGTTCTAGTGTGTTCTCATTAACTTGCTGATGTTCATTTGAAATGTGATTGCCTACCCATGTGTGAACTGGTTCACAGTGATATTAACAGGCAATCCAAAAATGAGCAAATCCAACATTAATGATCAAAATTGAGAAACTTTTAATTCCTCTTGGAATGTCGGATGCAGTAATATGTCCAGCTCATGTGGAAATCAAAAAAAAAAAAAAAAAATACCAGTAAGTACCACTTGCCTTTGAAAATCTATCTTGCTGTGAATAGAAAAGCCTAAATTCATTTTATTTTGTTCCTATTTATATTTCCCCGTATATTGACAGTAGCACATATTTCTATCATGCTAACTGCAGAGTTCTCTGTGTTCTCATAGGATCAGACTAACTTGAACCCTACAGTCACAGCAAAGTAAAATTAAGGAAGTTACAATGAGCTCTGGTTGATGAGACCTGAGTTTGATGGTATTCCATCTCCATTATCTTGTCATGCCTTATTCTGTAAGAAAATATTCATACCAAATTTCTTTGAGCTGTATTTGAGCACATTTTGTCTTCACTGATTTTTAACCTCCTTAAGAGGGAAAGAAAAAGAATGTGGTTAAACATTGTTTCTTTGCCTTTTGAATTTATCCTAATCCCAAATATCTCAGCAAACATTGAAATGCTGGTACTGGCTAATGTTACACTCACTTAAAGTATCACTTTTAGTACCACAATTGTGTCCTTCTTAAATATTGCAAATTATTTAAATTAACTTGTCGTCATTACCTTTTTTACAATTCTAATTCAATGATTAGTTTTCATAGTGCTGTGGCCATATCTATAGCTGGAAGAAATATGTTTTGTGCTTAAATATCATCACACTAATGCTCCTTAAGTTCAGGAAATTTATCTTCCCAGTGTGAAATTCATCTCTGTACTACTTAAATTTTGCTTGCAGTAAAAGCTTATTTTAACTTGCTCTTCTGATATCCTAAGCACTGCTGTAAATTTAAAAATATATAAACTATGTGCTTTTTAAAGCTTCTGTGTCTATGTGAAAAAGAAAAAGAGAATGAGCACAGGTGGCAAACTACACCTTGCAAGTTCATAAAAATACAGCAAAAATTGATGTGTGAACTAGTGGATAGAGGACAGTGCTGGAATTTAGGAAACCCAAGTATTACGCCCAGTGCTGTCAGCGACTCATCCTGTGAACTTCAATGGCCCACTCAGTTTGAAAAGTTGTTCAACCTTTCACTGTTGCTTCCCTATCTTCAAAGTAAAGATAATGATACTTCACAAAATAGTTGGTGAACTACACCTCTCCATCTGCTGAGAATACCTTGCTATTCACAGATGAAACACATGAATCTTTTTACAGTTTGTTACTGATCTTTTGTCATTCTCCTTAGGTATGTGAAAAGTAAAATGCCCTTTTCAGCTGGGTGCAGGAGAACTCGATCCATCAATTTGCAATGAAAGAACAATTGCCTAGCTTGGAGATATTTCTGTCCGTTCTGAAAAAATTAATCTCATCTTTACTGAGGTGCTTTTTCCTTCATGGTGATAGAATTCTATTCTGGTGATAGAATTTATTTCTCTTTTCCTCCACCTGAATGTCTGAAAACTCCAAAGCCATGGCTCTTTTGTGATCTAACAGATTCTGATTTCTTTGTGCACACGGGCACTGCTACAGCAAGAATTGTGAAAAATACATTTCTTCTGAATACCTCATTGTCAGGCCCTGCCCAGCCTCCCCTGCAGTCTACCCAATCCCTGTCCATGACCCAGGATCCATTTCAGCTCAGCCAGGAGCTGTCAGTCCCTGCAGGAGCTACGATGTGTGTGTGTGTGTCTGGTCCTGTCTCCTGATTGAGCTTCTTGCACAGATCCAGATCTGTGGACCGTCATGTCTGATGGTCTCTGGGCTCTCAGTGGACCCAGTTCCCACCACTGACCTGGTCCAGCTCAGGTTTCTATGGGATGTCACTGCACTGCCTGTGCTTTGGTCATTTGCAGTTCTGGAATATTTTTCCTATTGAAGCATCCATGTACTTGCTGTTCATGCTACTTGTACATTGACTTCAGGGGTGTACCAGCAGAGCTAGAGATACTGGATTTGATTCCCATGAGGACAGCAGGAAATTCTACGTATGAAGTACAGTTACCTAAGCTTAGACACTGAGAGACTCCTGAGAGGGCCTAGCTTGACCTAGTCACATACTTGTGCCAAGTATGTCAGAGGCTTTGTACAAGACCCATTACATTACGGAGAAGTAGCTGAAGAGCTAGTGAGATGCATCTCAATTGGCAAAAGATGTCTATGTTTAAGGAACTGAATTTCAGAGTGTGTGTCTCTCACTGTCTGGACAGATACTCTAATCTTCTAGCATTGCATAAAATGAGACACAGCTTAGTTCATTAAAGGAACAACATAGATGCCTACTTCAGAGAATCCAGAACTGTGAATCCTGTGTTGGTAGAGGCATAAAACTACTAGAACTTAGTGTAATTTAAAGCATGTTCTTTTTTTCAACATTTTTCTTTGTACTGTACCTGGGCACTTAAATTTTCATGAGTGCTTTAGAGGGGAGATGGATGCAATTTAGCCCTTCTGGATCTTCCCACAGCACATCTCAGTTGAAATCCATATCTTATTCTCATTACCTCTTCCTCTTTCAAAGAATTTAATAAACTCAAAATATTTGAGTAAGACACACACTTATTGCACAGAGGAACGTAGCTATGGAAGATATCTTTCGGCAGAGTAAAATCCTCTGTTTCTTAGGCATTTATTTTTTCATCCCTATCCCATTTTACATTGAGAATTACATTGCATTTCATAAAAGCAAAGGATTGTAAAAATCCTCCAGGATTCTTTATTGTCACAAGAAACTACCTCATTTCTTTTCACAGGATGATGAAACTCCATAAAAATACTATTGAAGGTTCTGTTATGGAGATTTCTTCTACCCTCCTTTTTTTCTCTCTTTTTTTCTTTTTTTCTCTCTTTTTTGTAATTCTTATGCCTCCTGGCAGATATTGTTCACTGCTTTCAAGCACACGATTCAGAGCTTCTCATTCACATCTGCCATCTTATTCATAGGAAGGTTATATGCTTTACTCTCTGACTTTTTCCGGTTTTCTGTCACTACTAATGCCCTTTTCTCTTACAGTTTATTTCCATTATATATTTGTATAACAATAAAACAATGAATCACAGAATCACAGAAAGGTTGTGGTTGGAAGAGACCTCTGGAGATCATCTAGTCCAACCTCCCTGCTCAAGCAGGGTCACCTAGAGCATGGTAGACAGGGTTGCATCCAGGCGGGCCTTGAAGATCTCCAGAGAAGGAGACTCCACAACCTCTCCGGACAACCTGTGCCAGTGCTCTGTCACTGACAGTAAAGAAATTTTTGCTCACATTCAGGTGGAACTTCCTGTGTTTCAGTTTGTGCCCATTGCCTCTTGTCCTGTCCCCTGGCACCACCAAAAAGAGTCTGGCCCCATTCTCTTGACGCCTTTCATTTGCAAACATCAGTAAGATCCCCTCTCAGTCTTCTCTTCTCCAGGCTGAACAGACCCAGCTCTCACAGCCGTTCCTCATAAGAGAGACACTCCAGCCCTCTGATCATCTTTGTAGCCCTCTGCTGGACTCTCTCCAGTAGCTCCATGTCTCTCTTGTACTGGGCAGCCTAGAATTTGACACAGTACTCCAGATGAGGCCTCACCAGAGCTGAGTAGAGGAGGAGGATCACCTCCCTCGACCTGCTTACAAGATTCTTCCTAATTCACCCCAGGATTGGCCACAAGCACACATGGATGGTTCATGGTTAACTTGTTGTCCACCAGAATTCCCAAGTCCTTCTCCACAGAGCTGTTTTCCAGCAGGTCAGTCCCCTGTGCTGGTGCATCGGATTATTCCTCCCTAGGGGTAGGACCCTGCACTTACCTTTGTTGAACTTCATGATGTTCTTCTCCACCAACTCTCTAGCCTGTCCAGGTCTCTCTGAATGGCAGCACAGCCCTCTGGTGTATCAGCAACTCCTCCCAGTTTTGGAGGCTACTCCTAGCCTTTGCCCAAGTGAGCTAAACAAGCTGAACTTTTCTGGGACATATCTCCTCAAAGCACCCTTCCTATACTCTATTTTCTGAGCACATCAGATGTGACACAACCCCCCACCAAAGGTTGCACTTGTGGACTGTGTTATAGTAAGTTACATATTCTACATAAGTTATGCTCCCTCTGCACCAGAACTGGACCATACATGGCTCAGAGGAGCTCATTCTGTGACGGCCATTGCTGTAGACATGTTTGTAGTTTCTGTAGCATCCATAACCATTCCTGTGCTCTGTCTGTCACTCATCACATCCCCAGAATTTCATTTGTCCGTTTCACATTAGTGGCTTGTAACCATCCTGTAACTAGCAGTAGTTTAGTCTCAACATTCTTTTGTGAGATTTTAAAACAGATATCTTCTTTAACCTAAAATCTTTTGTACAAAGTTTGTCTTACCTGGAAAGCATTTCAGTCATCCACAGAATCAGTATATGTATTTGTTTGCACATAAATTATAATAATCCCTAATTACAGCTAAGTGACATATTATTGATCATTTTACTATATTGTAAAAAAACAATTTTCTGAAAACCAGCATAAGAGAATTTTATTTCAGTAAATGGATTATGATTTATTCTAATATTAGAAATGCAATTTCACGTAAATTAAAATGCTATATAGAAAGTAGTTGTCAAAATAAATTGTGACCAATATCTATTCTAAAAAATTAAAATAACTATAAAAATTGTGTTTATAAATAATATATATTCTGTTTCTCAGTGATTTTCCATATTTTAAAGAGAAAATATCTGAATTCCATCATCTTATGATGAAGAAATAGAAAGTCAGAATGGGAAGCAGAATTTGTTAAGCAGAGATTTACCATCTATTTTGAGAATCAGTCTAGATCTGAGTATGAACATGCATGCATATCTAAATCCTCTTTTAAAAATGTCATTTTGACTCTCTTTATAATTTAATTCCTGAACTTCATGATCGATATTTGTTTACTCTTTTGAGAAAGTAAATACTTCTTCAGTTAAAGTTATGTAATGCATTTGGTTATTTCTGAGAAGACCTAGCTTTAATGAGAAGCGCAAATCCCATGCTCACATATACTACATGTGTGTCAGCTGGTCTTTGAATAAGGTAATAATATTAAAATTTAAATGTTAATTGAGTGCTAAAATAAATGCCAGAGAACAGAAAGAATTTATATGAAAGGATAAGCAGCTAATAGAGTGGTTACTCCTATTGTTTCAAAACCCACAACAGAAAGAATTAGTCTGCAGGCTACATGTGTGAATAAATCTAATAATTCTAAAGTTTTAAACTAGATTAAGTATGATACTTTCATATTTTCAATCCATATGATACAGAGACTCATTAGGTCTTGTATATGTTGAAATTTCTGAGCAAATATCTTTGCAGAGAGAGTACTTACTGAGTCTAAGGAGAAAATGTGCAGAAAAAATATACTGGAGAGTAAATATCTAGGTCCTAGCACTGTAGCTGGATGTATATGAATGAGCACTGGTGTGGACTCCAGTCCATTGTTCCATGTAGGAGTGAGATTTTGCTTGTTTGCATATAACTGTATATTGATGTATATCTTGCAGCGCATCTGCAAGATATATCTAAATAAACCCAAGAGGTGTATGTGTGAATATTAAAAAAGCCGCTAGCAATTCCAACTCTGTGTATGACTAAGAGATCATATGTCACTGCTGCAAAATAACTACCATGAGCCTTAAAAAAAAAGAAAACAAAG
The DNA here is from genome assembly GCF_028389875.1 of Rhea pennata. Lineage (NCBI taxonomy): Eukaryota > Metazoa > Chordata > Aves > Rheiformes > Rheidae > Rhea > Rhea pennata. Next base: position 106,399,463 of record NC_084665.1, read on the forward strand.
TTGAAAGTAAATGTAATTGCACTGAAGAATATTCACAGAAACAGACTTTTTAAATGTGACTTATCTACAACATCTTCACATTTTAATTAGTATTTTAAAAGCTTTTTGGATGGATGAATAAATCTGAGTAAAAATTAAATGTTAAAATCAGCTCTAGGTAAGCACTGCTGAAACTGTTGGCAGCATAAACAGAACAATTCTCCACATCAGAATGTTCCTGTTGTTCATTCTGAAGAATTTTTTGGTAATGTATTTTATAAAAAATATATACTATATAAAATTATTTAAAATGTACTTATCATCTATACAAAATTGTATACAATCTTTTTAATAATATATATAAAATTTTGCTTTTCTAGTAAATGTACTAACTTGGGAATTTGAAGATGTAGAAGTAAAACTTTGTACTGATTTTGGTATCTCATTGAGTAAATGTTAAAGTAGGTAACATATTTTTGAATGCTACCTAGATAATATAATACTATATAACAAGATAATGTACTTTGTATAACAAACGTTTTCATTTTTATTTTCAAAATTTGTCCGTACAGATGGGTGAACTTCAGTCTTGTTTAACTCAGTTACACACTGAACAGTATAACCCTTTTTATTGTAGGGGATAATTTCTCATCCACAATGACATGACAAGATCAAAAACCTCAATAAAAGATTAACCCTACAGACCTGCAGTTGTGTTATTTCATCTGTGGATTTATATCCTAGAAATAGATCTTTTCCAAGAGAAATCGAGATTGCTACATAATCTTATAGCTTAAGTTGAAACCTGGGATGTTTTCCAAAGAATATTTAAAAATCTGCTTTCATAACAGCATGGAAATTTTAATATGAATGGATCCTCATGAAGATTTCTTATATAAAACTTCCACTGATCAATTTAACCTTATGAAAAAAATGAAACCATCATACAAGAAAAATTCTTAAATGAACTTCAGCTTTTATATTATGTTTCCTTCCTTAAAACATTTGTACATTTTATTTCCATCATTACTGAAACTGTGTGGGCTGGTGTGTAGTTCTCTCTTGCTATTAGATACAAAAACCTCTTTTCTTTTGTAGATGTTCTTTTCTTTTTCTTTTGAAAAGTTATTTTACTTTAAGTAGTAGGTTCAGATTCTTAGAAGAATATCACTTTTTGGTTTTCCTTCCATCTCTCTTGTGTGATGGTTAAGATATGAGAAAATTAAACTACTGTTTTCTTCAGAAGTTACTTCTGCCTTCTGCACTGGCTACTGCAAAAATTCTTGCTCTTTTTCGATGGCTTTGAAGAATTAGCTGTAAATACATTTGTTTTTCTCTGTAATTACCTTTTTGTTTTTAAAAATGTATTTTCTTGTAAATTTGATCTCAAGAAAATCATATCAGATTTAAATCACAATTATAAATCTTCTCTCATTTTTTTTCCTAAAAAGGAGGCTACTCTTCCTTCTTTGCTTCACTCACTTTTTTTTCGTAGTGTCAAAATATATGAAATATGAATACTCCTTCATATTTTTTATTCTTGTTTTATTTTTCCTGCTTCTTGTAGTCCTTTCTGAAAATGTTTGCTTTCTACAATCATTTAAATTATTCCATCAAATACTATTGTTAGCTCACGAAGAGTATTATAATGTCTGTACTTTCTTGTCAGATGTTTAAATGTCCTCACAGTTCTGTTATTTCTTCTTTACTGTCCATAATGTGAGTTTATATTTAAAAAAAAATAAATCAAAATGTTATTTTTGGGCAATAAATATTCTATTTTTAATACATTAATTTAATTCTACATTGTTTCTACTTATGCTGGTAAAATAATTTTATGAGCTTGTTCAAGCAATAAGCTAAAAGTATGGACGGCACCATTCCTTAGCTAATTAAGAAATCAAAATTTCAACTAGTGTATTAGTTTATGTGTTAGAATACTGTTTTGGTGACGCATATGCCAGAACTCTATCAAATATCAGTATTATTCCTGCATAAAGAAAATGAAAAATCCTATGACAGTCAGCCACTTCTATCAGTGCTATAAGTGATTAGGAGCTTCCTAGTGGAAACAAAACATTCAAGAATAAAATTAATCAGAAAAGGGATATTTGAGAAATATTGTACTGCATGAGGTCTACAGCCTGTATAAGTCAGTTCCTGCTATGACATTTTGGCAGATTGTCAGCTAAAATTGCAGCTTCCTTAGGTGAAATAATATGGAAATTGACATTTAAAAGATAGAGTAAGTACAAAAAAGGATAGAATGAAGTGCTAAGGGTTTAGATCTTCAGTTTTGGTTCCAGGACCGATAGAGAATGAAGCTGTAGATTTGTCCAACCAATGATGAATAACAAAGTAGGTCTTTTCCTCATGTCAAAGACAGAGGAAAGTTAAACGGATAATGACGGCAGATAATGGATACAGTGACAGTGCACACAGATTGGAATGTAAATTCAGTTTCATACACAATCCAGAAATGAAGTTTTCCTAAACTAATCCCTCCTCTATCGAACAAGACAGTCTTTAAGGATCCATCTTTATAGAATTGAAATGCGATGTTAAGATCAGTACAGTTCCTCTTTCTAACTTTATGCACTCTATTAACCACAAAATTAAATGTGCCTTTTCAGAGGTATTGGTAACAAAATGACAAGTTAACTTCAAAATCATAAACTGTAAATATTTCTTTTCTGTTTGCTTGACTGAACACTTTTTAATTTTAAATTTGGAAAACCATTTTCATTCCCAATTGGAGTGATTTAGCATAATAAAATAGAGAAGAAAAAGAGAGAGAGGAGTTCTGATGAAGGATCAGAAGAAAACAATTATGTCTAAATATTTATATCCTACATAATTAAATCACAGCCCCAGGCAGCAATCAGTTAGTTGGAGGCAAAAATGGTATCTTATTGTATAGCCATAAGAGTATCAACAGAAAAACAAATTCAACACAAAAAGGAATGCAGAAGGTCTACCTCAATTGACCTGTAAATTGAACAATTATGAGGCAGCACATAACCTGGGACACTAAGAATTTAACTCCTCTTTATCAAATGATTATAAACCTCATATGACTTCTGAAATTCTTCATATGCACTAGATAAATCTCGCAGATTTTCAGAGGGTATTTCTGTCATTTTTGGCCTAAGAAAACAGAATCCCCAACATTTTTCTTCAAATATTCTTTAGGTAGAAGAATTAAAATAGCTTTGTTGCTTTCATATTTTCTGATGTGTTCAACAAGAGTTTTTCCTGTATCACAGAAGCGGGCAAAATAATTCATTAGTTTCTAAGGAAGCAAGAACAATAGAAAATGAAAACATTTAGGAAGCTCAAAATTCAATAATTTTGCTAGATAAAAGAATAAATTAACAAGCTGATTTTAAAAGTGTATCTCCATTTTACATATCAAAACAGTGACACCTGGTGAAGTTCAGGGACTCAGAGCAAACAAGACATAAGAGAGTCCTAGATCACACACCCAGGTAACATAATTCTGCTCCTTCAAGTCAAGCGAGTCTGTGTCACCTCTCCAAATCTCTTTGTACCTTCAGTCCAATCTACCATCACTACTTCTGTCTATCTGGATGGTGTTTCAGAGACATAGCCCCCATTAAGTAACCTTCCTCTTTGCTAATCATGGAAGAAATCAAGCAGCTGCATACTCACCATCAGCTGAAACTGAGTCAGAGTCAAGTGCCATTAGTGAACAGCTGGCACTAAAAGCCAAGCTATTTTCGTATCTCTGCTAGTGAACATTAATGACATTCTCCCTTCACACTGCACTGTCATCGTAACTCTTTCTAAGAGCTTTGTTTTCATTGTGTGCACTGAACATTTCCTTTCACATCACCGCCTAATCTCCAAATACTTTATTGGATATTGTTAGCACGTTGCTTTTGCTTTACCGATAGCACAATATTATTCCTATGTCTAAGACTTTGCTTTTCATTTATTGCTTTAATCCTTCTGCTTTTGAGGGGGAAGCAGGAGAGGGTGGATTTTTGTTTTTATTTGATTGGTCTTTCTTTAATTTAGATGGTTCTCCTGATCACTAGATACCATCTTTGTCACTCTGAATATCAGTCTTCAGCATCACACTATTAAGCAATATATTTATTTGAGTTCCAGTCCCCTCAGGTTTCCATAGTAACTGTTGCTTACTACAAACCCTTGTAAACTGATCAAACAAAGCCATGGTATCTGTGAAAATCTGACTGGGGGAGGAAAAGACCCCATCTGAAGTTTACTTTGTTATTAAAAGGTGTTTAAGTAAATTCATGGAGGATGGTTCCACCTATCACTGTTTGATATTGTGATCCAGATACAACCTCCAGTTCTAAATTCCCCAAGTCAATGATTTCCAGAAGCTGGAAGTATCACTAAGGAAGATGTGTCCTGGGAAGGACTCTATATCTGTGTGTGCAGGTCCAAGTACCACAACTGAAGTGTGGATCATGGGTCAGAGGGACTGAGGTGCCTGCAACTGAAGAGACCAGATTGGTGTGTATGATATGGATGCATCTGTATCAGTGTGGGTAAACTAGCAAGTATCAAATTGGACTAGCAGTTAAACAGAAGAGGTTTGAGAGGCAGGTATTGGAGAGGCCATAAGTCTGGGCTGGATAATGGAGGGACCAGCAGGTCTGACAGCTGGCTACTGGAGGGGCAAGGGGTCCAAGCCAGGTACTGGAGATGCTGCGGGTCTGGGGATCAGCTACTGGTAAGTTCATAGCAGCTGCTGGAGAGATCCATTTGCATATGTGCACATTTGTATGTGAAGCAACTGGGAGATCTGGAGATCTGGGAGCTGGCTACTGTATAGACTGTGTGTCTCAGGCCAGTTACTGGAGGAATCCATAATGTATATATGTATATACCTGTATATATATGTATAAACATATGTATGTGCGTATACACATACATACATATGGTTATATATATATATACATATATGTATACATATATATGTATGTATTTTCCACTTTCAGGACTTTCGTCCTGGTCAGTTAGAGAGGTGGAGAGTTAGTGCACGTTATGTTGTGCGAGTGCAGTGATTTCTGCCTTTGTTGTTCAGTACAGCCAGCTATGTATATGTGTATTTATGCATATATATATACATATATGTATACACATACATGCACACACATATATCTATGTACATATGTATATATGTATTTTGTGGATATCTGCCTGTCATGAACATACATTCAGCCTCACTACTGGTTGAACTTGGTGGCATGGAGCTATGGCAGCCTCAGTTCTGTCAGATCTGGCAACTCCTAGCACTCAGGACCAGTGCTGAGGCTAATGGCATGCTTGGCCATGTCTCTATTACTATTGGCTCTTACCTTCAGTGCAGGTTGGCTGCATTAAAGCTGAGTTTGGGGAATAAACTCTGGTCTGGACTTGTCACCTCTGTCTGGAAAATGACTGAGAATGTACTAGTGGGCCAGTTCAGAAGTGTGCCTCGAACACTTATAACAGTATATCATTAAATTAGGCAATGTCAACAATCAAGTTTCAGTGTCTGGGCTTCTGCCCTGCAATTTTTAAAATACATTACCCTAAATATAGTCTTTATTGATGTCTCCCTAAATTGATAAGCTTTATTCAATTCCAACCTACCTAGTACTATGGTGGTGTGTTGTTGCACGTAATGCACTAATTGCTCCTAATCAGTTATTTATTTTTGAAGTTATTCTTTTTACATGGCAAATGTGCTCCCCTCACTGTTTCGGCTCTTAATCATTCATCTGTAATCTTGTTCATCAGTGGGAATGGTTCAATTAATGTCAAGGTAACACGATTGTAGGAACTACTTTCCTCCAGAAGCATAAGAGATAGAGAAGCTTCCACTTCCTCTTACAAATTGACTTTCTGAGTTATGATCTGTCCTGTTTGCAAAGAAAGAAGAAATGATGGAAAGGTTGTAACATGAAAGTCATCTGGAACTAGAGCCACCACCTGGCAGCTACACCTTTTACTCTGCAGTGGGAATCACAAGTCACAAATCACAAAAGTTGGCCTTTTTGGTAGCTATCCAAAATTTTAACAGATTTTTACTGTAATGGATTTTTCATGCCTCTAATTTGAACAATAAACCAAGATTTTCCACTTTGATTTCTCCAGGGACTACTTTCCTAGATAGCACTTAAAATTACGGTATTTCATCCTTTCGCATTCTAAGCCTATACTCCCTTGAATTCTAGGCCTTACACACATTTAAGTCCCAAGCAGAAGATTCTGCAGGTTCTCATCAGCCTTTGAAATCCCAGCAACGGCTACAGAGAAGTGAGTACCACTGATGGAGGTGGACATTCCTAGGGCAGGAATTCCCAGGTCTCAACTGTTACGTGACATAGGCCTAGGGATCCAGTTTCTACACTAGAATAGCACTGGGGAGTAGCAACGGCAGGCAGTATTAGATCATCCCTATCACACACACAGAAAAAAAGTAAAAAGAAAAAGGAGACTTGTGATAGCTTTTCATTTCAGCTATGTATTATTTTCCTTTGAAAATAAACTAGGTCAAGGTGAAACATACTTGAAGGACAGACAGAATTGTTGCCTTCTGAGCATCCTTTGGGGAAAAATAACCAGAGACTATAGGTTATTAGAGGAAAAGAAAGAGAGAAAGAAAGGCACAGTAAAAAGCTGGAACTCTGCAGCTCCTGAACAGCCTGTGAGCTGACTGGAGCAGACAGCCAGACCTCAGAGACAACGGAAAAATATTCTTAGGGAATAGAATGGACTGAGTAATTCCTTAAACCGCTGAGTGACTGCAAGCATTCAATGGGGAGAGGAGAATTTACAATCCCTATTTATTTCTACTCTTCTTTACCAGTTCACTTAGAGTGTTGCTACTTAAAAAGTTATTTGATTTGATTTGATTTTCTATTTCACCATATAGAGAAGTTGAAGACAGTTGCTTTCCAAGGTCTAGTCTATTCAAATTCTTGATACACACCTAGAAAGCAGAGTTTTTAGGTGAGAACACCATGGAACATTGCTAATGTCTTCACTGTTTTGATCCTGAGATTCTTACATCACTGGAAAATGTACTGGGGTTTGCAAGCTCAGTCAGTCCACCTTCATCCCCCAAGGTGATCCAGTCATCATCCACAAGTTCCCCAGCCACATTAGGAGGTGAATGAACCTAGAATCATTATGAAATCTCTCTTATATATTAGTGCTGTCTGTATCCAAGTTCAGGAACATAGTCAAAAACCCCATGAAGAGAATATGACGTGAACACCCTCTCCATATCAGATTGTGCATTACCATCCTTGGACAAGGATTTTGGACCTTTAGTGCCGAGCACAAGAACTCTCCCAGATGGTAGTGTGTTTGTGGAAGCATCAAGTTTGGAATACAGTGGTACACAGTATCTTTATTCTTAATACCAAATAATTTTCTACAGAAATACAATGATCTCCCTCTTTTCCAACTCAGCATCAGATCATATGCAATTTTGTTTGTGGGGACAAGAAAAGACAAGACTAGTGAACATAGCAGCTGAATATGTGATCTTAGGCTTTGCTCTGCCCCATGGCCTGACTCTAATGCATTAATGATGGAATGAAAGAAAATTTCAAAGCAAAAAACAAATGAGGAGACTGAAGGCATAAGTGGAGCCATTTTGTTATATAAAGTTAAAATTAAAGTCAAAGCTTAAGGAGTTTATTCTAAAAAGTAATCAAACTGAAAAATAAAATCAAGTGCCAAACCTTGACCACAAAGGAAGATGGCAATATTCACAACTACCACATGACATTAACCTTCTGCATAATAAAATATTGGTAAGTGTAAAGGGAATGTAAAGGCTGTGAGTTACCTACAAGGGGTGCAGTATAACACTAGAGTGAATTTACATTAGCAAAACCAACACAAAGGTGACATGAAGTTTGTAGTTCTTCTTTTTATCTGTTGCTATTGTGGATGAAAGAACAACTTCTCTTAAATGTCTCTGTGTCAGAAAGAGGGACATATGTAGTGGCATGACATGGCACCACTCAATAAGTTTCAAATATCAACACACAACTCCAATTTTGAAGGGAAAAGTTGATTCTGAAATGTTTATGGTAACACAGTAAGAATAATTTTCCTGAATATAGGTCAGATAAAGACAATTCCACATCATTCCCTCAACCAGCATGAAGCAAATGGTTCAGGAACTGCAGCTTTTCACTAGCTTGATATTACTTAGCCTGTGGGAAATAGGGCTTCAACACCTTCTGATTTTAGAAATTCTTTCCACCTTTTTTTTTTCACTTACATGCCAACATACAGAACTAATAAAAAAATTGCTTCAGATTTTGATAGTATTCTTTACCAAATAAAATGACATCAAAGGTAAAAACTTTTATTTTCCCCCCACTTATATTGAAGACTACCTCTAAGCTGTTTGGAAAGTATTTAAAATGAGTGCCAAATTAGGGGGGGGGGGGGGGAACACATAAAAAGCTTAAAGTCAAATGATTTGTTCTTCCACTAAGATCATTAAAAAGCTTGAATGAGACAATAACCAGAATCCCAAATTTCCCTGACTGTGTGTTCTTCCTATGGTATATCTTCTAGGAAGCAATCTAAAATTTAGAACTTGCTCATCCTTTTTGCTGAATTTCTTGACCTTCATCTGAGGAACGTAAACCACTTCTATGGATTATATCCTATAATTCTATTTAAAAAAATACAAAAATGCATTAATATTTGGGAGTTGGGTCAACTAGACTAGCAAAATGATCAAATAAGGAGAATAAAAAACAGGATTTTAAAACTTATAAACTCCCAGATAAGTCAAAGATAAATGAAAAGAATAATCTATATGCTATATATTTAAATGTCTGTCTTCTGTTTAGTATATTTTCCTTTGTGCAATTTTATCAAAAATCAAATAGGAAAAGCATCAAAAGTAATATGTGTCAACACATTAATCATTATCCAAATGAATAGAAAGTTGATGGTTTTGTATCTGTAAAATGCATGTTGCCATATTATCAAATATATTAGTAATGAAAGTTGCCTAGAGATTTTCTAATAACTACCAAGTTATAAAACAGAAATTCACTCTATTATCAACTGAATTTCCCATTCTGTTGGGTATAATATATGCAAGGAAGAGAACTGAGATTCTTGGAGTGTGACAAAAAGCTGAGAGTGAACACATATGTCATATATGACTTAACAGATCAAATTCTCTGTTTTGTTTTCTTCTACAGGAAATCATCATACTAGAACTCAATTAACTTCATTCTTGGAAGAAAATATGTTTTTATTTACAGTTCTAATAAGCAAAAATAACAGGTACACTATTTAGAAGAGACATAATATAATCAGTGCTTATCAGTTCACAGTAGAAGCAGTATAATCAAATCATCAATGTACTGAGCTTAAGTGTTAATCTCTGTACAGTTTCCTTCCATTTAGAATGAACAGCATTATGTTTCCTGCATCATTTGTTACATAGTAGCTAATTAAATTTGAAGAATTATGACCAGTCAAAATTAGTCAGAACTGTTTCATTCAATTTATAAATGTAAGGACAAAGATTCCATTAGAAAATAAAAAGATAATTATATCTGAAGATTTTTTCATATTGTGTTGCAAAGCTTTCTGAGCAAAGGTTTAGAGGAAAAGTGGGAAAGAAGGAGAGAAAGGCAGAAGAGTGAAGAGTTCAGAAGAAAAAAGAAGAAAAAATAATGTTTTATCTTAAAAACCTATAAGGACTACGAAATTCCAAGAGCTGTCAACAATGTTTAGAGTTCTGTAATTAGCAATAGATTCTAAATATAACCCTTAACAACAATCTACCATTTCTCTACCCAGATGGGCTGAATTCATAAAGCAAGAGAAGAAAGTGAACTATTTTAACTGTAGAGAAATAAAAAAAACAGACAGGCTATTATTCAATTTATTTTTTAGATCCTTCGGGTCCTATCTTGTCTGTTTACATAGTGATGTAAAAGAATATGATATGAAAAGAATTTTAGACTATTATTAATCCTATTTTACACGTTGAGAAAATAGATTAGGAAAGCAGGATCACATTCAGGCTGACATAATGGCTAAATGAGAAAACAGGTGAAGTAGTTGTGCAATTTTGCATATGTACTCCAGTTAAGTAAAAGAAAGATAGTAATGATAATCTTAATGTAGATTAAAAGGGTAAAATGGAAGGAGTTCAGAAATGCAGTGCATCACCCACCACTATTTCAGTTAGAAATTAAAGTTACAGACAAGGAGAGATTTTGTGCAATCTATATTCTTAAATTTTTGCACAGCCTATTCACATCCAGGTCAAATATTTGGGCTTTGTGCAAGTGGAATGAATTTCACCAAAATTGCTTAATCTGAAGATGTGAATCAGGTCTATAAATGGGGTACAGCTGAGAAACTTATGCCTTTTTAGTCTCAGTGATCTTTTCTCACTTAAAAGGAATGTTCACATGGGAAACTCATAACATAATTTACTGTGTGTGAGAAAGGCCCATGACATTGTATTGTATTGTGCAAGCACAGTATAATATCTGAAAGAGTGATAGAACAAAAATTATCTGTATTGTTAGGAATGAGAGCACAAATTACAACTCAGGCCCTTCCACTTCTCTACCTATTCTATCCAAAACTAAATTAACCTTCTACTTTTCAGTCTTCTGTGAAAATTTGTCTAGTGCAACGAATTGTCACTCAAGGAAACAGGATTTCTACAGGATGTTGTTGCCTGGTGCTGGAATCCTCACAGAAGTTACTGTGATTTTATGTATGAGAGAGAGATGAGATCCCATCTAGTAAATAAAATGTGCCAGACCTCTATTTTCAGGCAGTGGAAAGTCCTACAGCATAAAACAAACATGAGGTGAAAGCACAAGATAGTGCCTCGCTAGTTTTGTTACCAGAAAAGTCAGATTCAAGGAAAATTGCACTGTTAGACTCTGTAAGGCGCTCAGCTCAGTTCTCTGTGCATTGAAAGCTAACCCTATTTTAATGCTTTATGGTAGTCATAGCATTGACAAGGCCTGGTAGAGGTTATATAGGACTTGTACCTTTCTGGAGCAATAGCTGGAGGCCAGTCAGAATAACCTATGGCATCTTGGATAGCATAAGGAACCTATGTATGAACCAAGACCTACGTTTCTATCAGTATTTTAGGCAGAAGAAAATGGTGGAAGCAGGAACACTGGAAGGCAGGTGAGATGGCAAACACCAAGCTGAAGTTTGCAATTTTGTGTGAGATGGCGGAAGTAATGGATTTACATTGCAAAAGAAGATTAATGATAAACATTAGGAAAACTTTGTAATGGAAAGGGATTTATGAGGGAGAAATGTTTGTTAAGGAGGCTGTGGAATCTCACTGAGGATTTGTATGGGCACACTTCTCATGGTAATGGCTCAGCCTAACTTGAGGAAAGAGAATGCATTAGATGACCTCTGAAAGCCTTCTCCCTTCCTAAATTCACATTGTTTCCTGGTTGTCGTTAGAAAGAGGAGAGGAGAAACAGTGGCATACCTTTTCAAATCATTCTGTAATACTGATGAATACTGAGGTCTATCTAAATCATCAGAAGAAAGTGGCAAAACAGAATTATCTCTGCAAGAAATTAATATTTAACAATACTTTAAAATAAGTAAAAACTTCAGCAAGACCATATTTGAGCTATGAATTGTTTATGATATTAAGGATCAATATGCAACAGTTTGAACCTTGTACTTAAATGTTACTAGCATAATAACATGATAGCTTTCTATTATTGTTGTTGTTGTTGTTGTTGAATTCTATAGGAACTAATTAAAATTCCTGTAAAATTTTCAAGTATTGCTCACATGTGGATTTTGAAATACAATAAATAGTTTCAATTTCAGCTTAGTGAAAATTAAAATGCTGTTTGTCTTACTACTGCCTTCTATCTGGTTCTGTCAGTGAAACACAGTCCTATTCAATTCTTATTGTGAGACTGAAAAGTCTCTCAGGAATCTTGCTGTAAAAAAAAAAAAGATATTGAAGTGAGAAGGCTCATATGGTTATGTTAGAAATCACATGTAATTTTGAAATACATCACTCATTTTGCTCATGAAAAATTTTAGAATCACTCTTCTAATAAAATGATAGCTGTAAGGTTAGTCCATATGTCTTAGATGTATAGGTATAAGCAGAAATTGTAGATACACATAGTTCAGTGTACGGATTGAGCAATGCAATCTAATGCTCCTCTCTACAGATTTAGATCCATTCAAATTAATGAAAATATTTGAAAATTACTTTAGCGTGAGGTCAAAATCAGATGTCTTATATTTAGTTCAACTTATTTTAGCAAAGAATTATTTTCATCATTGTTATGTCTGAATACCTATGCCTGAATACCCATGCTATATATTGCATAGGAACCTTAAATGTATTGAGTTTTGACTTAAATATTTATGTCTGGAAAGCTCATGATTCATGACACAAGAAAGAAAATGAATGCAGCATTTTGAGGTTTGTGGGGGCATTTTGTTTTGTTTTGGTTTTTACTGTGTTATCACTAATACAACTTTCATTATTTCACTACTGGAGAATTACACATACATTTTTATCTGAGAGTATAAATTAATTTACCAGAACTATGTCCAAGAACAAATTTCTTTCCCTCTCATTGGAGTAGAAAACATTCAAAGCTAATCAGCCCCACAGATACTAGAATGATTAAATTTTTAACCCAGTATAGGTCTGTTTTTGCTGAAGAATGGATCTCCAAGGCTTAAAAAAGGTTTGAAGAGAGTAATGAGCTATTAGCAGGACAATTAGCAGAATTTCAATTACCCAAATTGTCCATTCTTCATGACAAGGAAGAGGTTACCTTTGCTGGCCAAAGGCAATCTCCCTAGTCAAAGGAACAGCTGTCCAACAAGGAAGGTTAGCATCTCTACAGTTTTTGTAGATTTTGACAGTTCATATAACTTTAGTCAGCAATAGTTTTGAGAACTGTGACAACTGAGTTTTTTTATTCTGGGAGCTGTACAAAAAGAGATAAGCTGAAAGACGGAAGTATCTAAAAAAAAAAGAGAGAGAGAGAGAGAGAAAATGACAGAGAAATAAACAGTTGAAAGACAGTGCAAACACAGATATGGACTGCACAAGCATATAAATCATGTTTTTCACTAGTCTCTGCATATGGACTAAAAGCTTAGCTTGTCCTTATCTATAGGATAAAACTTGGATTACATTTGCTGTTGACTTGATATCTGCTTGCAGTGATGACAGGAACTGAGTTCCTGTTTTTCTCTGTTGCCTGTTCATTATTCTTTGTGTGAAGAAACATAAAAGCTTTTTTCAAAAATAATCACTGACTTTTTATAAAGATGATAGCTATTATTCTTTATATGACTGAGGCTAGATATCATCAAATTCAAAATGTTTTGTAGAATGGAAAACAAAGCAACTTGAAGAGGATTTTTTTTAATTTGATTTTCATAAAACTGTAAAACAGTACATAAGTATTGTGGAATTATTTATGAAAAGAAAGATTTTTTAAGTTGTATTTTAAACAGAATTGAAACAAAATATATTTTATTGAAAGACTGAGGGAGAAATAGCATCTCTGTTTTTACTGGCTTAGATTCCATGTTATAACATGCATTTACACAGCCAGACAGTCTCTCCTCATAAATAGGGCTGTTTGGGCCTCTCATGTCATTCTGTAAATAAATCTTTGTTGGCAGTGAAGTCAAATTCATCTGAAAACTCCATGTAGCACAGTTGCATTTCATCTAGTTGTCATGTTGCTGCTTCAAAAAATATTTCTTCATCATACAGCATAAGATTCTTTGATAGCTTTTGAACATCTGTCAAGTATAATTTTATTACTAGATATCTCCTTTGTCTGCCAAATTAGCTATTGATTCCCACTTAGTGGGAGCAATATATGAAATATCTCACACTCTTAGCTATGTATCATCAACAAAATCATCCACCCAGCTGGTCCCCTGTTGCCCATAGTCAATGATGAACAATTGAAATTCAGACCTGGACTTATATTAGTGGCAGAACATGTCAAATCACAAGACAGAAACAAATTTGGTGATGAAAGGGCAGGCCTTGCAGTGACAGTAAACATATACAAATAAAAAAAAAAATCAGCAGTAAACAGTGGGATTCTGCCTAATGAATGAGCAGGAATTTTTGAAGTGTAGGCGTATATTCAGAGGAGTAATAACAGGGAAAAAAAAGAAGAAATGTGGTGCACAAGAGACAAGTTGCATTCATATACAGAGCCAAGATACTAGGTATATAAAGGCAGGAACAGATACCAGAGCAAACCATAAGAATGACTACTGTAAAAGAGCTGAAAGCAAGAGTCATTCAAAAGTCAAATTAATAAGTACCTTTAAGGGGAAATCCAGACTATGACCCTCTGAAATCTCAACATCTCTTGGAAGAACAAACCAATTCTACATAGCAAAGATTTAACTAATTGGCTGAGTAAGCTAAGAAGTAAAACTTTTGGAAGCTAAACTAATGAGAGGGCCTGAGATTATTGAGATATGCATGTTATTGAGAGAGAAAAGCAGATAAAAGCAAGCATTAAGAAAGATCATTTTTAGTTTCTCTTTGTTGAGAACCAATTTATAAAAGATACATGCCAGAAGCAATCAAATGAAAGAGTAGAAAAACATAACTTTACATGGAGTTCATAGACCTATCTGGTTTTCCTCCATTAAACTATGACTTATATATATGCAGTTTTTATAAGAATGAGAAAATATCAAAGATACATATGAAATAATTGTTACTATTTAATCTCCAAATTATAAATACTGTGAAGAGCTTATAAGAATATCTTTGTGCAACATAAATAGCTATGCCTAAACTCTTATAGATCTATAATATACATATAATAACATACATATATACATATATTTAAGATATGCATGTACTATCATTGGAAAAAATCTGGGTGTTGTTGCTGTACATATAAACAGGCTCTAAAAATATAAATGCCCTATATAAATATAGCTTATTTAATTGCCTGTCTCACTCCACAGTAAGCAACTTCCTAAATATAAGCAAAGAGAGATAGGATAAAAGAAAGGTAGTTTAACTAATTAGTGAATGTTCCTTGACAGCAGATCCCAATTACTTCCTTAACCAATTACATTAGTTAAGGCCTGTGTCCATCCTGATGTCATCTATATGGGCACTGAAGACGTACTTATCTGAAAGTTCCATGTAACATGTCTGGATTTAATCTAATTGCCGTGTTTCTGCTTCAAAAATTATGTCTTCCTTCCAGGGTATAAGATTTCTTGAGAGCTCCCAACAGCTGTCATGTAAAATTTTATTAGATATTTACTTTGCCTGACAAATCAACTGTTCATTTTTGCTTTATAAGACCCGTGACTTCTATGAGGCTTTCATCCTGCTACAGCTGGTCCCAGCCATTGCTGGAAAGTCATAGCTGTCTAACTGCATAAGAAGGAGGAAGCAAATGAGCATACACTGCTCCTATAGTAGACAGTTCAGAGTTTCACAGGTTTTCCCAAGATTTTTCATGAGCAAGTTCCAGTTCCAAAATATGTTTCTCTTTGATCAGTTCCTTGTGATGTATTTTTGCTAGATACCTGCTAGCTGATGATACCAGCAGCAAGGCTTTCAGTCTCCTCCACCTCTTTCTGGTTAACATTGGTCAAAGGTGTGGGAAAATGATAGTAGAGAGTTTTCCTAATATCTCACATCCTAGAAATTTAAGCCTGGATTACAGACTCTTTGCTCCTGTAACTTTCTCTTTAACAACTCTGATAATTGTCAAGAATCTCCTCCTCTTTGCAACTTACTTCTCTCCTGAGCTGTAGAAAAAAAGTAATAGCAAATTAATCCTGTAGGTTATTCATCATGCTGCCTTTTGCTGACCTATTACTGTGAGGTTAATTCATCATACCTGGTAGAGATTGGGAGTTAGCCATATGGCATCATCCTTGTTCATGCCTAAAGCCAACCCAAACTTTCCCACTATGCACTGAAGCAATATTTTAATTGATGCTTTAATGCAGTATAAATTTATCAAACTAGGACCTAAACTTGATGTGAATTAAGGCAGTCGTATGCTGCTATAGGAGTAAACCATCACCCTTTCATTTGTTGCGCTGTAATTTGTAAAAATTTAGTATGATTTCATAACTAAAAATCACCTATCATCAAAAAAATAATTCAAGACGCATAGGTGAAAACACAATAGAATTATTTCTGTCACATAGCACAAAAAACTTTGCCCTTTCCAATCATTAATGACTTCCACTCGCTAATCACCAATGATAAGTCAAATGAGGACAATCAGGCGATCATACGTCCAGTATAAATCATTCACTTCAAACATTCCCTTTGACTTAGACTTCAGAAACTACCTCAAGGGATTTTATTTGAGTAATTGCTCTTACATCATTAGTTAATTAAAAATATATATTTTGTAGCTTATGATGTAAATCCTAAATTTAACAATCTGTTCTCTTACTTGTCCACCTTCAAGAGTTCAAACATAGTTTAAGCTGCTCAAATTAAAGGAGGAAAGTCATACCGTCAAGAAAAGGGTGCTGTCATATGGGCCAAACTTGGCTGTACTCATTCTGTCATTCTCTTTTCTCTTTCATAAAACAGCATAAGACTTTACAGTACAAAAGATTGTTCACAGAACATAGATTTTTATATATAAACTGACTAATGTCAGGAAAGTCAGAAATGAGATTTCCGCTCTCATCTGTTTCATTTCTGCCTTTTCCTTCATCTTTTCCCTCCAAACATATTTTTGCCCCTTAGTGCATTTAATACTGTTATAATAGAATTGACTCAATTTTATTTATAAGTTACATATCACTTATCAAGAGTTATATAACCCTTTTAATAAGGCAGTGATGCCTGTCTAGTTTAGATTATTATCCAGCAAACATGGAAACAATTTTATTTTTATTATTAGCACAAATTTCCATCAATAGCATTATACATAAAATGAAACACAAATAAGAACAATAACAGACCCAATTTACGGATTTTGCATACTTTAAAAGAGCGTACATGATGAAATAATGTTCAAAAGTATATGTAAAAAGAACATATGCTTATTGTATGTTTTATGAGCATAAATAAGAAGGGAAGTAAAAGCTTGGAAAGTAATATTTTCTGTAAAGATTTCACATGTTCTTAGATGTGACAGTTCCTTCACTTTGACATGAAATGTGGAGAAAGCTACAGTAATTATGAAGCTATGTGGATAAATACTGTCTTACAGAACTGAGGCCATTGCAAAATACATGAGAAAATAGAATGATTAAAGCAGAAATAATGAATTACGGAATGCAGATACTACACTGCAGTCTGGGTATTTAAATTATCCTTATTTCCAATGTCTTTCTCCTTTTGACAGTCTGCAATACAATTGAATCTCACTTTTTTCAATGAAATGTAAAAGGCAAATTGAACATTCTTTTAAGATGAAAGAAGGAAATGGAAGGCAAAAGAATTAATGATTAAATTTTCTTCTTCTTTTTTTTTCCTAATTTGTAATACCGCAAAACTTTACCAAACTGTTCCGTTGCTTCTGCTCACCAGATCTTTTCCCAGAAATGCCTCTGTGGAAATCAGTACAACGATATGCTACTATAAAAAAACCAAAATATGTTTTGTCTAAAGCCAAGGTATCAGTATCATGATTGTAACTCAGCGAAATATATTTCTCTATGACACATGGATAGACAATCTGACTAGCTGATTGAATGATCATTCCAGGCTTAATAAATCTATGTATGTTTTTTTTTTCATTTTCCCCTTTATTTTACAATCTGCTAAGCACTGAGCAATTTTCCAAAATAGTAGAATCATAGAATAATTCAGATTGGAAGGAACCTCTGGATAATTAAGGTTGGAAGGAACCTCTGGACATCATTTAGTCCAACTCCTGACTCAAAGCAGAGTTAACTTGAAGGCTAGGTCAGGTTGCTCAGGGCCATGTCTAGCTGAATTTTGAAAATCTCCAGGAGTCACATCATCCCTGAGCAGCCTATTCCAGTTCTTGACTTCATGTCAAATACATGTTGAAAGTTTTCTTTCCTTATGTCCAACAGGATTTTCCTTCACTGCGCTGCATGACCATTTCTCTCCTTTTCGTCCATTCCTCTGAGAAGAATCTGACTTCATCTTCAGCTGCCAGTTCTTCAATCTCTAGCTTCTTCAGCCACCAGTTATGTAGTTGAAGGCTGCATTTCAGACCCGCGTTAACCTTTTATTCCCTCAGCACCATGTCATTTTCTCCAGGACTCTGACCATGTTGGTGGCTCTCCGATGGAATCGGTTCAACTTCAAAGCTGTCATGTATCAACAGGCCCCAAACCAAAGTATTCCGCATGTAAGCTCACAAGTACAGGAGTAGGGAATAACCACTTTCCTTGGTTACGCAGCCAGTGTGCGATTAGACTTCAAGGCAAGAGTGCACACCCGACTGACGTCTGTCTGTTAGACTTTCTGCAGAAGCTGCTGCTTAACAATGGTTCCCTTAGCTGTTCCCAGCCTATTCTGTTTCATGGAAGCCATGGTGTATGGCTTGTGTAACTTTGTATTCATCTTTGTTGAACTCCATTAAATTATTGTTGGTCTATTTCTCTATATGTTTGAGGTCCCTA
Source organism: Rhea pennata (assembly GCF_028389875.1). Classification (NCBI taxonomy): domain Eukaryota; kingdom Metazoa; phylum Chordata; class Aves; order Rheiformes; family Rheidae; genus Rhea; species Rhea pennata. The sequence goes on from NC_084665.1 coordinate 106,418,087, forward strand.
TGGATGGCAGCCCTCTTCCAGAGTGTCAACCACTCACCTTAATTCAGATTTATCTTCACACATCCTTAGAATGCTTTCCATCCCACTTCCACAGTACTGATGAAGTTGTTGAATGAAGAGAGTAAGTTTTCAGGGAGTTTGCTGGTTTTGGCAGAGAGCACATAGTTGAAACTGAAACAATATAAAATAATAGTGAATTATTACAGATTGCTCATCCTTTATTGTACATATTAAACACTGGCACAAATTCAAAACTTACATACTCTGATAAGAACACTCCTACAACTTCTTCATGATTCACAAATAATCTATTCATTAGCTACTTTTATAAGATTAGATAATGAAGATCCAAGAACAATATAACGGCATCAACAGTATTTGGTTCAAATTTATCAGTTAAAGTCAGAGAGGAGAAAATTATCAAAACTTTTGTGAAAGAAAAAGAATTTGACAGATTATGTAAGTCTTAAATTTGAATTATTTTAGAATACCTAAATATTCTATTTATAATGTTTTTTGACTGAAAAATTCCATATGGATTTAGAGGAGTTTTCTGTTGTTTTTTAAAAAAATTGTTGAGAACTGTTCTAGCTAATTTTGTGCTTTATCTCATGCACAAAGAGAAATACAAGGAATAAATATGAAAAATTTTGTTGTATTGTTACCTAGATGGTAATGGTAGAAAGTGGCAGTCCTAGTGTAATGGTCTAATTTTATTGTGTCTACGTTTCTGGTTTCTTTCATGTTACCTTAAGAACTTTCACAGATCCTATCTTTTAGAAATACAGGAAAGTTTGCAACTTACAATGGCAGGTAATGAAATAAAAAATTGTGACAAATTTAAATGACTGCAATACTTAGGTTTTCCTTTGAGACCCTAAAGAAAACTGCCACAATCTGTCAGCTTCTTGAATAAAATGCCAGTGTCTGAGTCAGTTCATAACAGTTCCAGACAATATGAGAATATATTTCGGCAAGTATTCTGTTACAAAACAATACCAACAAGATTAAAAACAATATGATTAAGCTATATGGCCATTGTGAAACTTTGTGTTAACATAGCATGGGGGATATCCTGAAGATATACCAAAAAAGCTATCACTAGAAGTAAAAGAACTTAAAGCATCACTTCTCTCAAGGCTATGTGTAAAAGTTTACTAGCAGATTCTGCTTTAAATTAAATGAGGAATAAGAATCAGGTTTGTCTCCTACTGTTCCACTTTGAGCACTAAATATCTGCAAGTATGTGTGCATCTTGTAAGAGAAGGCAGAAGACATGGTAATTTAAGGAGATCTGCGAAGAGCTGCTCTCATATAAGCAGGCAAACGACTGACTGTCTGCCAATAGCTGGACTTAAACTTCTTCCACAAGCATAAGTTACCTCTTCAAAAATTACATTTATAATAATCTTCATGCAGTTTTAATGAAGTATTTTGGAGACCTGATCATACAGCATGAACAAATAAAATATTTAATTCTTTCCTTCTATTCTCCCTCAACATTATGGGGAAATGCATTACTTATCTGATTCTGTAGAAGATCAATTAATTGAAGAATAGTTTAGATATTTTTTATCACTAATGCTTTATTCACAGCTTGTATATCTTTTTTTCACATTGATTCAATCTTACCTAAGACATTTGCACATGCCATTCTCTTCAGAAATAGTGTTATGAGCAGAGTGTAAGAGCAATCCTCTAAGCCTCAAGTATATACTTACTTAATTTGATGTGCTCTTAAGTATATTCATAAAACTTACTGGAATACAGATGAAGCTTATATTTACAGAATATCATTGTAGAGACAATATCGGAATTTTATTTTTTCCGCTATTTGCTCTTCCCTTGCATACTGCTTGTGCTAACAGAAATAGAACCTAACATGAATGATTTTATACTGTTTTAGCAGCAAAGTCAATAGTTTTGGTAACAACAGTACCATTTCTGTTTTCTGAACTTTATAATGACAATTATTTAGTGATTGCAGGTTGATTTAAGTGCCATTTATATTTCATTTCCAAGAGTTTGATTTTTAGGAGCCCTTACTCAAGCAAAAACTCCTTTGAAGTTGATTCAGGTTTTGCAGGACTTAAGATGACGGGATCACATTCCAAATATTCTGACTGTAATTTTCATGCTACAATACTCATCATCTTGAACAATCCATTGATAATATATTCTATTTTGGTATATTCAGCACCATCTCATGTAATTGTGTCTGAGCACCTGAATAAGAAAAACACTGGACAGTGAGGTGGATTGAGAAGTGGCTGAAAGGCAGAGCTCAGAGGGTCGTCATCAGTGGCATGGAGTCTAGTTGGAGGCCTGTGGCTAGTGGCATCCCCCAGGGCTCAGTCCTGGGTCCCATCATGTTCAACTTCTTCATCAATGACCTGGATGAGGGGACAGAGTGCCTCCTCAGCAAGTTTGCTGATGATCCCAAGCTGGGAGGAGTGGCTGACACACCTGAGCGTTGTGCTGCCATTCAGAGAGACCTGGACAGGCTGGAGAGCTGGGCGGAGAGGAACCTCCTGAGGTTCAATAAGGGCAAATGCAGGGTCCTGCACCTTGGGAAAAATAACCCTAGGCACCAGCACAAGCTGGGGGCTGACCTTCTGGAGAGTAGCTCTGCAGAGAAGGACCTGGGAGTGCTGCTGGATGACAGGTTGACCAAGAGCCAGCAATGTGCCCGTGTGGCCAAGAAAGCCAATGGTCTCCTGGGGTACATTAGGAAGAGTGTTGCCAGCAGGTCGAGGGAGATGATCCTGCCCCTCTGCTCAGCCCTCAGGAGGCCTCATCTCGACTACTGTGTCCAGTTCTGGGCTCCCCACTACAAGAGACATGGAGCTAGAGGAGAGGGCCAATGTAGGGCTACGAAGACGATTAGAGGACCGGAGCACCTGCCCTATGAGGAAGGGCTGCGAGAGCTGGGCCTCTTCAGCCTGGGGAAGAGAAGCCTGAGGGGGGATCTTATCAATGTGTAGAAGTACCTGAAGGGAGGGTGTCAAGGGGACAGAGACAAACTCTTTCCAGTTGTCTCGTGTGACAGGAGAAGAGGCAATGGGCAGAAACTGAACCTCAGGAAGTTCCACCTGACCGTGAGGGGGAATTTCTTCCCTGTGAGAGTGACGGAGTACTGGCACAGGTTGCCCAGGGAGGTTGTGGAGTCTCCTTCTCTGGAGATCTTCAAGGCCTTCCTGGATGCAACCCTGTCTACCATGCTCTAAGTGACCCTGCTGAGCAGGGAGGTTGGACTAGATGATCTCCAAGGTTGCTTCCAACCTTACTGATTCTATGATTCTATGATTTATAATGTATTTGGATTAATTATTAGATTACATACTTATGAAACTGAATTACATGAAGGATTTTTTTTTTTTTTTTTGCAAAGGATTTATTTCAAAGAAAATCCCGCTAAAGTTCCAAGCACCACTTATCTAGAACTAACTGGGTATTATCTGGGGCTTTGTAAGATTTTTATACCTTACTACATTAGGATAGAAGTTCTTAAAAAAATAATCTTTAAAATTTTAAGGATGTTGAACCAGTCATAAAAATCCACAATGATGACTAAAGTATCTCCTAAGTTATATTTTAAAGGTCTGAGTCTAATAGTACTACATAGATTTTTGCTCTTATACTTTCTCCTTCTTCCCATTCACTGCCTATCAGTCTGAAAGAAGACAAATACCTAAGATATTGTCTATAGAGGAGCTCTGACATCTAGATTTGTGCAACTGCAGATATCCAGAATTTAAGTCATCTCTGCTAATGCCTACAACAACTTAGGATCGTTCACACCCCTTTCCTCCTTCTCCTAGTAAAAGATTCAGTTGGACCACTCGGAAACCACCCAAATTGCAGTGTTTGATCTGAAAGCAGAAGAACTACATTTATCTCTGCAAATCATCCAACCTAAGCATATCTACCTTTGATGTAATAACCCAGCGGTTAGAGTACAGGGTAGAACACAGGGACTAGATGATGTTTTTAAGTCCTCTCCATCCCTGACTTTATACATTTTGTCCAGTCATCCGCTAGTGGAAAATGTATAAGCAGAGACCAGAACCAAAGACTCTCTCCTTCCAGAAGTTTGTCCCACAGGTCAATCAAGTAGCTTCCTTCTTTTATTTATTTATTTATTTTTTTTTTTTTCCTCTCTCTCTGGTTATATTTTTTGGATATATCAAACTGAACCAGCTGGTAGGTATGCTATTACAGTCTGGTGAGTACACACAATCAGGTTATTTAGAGTTGAGAATCCCAATTAACATGTTCTCAAGGCTGTATTTATGTATATACTCAGCGAAAGTGATAGCATTTTACCCCTATTTGTTGAACATGTCATACGACTGGCTTGGACACTTCTGTCCTCAGTGCACTGGATTTTGGGAATTCCCTTCTAAGTCACCTAGATCTCCCCATTCTCTGCATTTTTTACTTAGCCCTTAGTTCAGCATTTCAAATTCTTTTTTTTCCAATAGAAGACATTTTGAAAAGTTGTTGATGTTATTATTGTGGGGCTGAGCTTCAGTGGTCTTAGAAGATGGGAGGATTATCTTTTAGAAGCCCTCAGTTGTGATGGGGACATTCAGAGACCTCCATGTAATTGGGAGCTGTAGTGTACAGTTAATTCATTGCGAAGTACATTTTTTCATATTGAAAGGAAGGCGTAGGCTAAGAAATGTCTGTGCTGAAAGCAGTGCAGAAAGGAATAAAACTCATTGATAGCTGCATCCCATGGGCTGTGAATTTTTAAATACATTTGGAACATACCTGCAGTGCAGCATTACACAGAAACATTCTATATAATCATGCTGTAAAGTAGAACAGGAGGATCACATATATATATCATTTCTATCAAATACTGCAAGAAGACTCAGCCATATGAGTAAGGATGTCTGACTCTTCTTCCTGGCCAACAGAAAATCATTCACCAGTAATGTTTCCATATGCTGACCTCATTGCCTGATGCCTGATTATTCTCTAACTATCTTCTCACTCCCATCCAGCAGTGTAACTATAAAAGCTTTACTCTAACACTCTAGTTTCCTACTCATGCTAAAAAGAAACACAGGAGATTTTGAATCTCAGATATATTTAAAAGACCTAACTTGAAAGCCTAGATTTCAGTGTAAAAGGGGGAATTTCTTTTCAGTCTTAATTGCAGTGCCCAATTAAGAATTCAGTAGTAGATTAACACTAGGTTACTTTTGTAATATTGTGTAATTGATGAGGCTATTTTCATTCTTTGGGAGACTTTGATGAGAAGGCATTGAATCAATAGCAATCAATGTATCTGGGCTAATTTGCTAATACTGTTCATCTTCTGGAAAACAGAGATGCTAAGAGCAGTAGTTGACATCTCTCCTTGGCTCTTTAAAAAGTAGAATTTTCTCATTCTTCTGTTTTTGCTATTTTGTGTTATTTGTGGTATTTGCAGTATTTTTTTTTTCTAACTCAAAAAGACTGGTTGTTACTTAGTGGCAGGAAGGCATGGTAACTTCTACTTGTTATGTCTATAGCTCTACAGTCAAAACTTCTGATATTACATCTAAATTTTAGAAAATAAAATAAAATACAAAAAATAACATTAACATATCACTTGTAAAAGCTATCTAACCATTTGCTTCTTAATTAATATTCATTTTTTAAATCAGAAAAATCTACATGCAATGACTCTTTCCCCTTTGAGTTCTTCCTAAGGTAACCCAGCCATGACACAATATGACATGCGTTATTTTTGCAGTATAACTTCAGATATCACATCTGAGAAAAAAACTCAGAGAAAAAGCTCTTACTGGTTTTCTAGCTACAGAGAGTTCTTACCAAGGTTAATATTTAATACTACCTGTTCATGCTATTCGTGCTGCTCTATTAAGGTTTTTGCAGAATCATTAAAAACTAGATATTATGGTATATGAACAATGCACTCTATCTATTCATATCAAGTCTGCTTTTCTGAATTACTATTCAAATTACAGCATGTTTATTGCCAGCATAATGAAGTTATTTGGGGTTTTTTTTGTTGTTGTTTATTTGTTTGTTTGTTTGTATCTGGGTAGCTGTCTAGTGAAGAACTGAAATGTGTAAGAGAGAAAGTTACATAACAATTATAATTTGACCAGATATCTTTTCATCCATAAAGCCTTCTAAAACAAATAAAAAAAATTCTAGAATCTGCTGTAAAAAGAAATTCATAGCACCTATTTTCAGCACAATAGTGTGATGGTCTAGGAGCTAAGTAAACATTAATATACAAAATAAAGCACTGATGACAATGACGGTTATTTCAAAAATAGCAGTATATCAAGGAAATGTGACTATTTACCTGTTTTATAATAGTAAAGTCAGTACAGGAAGAATAACTTAAGAGATTCTACGCTAATTTTTGAATGAGAGTTTATTTTAATTGCATCTATTCTCACTATTGTATCTGACCAATGAGCACAGCAGATAGACTAAAAGTACAGTTTATTAGTAGCAAAAAAATATAGGAATAGAAATATGTGTGTATATATATATGTGTGTGTGTGTGTGTGTATAAATCTTAGTCTGTTTGAAAATCTCATGTATATGTACAAAGGGGAAAATTATCTGAAATATGTGATGGACAAGCTTAGATGCTGGAAGGATCAATTTGATTTTGATAAATATATAAGTATTCTCAGCTTATCTGACTGTTCAGACTTCTGAGATTTTCAAAAATGGTTAGAATGTGTAATGTTTCATAGGAACTCACAGATTTGAAATGACTTGTCAAGAGGAAAGGCACAGCATCTTTTAACTGCCTAGGCATAGAGCTTGGTCTGTGAGTCTACGAGGTATGACTCAACCATCATGAATTATACAAATACAGGGCATGATCAGCAGGTCCTAAGGAAAAAATAAAATATCTAAAGCATGCAGATTCTCCCAGTTACTATTGATACATATGTGGTCCAAATTCCCTATTAAATCATCTTGAACAGCTTTCTTCAAACAGTCCAGAATGCATGTATCTCTGCATGTGTGTACAATTGCACATACAACTTACCTGCCTACATCCAAGTGTAGTGTCTGCTACTAGCTCCCAAATAAGGCAGTCTTAGGAATCTGAGGCCAATTGCAACATACTGGCAGAAACTAGCCCAATAGATGAAATTCCACTCATGAAATGTGACACATATATCATCCAGCTAACTTCACACTGTGGAAATGAGAAGCTCTGACGTTGATGAGAAGCAAAATAAATCAATATACGGCCTATCTTACCCTGACTTCTTCCCTATATAGCCAGGAATCTACACTGAAGCAGAGGTAAGAAGCTTTCCTTCGTTATTTTGGTATCTGGGCAGTTGTCCAGTAAAGAACAGAGAGAGAAAAATACATGATAGTTATAATTTATCACTGATGAGAAGACATTTTAAAAAAAAGATGTTGCCAGTGTACAACACAAACTTTACTTTTCTGGAAAAAAAATGGAGCTGGATTGCTACATTACCTGTAAATGAACAATGTCAATAATGGACAGTGAAGAGTTAATTCAGTTGTAGCTCATGGTGATGGCCACTGAATGCCAGGGACCAGTAGACTGTTATGCATGGAAGGGCAAACTGGGAGTGAAGGGTGGCAGCAAGGATGGCAGGGACAGTGACCTCCCTAACAATGCTGGACCCACATAAGCAAGGAGAGCGGAGGAGGACTGGTGGCTGGGCCGGTCACAGTCCCGGGATCACCAGGCAAGTTCATAGCAACAAGGCAGGTCCAAGATCAAATTAGAAAGTCAAGTGAGTGGACAGGGATCAGGATCAGTGAAGTACCTGACCAGGCACAGGCATGGCTGCAATGCAGCACAAGCAAGGACCAAGGGTGAAGGCCTGAGCTTAGGTACAGCCCCTAAGTGAAGAAGAAGGAACTGACAAGGATTCTCACAGATGTTTCTCACAGCTTCTTCCACAGCAGTTTGATCCTGGGTTGTACCACATAAAAGCTGACCTTGGGCACAAGCAGCCAAACCCCTTAGGGGAGTCCAAAATCATTGACTTCCATGGAGGTGCATAAGGTGTAAAACTAAGAGTTCCACAGGTCTATAAAATGTGGCTACCTCTTGCAATAGCAGGTTTCCTGTAGGGTCTCTCAGTTCTCAGCTGATTTAACATATTTGTTAGCTGCAGACTCCACATCCTTCATTTTAATCTTTTTCACATGAGACATCAAAACTACTTTGTCTGGAATAACTTCTATGGTATCATTCTCTTAAGTATAACTTGAAAGGCTCAGAAATGAGTGTTTAGGAAACAGAGTACTCATCAAAGAAAAACAATGTGTATTCATTGCATGGTGCTTGCGTAATAAGAATTAGGCAAAATAGAGTATGGAAGACAGCCTGTAAGCTTGGAAACTCTCTGAGATATCAGTGAGAGACACTGTTTCCTTCATTTTGATTGTTACTGATATATGATAAAAAATTCAGCCATTAATTGTTTTTTTTTTTAAGTAATTTGAAATATGCAATAAAGTTTGTATAAAGCTGTGTTTATACAAAAATATACATACTTTCATTGATTTGTCATGGAAGACTTTATGCACCATATGACACAACAGTAGTCACCAGTAGTAAACATTTAAAGTTAATGACAATAAGTATAACATTCTGCTGTCACTTTTGTCTCAAGAAATAATGCAATTTGTCATCATTCACACCTGTAATTTCTTTCTCTGTTTATCCTTACTAGGCTTCATTCAAACCAGTATGGCAGTTTGTTGTGTTTGTGCTTTTTGTCTTGAATCAAGACCTTTATGCACTTCCACAACCACAAATTATTTCCTTGGATGTATCATTTATAGACAATATCCTGAATTTGCATGGTGTCTATCAAACTAAAATGAAACTAATGTGTTTATAGTTCGTACAGGATTCTCTCCATCTTCCCCTGAAAAGATAATGTCCCTGTGTGCATGATAATATACAAATTAATGAACAGAAAGGCAGTGGTAATACAAATTCTGGAAAAAAAATCATCAGAGCACAAACATTTACTATTATATAATCTAATGCTTTTACAAAGTGAAGGGCAATATTTTGCTTGGGTGCCTTTATGGATTAATTTTATGGTGTTTTAGTTTACCTAATTCACTATATTCATATGATATTTAAGGGGAAACTTAACACATTAAGCTAGAAGTCTGAAAGCCACTACCTCTTAAGCCAGTTATAACGATTACAGATTGTTGTCAGAATATTGCTGGAATTATATGACTGGTGAATCCCTGGCATGTTAGCAAAAGGAAGCAGTTCTCTGAGAAAGTTTTAGTGAATACTCTGCATATCTTCTTGGTAGTGTTTGGATTTATTAACCACCAGCTTTTTTACTCACTGAGTATCCAAGAGAAGTCAAGACTTATTGAAGGACACTATATAACTAAAGAGTTGCACTGACTGCTTAGAGAGAAAAAACAACTGAGAGAGAGAAAAAAAACAGCCCTCCCTCCTCCCCCCACAGCAAATCAGCTGTGCATATGGGCTACATGACTGTGACGGAGAAGGATCTATAAGACTAGAGTAGGGACAGGGACAGTTTTTTTTCCTTCATCCTCCAGCTGCCAGCCAATTTTGTGGAAGGGTCCTAAATCATAGGTAGTTTGGAGAAGAGGAGACAATAGGTAATACAGAGGTGGTGAAATCATCATCTGGATGAAAGAGAAGACACTTCTTCTTGGCGCAGTGCTACTGAAGAAAATGAAGTCCTCAGTTACTGCTTTCTTAGGTTCTGATAGAGCTACTCCAGTATTATTTTCCTTATAAGAAACTCCTCTCCTTCAAAATATGGCGTGAAGAACTCTGCAAAAATGATTGAACAGATCTATTTAACTATACGAGTTACCTGAGTAACTTAGAGATATCTTCAGTATTCATAGAGTCATAGAATCATACAATCAGTAAGGTTGGAAGGGACCTCTGGAGATCATCTAGTCCAGCCCCTCTGCTCAAGCAGGGTCACTTAGACCATGGTAGACAGGGTTGCATCCAGGCGGGCCCTGAAGATCTCCAGAGAAGGAGACTCCACAACCTCCCTGGGCAACCTGTGCCAGTGCTCCGTCACTCTCACAGGGAAGAAATTCCCCCTCACGGTCAGGTGGAACTTCCTGAGGTTCAGTTTCTGCCCATTGCCTCTTCTCCTGTCACACGAGACAACTGGAAAGAGTTTGTCTCTGTCCCCTTGACACCCTCCCTTCAGGTACTTGTACACATTGATAAGGTCCCCCCTCAGGCTTCTCTTCCCCAGGTTGAAGAGGCCCAGCTCTCGCAGCCCTTCCTCATAGGGCAGGTGCTCCATTTCTCTGATCATCTTTGTAGCCCTACACTGGCCTCTCTCCAGTACTTCCATGTCTCTTGTAGTGGGGAGCCCAGAACTGGACACAGTAGTCGAGATAAGGCCTCCTGAGGGCTGAGTAGAGGGGCAGGATCACCTCCCTCGACCTGCTGGCAACACTCTTCCTAATGCACCCCAGGAGACCATTGGCCTTCTTGGCCACACGGGCACATTGCTGGCTCTTGGTCAACCTGTCATCCAGCAGCACTCCCAGGTCCTTCTCTGCAGAGCTGCTCTCCAGAAGGTCAGCCCCCAGCTTGTGCTGGTGCCTAGGGTTATTTTTCCCAAGGTGCAGGACCCTGTAATTGCCAATGTTGAACCTCAGGAGGTTCCTCTCCACCCAGCCTGTCCAGGTCTCTCTGAATGGCAGCACAACGCTCAGGTGTGTCAGCCACTCCTCATGCTTACTTTCCTTTCATATAAATAAATTTTCTATACAAAAAAAAATCACTTATTTTTGTTAGCGCTATCTGTATATTTTGTATATATCTATACATACCCACATACATGTCGATATGTATATTTTATGGTAAGTATGGATATGTACATACTTATCTGCACTACGCGTACATGTTTATATATATTCAAAGTACAAAATATAGTTCAAAGTTTAGTAACACCTACCTATCAGTTATGGAAAAAATAAAAAATATCTAATATATATTAGTGAAATATCTATTTCATTACAGATACAGATACATGATGCCTAACGTGAAATATAGGTGTGGTAAATCAAACAAATGATACTTATATATTAGCATGCTAAACAAATCAGTCATGCATTGTCTAATGGAGAAGTGTCAGTGTTACAGTGAGCACTAACAGAACCAGCAACCTACTTGGCAGTTTCCACTGGAGGATCTGAAGATTAAAGGGGCTGGAGGTACAGGCATATTTGCAGATGCAGAGATCGCCCCTTGGAGAAAAAGCTGAGACAGTTCCTGGTTTGTCTGCAGACTTTCACTGTCACTGCCTAACTTGCATTCTCTATATTCTGGAAATAAACAGTAGAATTTAATTTCACAGCTCTGGCAGTCCTGTATCTTTCATAGACATACAGGCATTTGAAAAAGAATGTCTGTAAAGAAAGACCTAAAACAATTCACTCTAGGCTATTTTGATGCAGATTTATACATTTAAGCAGAGAAATAGAGAAATTCACACTAATGTGTAAACTGAAATCAATCCATTGTATGGGCATATATTTACCTATGAAAATGTTAATGGTTGGATTCACCATTTTTTTAACTTTAAATGACAATAGAGGAAGAAATTAATAAACAAAAAGTCTGACAAATCTTTAATCAAGGTCACTGCTTGCTTAAACTAAATTATACTGACCATATCTCAGTGCTGTCTGTACTTGTCACTAGATCCTATGACTTACTTGAATATAAACTGATCTTGACAGCAGAAGAGAGTTATAGCTAAAATCAACAAGGACAATGGCGACTGGAATAACAATCAGCTTCACATTATCAATATTTCATTTGTTAAAGTTGAAAATGTGCAACAAAACTCTACATTTTCAGTTATGGACAGAAGAATGTAAATGCCTTCTGAATTTCTGCTTTGCAGTTCACTCACTTTTTTAAAAATTATTTGGAGATTTGCATAAATTTTATTCAGCTCTTCTCATATTAAATATCTAGTTTATGTTTTATATATTACATACACATTCAATCAGGATCAGGCAAAGGTAGTGATTCATGCTTGCTCCATTTAAGTCAAAGGTGTAACTACCATTTAATTCAGCAGAAATAGGACCTATTTATTCCTCATAAATAATTTAAATATGTCTTGTAGATAAATGTTTTCTATATGTTTTATAGAAAAGGTTTGAGTGCATAGTTTGTGGGCATGACATTAATAGATTGGAATAGAATTTGTGAGTCCTGAATTTTTCTCACATTTCCATCATGGATATTTTTCTATGACTTTAGGCAGTCATGAGTTTGGTTTTGCTTTCAGTTGCCTCACAATTTTCTTTCTCAGTTTTACCATCTGACTCTCATTACCCTGAGATGTTCTATGTATATATGATCTCATTATATAAAGTGGTGTGTGACACAGAAACTCTATGTTTGTAGAGATAAAATGTTTGCAGCTTCTAGTTCTCTGGAATATTGTGAAGGGCTGAACAAGGTGAGCTGTAGTTTTAAGATAGAGGGTTTTAAGAAATCCAGATATTTTCTCAGGCAGGGATTTTTTTAAAAAATATGAAAATTTTAGGTACCTAAATTAGATGCCTAATGCCTTTGTGCTACTTTGAAACATCCAGAATTATTTATTGGCTGATTTAGATGGACTATTTTCGTGTGGGAATAGCAAAATAACTGAAAGTGGAGATCTCATTAATAGATGACTGTGTTTATATAGCACTTGAAGATTGAGAGATGGACTTTATATGTCTGTAAATAAAATAAAATGACCCTTAAAAATAGAGAAGAGGAATTTTTCCATATGCCTAAAAAATTCACATCTCTTGTTTTTTGTAGATAAGAAAGGCATATGTGACATACATACAGGCATGTATGTGTGTGTATATATATATATATATACACACATATATACACAAAAATAACTTATAATATATATATGACCTACATTTAACACTGAGTAGTCTTTTTTAAAACCACTATTTCCATGTCAGATTTTAACTATCTTGCTCGTTCATAGGATGGCTACAGGTGGCTATATAATGTCTAAAATGATGTATGTTTATGTACTTTATTGACATCAGAAATTTTTTATGCGTCTGAGAAACTGCAATATATATTAATAAGTGTTACTGGAATAAGTCCAACAATTCCACTCATAGACAATAAAAATACTAGGAAAATAAAATAAAATTGAGTAATGCATAATGTAATCAACTAATATTCAATCAGCTGTAACTACACTTCATTTTGAAATACAATGAATATTCCTTCTCGGCTAGAATTTAAGCAAAATTTTATTTCTAGACATACAATAATCCCCTTCAAGAAAGTGATTAGGACTAGAGGAGGTGCTTAAGCTTTTTACAGGTCTGAGTTTTCAATTATTTATGTTACATGAGCTAGACAGTTAATTGAACAAAATAGGAATAGGGAAATAGAAAATTTGAAAACTGAAAAAAAAAAAAAAAAGAGAGTACTTAGCATATTTTGTCCTAGAAAGATACTGGAATAAAAACACAGCTATCTGATTATGTACATTTATTCTTAAAACAGTTAAAAATACAAATATAAAACTAGAGAGTAAAGTCTGTTCGCTGATATACCTATGCAGTTTTTTTTCTTTTTTCATTTCCGTGAAGAGGTTGGATCTAAACAGAGCAGTGTCTTTCCTTTGTGTTGGAATTCTGCCTCCAGCGTCTCACCAGTGCAGCCTGTTCATTTCAATGGGCTTCTTACAAAAGTATGTTACATACTTGTGCCAGAGCTGGGACATTTTAAAATATTTGTATTTAATCGTGTGCTTTTTGTTCATGTGTTGTTGTTATGTTATATTATTGTTGTGTTGCGTAGTACTTTCATTTTAGTACAGTAAGAAATAGACAAAGAAATTCAGACTCAGTTCAGAAAGAATATATAGATTGAAGAATTTCCATCAAGGTTGATGGGTTTCCAGAAGCTTATGCTAACAATTCTCTAGGAAGCAAGAAGACTATCTATCAAACAGATAGGTTAGGTTACAGGATGGATAGATCATTCAGGGAACAAAGAGAAAATAAAATAATAATAATAAAATAATAAATAAAATAATTCTTAGGCTTCTTCCATCTCAAGTTGCTATAATAAGACTGCACATGAACAGGAAAAATAAAATCTCTTTTTATTTGTAAGAAATCTCTGTGAAAAACTCCTTTAGTGATTTCAGTAACATTGCTCTGATATGTAAACCAAAATGAGAATCTGTCCAAGGATCAGATCTGAAATACTTCGATGAAGAAATATTATAGCATGAAAACAATTGCACCAATAAAAATGACAACAATATTAGATATAATTAATGATATATGTAATTGTCTTGATGTCCTGAGACTTTTCACTTGTTCTTTTTTCATGAATTCAAACAAGCATAAGTAATGATGAAAGACAAAATTAGAGGAGAATAATATGTTCATATCACAATTCACATATTACATTCAAGAAAGGACTATTTTTAATTTGCATAGAGTTAGAAACATTTAATGAAATATCAAAATCAGTTAGTAGAAATTTCAAATAAAAAAATAATTATAAAGAGGATTGATGTCCGTATGCATAAGTTCATCAGACAGGCATAGTAAGGATTGAAAATCAAAGCAAGGAATATCTCCAAACAGGTAAAGTCTAATAGGCTTTCCTGAATAAGTCAGATGTGAATAGAGAGTGCACATTTTTTTCCCAATCACCTGAATGCTAGAACTGAATGTGCCTAAAAATTCTTCACCTTGGCTCAAATGAGGAATAAGTAATGCAAAATCTTATAAAGAAGAATGTAAGAATAGGACAATCCCATGCTGGGTTAGACCAAAGGTCCATCAAGCCCATTATGCTGTCTCCAGCACTGGCCTTAAGTGGACGCCTGAGGTGAGTTAGACGATATTTCCCCTACCACTCTCCAGACCTAAGGGGATTTCCTGGGACAGAGCTATGTTACAGGGGTAGTAAAGCTCTGCAACTTAGAGATTGAACTGATGTTCACAACAAAAGGAATACTGAATTACATGCTTCTCTACATAAAACAATATTCCAATTATTTTTATTAATCTTATTACTAATGCTTAAATTATACACAAACAATATGGAACCTCATACAACATCACACAGTCGTAAAAACATAAATCGTACCTGCTTGTTCACACTCTAATTGACCCACCACCTTCCAGCCCATTGGTGACTAAGTGTGGTAACACCAAGAAGGTCATGCTCCAAGCAGTGACTGGGGGAGGTTGTTCACACTGAAAATAATGGTCAGTGATTTGGGTCTTACCAGTCTGGACCTGGGTCTACCTGCATAACTTCTCTGCCTTGGGCATGCAGTGATGGCAAGATCTTCTTCTTCTCTCAGCAAACCTTTCCAAACTTGACCTGCCACTAGGCATCGTATGGATCATCTTGCCATGATTATATACAATCAATGTCAGTGTCAGACAAACTATGCCTTTCAGCTATTATTTTCAACAAATCACCAAAAGGGACAACAGTTAGTTTCCTTTTTTGTTTTACAAACCACCTTGCAGGTCAATCACAAATTTCATTTCTACAGCTGTTATTTTAAAGCTAAAGTTCACACATTTGTGGCAGAAGTCAGAAATCAAGGAAAATCCATGCAGATTCCTTCACAGATGTGTTTTCTAGCTACTTACAAATCTGTTTTATTTCATGTATTTGTCTAGTGTTCCCTTGAGCAAATCTACATCTTAGTTATCCCCACTTGATCTAATGTGCATTTTCTGCACACCCAATACCATTTTGTAATATATTTTGAAGGTTTACTACCATGTAAATCATCTCTTGTCAGACTGAAAACTCTTAACTTGTTCCATCATCTGTTTCTTATTTTTTATTCTTTATTCTTTATACTGCTCCATCTCCATCTCCACTTGTATTACTATCCCTTTTAAGGAGGACCATAACTCACACAATATGGAAGATATGGGCAAACCATGAATATATACAATGTTATAATAAGGTTTTCTGATTAGAACTCTGTTCCATTCTTCATTTTATTAATATTTGACTTGCTTTGTTGACTAATATTAAGTGCTAAGATGACACCTTCATGGTATTATCTATCAAAATCTGAAGATCTTGATTTTAAATGGTAGAGGTGAATTTAGAGTGATAATTTTATATATGAAGCTAGGTTTGATTTTCTCTTTTTGCATGCCTTGACATATATCTACACTGAATTACATATGTATTGTTGCTATTACATGATGGAACTTCATTGCTATCTAAAATTTTTTCCTAACTCACATACATACCCACAAATTTGCCAAGAACAGTCATATTTATGTTCAGAATCAAATTTTATTAAAAGTAAAAATATAAATTGACCATTTGAAAAATTGTATATGGCATATTGGACAGCTCAGTTAAAGCAGTTATGTTGGACTCCATTTTAAGTATGAGTTCCTGGTTTTGGTTTGGTACCAAGCTGTCCAGCATCTACAGCCACAAGTCTCAGTTCAGACACAAAGTCTGGATGAAGTCAAGGAAAGGAAAAAACTAAGGACTTAGAGTAGCACCACTTCTTAGCATAGACCTGAGCACACTTTTTCCTACATATTGTCCAGACATGGATGTTGCTATGCTTCCTTATCTGAGTCTGCAGTTGCACATCTCTTAATGCCTCCAGGGGAATACATGTGTCTATTGTTAAGCAGAAAAGTCAGAAAAGTGTACAATCACAAGTATCAAAGGGCTACCAGAGCAGTATGAAACCTGTATACCACGAGAACAGTTTGCATGTGCTACACATGATCCCAGGTATGAAAGAACTTAGCCATACTGGTACACATAGATGAGATTATTAAATACATTTGTTTGCTTCTAGGCACATGATCTACATATAGAATAAGTATAGCCAAGGAGGAATAGACAGAACTGAAAAGAAATGAGCAGTGAAAGAGAGATTAGAGACTAGAAGTTAGATACACACAAAATCTGGAGGAAATCTCAACACTGCTGAAATAGTGAGTACTTAACAGGAAAACAATATGAAAAAAAGTGATAAGAGAAATAAAACAGGTGAAAAAAAAATCAAAATAAATAGCAACCTGATTTTCCTAGTGCACAAGAAAACTTACAATTTCTATACTATTGAATTTAAATTGGATAATATTTACATATTTTATGGCTACGTCGTTTGCTAAAACTAAACTGTAATTTGTATAAAAAATAAACCTTAAGAAATTTAAAACCTTAATAAACCTTAAGAAATGCAGGCTGCTCTGGAGATGATCAGAGGGATGTACAAATCCATAAATAGCTACTACCACCCCTGGTTCATTACATGATAGTCACAGAATCACATAACCATGGAATTGCAAAATGGTTGAGGTCAGAAAAGACCTCCGGAGATCATCTAGTCCAACCGCCCTGCTCAAGCCCTGGCTAAACTGTCTGTAAAACCCTGTTGGGCGCAATATTAGACCTGCCAGCTTTTTGAATTTCAAAAAACAGGCCAGATTTCTGGACATCTTGCTGACTGTTCTGTTCTTAAGGAGTGAGACTCCCATATTACCATCCAGGAAGTCCCAGGCTGAAGACTCTGTGCACTTACTAAACAACTGATCTGTGAAAGCACGGTATGTCAGGTCTGTTCTAGCCACGTTAGGCTGATTACAACTACACAGCCCAAGCCTGTCATGTCTGCATATATCAGACCTCTCTTGTGTGTGCTGTTTAGTGGACTCTGACCCTGGGTAGAAAGCCAGATATCTGGAGAACATAACTGTTTTGCTGCAATGATCAGATCAAATGCATGGGGGCTGATATTCTGGATGTGTTTGACTCGTATAAAGTAAATCTTCACACGTAGATTATGGTTGATTTAATTTAGGGCCACTCATCAGGGATTTCTGGACAACCAAAAATGTGATCTGAAAGACTGACAATTTACCCCTTAACTGTACCACTGCTATTTGGAAATCCCAGATAGATGATCAAATTTCTTTTTTTTTTCTCCCTTTACAGTTAGTACAAAAATTGAATAGGAAAACAGAAGTGGAGGTAGAGGGGGAAGTGTGACATTCTCTAAGGTTTTCAGTTTACACATCAGCCAATTAGTGCTTTTACGTATTATCTAGGGAGTAGATTGTATCCAGCTGTGACTACTGCATACAACATAGTGGGTAGCTTATTTCTAGAGGTTTCTTGAGAGCTAATTTGAAGTCTTACCATCAGCCTTCATCCTCATTCCTGTCTTGTCTCAGAGAGTAGCATCTGTGTCATGGTATAGCTCTATATCAATTTTTCACTGATTACAGAAGCTGAGTTATTCATATTAAAATGGTAATCTGGAGAAGACAGTTTTACTATCAAGTATGTCTTTGGTAAAAATATAAATATTACTTACAATACTTAGACTAAGGAGCATCATAAAATATATGTTCAATCAGTTAATTAATCTAGTAAACTATTTACATACCGTTGATACATATCAGCATTCATTACATATCCTTCTCATTATCCTCTGGTTCAAGTTGACAGACATTACTGAGATACTAGGAGACATATTTTAATAAGTGTGAGCACATAAAGCTAAATATCATTCACACCTGAAAGACCTAGTCATCCAAAAGCCTTTATCTCAACTCCATATAAACTCCTAAGAAACAGTAATAAAAGTGTTACTTTTTTTTGTTTTTTTTTTTCCTCTTGAATGAAGGAGTTTATGGGTATCTGCAGTATAGTCTTGGAATTTTCCAGTCAGAAACATGAATATTTAGGACTTTGTAAATGCATCTAACTTAAAATGCTAGTCTCGATACAAGCTTCATTATGAAAACATCTCTTTTAGTTGCCTTTGTTATATTTGTGCAAAGTATACGTACATATTCTAAACTCAATTATTCTGGTGTAAATCAGAAATAACTACTCAAGAATCAGTGCAGTTTTACTAAGAACATTGCTTGTTTCTCCTAGGCTGAAAGTTGTATGCCTGCGTTTTGGGGGAAGGGAGAGAGAAAAAGATGAATATGTTTTTCTTTTCTCTGAGGAAAAGGTTTATGCATAAAGCAAAGTGATATGTGACTCTTCTAAATTTCAGCAGTATAGCAGGTGTGTACTATACTTCATGATTTACTGTAATCAAAAAGTAGATTACTATTTTTTAAGAATTTGCACACAATTTTAAACAAATTTAACACAAAATGTTTGTTACAGCATTTTTTGGAATGACAAGATATGTATCTCTATTAGAATCTATACTTTGAGAATATCAGCACGGACACAACGCAAATAGAGTTATTTCTGACTCATGCCAGAGTAGAATAAATTGTCATTAATACTTAGTAATCCTATTTTCCTGAGTGATGTCATTTTTCATTTTTCTGGATATAAATATTTTTGGCAAATATATTGCTCAAATATTCTTCTAAATGTAATCATATCCTGTTTGTATTGATATATTTTTTCTGAATTTTGAATGGGTCTAATTGACCCATTGATATACAAATAGATAAGAAAATGGACTGATTTTCCTGAACCTCTCATAAGTTAAGGCCAAATTCTACAGTAATGTTCTAGATAAATGTTGCTTGCAACTACATTATTTTTACTGATTTTATTTTCTGTAATATAACAGAAAGATAACAGGCTTACACTGCATTCGTCATGAAAGCATTCTATGGACTGAGTGAAACAAGAGCAACCCACCATATGCCAAGCATGTAAATGCATGTGTGTACGAGGAGGGAAAAAAAGAGCCCGTGTTATGGGAAGCAATCTACTATTCTGTGCAGGTGAACATACCTTGTTTTCAAATTAATTATTCCAAACAGAATGCTGATACTGTTTCTGGTATGTGGGCCAGCTCACTCAAAGTTAGTCCAAGTGCCTTTGTGTGACTGTGTCTTGTAGGCACATCCTGCAGGAGAGCTGTCCTTTCTGCATCTTGGCTACATCATCTTCCTTGCCACCAGAGAAGATTTTTCTGTATGTAAGTTTAGGTTATATGCTAGCCCTCTGGGCATCCTCTAACTGGTAAATACTATTAACTAATGGTTAAATTAAATACTGTTAAACTAAATAATGGTAACCAACTGTTAATTGTTAACTGTTAACTAACCATTAGACAAAGTCATTTGATTTTACTGGTTGAGCTATTTTACATCTTTTTTTTCCAAATGCTGTCCCCCACCTACAGTTCTGTTTTCTAAGCACACTAAGATTTACTTACTTACTATTTCTAGGTACCAGAGGGCTGCATTGTCAACTCTAAATATTTTTGCAAAACTGACGGTTACTGTTCTTTACCGATCTTTTAAATGTATAACCTCTGATTCTCATCTCTTCCAAAGTAACCTAAAATATTTCAATTAAATTAAATTGGCAGGGCGGACTTTGTTCTGAGATTCATATTTGTAGAACAGAAGGTGCAGAAAGAACAAGAAGTCCAATCCCAATTATACATGATAATTTCCTATTCTTTTGTTCCTTATTACCTCTGCCTTTAGCATCTGTCAGTTGAGTGACTCTTTTTCGTGTTACATAGTTGTTCTTTGTTCATATAAAAAAAAAAAAAATTCAGACAAATAACAGAAAGGCACTGGTACAGGTTGAAAAAGTCTTTTACAAATCTACGTCAGAAACAGACAAGGTAAAAGAAGAGAGAGAGAAAAAGAAAGGAGGTATAAAGAAAAAAATAGTAGAGGTAAAACTCAGGAAAGGAAAACGGCAAAGGAGAATGATGAGTGGGTAGCAGTCCAAAGGAAAAACTTACAGAAAAATGTATGTTTGGAATATGTAATTACTGAGCTTGAATTAATGACAGGAAAAGAATCTACTTCCCTAACAATTTTCAGAACTCTGGGTTTATAAAAAAAAAAGTTTTAAATAACATGAAATGTACTCAGTTTATAAAATCACTTTCATTTCACTTGTTCAGGTATTTCTCACCAATTTGTGAACTGTCATGTCTTTCTACACTTTTTGATGAATCCTGGCATGGTCTTTCAGGGATTGCTTACTGTTGATGATGAATACATAGCATCACCTTGAAACACTCATTTCATCTTCCAAATAGTAAAATAAGGCAAAAGGGAGAAGTGAATGGTCCTTTCAAATATGTCTCGCTGTGTATAACAGTCTGTAAAATATCTCCAAAAATGCATTTAATGTATAAAGACAAAATTTTCCAGAGTGAATACAAAGGTAACCTGTAATTCTTATCTGTCTGCTCTGTATGGGACTACTGAGGACACTAGGCACTGCAATGTGATATTCAGGAATTTGTGTACCAAAAGCCCACCTCAAATCTATGTAAGAAAAATCTATATTCATAAGCCTTAACTATTGCTCCAAGTATTCTGTTGAATATAACAGAGCATAGGAAAGAAGAGATGAAGATGAGACTGTGGGAAAATGGATTTTAGTCCTCCTATGTTATACTTATTCCCATATTTCTCCATTCAAAAGCCAAATTGATCTATACTAGCTTTTCTTGCAACAAGAATATTGGCAAAGCCAAAACAAGGTAGGAGATGTCCAAGACAGGTCAAAAAAATTAAGAAGGGAAAAAATCAAAGCAGATACATGCTCTTTTTTCTCAAAAAAGACTGAACAAAAAACCTTCTATTTGAATAGCATCTTATATTTCCTGTCAAAGAGTAAAGAATGGGTGTCTAACATAAAGCAAGTGTGAGCCCTTTGAAGACTCCTTTGCATCTCTTGCCTAAGAAATATTACCTCCACAGAATGTGGTTTACATATCATAGGGTCATAGCAAGAACCAGAATCTGAAATATCTAGATATGGACCAGGAACTGATTTGGTCAGAGTAAGACTAGGAGGTGAGGACCACAAGTTAGGGAACATGGATAGCAATTAGTTTTTTTTTTTTTTTTTTTTTTTTTTTTTTTTTTTTTTTTACTTCTTATAATCTGGGAAAACATCGATAGTTCAGAATTAGACAGAGTTCCCCAGTACAACTAAGAGCAAAACAATCTCACCTCACAATTTTTATGCTGGGAACTTGAAATTGTACACAACGGCCAGGTTTGGGAAGGTGCACGGCTCCTTACACCCTACAATATAATCAGTGACGGATTGAGGTGCCTTTCATATGTTGTCACTGTTGTTCATTGATGGTCTAACATGAAATATAAACTCAGTGAAATAAAAAATCAGAATAAAATCATCACAAAAATTTAAAACCAAATATAGCCGGTAGAAAGGCATAGAAAATCCAAGAGTCTAGAAATCGGGGCTTCCAGCTGTGTGTGCTCCAAGCCTTCACAAATTCCCCCACATTCTTCTCCTCAGCTCTGTAGATTCATACCTTTACATATGTGGAAATTACAGTTCTAAGTCTTATTGTACTTCCTTCTAATATACTTTTACATTATTTATACAACCTATCCTTAATCTAATATTAACATCTATTATTAATAGACCCAATTACATACCTAGGAGTAAATATACATCCAGCACTGTCATTTATTTTGCTGTAAATCAATGGTCTACCACCTTCCATTATTTATAGATGCATTTTCTATTTTATATTAAGAATGCTGTTAGAAAATTCTCAAGTTCAGTGAAAAGCCTACTTACCAAAACTTTCAAGAGAAGATAGAGCTGAGCATACTTGAAGGTGTTAATACTAGACAGAATTCAACAGCCTGATGGACAGGCAAAAAATAAGTATTTTCTCTGAACTATTTCTACAAATCTATAGTAGGTACAGTATGCAAAATACGTGGCAAATCTATAAAAGTGAATTTCATTGTACTGTTGTTATTATTAAGCGTTAATTAAGCAGAGAGATGCTTCTGTCACATTAGAAAAGAGAAAGAAAAAGTACTGTTAAGTAATAGAAAATATTTCCAAAACTAATTTCCACTTGGGGTTATAAAACAGCTACCTGTTTTGAACTTGATCTTGCTTATTTTCACATTGGAATAAAAGTTTCAGAAAATCAGTCAGACCTACCTATTTTTAATACTTAAATACTTAAGCTACTATAGCATTAAAATATACTCAGCTGACTGAGGCAAAAATATGATCCTTTTATCTGAGTATTCTTAAATATTATTTCAAAAACTGTTGCTCTAGAGGAAAAAGAACTCACTTAGCTTTGCTATGCTCATGTAATTTTGCAGTGTTACTCTGCATACAGTGGTGTTTTCCATTCTACTGAACCAAATTTAGTTTTTAAATCATTATTGATATAAATTAATTTTAGAACAGCCTGATCTTCTACATTTGTATTCCAAATAGCTTACCAAGTTCTGCCGGAGATTGTACATTGTTTACATTAAAAGGAAAAAAAGAGTGACAAGAAATAGACATGCAATTTGCACACATATATGCATAAATAGATGCACAAAGTCCTGTTTCCCTAAAATTACAGGAATCAGACCAAAGAGAGTTTTGTTAACACACACAAACTTTTCTTATGTCAGCACTCTGCACAAATAGTTTATCTATTTTGTGTTATTTTTGCGCTGCTTGTTTTCAGGCCCACTACAGTAGCTGTCTCCATGTATTTTTACAGCCTCTGCCCGCTTCTACTGGAGCACTTCTGGGGTTCATCTTTACTACTAAGTGAAATGAGCCAGGTCACCCTGAAGCTAAGTGGCATGTTCCAGCCTACATATGTAAATTTGCCCCCCAGACTCTACTTGCCTCCAAAACAAAGGAGGCTACGTGCAGGCTCCCGGGCGATCATACTCGCTGGCAAGAGCTGTCTCCAGAAGAGTGGCTGGGTACGGTACGGGAGAGGGCCATTTGGCACAGAAGAAATCCGTACCAGTGACACGAGGTGACGAGAGACTCATGCCCATACAGCCAAATTGTATGGGTACACATGGACCAGTGATTGAATGCATACTATAACCCTATTTTATTTACTACAGATGTACAGTTTAATTAAAATAGTGTTTGTATATACATGAAAATCCTTATACTGTGCATTTGAAGTCTTATTTCAGCCTCATCTGTAATGTTAGTGATTCTTATAGTAGTGTCTTTTCAGTTAATCTTAAATAAGTGAGCTGTTATGTCCACTAGCACTGCCCATAGTTAGACGTGCTCTTAAAGAAGGGCTCCTACTAAGCAATGCAAATGAGATATGAATCTGTGAGCAGTATGCACCAACATAACTAAGTGAAAAGAAGTTAATCATAAGTATACCTGTAGTGTCTAATGAAGTATGAAACTGTATAAGAGAAATCTTAGACTTACTTAAAATAACATATTGAAAGGTCATCTTGGTATTTCTGTGATAGCACAAATACATCCTAAATACCACGGAAATGGCAGTAACATGGTATTTATGTTATGAAACAATACTAGAATGTTTAGTTATTTACCAAAATTTAACAGAGAGAGATGCAGAAGAAGAGTTTTAAATTTGTCCATGAAAAGAATTACTAATAAGCATAAAAATTCTGTTTTTTCGCATAGTAAACTGGTACAGGTAATAGCAACCATATTGAATGCTGAAGTTATAATAAACCATCTGGAGTTTGCTGTCATGTTGCAGTAGTGGTAATTTTATGTCCTCATTTAGGGTTTGGAAAAGTGGAATAGGTGTAAATTAAGAAAGAACTAAAAAACTCTCAGTACAGGTTCTTTATGTGCTTTCTGTTGAATTAATCACTCACACTTACTGAAGTAATTTGTGATTTTTCTAATTTCTCACCAGATTCTTATTACCAGTTATTTATCAAAATGAAGTAGGTTTTATAGCTGAGACGAAAGAGAAAAACACAAGATGAAGAAAAGACATATGAGTGTGTTAGAAGAAAGTCCTTTAGTAATAATTTCAAAGTCACAAAGAGAAATGTCACTTTACCTCCTTTTCCCTTAAAGCCTTGGAATGTTTGAAGGATAAAAGAGCATGTGATCACTGAATCTGGCTCATTTTTGAACAATTATTCCTACATCAAGTCTATAATTTCTTTTTGAGACTACTTTTTAGAAAGATAACGGGTGTTAATCTGAAGCCTTGAAGTTACAGAGAATCTATTGCATTCCTAGCAAATGGTTAAATATTTTCACAATTTAAAATGCTTATTTTATTTTTAAACTGAGTTTTTTCAACTTTCTTCCATCCTTTATGTATTGTTATTCTTTTATGTGATAGGTTAAAGTTCTGTCTAGTATCAGAAGTCTTCCTAATCAGGTAATTGCAGATTGTGACCATACAACCAACTAATATTCTTCTTTTTAAGTTGAGTGGTATGGCAGATTTTCTAGACTTCATATAATTCTTCTAGACCTTTTTCAAACTGTTTCCAATTTGCAAATAGCTTTTTTAAAGCATAGACACCATAAACAGAATTCCAGATTTTCAGGAATCTTCAACACATCTGTTGTTAAAGGATTCTCCTTTCTCTGCTCGGCAACTCTTATTCTTATATACCCAAGAGTTGCTTTTTTCTATTAGCCACTAGAGCATAGTGGGAGCACAATTCTTTTGAGTCCTATACCCACACATGAGACTACATTTTGGTATTTGAACAATGTGACAATTATCTGTTTGTATGTTTAATAAGATTCAGAAGAAATACAACTATTGTACAATAAGGAAGACACAATAGCATGTATAGCTCTCTACTTACCAAATAAATTGATTTCTTAACCAGAAAAATTAAACTGAGTTAAGCACTGTTTGGAAGAGTGAACAAATTTTATATTATTGGATTTACAACAGCTTTGTATTTTTCGTAGCCAAATAAGCAACAGTGGTGGTGTTTATTCCTAAAGTTTGTACATAATCAGAGAGTATATTTCTCTATATTTGTCAGAGTTAGAACTGACAGTTTCTAAGATGTTCTTCCTGATTTAAAGGAAAGTATAGAGTTTGAGAAAAATGCTAAACAGTTGTTGGTTTTAATTATTATTATTTTTAAGTACAAATTTAAATGTACCGTGAAGAAAACAAAGATTTAGAGTTAAGTGCAATTAGTTTCCAATACTTTGTTTTTGACAGATATATACTGTCTCAGCTACCGGCAGGCTGAAGAATGAAGGTTTATGGAACAGATTTCCTGTCAGACTTGTAGAAGAGGGGATTCATCATTCACAGAAATATTTTCTTCATAGTCATATATTACAACCTACTAGCTGCATGTCCCTTTTTATTTACTTTCAGCTCGGGAAACCAATGACTAGCTCAAAAGTTAAGTCAGCAATTAAAAGAATAAAAAGTAAAAATGCCTGAATGAGGAAAAAATCATCTTTTTCTAAAAGTGACTCCAAGATGCCTCAGTTCATGGACACATCTGGGACTAATATTTACAATGTCAGCAACTATTCTAGTTGGCTTTCTTTTCCATTTGACTGCAAAGGGCTTGACTCTGGCTTTTTTCCTGCACCCTTATTTGTTATAACAGCTCTCTTTGCTCTGCCAGGTATTACTGCCTCTGCTGCTTTGAGGCCTCTCAAACTTATTTCAGCCATAATGGGGCAATAAGCTGTTACTGTTCATTCTAACAGTAACCACCATGAAGCAACCACATAATCCGTTTAGCAACTTCTTGCACAGTATTTGGGGGAAGGATCAAACAAGTAATAGGTGCAAGAAACCGGTGATAATCTTAGGATCTTACGGCAAAAGCTAAAATGATACACGTGAAGAAATCTTTGAACTGGTTAGATGATGTAAGAAAAAGAAATGTTGATATTAAGTGAATTAAACTGCAGAAATAATCTGCTTATGGACTTAGGCAGGCCTTACTATTCCTTTATATTGTGAGATAAAATGATCGGGGGGTCTGTGGTGTTTAACCAGCCCATCGCTTTCACACTTCTCATGGATATTAGTGGATGGATACTAGTCCCCAGAATTTAAGCAACATTAGCATAAGTGGATCCCTGTGTCTCAGGAAGTTGACTGAAATCGGTATAAATGCATGGAGGACCACAGCGATGAACTATAAGCAGATCAGTAAAAACTTGGACTTGGCCTATTGACATTGAAATATATCCACTTCAAATTTCATTTAATCTTTTCCTGTTTTTCAATTAAAGTCCTCAGCTGTATTTTAGCTTTTTTGCATTTAATAAAAGATCACAGTTAAGAATCATTACTTCCATCAGAAACAATGTTTATTTATTTAAATAGGTTTAAAGATTAAAAAAACTTTAAATTATTTTCATCTTTTCTCTTTCAAAGTTAAATACTAAGATATAAGTTTAGATATAGTTTAAAATAGATAACTATTTTTCATTTTCTACCAAAAATAATTAGAACTTCCCAATAACCTTTATTAAAAATCACTGTATTGTGATGAACCAAGATCTTTAATTCTCAGTGACTAATTGTTGGAAATCATATTGTCAAGGGGAATTTACCTCTGTACAATACTACACAGATAATGGTTACTTCTAAGTCTCAAATAATAATAATGGGTTTATCTTCCTTTTTAGAGATGAAAACAATTTGTTTGGGAGCAAATAATAGTAATAATAATAATTAGAAAAAACTGTTAAGAATAGTGTATATCTGTTCATTTACTGAGAAATAGGGAGTTATAAATGAAAGGGGAAAAGAAAGGGACTTTTTTACTGTATTCTACAGTGAATATAATAAAAGGTTTAAATTTCTCTACTGAAATTTTAAGATTTAGGTAGACATTTGGTACTGCTTTCTTTCTATTTTATTTGATTTTCTTTTGCTTTTGTGCATCATAAATATGAATTCAGCTTTTGGATGAAAGATAAGCAACTCCATGTTCCCTAATAAAACTATGGATTTAACAATTTCTTAAGAAATCAGGGCAGTTATAAAATTTAGTTTTGATGTTGACATTTCATAGCTTCATTCACTATTAGCAAAAATTACTTGTATTTTATAAAGGAATAGATTTGAAAGTGGATTTTTGCTTTCAGTAAATGCAACTTTTTGCATTTTGCTAGTTTTGCTAAATTTGAAAAATGCAGTCACTAACATCAGAAAGTCAGTAAAAGGAGCCATGTGAAAGACTTGGACTAACCTAAACTTGATCTTTTAGAGACATCTAATGTGTACATATCCCTTTGAAGACAATAGCAGCAGTTATGCTGAATATCACTGTAGATAAAGAGCAGAACAATCATACCATGGCAGAAAGAAAGACAAACAATTCTTCAGGCTAGAGAGAAGTTAAATAAATCCAGTAAAGGCTTTGGAGGTTCAAAAATATTTGAAAACCTCAAAATCACGGTAATATGATGTTTGCCTGTCACTGTGTACTACAAGCTCTTATTCTCCCTTGATTTACAGCTATAAGCAAAACAGCTAATAAAAGAAATCTAAGCAACTTCAAGAGGAAGTATATTCTTTTTTGTATAAATAGAATCAGAGACATAGAGAAGCTATACTGACAATGATACAAGTTAAGCAGATTTAATTGATCAGTTAAAATAGGTATTTCTGATGGATGTTGAAGAAAGAAAATGATCATTCTGTAAAATGAATTGCAAGTTAGCTTCCATAAAGGTGATTCCCAAGGTGAATTTTTCCTCTCTTCTTCCAAAAACAGCAAAGACAAAGTTGAGGAGGATGAAGAAGGATGACTATTTCTTCTGTCACCAAAACTAATTTGACTTCATTACTGTTTGAAGAAGAAAACTATATTCCAGGGTGTTAAATGTGAAGTAAAAATAGAATGAAAGCTGTATGAGAAATTTCTGTAGGGAAATTTATATTTAATTGTCAATACAACTACTATATAGTGATCCATTTTTTAAATAGCTGCTATTAACTAAAGTATCATACAGATTTTATTAAAGAGCATTAGAAGCAGGTGATCTTAATACTAGAGAAGAAATTTTAGGGTTGCTAGTGAATCCCCTAAAGGCATCTAGAACTGGAAGACAACACAGAGGGAAATAACTGGGTGCAGCTACAGTTTTAGGAGTTATGGAAGAGGATGTAACTGCTTTCTGAGAAAGCAAAGGTCAAAACCAGAAAGTAATAACTTACACTGAATTGAACATGTATTCAGAAAGTAACAAAACTGTGTTCAGAACAGAAAAAGTGGGTTACGTTGGGGAACATTTTAACAAGGAAATTTGCCACTAGATACTTGAATAGAGAAGAATAAAGACAATCATTTGCTCCTTGACCAAGTTACAGACACTACAGCACAGCTTGACAATTTGTAATGTTAAATGCAAACAGTATTTTATCTGTAAAATCCAAGGGATTAGAAGTTTCAGCACTTTCAACCTCAAGAAATCCACAGATTATCAGAATACCATCGCCAGCCTGATTTCCTTTATGTTGAAAAGCACAGTACTTCAATCTATTCTTATAAAGGAAATATATGGAAACTCAAAATTTAATAGAAAATACTTACTTCAGAAACTTTGCCAGTTGACTGGCTTTGATAATTGATACTGTTAAACAATTTCTGTGAGGCCAGAAGAACTTGGAACAGATTCCAAGACCTCAGAAGGAATTTAGGAGAGAGATCATAACTGATTCATAGGTGAAACTGTTTATGTGTACCAGACTAAGTTCATGGGAGACTCTAGTAACACAGGTCACTTCACTGCATATTGATTATGAAGCAAACTGGGAAAAGAAATAGAATAGAAATTTATTTACTTTAGATAGTGAGACTATGTGTTTATTTTCAGTTTGAATAGGGGATTTTAATACTTACAATATTCCTAATAATAAAATAGGACCATAATATAAATATTGATTAGGAGGTAAAAAAAAAAATATCAACATGGTGCAGCAGAAGGAGCTGTGGCTCTTGGTCACTGACACTAGGAAAGCACTCACTCTTTAAACAGAATTAGTTGATAAATCTGTATTAATAATCTGTGTTGGTACAACAACCATCTAGGAAGGCTTACACTATCCTCTAAGTGGTATGAAAAAAAAATTTGGAAGAAATAGACTATTGTACGAATATTTGAAGTATTCAGGATTTTGAACTCCACAAGGATTATGATTACAATAAATCATAAAACAAGAGGAATCAAGCCTACTGTTTGATGGCCCCTCCAATTAATGTCCTTCCTGAATAGTTTTTAGGAGTTTTCGTATCACATAACTGTTCCTGAAAGGATTTGTCATCTAATAAATCTTATATTAAAAAAGATTGAATTAAGAATGAGCAAGAAAGAAGTAGACACTATTTAGGTAAGATTTAACAGTAGGTCTTTGTACCATTTGCGAAGGAAGGTAAATGACAGATTATTCCCTTAATTCAATAGAAATTTCCTGAGGCTTGAAATTCCACTATGTTGAATGGGCATGAGTGAACTATGTTCTAATGAATCTTGAAAACTCGTTAAACCTGCTCTTTTATTTGGTGAGTACAAGTAATAGTATGTCAATTACCCACATAGGATGTTAACGGTACAAACAGTTCACATGCTAAAGTCATTGCATATACAGTATTCTACCTGTATATAACACAGAAGAAGGAAATAACTTCATAGTAATGTACAAAGTAAAAGGAAAAAAACAGGTGATAATATTAAATATATTAACCACAAAAAATTGAAGCAAAACAAGAGCTTTATAACTTCCAGGTTTCTTTGAAGGACAAGAATAACATCCATTGCTAAAATCCAAAGTAAGGAGAATGGAGTACAATCAGCCATTAGTCTTGCTAAAATTCAAAAGAAATACTATGACAAGCACATAATCTCAACCACTCAGTCAACTCATTAGTATTCCAGCAAATTATCTTCAGGAAAAATATTGTCACGAGCTACCGAAAGGTCTTCTCAGCCAAAAGGGAATGCATCGTCATACTCAATCTTGTTCCATGATGTTTAATAGGAAGCCATATTCTGCCCCTTTTCCTGCTCCAATATAGTATATTTGATATACTATAATTCGTCACTGATAAAACATCTATCCTTTTATGATCAGCTAGCATCAGCTATCTCAATCAGAAAAGTAGTTTCTATACTGAATAGTATATCCGTATATCAGTACATCAGTATATACTGTACCGAATGGTATATTAGTTTAATTGGTTTCTTTTAACAGGAAACAGAATAAAGCTCTTTTAAACCTGAAAAGTAAAGATTTTCTTTCCTTTTCTTGTTTTTCGGAGTGATGGGTTGTCAAGATGCAGCTGTGATGACTGCAACACTGTTGTTCATGTCTATCATAGATACGCTATGTGATATCGGAAACCTGTGACAGATACAAATCAAAAACTTGCAACTTCATTCACCATCAACAGTATACAATCAGGCTTGAGCCATAGGACATTAATCTTCAACTATGACTGTACTTATTTTCTCTGTAGTGGCATAGATCAGATTCTAAAATGATATTGCTGTTTCAACTAAATTTTAATTTCCTTTTGACAAACTTCTTAGAATAAAATAGAGAAAGTATAGTTAAAAATGGATATATAGGTCATAGTGTCTCGAGTCAAAAAGAGTAAAACAGCTGTGTGATGGAATCAGAGTCAGTGTAATATCTATGGTGATCTGCTGCCACCTTCTCTTCATAGCAAACTCTCCCCAAAAGATCAGAACTTTTAAAAACTTTTAAACTCAAAAAAGGAAGAATTTTTAGAATATGAATTAAAAGATTTTACTTTAAAATAGAGAAAATTCAGAAGCTTAGATGCATGGAAATAGAAAGGATTTATTAACAA
Source organism: Rhea pennata (assembly GCF_028389875.1). Lineage (NCBI taxonomy): Eukaryota > Metazoa > Chordata > Aves > Rheiformes > Rheidae > Rhea > Rhea pennata. Next base: position 106,449,710 of record NC_084665.1, read on the forward strand.
GTGTTCTCCTGTCTAGTGCATTCTTGTGGGTGAATCATTGCTTCTATTCAACTCAATGGCTTTCTGAGCTGTGGCAGACTTTGCAAAGTCTCTTGCAGAGCTTCGGTTGTGTATCTTGCCATCAATTCTGTGCTGTGGCTGCACAGCTCCTCTGCAGTCTCTGGACCTTTCCTCCTTGAGGATAATTGGTTGAGAGGAGAACCATCCTCCTCTCTCCTTCAAGGGGGATCCAGCTTACCATTTGCTGTGCTTTCACACAAACTCATAACACACCAATCAGTTAAATATTATCAGTCAAAATCAGTAAAAAATTTATAGGAAGACTAATAATGGAGTTAATCTATGCATTTGCACAACTAATGTTCAACAGGTGTGACCTGCTTAAATCACTTCGAATAAAGATCTAAGAGCGCGTATAAAACTTAAATTAACTTTAATATTATTATTCTCAAAATAAAGGAGTAAGACTGTCAGAAAGCCTCTGTGACTTTTTTTGCTGTGGTACATAGATGAAAATGAGGTGCTGTACTTATGACAACAAATTTACAGGGTTTTTTGCATTTAATTTGACACCATTAATAATGTATTATATTATCCTGATGGAATCTGTGACAGAGATTTTTGTGCAATTTCTTCAAATGCTGATACAAAAAAAAAAAGTAAAATAAATAGTCTATGTAAAGAAATGGAAATAGCTGGAGAACAGAGAAAATTCACAGTAAAAAATTTATGCAAAATCAGATATCTTATTCCATTTTTAACCTCAAAATAAAACCGTAAGGACAAGATCCTCCTAACAGTAAGATCAGTAAACAAGTTTAGATCAAATACCAATAAAAAGATATATTAAGAGCCAATAGATGTAATGTGTGTTGATAGCTGGAAGTTTTTCATAAAAGACCTTTCAAGAAAATAAGCTGCTCCATTGCTTTGTTTTTTTACTTTAATTTTCAAACATGCAAAAAATACATGCCAATATTCCCATTATAAACACATTAAAGGCATTAGCTTGGTGAAAGTAAGAGGAGAAGTTAAGAGAAGAGCTAGTTCTCTGTGATGGAATTACAAAGAAATTATAGACAAACAGCAATGGAATTTATTTGTCAAGTGCAGAAACTGAGAGAATCCATTTTGGCCTGTCATAAACTCAAATCCACTGTGTTTTACGGCATAACAGAAATTGCTCCAAATGATGCATTACCTTGGGAAAAGGAGAAGATTATGGGCATGATGGCTAAGATGTATCCCAAGAATCTCTTAAATAAAATATTGCATAACTCCTATCAAAGGCCTGAATTATGAAGACTTCAGTTTGTTAAAACAAAATAATGAACAGAAGAGATATTTGCTTATTCTCAGCAAAGCAAGGCAGTAAATGGAAAAGAGTGAACAAACTCATTGACTTGACTGTTCAACTGTTGTAAATAGTGGAAACCCCACTGGTGAGCTATGTAGATGAGTGATTATGCGATGCTGAGCAACAGATGTTGGAGAACTGAACTAGATATGTACATATCATTCCTGACAAATCAATGACCTGTAAAAGATCACAATTTAATTCTGGTGTACATGAACCAAATATTGTCAGAAATGTAAGTCTAGAGTATATGAGTCTAAACCTTAGGAGTCAAAAGAATCAGGAAGGACAATATATGAAGTACACTGTCCAAGAAGCATTAGGATCTCTGTATCAGGTCTGCCAGAAGGAGAAAATATGCAAAAATAGAAGAGTAGGGAGATAAAACGGGCCAGTCACACATACACAGGCTTCTGGCCAGTACGTTTGACTGGCCATGCCCTGCACCTGATCAGTGCAGTCTGTCCCATCTTCTCATTAAACTCCAGTTGCAGCTATTTTCCTGAATTATGGACTGAGCACATTTGTGGAAGTCTGAGAGCCCACAGCTGGAGTCAAACCCTAGGTTGTAGAGGCCCACACGTCCTTGCTTTCAGCAACTGGAGAGACCAGAGGGAGTGAAATTAAATGCCAGCAACTGTAACCTGCCCATCAGTGAGAGGGTTCCATGTCTAAGGTGCTGATGAGTGAGGGTCCTGAGTGCCAGAAGCTGGAGTCAGATCATGGGTCACAGGCCTATGTGTCTGGCTGCCAGGAATGGGGGAGATCATGTGAAGTCATGTGCCAGCAGCTGGAGGAGGACGAGGGCTCAGAGGGCCCCATGTTTGCAGTGTCAGCAACAGGAGTGAGAGAGGGTCTGCGAGTGAGTGTGTGATCACTAGTGAACATCAAGCTGGACTGGCTGGCGAGTAGGCACAGCGACACACAGTGTGTGTGTCTCAAAGGTGAGACCGCGGGGGCACCTGACTACTGTGGGGGCACCTGACTACTGTGGGGGTCCAACTGATGGTGAGATCATTGGCTCTGGGGGTCAGTTGGGAGACCCACTTGTGTATTTGTGTCTGGTATGTGTGTGTGTGTGTCCAGGAGTGAGGCATCTGGAAGAGTGAGGATCCAGGACCAGCTTGGATGGCTTGTTTAAGGCCATGAATCCACAATGTGTGTGTGCGTGCACACGTGTGTGTGCATGAGGGAGTCTGTACCAGCACCTGGAGCAGGACTGGGGGCTTCAGGGGCTTGTCCATCCAGGTGCCAGCAGCTGTGGAATCTGGGGATCCAACTACTGGGAGAACTGACTGCCTCAGACCAGCTACTGGAGGGATCCACATTGTACATATATACATATATGTGTGTGTGTAAATACATAAATACATACATACATACACATGTATGTATGTATGTATGTGTCTTACGAAGAGACCATCCTCCTTGCCTAACATCATGAAGTTTCCAAATCGGAAATCCCTCCTAACCATAAATATGGTGACTAGCTTATCTCAAAGCAAGCCAAATCTACACAGAAAGCTATATTCTCCAGCACAATAACTGCCTATAGATGTTCATTTTCAATGCATCAGAGGAAAGCAGAAAAATAAGCAAACACAAACAAAAATAGGAACCAAGTAATTGATCAACATAGACTTTTCTTCTTTCCCAGTCACTAGATGACTAACAGGAGCACTGAATATGGTATGTATTTTAAAAACTCAGAAACAAACTACAAAGTTAAAGTCTCAAAAGTTCTTTGGAGAAACCAAGAAGGCAGAAACTGCAAAGGTTATATGAAGACTTAATTTTCTATCCCAAGGAACTCAGTTTTCTATCACATGATTCTCAATAAACTCAGGAAATTCAATCTGAAAAAAAATTCCTTCTTCTCACTACCCCTTGGAGAATTAGGGTTCATACAACCTTGAAATTCAACAAGAGTTTGATGTATGTGAATCAATATAACTCCAAATCAAAGGAAAAAAAGAAAACATTTTATGAATATCTGGAAAGGGAGCTAACTAGGCTTCACCTACCTCTAATATTAAAAAAACTCACAAGCTAGTCCGTACTTCTTTAAAGTTACTTATTCAATCAAGTTTAAAACTCTGGAGACTATTTTTATCTAGCTGCTATTTCCATGTATTAAGAAATGTATGACATAAAGAACTATCATTTCCAGATGTAGTTTACATTAGATTTTGTGTGGAACATGATAAATACTGATTTTCTTCCTAAAGTATAAAAAAAAAAACAACTAGGAAAGGGTCAATAGTAGAGACTAACAGGCAGATATAGAATTCAAGGACTTTATCATCCATCCTATTGGTTCTAATAGAATTTTCAAGTATATTTAGAGGATATCAGTCTATAATATTCTGTCTATCAATTACTCTCAGAGATATTTTAAAAAACATACAAGAGTAGCAAAATAAACAAAGTACTAGCAAGCAAGTTTTCATATAAATCTTTTTTTTTCATGTATATTATCAAAAGGGTAAATTACAGCCTGTGTGAGTTTGAAAAACTCATAAGAGTGGAGGAAGGTCAAGAGTAAAGGTGTGTGTAAAGCAATAGTGGCTGCTCATTTAAACAGTTCAGTTGTCAGCTTCCCATGCTGTCTGCAGCACATGCTCTCTTGATGCAGGGGTCAGGGAGTTTGGCATGTGGCTTCAGTCCTGTTCCAGCTAGATGTGCATCTTGTGAAACAGCAGAGGCTTTATTCTGAGAATTTGCAGCAGAGACGATTCTTGCAGTTTCTCCCTTGGCAACGTACAAGACCATTCGTGAGCTGTCTTTGCCTCCAGTATGTCTGCACCCAGAAAGTATGCTATGTTATCTGTAGACTAGTACTTCTGCCAGATCCATTGTTCCACTTTTATCCTAAATACATTTTAGTCTATGAAAAAAAAAATTGGAAAGTGTAGCTGATAAAGTTTGCATTAGAAATAATGACAAAAGTTTTAGCCACAGTCATTGCAATATCTTACCAAGAATGACATAGCATTAAAAAATATACTTAGTCTTTATATTCAACAGAATTTTTCAATATTAAAAATTGATTTGGGTAAAGTGGGTTTTTTTGTTTATATATTTTTATATTTTGTTTTACTTAGTTTTATTTTTTTTACAAATAATGTTCACATAATGAAAATCCTCTAGTCAGAATCATCTCATACGACCACAATGGTACTATTTGTTCTCATACCCTCCAAAGAATAGCACATATCCTAATATAACTGTTTAACAAGCACAAAGACTGTCAATTTGTCTGCATTCACTGCTTTGGTTCAAGTCTTTGTTCCTTTACAAACTACTTGACATCAGTAAAGGACGGAGGATTAGCAGTGGTTAAAGAATAGGTGACTATTCTGGGTCCAATGTTAATTCATCACCCCTTGAGATTTGTGAAGATATGGAGGAGCTGGTGTCTTTCTAGCAGTTGATGTTCATGTTCGTGAAAATGCAACCCTTTCTGCCCAAATAGGGAGTAGGATTACATCTGTTTTAATAACATTTAGGTTGCATAATTTGGTTTTATGAACATATTTGTTTGTGTTATAATTTTTTTCTTTAAAAAGTAAATACCATACAGCTCTCATTGCATGTACGGTTCAAGAATCGTTGCTTTATTATAAGAAGCTGCAATCCCATTCTCTACTTTCCCATGGGAACCACATCTGCTTTGAAGCAGCAACTGCACTCTGCACCTGTAGCTTCAAGGCACCAATAATTTCCTTGGCTGTCTCTTTAACACTTCTGCCAAATTTTCACATAGTTAATTCCACCATCTTAATAGTAGCCAAAATCACATTTGTTCTCGGTTTGCAGAGATCTATCATCGTGTTGTCTTCCTTTGTTGTGTTCCTGTCCTTCTGACAGGGCTTCTCTTTCCATGGTAAACACCCAGATGTAATTTCCAAGGTCTGATAGACCTTCTTCAGTTCTGTACAATTTGGAAACTGCAGGGGAGTTTGTCTAAGACAGTGTTCTCATGAACAAATAATGTTATTTTCTGATGTAATATTTTTCTACAAGGAAAGACTGTCTTGGCATCATGAAATATTTAAAGTAGGAAAATGGCAACATCCATTTCCTACTCCCCTCAATAACAGAATTTCTCTTACTGTCGTTTCACTCTTTGATTAACAACTCAGGTAAGGGTAAAAGATCAGTATTCCAAAACTATGTAAATTCTGCTACTTGCTGGATGCATTATTACTCTTGTAAAATATATTTTTAAAAAGTCTTAATTAATCTCAAAAAAATAAGATACTTTTAAAAAGTATCTTATATGGAAATATAATAATATAGCATTATTACTGTACTACAGACTATGCCTTTAGATCGTTTTTTCATTGTCTTTAGGAACACATAAAAATTAGTATTTAGGCTGTCCATTGTCAAATATTCTTAAAAGTTGTTCCAATTGTATGTTTTGCCAGCATGGATGCATGGATGCAGACAAAGCTCATCTTAGGTCATAGCAGATTTTAACATTTAAGATTTACAAGTTTCAGATTTTATTTTCTAATTTATATAAAAATATACAAATACACAAAATAGATATTTGAGAGCACTGCTTACACAAAACAACCTTTAAATATTGGAAATATCACCACTCTGTGATTCTGTGATTTACTTTTTTATTTTTTTCTAGAGGAGTTTAATAGAGCAATTAAGGAGTGTTGTCATATTAAGGAGTAAGAAATTTTATGTTTCTTTTATTACTCTGGTAGCACCCAAAGATCATCCACTTTTGTCTTGTCCTACTATTCTTTATCCAAAGGCCTCAAAGAACTCAAATTTATTCTCTTGTTCTTGCTTTCTGTTTTGAGGGGTGTGCAAATTTTGTTTTAATAATATGGTAGAACATCAACTAGATTTAAATAATGGAGTTTCAATAGTAATTGCCAAAGGGTGAACTTTCTCATGTATTTCTGAAACAGTTTGTGACTCAGCTGTTGATTAAAATGCATCATTAAACATCTCCAAACAAACTCACATAATGTATGCATTTGTAAAAGTTGAGATCTTTTATGGACAGGAAGAGACTATATGTTCTAAATAAAAGCTTTATAATAAATAATGCAAACAACACTAAACAAGATAAAAGCATTAAAAGCAATGAATCTACCTCAGATGGTCTTTTTCCAGTCCAAAAGTTTTGTATATTCTTATATGATGTCTCAAGAAAGAGGCATCTATTGAGTCTCGTTTCCCTAGGGTGAAGCACATGCCGTATGGTATGTCTTCTCCACGGTCAGCACTATGTTTTTGCAGCTCACTGATGTCTTCTTCTTATATATGACACAAAAGATGATAAGTGTACAAGAACTTCTTATATAATAAAAAATGCTCCTACCTGGATTATAAATAACAGTAGTAGAAAGTGGCTGCGTGAAATAATGATGCATAACCGTTCCTATTGGAAAGGTAATTAAAATATCGTACAATAGAATAACTGTGAGTTCTCAAAGTGTGTGCCTTGTCAGCTATAATAACAATGTAAGGAAATACTTAATTCTTTTTAGAAATTTTTGATAAATTCTGTTTTTATATATAGTTAATATTTTTTTACCCATTTTATTATAGAATGTGATAGGTAATAATAAGTTACCCATCAAGAAAAAAAAATCAATACATTCCCTTTCTGCCTGTCAACATGCCTTTCTCCCTTTTTCTTCCTTCCTCCCTCCCTCTCCCCTCTCTTTATTCCTCTTTCTTTCCCTCTCTTTTTCTCAGTAACAAGAGTAATATGGGCTTATCACTTCTTAAGGATCTCAGTGTTCAGCTTTTGTAATTCTAATGAAAATTATAGTGATTATTTTACATAAAGTTCGTATTTTGGGGGAGTGATGATACTCAGTTCTACTCTTTCATTATAAGGAAACTGCAGAGCAAAAAAAAAAAGAGGATTTGAAAGAAAACTGTCTCTCTGAAGAAAATCCTGTATTAAGTTTGCATCTGCATGACAGTAGTAAAATACTTAAGATACAGTATCTGCTTTGAAAAGATCTTTAAATCAAAATTTGAACTTAAATCTTTAAGTAAAAAATATAATGAAGAAAAGATAGAGAAAAAGGACAGAAAAGAGAATTATCTCATCCATGTACTGTACCATCTCTCAGTTTATAGGAGACTATTCTAGTACCTCTTGCCGCAGTGGAAGAGCTGATGGTGCTGTTCCTTCCATTCAGACGCTCTTCCCTCTGTCTGGGGTCAGGAAGTCCAGCAGCTTGCTGTTCTCTTCTGACGTTGGTCTGTTCCCCTCTCCTTCAATTGTGTTTGAGATAGTCACCTGAAAAGGAAGACATGTAACCTGCTCATCAGTTTCATTGCTGAGGAATCCTGAAATATCTCCAGAGTTCCAGCTCATATTGTACTTCAAAATTGAAAAAACACTTGGCAGTAGAATAAGGAGAGAACTACATCAGTTCCAAAAGAGGAGGGTGGCACGAATTAGAAAGGATTTGTCATGTGACCAGCAGCGGAAGACTAGTGGTGCACCAGGCCACCTTCTTTCCTGAAAAGAGAATATAGAAATTTGTTAATGTATTTACATGCCTGTTCACTACATGTAGCAAAGGATGAATGAAAAATTTGAATGCTTCTACTTACATATTACCTTTTAAGAAATGCTTTGAGCTTTCTGTCTGCAAGTTTTTGTCAACAAGATCGAGGCTTTTGCAACTGTTTTGAAGAAATACATATCTTACTTAGCCTTTGTGAAATTTAGGATAACCATCCAATGCATGGGGCATTCAGATCAAATTAAAAATCAAAATTATATCATTTGGATGATTTTCTGTTGCTGAGTCCACTAGAATATTAGGCACTGTTCATTCAGAGATTTCTGCCAATGAAATTGGAATAATTTTGTCAAAAGATTAAACAGATGGTCTTAGCAAATTCATCTTTCCTAGGCAGTGATAAGATTAAGATAAGATGGAATTCCATACTATGCATAAATAAAATGTAAATCGCTATGGTCAAAAGATTATTTTTTAAAAAAATGTAAAGAATATTTTTAAAGCAAATAAAATGCTTTAGATGGCCTCTTGCACTATACCAATAAAACATAGTGTTGCTGTGGACTTTCTTAGTTACCTGGCGATGTACACAACAAAGTTTTCATTTGATTGCTTTTTTCTTTTTCAAAAAAAGATCTCCCTTTAGAGGATTAATGTAACAATTAGATGGCCACTTTTGGTTGGTGTATGAATATAATTTCAATGGATGTTTTATGGCTTATCAAATTAGTTGCAAAAATTGGACTAGAATTATTGATAGAAAAAGGGTAAAAGAAATTTATGATGTGTTCATAATGTTTAGAACTCTGGTTAAAATAGTCAGCAATGGACTGCATAAAAATATTATTTCTAACTGATCTGCATTGGATGGAACATACCTGAAAAGTATAGAGAAAATAAGATTCCATTTTAGATTAATAATATCAAGCCTGAATTCTTGTAGTGCTTCAAGAACATATACTATGATTTGTTTTAGAGACTCTGCCTCTATATTCTATATTTTCAAAATACTCTGTATTTTCAAAAAGTGTATATTTGTTGCTCTAAGGAAGTTCGAAAAAAAATGTGCATTTTATCCAGGTCATGCAGGTGATAATAGATAAATTAAAAATTAGGGAACTAATTTTGTGGACCTTTTTCAGATGAAAAAGTCTAGACCTTTCTCAGATGAAAAAATCCTACCTGTGAAACTTACCCCTAGATCCTGAAAATGTGTTAGATTTAAGAGTACAGTATATGTTCAAAGACATTATCACTCCTTTATTTGTTTTTCAGGGGTATATGTAAACACAGTTTTGTTGTAATTCACTCAGATACCATATTGATGATGTAAAGATGAAAAATTCCCTTCTGTTGTTTTGGGAAAGTTGCAGATGTGCAACAGGAAAACTAGATAATCAATGCTGGAAGTAAGAAGCAGGTAAATGTTGTTGTGATTTAATAGGCAGACAGAGCCTTACAGAAATCAAGGACGTACATAGCTGGAAGGAATTTCAAAAGGTCAGATAGCCCACCCTTTAGTTTTCTAGCAGGGTTAACAATGTTGACATAACTCTTTAAAATACTCTCCAACCTGCTCTTAAAAGTCTCAAACGCTAGAAACTGCTAGTTTAATTGTCCATACAGGTAAGTTCATCCTAATAACAAATTTGTTGACTTTTCCTTCAGTTTTTGTCTACTTCTTTTTGTTCTATTAGTAGTGGACATGAAAATAGGTTAGTGCTTTCTTCTTTGTAGCTACCTTTTTTATGACTGTGCCTCATGCAGTCTTCCTTACAGTAGAATAAACAACATAATTTTTTCAGTCCTTCCTTGCAAGATATGTATACTTTCTATAGGTCAGTTATTCTCACTACTTTTCCTGGACTCCATCCTACTCCAGAAATGCAATGGCTAAAATAAGACACCTTATGATGCTAATTCAATCAGCACGTTCGTGTTATGTGTTGTGAAAATGTCATATTTGTGTATATATCCCAGATTGATCTTTGTCTTTTTCTGCAACAGCATGATATTTTTGACTTTCATCCAGTTTATGGTCCCAGAGCCCCCATTACATTCTTTTTCACAGAAAAAAATGCTACTAATTTCAGTTTATTATGAATGCTTCCTAAAGCCTGCTAGAATCACATCTGTTTCATCATGACTGAGCTTCCATAAGCTAATTGTCTTCTTAACCCCAAACTCTGTCAGCCAGGAGAAAGACTATTATCCACTCACTGTGCATCAGCTTAGAGAGACAAAAAATGATCTGAATGCCAAGTCTCCTCCTCCAGCAAGGTTATGTTCATGATAATGGATGACAGGATCAAACTGTGTGTCACTCTATCCAAGATACAGCTACAGTTGCTCTCCGATTTTGCCCAAGAAGAAAAAAACAATGCCAAAACAATCAACTTTCAAAATGTCCTTCAGTAAGCATGTTCCTGACTATAATTTGTCTTCAGATAATTTCATTTTTATCAATAATGAGCAACAGGAACAATTAAAATATGAAAAAAGCCAGAGGATGTAGTAGAACAGTAAAATATCAAGTTCCCTTGAATAAGCCTACACATTGTAATACGGAAAGATAATTTTAAGGGCAACCTTTCATTAGCAAGAGACAGTCTAGATGACCCCATGTTCAGCTGTAATAGCTATGAATTTACAGTTGTCACCACTACAAATGTCTATATTTCTTACTCGATACTTAACTGTCTCTGCCACATTTCCTTTGCTTAAAGCATAACAACATGAAAAGTCAGGTTACTCTGTGATAAAGAGATTTACATAACTAATTCTAGGTGTTCTTTAGTATATAATATGTGTTCAAGTGCATTGTTACATATATGATTTTTTTTCATTTCTATCTTCCTCCGCCTTTACAATTTAATCTTACTTGCTCATGTTTCTTTTAGACATCTTCCCAATACACTTGTCTGAAAGATGATTCCCAAATTTAGTTAGCTGTGTACCTCTGCTTGACAAAGATCTGTGATCTATATTTGTACTGTCACCCTTCAAAGAATGCAAACATAGGTATTAGTGAAATAAAGGACAGTATAAGTTTCTCACAGCACAGAGGTAGTTTAGAGAATGAGAATGATATTAAATCTGATTAAGCTGCTACATCAGCTGTGCTTATTACCTATCATAACAAAATATGTACAACAAACGCCCCTTTTAATTATCCAGATGTCCAAGAAAGGATGAATAAATTGTAACAATTTAAGTATCTAAGAAACACTTTAAGTATATATGTTAGGGTAGGGCTACAAAGAGGTAACCCTGACCAGTGGCACCACAGAAAAGACAGCAGCATGACAAACAGCAGGACATTACAGTTAACAAAGGGGAACTACTAGTTTAATGGGCTTGCTGGCCAAGGTAGAAATTTTGAAGGTAGCCATATCATAAATACAAAATGAAGATATAAAGTCAGAAAAACTTCGGCCAGCAGGAAAAATGCAAACAGGGATGGGACATTTCAGGCAGCCTTTCAGCTGATCACTACATGCAGCAGGGCAATGAATCTGTTGTCTGTCCACGCGTGTGTCCTACTTACTTCCACAGCCAAATGACTGGGGTGCTGTTCCTAACATCAATGAAGGAGCAGCCAGAAGGCATTTGAGTTCCTTAGGGCAAGGCAGAACTGCCTTAAAGCCTTATAGTTTTCCAGGGCCAGAAATAAATCATACGTTTTCAATTAGAACTCAAGTAGATCAAAGCCTTGAGGTCTTTGAACCTTCGTCTTCTTGTAATGAGCCAAGAAAGAAATCTAAAAGGCTTTTAAACAAATATATGTAGAGAGAGATTTCATTAGAATAAAAAAATGAAAAAAAAATAGCTTTTTTTTGATATTTTAAAATAGAGTATTCAGAGAGTGACTGGTAAGTACTTGGAGGAAAAATCCAGCAGTTATTACCAAACATGCAAAGGACAACAGGTCAGGAAACTTCCTGACCTGAAAACAGGTGTGCAAATATGGAGTGGCAGAGGTGGGAGTAAGTACAATGTATTCTTATTCTTACTTTTTCTTAGGTTTCTGTTGATTGTTACTTTCAGAAACGGAATGTTGAGATAGATAGACCCTTGATTTAAACCAATTTTGTCATTCTGTTTTTAGTGAAAAGTCAAAATGGCTAGGCTGAATAGAAATACAAGAGATAAACAAACTTTCTCTCTCTTTTTTTTAACTTTCTTTTTTTACTTTTTTTTTTTACTTTTTTTTTTTTTTTTTTTTTTACTTTTTTGCGGGAGGTTCTTGCATCCAATATTTATTTGTTTCAGCTAACTCAGTGACTTTGATTAGCAATGAACCCTGTTCAGTTCTTATCTGTCACTCAAACTGTTTAAATTCCAGCCTCGACAACTCTGCTACAAATTTTGTCTTTTTCTCCCCTTCTACTTTACCTGCAGTCTTGCACTTTTCCTCAATCAATCTGTTCAAATGCTTCATCTCCTACAGGGAGTCCTTCCTAGACCAATCTACTTAGGGAATGTAGCACTTAATGAGTGTAAACAGAGCAAACTTACAGTTCGTCACAGTTTTATACTGGAAACACTCTTTAGAATAAGTCTTATTTCTTGTTCAGAATAACTATATGAGATTACATTTCAAACCTGTTACTAGTTTGAGACTATCTGTTATCTATCCTGAGGTTTAAAGAAACCTAAGATGCAACATTGTCTTATATGTCTTCATTATATAAGTAGCATATATTTGGAGTTGTGCAAAGGGTAGGATAAGGCTAGAGATGGTCTTTGTGGAGGCACATCACTGTGCAGAATAAAAGTAGTGAAATTTTTTTTTTAATGTATGAAATTAACATATATACAATATATGAGGATTTCAAATATTTAGTTAAAATAATTTTCAGTAATGAGAGGCATATCATGTAGGAATCACTAGCTTTATGCACTGTGCCATGCAGGTCCTACGGATGGTGATAACCTAAAGCAAATGTAGTCAAAAAAAAGCTTTTGTAAAGCTTTTAAATAATTTGGAGAGGACATTTCTGAAACATGGGCATTTCAGAAGCAAAAGAAAGATAACAGAAAATCAAAATATTGTCAAAACTTGGAAATGTAGAGCCCTCAAGAGGTTTTCTTACTCATCTTCATCTTTTCAAGTTATGTTCAATGGACCTCTAACTCCCCTTACAGATAAGTCTCTAAAAATCTTCAGTGAAAGGGATCTTACAACTTTTTATAAGTAGAATATTCCAATACATTAAGGTCTTTGGAATTCAAACATTTCACGTAATACCTAAAACACTCTTACTGGAATTTAAAATAGTGAAGTAATGTTGTCACTTTCCCTCAATTTTCTGATTTGTTTTATATCTTTTTTTAAAGTATTTTGCCCCAAAGTGGTTATCAGACCCTCCCTGGGATTTCTCAGGATCAGAACTAGTAGAACAGTTACCTCATGCCTTATTTATGACAGTCTTGTTAATACATTTCAGATCTTTATCTACTCTTTTTTAACAATATTGCATTGCTGATTAACTTTGTGATCTGCTATAACTTCAGACCATTTTATTCTGTAGTGATATTGCTGAGCCATTTGGACACCATTTTGTATTTGTACTTTGGACTTTTCTGTGTAGAAGATAAACTTTACTGAATTTATTTGTATTGATATCAACCACTTTTTTAAAGTCCTTCTGAATTCTAAACCTGTCTTTCAGCATCCTTGCAACTCTTCCTAAAGAGATGTTGTACTGAGATTATGGAAGTGCAGTATGTATTCCATCATCTAAGCTGTTAATGAAATTATTGAACAGTACTCAGGAAAAGTCTCAGTGGGCTCTAGCTTAAATACCCTCCCAGTCTGGCACTGAGTTATTGGTAAGTATTCTTTAATAAAGTTTTAAATTTGTTTCAAATCCTATCTGGACCATGACTTATTAGTTTCCTCTTGAGAATAACAGAACAGATTCTCTCAAAAGCTGTGTCAAAACATATCACATCTAATGCTTTCTTTCCTATCCGAAAAGATAGTAACTCTGTCAAACAGAGAAGTTAGATTGGTGTGATATATTTTGTTCTCTACATATCCATTTTGAATTTTACTTATGTAGTTCTTACAAATATATTATTTTAGAATATGTTCCAATATTTCTTTGGCTTATTGGAAATAGTCTAATAATTTATTCTTTCTTGGCACTCCTTTTTCTCCTCAAAGTTGTTCCGCATTGTGTGATCCTATATATCCTCCCTTTTGTTGTTGGAAATAATCACTAATAGATCAAATTGTTTCAGGTAGTTCCTTCAGAATGTCAGCATATATTTAATCTAGTCATACTGACTTCTAATTTTTAGATTAAGTACATATTCTTCAAGCTATTTCTTTCCCATTGTGACCTGTGTTTACATTACTTTGTTGTTCTTTTATGTCCAGCCATGTTAACTAATGGTGACAATTGCTTCACTCTTCACTATCTCAAGATTCATTATTTCATTTTTCTCATTAAGCAATGGATCTAATTTTCTCTTCAGCCTTTTATTTCTAATTATTTATAGGAGCTTTGATTGTGACTATTTATGTTCCTGACTTGACATGAAGAGTTACATAGCTCAGCTTTTGTATTGCTGCTATGTAGCTAAATTCAGAAAGGAGCTTCCTCACTACGTTCTACTTTGTGCAATCAAGATTGAAGCTGAGCCAGTGCTTTAAAGTTTGTTGTTTTGAACAGTTATTTGTACTTTCCTCATTGCTGATTCACTCCTTTTATCTTTCTTATACTCACATTCATTCACGGATTAGAGCTGCCTAGATCTATTGCATTGACATATAAGATGTTTGAAAGTATAGCTTTTAAATAAAAAGTATATGAATTATAACCATGATGATGTAATCATTGAAACTGAAAAAAAAACAATTCTCCAAGACGATCAAGACATTTTCAACATATTTTTATAAACCTCTAAATGACGTCAGATCTATAATGCCTTTCCAACATTAATAAACTTATTCAAGTTTTTATTTTATTAAAATAGATAATTCTGGCAAAATTCTGATAAATGGTAAAAAATCACCACTTTTTTTAATGGTGTAGGGATTTTGCCAGTATTATTTTTTCAGTTAGAACTTGACCTTACTTTAGCAATGTCAACAGTAAAGATGGCACTACATTATACTGAAGAAGGATTTGGCCTTTGAACAACTTGCAGTAAGCTCTGAAACAGTATTGTTTGCCAAATCCTATAATGTATGGACTAGCTGACTACTTTCCATTTCAAAGCAATTGTTTTCTACACAATGCTTATTTGCAGAATGCTAGTTAGTATTTTTTGACACATTGTTTCATTTTCAGTTACACCTCAGGCAGTTTATTGTTAGTTCAAAGCATAACAACTTGTTATCATTGTCTATTTCCAATGGGTTGTAAATGATGGTATTAATTGGATGTTAAGCTGATAATGCATTATGCATGTTATTCTCTCAACTGGGAAGAATACAATTTGCATATGTATATTCTTTTTTAATAACTAGGAAATGTGTGCAAGTGCAAAACAGGATTGGCAATATTGTCTCTTTAAAGGAAAAAAATGAACTGACCATACTGTGTTTATACAGTTGCATTTTGGAATAGCTAATCAATGGACATTGGATAATATTTTTTTGCTGTATACCTGGTTTTATCTTTCTTTTGTTATTTTATCTATTTCAGCCTAGTCATGAACATGTAAGTTACCTAAATTTAAATTGTCTTTCGACATTCTGTATTGAGTATAACCATGCATACAGTTTGCATGATATACACTTAAGTGCAGAAATGTTATAGATTTTTTCTTTTTTTTTTCTCAAAGAGAATCTGAAAGTGGTAAAGACATGAAAAGAAAAACACCAGACTAATCTCTTCCCTTGCGTCATTAAGATTTCTAACTATCATTTATGATTAAGTAATTAGGCTGAGATTGATCTTTAGCCTAAATACTAAACTCAAAGACATTACAAGCCATAGACTTTCTCAGATAGACTGTCATTAAGCCAGTAACTATATTCTGCATTTTCAAGAAAGAACAATAAATTTGAGCCAACTCCAAAGAAGTTATAGCATCATCAGTTTGTACTGGTTTTGTCAGACAAAGCTAATAGTCTATCCCCATCATAATCCGGACTCAGAGTAGTACAGTTCACTCACTGGATGAAGAGCTGAGAATTCATTCAATGAGTCATTACAATTGTACATCAGCCTCTTTCACCCACATATTTTACCTTTTCTTTGCAGCATAAACAGTTATTTTCTGATATTGTATGCGGGATAAAGAGAGAGGGAGAGGTGGAAACTCAAGTGCTGTTGGCAAAAATCAAAAGCTAATAAAACCATTATGAATTACAACAAATTGCTCAAAGCTCCTACTGAAACTGTTCTGCAAGCTAAGAACCTTCTTCACCCTTTCTGATTGAGATGCCAAATCCAACCCCAGAGAGCTAGAGAGGTGTATACTGCTTCAGCAATCCTGACTGCAACAGAACTAATGTCTGAATGCAATGGGAATTATTATCTTCTCAAACATCAGGGATTCATTTTGTTTATATCCACTAAGTAACAACTCACCCGCATTTCTAGAGCTCAGAACATTCATTAATCAAAATGTATTGAACACTCACAAGAGTAACAGACTAAAAGATACAAGTCTAACTCAAGGACCTTTCTGGCTATTAGAAAAGAGTCGTGAATAGCTAGGACCACTCCTGCCCAAAAGAAGAGAGAATTTTCCTTTAAGCTATCAGCAGCCAGCTCAGATGGAAGACATCCACTTTGGATATTTGTTTCTAAGCAACTATTGCCCAGACTCAAGCTTCCAGCTTCTAAAAAGCTTATGAAAAACTAAGCCAAAGTCAAAATTACATGTTCATCTAATTAAAGCTAATTCTAGCCCCAGTGTAAACTAAATTAGGACTTAATGATTAAACCAACTCAGTAAAATTTACTTTTTTTCCTATCAATGTATTCAGAATAATCCTATCTGAAAAAAAACCATCCTAAACAGAAGATGTACATGTATGTTAGACATGCTAAACATGTTTGGCTAAACATAGTGCAGATGTAGCCTACTGCAAGACCAGAAGGCCTCAAATCCTACAGCATCGTGTGTAATCTAAAGCTAAAAGCTAACAAATAAAATAAAATGCTGTTCAGTTATACTTACATCTGTAGTAGCTAAGAGACAGCAGACTATTCTTGGAGTTCATAGCACACTGTAGCTAGTGTATACTTTATTTAGATTTATTTCAACTAATTAAAATTGGGCTTTGTACAGTTTTTACATTACTAAGCTTATTAAAATACAAACACTGAAATTTTAAGTTGCAAATATAAAATTTACGTAACTGCTTTATATGTTTTTTACCTGTTGCAACTTTGAATAGTGGGAATATTCCTGTTTTGCATGAACCTTGTTCATGTTAAGCTGTCTTCACCTGTTCTTTCAATGCTGCTGTCAAGAGTTTCTGAAGCACTTGCAGAGTGTGACCAACAGGTAAATATGCAACAGATAGGGCCAATGGTAAAGGCAAAGTTCTAATAAGAATCTTATTTGGAGGGTATAAGGTAAATCCAGATGCGTCCTAATTGGTTTTCCTACTTCATATGAATGCATTTTTGCATCCAATGTGTAGTTATTTCGTTATTTCATCTAGACAACGTTTCCCTAGCTTGTGTATGACATCAGAATATCAGAAAGTCTTATTAAAGTTAAGATATATGAAATCTGCTTGCTTTCTCATATATATATCCAAACAGCTAATTTGATATAAAATAAAATGCAATTCATTTGTTATTGATTTGTTCAACTCTCATGTGGAAAGAATTCCATTTTGTATAAGAAAATTCAAGATATACTAGACTATATAAGGCTTTTTGGTTAGGATGTTTAACTGGAAGGTCAGGTAGAACACTTAATGAAGGAACTGTTAAATGCAAAATGTACTGAAAATGGTGAAAGTAAAAGTTAAGTCTTTGTTCTCACAATAGGTCCTAGTCAGAAGGTTAAAAATCTTTGTGTTGGGCCCAGTGAGTTTTTAATCTTTTTCTACACTGTTGAATAGCATCAAAAGGGGAAAACATGATCTCAGGTCCTGATCTCCTTTCATTCTACCATCTCAGTCTGCTTTTCCCATCGAAGAGGTCAACATATCTGTGATTTAGGCAGTCCTCTGAGAATTGTGAACCTCAGTGCAAAAACAAGTGCACATGGGGAAAAGGGGTTGAGGAGGTGTCCTATAGGAAACTGCAGTTTCTAACAAATGAATTTAAAAAGTCAAAGATTACTTGTCTCTCAGCCACCATTTTAAAGGAAATAATTGAATTATCACTTTCTGCTTTCTTACTGCATTAATAGAAGTAAATAGGTCCTGCTAGCACTTAGCTAGATATCCAAGAACAGGGTAAAGGGCGAGATTCAAAATACTACTTTGTACTCAGCATCAATTTATTGAATAAGTCTAGTTACATCTCTAGCTGTCTTTTAATGTTTTTGTGGATCCTGTTCTGAAGAGTCTAACTCTCTCAATACGCTCTGGAATGAGGGCATCTAACAAGCCACCAAGCCAGATGCCCACATCATAGTCATTAAGTATTAAACGCTGCATTACTTAAATCATATTCTGGATTTATCTTTTGATCTGTGCATCTTTTAGAATTATAAGGCTCCTGGAATCAATTAATGATATGTCCAACAGTCAAATAAAGTTTTTGATGGAAATTGTCAATGAAAGTTTCTGATAGAAATGTGATGCCTCATTTATATACACAGTACAAGGTTTTAAAACTTTGACTTTTCATCTACAAACTTTAGATCATCTTACAAAGTTTCTTTCTCCTTAGAGAAATCATGTGTGTCTTAAAATCAATACCAAATAGGAGTTCACTTAACTATACTGTTGAGAATCATTGGAGATGAATTAAAGATTATCTGCTTTTGCACTCTGCCTGCAAACCTAAATTATCACCTAAATGTCTTTTGCCCTTTCTTTTTTCCGATCTATCCCTGTCAAATAAGTGGTCACTGTGAGTCTTTTGCAGGCAAGCTGTCTTATTTGTAATGTGTTTAGCGGCTCTGATTATGCTTTTGTATTTCCTAAAGAAAAGCTTAGACTACTAAAATGATTTGCTTGTCAACAAAACATTCTTCAAACTACAGTGGTTGTTCACATTTTCATATTGAACTATTTTCAATACTGTGTGGCATCACACATGAACATGCATTAAAAATTATAGCTGTGATATAATTATAGCTAACATTGCTGCCAGATATAAGCTTGCTTTGATGGAGCACACTGCAGAGTAGCTAATTCTTAAACACCACATTCTTTCATGCTTCCTTTTCTCTCCCTATCTACTAACAGTCCAGGCCCTACTTTCCTACTTTGTGTACAAAGTATACTTCTGTATACTTTGTGTATACATCTCATGTATATTTATAGCGTGTTTTTCTTCTCTATATATTCAAGTTTTAAAATCAGTGTACTATTCTGAGCAGAATTAAAAAATCATAAAGATTAATATTTTGTTCTCAGTAAAATGGAAGTCAGTGTGCAGAACATGAATAAAAAGTGCAGATTCATCTGACCAAGTGTAAAGGTCTCTAATCTGACTGTTTATATCTGAGGTGGTTATCTAAACTCTTTTTGCACTTTGTAGTAAAAACAAGGCATTTCTATGATATTCATCTCATCTTAAAGGATATTTCTAATACAGGTCAGAAAAATCACACACCAGAGATGCTTCACTTTCCCCACTGACTATAGAGAAGGCCTAGTGCGATTTGCTCAGAATAGATCTCTGGATAACATACACTTACATTTGATCAGATGAATCCTGTCTTATAAATCTTGTTTTACCATCAGTAATGCAGAGCTACCCAGAGTACATGTTCTGGAGGTAGAATATGTTTTATACAGTACTTTATTCATAATGCTGTAGATCAAAACTCTATTGAAAGAAGTAGTCATTGTACAACCATGTAAACTGAAGTATACCTTCCTGAAAGTATGTTATATCATATAAAGAATGCAGCAAGGGAAATATACTCAGGGCTTTATTTTTTTAATTTTTTTTTTATTTTTTAATGTAACTATTTATGTGTTAGTGCTATCACTTGGATAGAAAAAAACAGCTGGTGGGTTATCATTCTCTGCTTTACTGCATGTCAATATATTGTGAACAGATAACAATGTTGTGCATTAAATTAGTAGGGATGCTAGAAATGTGATTTTGGCAAATAACACAAACCCACACGTGCACTGAATTGTTTTTAAACTCCCTATTTGTTTAATGCTAGATGGAAAAGGAAGAGGATTTGGTTTTGTTTTGTTTTTTTTCAGATATTGAAACTAGATAAATTGCCATGAAGTATAGTTAACTATGAATTATCTTTGGACAACTTATCCCAGACAGAGAGGACAGCAGCTTGAGTTCAACTTGAAGTGTAGCTTAATACAAAGCTTCCAGCTTTGTATTATTGCATATTTCCACAACCTTAGAAGAAGTACAGCTGCTTTCAGATAGTACAGAGTACTACTAGAAAAATAATCTTTATCAGATCTTGTCTATCTTTGTACAGACCCATCTCTTCTTCTGCATATCACATTTCCAGAACAGTTCTGCAGGTTCCCCACAAATTCAGTTTATACTTAGTAGGCTCATAGCATCATTATGTGAAAGCCACTGTCTCCATATCCATTAGCAGGTATCACATTAATTTAATAATGTCACAAAACCTTAAGTTCATTCTCTGGTCTGGAAATAAGAGCATAACGTGGCTCATTTTCCATGCTGCTAATCTCTCTCTTACCAAAACAGAGGAGTTTCTACTTCTAGTCATTCTACTGACTATGTTTTATAATGAAAGTGAATTCTAATCAATACACAAAAGAAGAAAGGATGAAAGACTTCCATAAAAGAAGTTGCAAAATAGTTCAAAGGACATAACGAAACAGTCTACTCAGGCTGAATAAGATGTATCCTTATGAGCAACATCTGAAAATTGAATCCATAAAATGAGATACCGAGAAAAGGAAAAGATAGTCCTAAGAAGTAAAGTACAAAAAAAACTGTGAAACTTTAAGCAATCTAAACAAGAGCTATTGAAATTCTGACAAAATTTCACTGATTAGAGGCCCAGTTCAAACTCTCATCAGATCTACTTAAATAAGTTCTTTAGCATAAAGAATAAGAATAACCCCATCCCAATTCACTAGAAACACATAAATGTGTTTCATTTTTATCAGTCAATGTAGTTGCATTGTTAACCACCAATAGACCTGGCCTGCTCTTCAACCTAGGTATCAAACTAAGATGTGCTGAGACTACATCCACCTTATCAGTGCAATTCCATTGGTTTTAAACCTAAAGTACTCTAGACCATGAAAACTCTAATTCATTGTTAAAATAATAATGCAAATGTTGAAATGTTGGGAACATTTCACTAAATTTCTCTTGAGTCTTAGCTCTTCAGCATCAGGGAAGAATGTCACACATCATAGTAAAATGTTACTGAGCAAAAGGAAAAGAGAGGCTTGAACTACATTTTACTCCAACATGCCATTGAAAGAGTGGCTGAGGAGTGAGGAAACAATCCCTTCCCTCGACTACATTGCAAACACAAAATCTTGCAATAGATGGAAGGAGCAATATTTTAAATTACCACACCAAGATACAGCAGACATGATCTCTCAGAGATCTTGTGTACCTAATTGCCTTAAATCTAATTCAAAGTGTGGCACTCATTTCACTTAACTGTCCAAAAGGTATTCATATACTTCTGAATTACTTCTTATACGTTCATTTTATAGTCACTGGAGAGAAATCAGCATTTCTGGGGCAGATCTGAACTGTATTTAGGTGATAACTGCAGACTAAGAGGAAACTTATTGGTCTTAGACAGACATTAGTTCTAATTCTAAAATTAGATTCTGGAATAAATAATCAAAATATATCTCTCATTATCATCTGAGTTTTGCTCAGAATCTAAGATAAATATATCTTTATTATCTTTGGAAAATAGAGAGTCTTTTGATTAGTGCTCAAATGAAAAGAACATTTCAAAATACACGAGTGACAAGGTCACTTGTGCTAAAATTATTGAATAATCCATCTGCGTAATGTGAGGAAATGTTGGTTCTGTGGGCCATCCCCACAGTATCACCAGTGCCAAACTAGATTAGATATAAGAAGGGCTAGAAAGGAAGGATAAAACTTGTCAGGCACATGAGGCAATCTGGATAAAAACCAATAATTCAAGATGCAAGCACTGTAATTAAACAACTTATTTCTTTTAATAATTCTATTTTTAAGAGTTTATAACAACATTTTTAACCAGAGACAAAACATGCTTGAATCAAACAAGGATTTAAGCTAACAGCTATAGGTTTTATACATAGTGAGGAAAGTATGAGAGAGAACTAAATGATTCTGTATCTGCCTTGCTACTCTCTTTCCCCTCCCTAACATTCCCGTGACCCAGTGTCTGTAAAACATCAATGATTATTGATAGATGCTATGTTGGCACTGAAAATCTGCACAATTGAAATATAATAAGAATCTAAGGCTGAGTATTTTTATGAGTTACAGTCACTCCTGGTGACCACCTCAGTGGGGTATTATTCTTGATTTTGGGGGATTTAGAATAAACTTGGATGCCTCATATCAATGTAGGGCAGTAGGAGAAAAGATGATAGTAAAAGTGATTCTTTGTCTCTGCCAGTGTTTCTTCCTTTTACAGTAAAGTACCTGGGGATCAAGAACAGAAGCAAAACTGTTTCCTCTTTTGTCTGGCACATCTATACTTTGAGAGGATCTTTGATTCAGTTACATGCTTTAGTCAACCTTTCAAACCAATTCATCCCTGATACAAATCTTGAATGCAGTGGAGCTTCACTAGATGTTATTTTGCATCATAAAATTTCCCTATTCTTTAGTGTATTCTGAATGAATTTTAATTATATTAGAAAAATGAAATAGTCTATATTCAAAAGAAAAGAAAATACTCTAGTAATTAGAGAGTTTTTAATGAAACACCCTAGTAAGACAACTTGCATTTCTTTCTCTAAATGAATTTTCAGCAAATCTGCTAACCACCAGAGAGTAATATTCATTCCAGTTTTTAGCACAGGGAGGAAATTTGAAACGTGTGCTACCATAAAACATTGATTTTATAATGGTACTAAATTGTTATTAGGCAAATATGTTTGTGTAATTCTGGCATGTTGGAAGAACTGATGTTCAATGGCCCTTAGGCTTACTTTTAAACCTCCCTAGTAGGTTACTGTCAGTATGCTGTTAGGTTATAAAACTAAACACCTGAAACTACCAACTAGCAAAAGACAGAAAAGTGCTTATATTATGGGTGTGATTTTTCTGGAGTTAAATATAATACAAAGAACTGAAATGCCCTTTAGCTTTTAGTATTAAGAGTTATTCTCATCAGAAAAAAAAAAGTAATCCCTATATCCAGGTTATAAAACATGCAATTTACTCTCAAAACATAATATATGAGTAATGGCATTTGAGTTTTCCAACAAAGTAAATCCTACAGTTTTGCTGGTGAATTTTTTCCTCTATTAACTAAAGACACAAAACAAGATAAAGTTTGTATTTGCTATGCAATGTCATTCATTTTGCATGCATATGAATGGCTCAGTGAAGCTCTCTCATCCACTGATGTACTCACACCATTGCACCAGTCTCTTTCCAATTGTAGTCATGGTCCTAATGAATTTTGGAATCCAAGGACAGTAGCCTGAGAGTAAGACAGAGAAGTGGAATACAGCCTAAGTAATATTTAAGCCATAATAATTGTATTCAAGGGAAAAAATGAAAATCAGAAAGCAATCACAGGCTTTTACTTTCAACATAACATTTTGTTGTTCTTTTTATTTATTGCACTGTTTTGTTGGTTAATGTTTAGTTAAATAAACAGAAAATGCCAATATTTGGAGATAATATGTCTAACAGTACTCTGTTATAAAAATATTTTCAATTAAATGTCAGTTTACTTGTAGAAGACATTCAATATAAACACAGGAGGAATATTTTGAATTTGATGAATATATAGTCAATATGTGTCAATATAGTCAAGAGATGCTAAGAAAGGGTGAGTGAACAACTATATAAGAAATTCTACTATCAAGAATAAAAATGACATGTTTAGATATTCCAATGAATAAGAGCGTTATAGAGACTGGGTAGTCAGTAAAACGTGGCTAAAAGCAGGGTGCCTCAGCAGGTGCATGCAGTCGGAAGTGCATATGGGACATGGCAGTGGTGGATCCCCTTGCACCTCTCCTGGGAATCCTGCATGCACAACTACCACTCTGCAATGCCTGTACACCAATGCACGCAGCATGGGGAAAAAACAGGGGGAACTGGAGATCTGCGTGCAATCGCAGGGCCATGATCTCATTGCAATCACAGAGACATGGTGGAATAGCTCACATGACTGGAATGCTGTCATGGATGGATATGTGCTTTTTAGGAGAGACAGGTCAGGAAGGTGAGCTGGTGGAGTTGCTCTTTCTGTGAGAGAGCAACTGGAATGCATCAAGCTCTGCCTAGAGGTGGAGGAGGAGGAGGCAGTTGAGAGCTTATGGGTAAAGATCAGAGGGCAGGCTAGCATGGGGGACACTGTTGTGGGTGTCTACTACAGGCCATCTGACCAGGAAGAGGAAGTCAAGGAGGCCTTCTATAGGCAGCTGGAGGTAGCCTCACGATCACAGGCCCTGGTTCTCATGGGGGACTTCCACCACCCTGACGTCCGCTGGAAGGACTACACAGCAAGGCACAAACAGTCCAGGAGGCTCCTGCAATGTATTGATAATAACTTCTTGTCACAAATGGTGGAGGAGCCTACAAGGAAGGGTGTTCTGCTGGACCTTGTCCTAACCAGCAAAGAAGGACTGGTTGGAGATGTGAAGGTTGGGGTCAGCCTTGGCTGCAGTAACTATGAGATGGTGGAGTTCTGGATCCGGTGTGGAGGAATCAAGGCAATATGTAGGATTGCAATCCTGGACTTCAGGGTAGTGGATTTTGGGCTGTTCAGAAACCTACTTGGAGGGATCTCATGGGTTAAGGCCCTAGAAGGAAGAGGGATCCAAGAGAACTGGTTAATATTCAAGCATCACTTCCTTCAAGCTCAAGAGTGGTGCATCCCAAGGAGAAAGAAGTCCAGCAAAGGGGCAGGAGACCTGCATGGATGAGCAAGGAGCTCCTGGCAAAACTCAAAAAGGGCAAGAAAGAGGATCCAGGAAATTACAGGCCAGTCAGCCTCACCTCCATCCCTGGTAAGGTGATGGAACAACTCATCCTGGATGTCATCTCCAAGCATATGGAGGAAAAGAAGTAGTAAGTATGAATTCCCCAGGTGGAAATCATGCTTAACCAATCTTAGATCCTTTGGTGATAGCATGACTGACTGGGTAGATGAGAGGAGAGCAGTGGACATTGTGTACCTTGATTTCAACAAGACTTTCAACACTGTCTCCCATAACATCCTCATAGGCAAGTTCAAGAAGTGTGGGTTAGATGAGTAGACTATGAAGTGGACTGAGAACTGGCTGAAAGGCAGAGCTCAGAGGGTCATCATCAGTGGCACAGAGTCTAGTTGGAGACATGAAGCTAGTGGTGTTCCCCAGGGCTCAGTACTGCATCCCATCCTGTTCAACTTATTCATCAGTGACATGGTTGAAGAGACAGAGTGCCTCCTCAGCAAGTTTGCTGATGATACCAAGCTGGGAGGAGTGGCTGACACACCTGAGGGCTGTGCTACCATTCAGAGAGACCTGCACAAGCTGGAGAGCTGAGCGGAGAGGAACCTCCTGAGGTTCAACAAGGGCACACGAAGGCTGCTGCACCTAGGCACCAGTACAAGCTGGGGGCTGACCTTCTGGAGAGCAGCTCTGCAGAGAAGGACCTGGGAGTGCTGGTGGATGACAAGTTGACCATGAGCCAGCAATGTGCCCTTGTGGCCAAGAAGGCCAATGGTCTCCTGGCGTGCATTAAGAAGAGTGTTGCCAGTAGGTTGAGGGAGGTGATCCTGCCCCTCTACTCAGCCCTGGGGAGGCCTCCTCTGGAGCACTGTGTCCAGTTCTGGGCTCCCCAGGACAAGAGAGACATGGAGCTGCTGGAGAGAGTCCAGCGTAGGGCTACAAAGATGATCAGAGCACAGTAGCATCTGCCCTATGAAGAACAGCTGAGAGTTGGACCTGTTTAGCCTGAGGAAGAGAAGACTGAGGAGGAGATCTTATCAATATCTACAGTGGTGAGCAATTACCAGTGGTAAGAGAAGTTGTTGATTCAAAGGAGTGCTTATGTATTTTCCTCTCAAGAAGTATGGAATAAAACACAGGGCAGTGCTGGGAGCTGGGAAGACCTAGAATCAAATCGCTGACTCTCTAAAGAATTTTGTGCAAGAAGCTGTTGCGAAACACAGCAAAGTAGGGGAAGCAAATGCAGCAACCCAACATAAAAGTTCAAATCTGACCAAGAATCCTGTCCTTCACAAAGCAGGGGGCATGATGCCAATGGGATTTTTAAACTCAAATGCTTTGTCTTTTGTGGTTCTTCAAACACCAAAAACCTGGTCATGGTAAGCACCAAGTTCCTGGACAAACACTTTGCCCATCTGTAGCTCTTTCTGTTCTCATCAGGGACTTTCATTGTTACAGATAATTTTAATCATGGTAAATCTACCGAAAACAACCATATAATTCCATAATCTTGATTTCTGATTCTGTACACCTCATTACCACTCTCTATTTCCCGTTAATAGACACAAGATAGAGTCTGTGTAAAGAACAAGAAATTTTATAGAGGTGGCTGTGCTGAAGCCTAGAAAGACCCAGATGAGTGAAGGAAGGTCATTCCCTTAGCTCAAAGCGGGTGAAAGACATTCCCTGAGAGTGACTTCAAAGGTTAAATATTTTACTCAAAGATTCTAGATGTCATTGATCTGATTTACAGTTTGTTATGATATTTTTTTCCCATAAAACTATACTTCTTTTTCCTTAACTGCCATTTTGGCAAACATAGCCTGGGATCTGGTTCTTTTCTTCTCATACCACCTATCAGGTATGTGAGAACAGAGTCTTTCTGCTCACTAAAGTTTTGTAGCAGGATAATGCTATTTTATTATTTATGCTATCTGGGTATTACCCTGGGATTTGACATCCTTCAGGCTAAATGGTGACCTCATGTGCATCTATGCAGCCTAGCTATTGATATTACCCTCTGGCGAGACTGTCCGACTGTAATGAAGACTACCCTTTGGACTGAAAAATATCCACAGCTAGTATTAATTTGTGACCAGGCAAAGCCTCAAATTGTCTCTAGGAGCATAAGGGCAATTTAATTCTTGAAGCTGGCACTTACAAGAAAAAAAAATATTAGAAAACTGAGCAAGTGTGATGCAGAATCAATGAAGCTACTGACAAGGAACCCCAAGATGCTGGTTTTATAGCCACTTTCCAAAGCAGAGCTCTGCCTTAAGGGAACAATAAATAACCAAGCTGCCTTATGGGAATGAGGAAAACTATCTTCCTTTCTCCATTTGGTTTTATATGACTAGCCTAATGTTTCTTTTCTATAGCTTTCTTCCTATTGCAAATTCCATTTCTTAATCAAATTCTGCCCTGCCTCCCTCCCCCCACCAACCCAAATCTATAGAGAGGAATAAATAATAATATTGAATCAGTAAGGTTTCCACATAACGTTAATGAAATTTAATTACTGGTATTATAATGCTTTCAAAGAACTAGATTGTGATGGCCTTCATGCAGGAATGGAGTTAGGAAGAATGCAACGTGTATTATGGGTAGAGATGGAGAGGAAGTAATTTTACGTTCTTCTCTCCTTTGGGAGCGAGTGGGTGTCAAAGGGTTCCCAAGCTGTATTAGATGAAGTTATGTCTCTGTAATCCTTTAATCAAATGGGAAACAATTTCCCTATCTCTTCCTCAGTATATCAAAGCAGTTTAGGAATATTTGAAACTGTGCTAACCACGCAGCACTTACATCCATTAAAAATCTCCATAAACACCTGAGTGTCCACCAGTGCTCAGATCAAAGGTTTATTACTATGAAATTCCTACATATTCCCTCTATTGATCTAATCAGGGGGTCTCAACAGGAACAAGACTGTAGAGTTTGTAAATGTCTTGTTGAAACTTTCAACACACTGGTGCAAAAAAGTCACAATTTCATAAAAAAGAAGAAAACAGCAGGTGGAGATAAAGTGGTGAATCCTCTGATGGTGGATTTGGCTGCATGCAACAACGTTCAGAAAATGCTGTGCCTGCTGTTTTTATAATAGGATGACCTTTTCCTCTACAAAGACACAGCCATCACAACCATTAGTAAAGCACTAACGAATAGCTTCCGATTCAAACAGTAGCAAAGCTGAAAACTCTGTCTCGTAGGTCCCTTTCACTTCACTGAATGCTAACTCTAAAACCTCATTGAAAACAGAATATTTGATGAAAGGGATAGCAAGAATGTCATACAGAGTAACTCCTACTATAAATGTTCAGTTTCTTGGCTTTTAATGAGTTTTTAATATACATATCCTTAACGCTTCTGAGCACAAGTCATTACTATTTATACCTTTATTGTGCCTAGAAGCCAAAGTCCAGGAAAAGGACTGACCAAGTTACTGACGTGCTCCTGACTGATCCTGTGCTGCGATCTCTGCCGAGTGTCATGACTTACTTCATATCAGTCTTTACCCCTCTCAGGGGGATATGAGCCCTCGACAGACATAGCTGAATATCTGCTAAAAAGTGGTGATCACTTGAGATACTGTATTATTTAGACTTCTGTTTTTTGTTTCCTGATACAGGTGCAGGACAGAAACTCTGCAACTCAAGAGTTTAGAGAGGTGAAGATCATATTCTACTGTTCAGCTTATAGAAGTAGGGTATCATATTTAGTTTATGTAAAATCTTATCTGCCAGAAATCATCATGGATTAAGCTATGTATAGAAAAATATATGTATATAATATATGTATAGAAAAATATATTCCCTATAATGTGATAATGTGAAAAACAGGCTACAGGCTGTTCAGAAGGCTACATCCCTTCCAGATTCTCACTGTTGGTAAAAAAGAAGCTGTAGCAAGAAATCAGTGCTATATGAGCTGGCTATTTGTAGACCCTGAGGTTTTCTTTGAAAACATTTAATCTCTTAATGAGATCATTCTTAAATTGAAAAATTAACCACCAGGGTAAGTCTGTTTATGTAAGCATATCCTATCACTTTATAAAGAAAATTAGAGTTGAGAATAAAAAGTATATTTTCCAGTGCTTAGAAATGATTTAAGAGCCTGCAGATTGCTTACACTATAGTCAGATAGCTTTTACTAATTTAGAAAACATTTGTAGTGGCATATTGTTCATCTCTGCCCAAAAGACTGTGCTGCTCCTGGGACTTGAGCAGGAACTAGTTGCTTACTCCCAAAGGACTGTAGCCGAGCATGCAGGAGCACCAGTGCTTGTGCATCAAAGCCGGAAATGTCATGTTAGCTTTGAACAGCTTCCAGAGCATGTATTATCTAGCTGATTTTCCTGGATTTAAACAATTTATTTCTGCCTAAAAATTTTAGACACTAAATCACTGTTAGAGTACATTCTGAAAAGATCTATACTCTTAATGATGCAAATAGGCATCTGGTTAGTCTTTTTGAAGCACCAAACCAGGTAAGATGACTGGTTGTCATAGATGTCGGTGGAAAATCAATTTTTATGTGTATTATATGTGTGTCTTCAGGTCCAGATTCTCAGATATGTTTTAGTATTTAACCCCTAATTATTTGAATGGAAATAGTCTAAACATTTGTGAAAGATTTAAATGTCTAAGTTGTTTTTGAAAACAGAGCTTAACCTCTTACAACCACCTATATCCTATTGACTTTGTTATCCAACTAGACAGGTATACTAATATACTTTAATGTTTACATGAAACTCTGAAAAGATCTGTGGGGCTTAAATGAAGGTAGTCTGTTTTTGTCAGCTCACCTACATATTCCTT
The DNA here is from genome assembly GCF_028389875.1 of Rhea pennata. Lineage (NCBI taxonomy): Eukaryota > Metazoa > Chordata > Aves > Rheiformes > Rheidae > Rhea > Rhea pennata. The sequence continues at coordinate 106,479,605 of NC_084665.1, forward strand.
CATTTTTGGATGTTGTACTTCTTGTTCAGTCTGTCAGTCTTTTATCTAATATGCACACACACACACTATCAAGTTATAAGCTAGTACAACTCATATCAGAAGTCACTAGTCTACTGTTTTTAATTTGCCTATAAATTAAGCTGTGAAATGGATTTCTTAAATTTTGATTAAAAATCCTGAAGATTGTTTCCAGGAGGAGACAAATGTGCTAAGCTTCCTTCCATAAAGAAGTTTTATAAGTAGGTCATAAACCTAGAAAATAAAACAGAAATGCTGACAGACCCCAAACTTTTAGAAGCTCTGTAAGCACTGGTCTAATCATGTTCTCCCAGAGGGGAGAAAATCTTTTTCTTGAGACTAAATTGTAGATTGTAAAAATGTTTTGTCACATTGAGCTCTGAGTATACTGTAAAGAAATGTACAGCAAAGAAGAAATGTCTGGTTACTATAGCAACTAAAATTCAAAAATATATTTGAAAATAATTATTTTTTTTCTAAATTTATCCCATGTAACTTTATCTGTGTCTTTTCTAATTGTATTATGTGTATATATATAATTGCATTATATGATAAGAATTTAATTTATTAACATGGGTCAGATGAACTCTGAATCTACACAGAAATTACTAGAGGATGACTAACATGAACTAATCAATGATTTGCCCAGTGGACCTTACATGTATTAAGATATATAAAAAGCTGCATAGAGTTAACCACCTAAAATTTTCATCTTAAAAGCTGTATGAGTTTGTGTGTGCACATGTATATAAACTTGCTTATTTTATCTAATCCTCCTCTAAGAAAGAATGTTTTTTTTAAAAAAAAAAAATTGAAAAGGTATGATAATCCTGATCTTCATATCAAATGTTGTTTAACATTTGACAGAAAATATTTGTGTCGCTTTGACAGAAAACTTTTGTGGTTTTTTGTGTTTTTTGCAAATTTCTTATATAGCAGGTACTGAATTTCAGTTTTAATTATTTGCATTTTGTCAAGACAAAAATATATAAAATAGATTAATATTAAATGATTTTTGTATGTTGCATGCTATGGTGTATATATTGATAGAAAATCAAAGTCTCCAAACTTATTTTTGTATTAGTTGTATGTAAAATAAAGTCAGATTAGATAATGCTGTTGTGCTGCAGAAGAGTAGCTAGATAGTAACAGGATAGACCAGCAAAAGGTCATTGAGGCTATTACTCCATTTCCACCTCTGCAGTAAAAGTGACAATTTCTCCCTGATACACAGATTATTGCTATAGTACAGCTGCAATACTATGGACCTTTCTATCATGCTACAGTGAAAAAGCGCACTCTTGCAAAAAAAACACCCCTAAAATATTTCAGACTTACTATGGTCTTCTTGAAAGCTTATTAATTTATAAACAATATCTAGGATCTCTTTATTATGAACTATCTTTTACGATCAAAGCACATAGAATTTCAAATTTTCTTGCATGTATGTATGCATATTGTTTTGCTTTCCTTGTGCTTTCCTATTTTCCACTTCATTATTTGGTCTTTCAAAATTGCAATAAAAAGAAATTAAACCTAATGAAAAATCTTTATGCTTTGTTTGCCCACTTATTGGAACCATTGATTAGACGTGGGGTTAATGTTGGTGAGCTATCTATAAAACTTCGGGGAATTCTGTGCTCTCAAATCACATTACCAACAAATGAGGAGAGACACTTTCTAGCGCAAGTGTGAATATATTCAGTTTTGAAGTGCAACAGCATAGGTAACAGCTTCAGATTACTTCAGCCAAACAATCAACATAATATATTAAAATTCATCCTATATATTCAATACAAGCAAGGTTTTTCCTTGGTTTCTCAAAGCTTTAGTGAACTGGTTCTGTTGCTCACAAATAAGCTTGTTAATGATTTGGCCTCTCTCTTGGGCTCAGTTATCCTATCATCAAATCCAGAAGGACAACTTCCATTGATTTGGAGGAGCTAGTAAGGAAAACAGCAGAAACCACACTCTCCCTTCCATGGAGACTGAGACATATAGACCTTGATAACCTCAGTGTGTTCTTCCTTCTCCTATCCCCATGTATAACACACAGCTGAAAGAAGTGTTTCTGACTTAGCTTATACTACTATTACAAGTAATAGATTATACTATCTTTAAAAGTAACCAATTCTTCACTGTATTTTCTTATCTCCATAAAGTAATTTTAGTTATTTTTATGATAAATATTTAGTAAAATTTTTCCTAAGTTAAAAAAAAAAAAGTTTTTTTAAAAAAAAAAGAGAGAGAGAGAGAAACAGAACCTCCTACAAAGCTATAGCAAGTCCCAAGGTCAGGTAGTAACAATGTGCAGCTCAGTTCCTAAAGCTGTGTAAATGAACTTCAGCGCCAATCTTGAAGCAACTCTCTGCTAATATTAGGGAACAATTTCCATTACTTACAGTCAATACGGATTCCATATACTCATTCCAGGATATTCAAGACCTCAAACAAGGCTCACTGTTGAAGAGCGTAGGAAGAACTCACGCTGTGTGTATTTTGGCCTCAGACATTTAAAAATTGTAATTTCTCAGCCTGTCTCTCATCTCCCTTAATCTTGTTTATTTCTTTAAGGATTTAATTCTTCTTTTATCCTCCTGTATTCATATTATCCAGTTTATTTACTTACTTTCCCCCTTTCACCACATTACTTCTCTCTAAACACGCCTGGCTATAAAAATATGATTAGTATGCTATTAGAAAAGATAGTGTCAAGAACGTCAAAAAATTCTTTCACGTACATAGTAAATCAAACATTTTATTATTCTGATTATATGGTTTCCAGTAGTAAATAGTATAGGTAATTCTGATTATTAGCTGTGTTGCAATTCCTATAAAGAGCTGCATGCAAAGCTTCCAGTAGAAGACAAATGATAAAATACAGAAGCTATACAAGCAGTAAGGAATAAACTAGCATTATTAATAAAGATATTTTTGCAAATAACAATAAAAACATTAAATAATTAAAGTATGTAGTCATTTAAGGTAAAAACTAGCTCAGGGAAGTAACCGCATATAATTATTTATAATTTATGTCTTTAGAGCATTTCTTAAAAGTTATACCTTCTAAATAGAGTATTTTATACACAAATCATTTCTACAGCACGCTAAATATGATGAATTTAACGATATCTGAAATAATAATATGGCACAACAGTCGCATTGTAAACTCTAACAGAACATTTTCTGAAAGCTGAATGTAGCAAGCTTGCCATCTACTGATCAACACAAGACATCTTTGCAAGGATTTTTTATAATCATAATATTTAGTTTGCAACTCTTTTTCTTGAGAATCAATCTATTGCATATTTAAATAAATCTGTTACTAATGCTTCTGTAGGTCAACATAAAGCCTCAAAGGTATTGTGGTATTGTGGTAGCGTATCAGAACAAAGAAGAGTTCCAGAAGCACTTTTCATAAGAAATTAGGAATATTTCCCTGAGAGATGTATTTGGATTCAATATTTGGGGAACTTCTCTTGTAAAGATCTCTTTTTCTCTTATAAGCGTATATTCATAATTCACAGATGTTCTAATGAAATTAAAATATCGTTTTATGAATAATATGGCCAAAGCAAATAAATATTCTCATTTTTTCCAGTCCTTTCCTTTTCACAAAGAGAAGCTCCTCTTGTCCCCTGCCATCTGCCGATTTTGCCTTCAGTCAAACCTTGTCGATGTGTAGCAGGGAATTGCAGGAAATCCATATGCCTTATATATTTGGTGCTGTACACTCTCTTGTTCCATTTAGATCAGTTTAGACAAAGAAGGTGAAAGTTACAGTTATGTCATTCACAGCAAAGAGTGGTCTTTACCCTCTTTTTTTAGAGGTTGTGCCATTTATTATCATCGTAATTATTATTTATTTTTTCTCTTTACTGCCATTAATTTATTTCATACACCATAGAATTAAAAAAACAGTAAGAAACTGTGAAAGTGGATGAGCTGTGACTAAGAGCTAAACAGTAATGAATTAACAAAAAAACCCTCCTAAAATGATGCAAATTTTAATGTGTGTGTGTATATATATATATATATATATATATGTACACACAATGTGTAATAACTCCAGAATATGTTAGTGAGGATTTAGCACTTCTGAAATTGATCTGATTGACTGAAAGAACACAATACACTTTTTCCAAGCACTCAAAAAACCTGTCTTTCCACCCCACCGTCTCTACCTTTTGATCTGTGAAGCAGTAAACTGAGTGGCAAGATGTTTAATGCATCTTCTGATACAGTTGCCATGTAGTTGGCTCTTTTGAATTTCTTCGTTAGTTTTCTGATGGATATTAGCCTTCTGCTCACTCCATTATTTCAAATCCATTTCTGATTTCATTTTTACTAGCATAAATCAAGAATGATTTCACTTCAGTTGAGAGATTTAAAATTATCTCTGTTAATGCCAAACTGAATGAATGTGTATTACTGCAGAATGTCCTCTAATAAGACTGGAATTTCCATGTTGCATGGGAGTAGACTTACAGGCAGATGACCTAAACTCCCAGAAACAGTATGATATATAGAGAGTAAGGTGTTTCAATAAATTTCTCTGCAGAACTTAGTAAGTTTTGTGGTATAAATTTCCCACCTGGCAATCAAAATCTCTGCAAGAACTACTGTGCATGGCTTTGTACATCAAGCAGATTAGAGATCTGGCCTTGGGGAGGTAAGGGGAATCTGCAAGATCTGAGAATATTTTGCATGTCTGTTCTTGAAGGCTACATTGCTATATCTTTCAGAAGATGATCTGAAAATATCCTACATTGCTGGGACTCTGTAGTGCAATCTATTTTCTGTGAAGGCTTTCAGTTTACTGGGGGCAAATAAGTCATATCCATCCTGCATCCAGGAGTACATCGCAGCATGAAAGCTATCCCAAAACACTTTGTACTTCAGACCTTTACAAACACACCGGCTCATTGCCTCATACACACATCAGTAAATGCCATAAGAGAGTCATACACAGCACAGCTCTCAGGCCTCTGCTTTGCTTTTGCTTCCCAAATCCAGTTGGTATCTCATTGTCAGCACTGCCCCTAGTAAAGTTTGGGTCCTAGAAGGCTACCTCGTTACTATCCACAAAGCTTCCCCAAAGTGGGCAGGTTGCAGGTTAAGTCAATGATGTGTGCAGGACAGTAGCACTGCTGTGTTCCCTATCCCATACTCCATGTCTTGCTTTCCTTTCCAAAGAAATTATCTTTTTCTTTGCAAAAAGGAGCTTGGAATGAACTAAAATACATGCAGTATGGATGACCGGAGCTCATGTGAAACAGGATTAAGCCAACAGATACTTCTCCCAAAAAATCTAAAGTTATGAATACTTTTCCCATTCATTAGAATTTGAAGAAAGCTGATAAAGTATTTGTTGTTGCTGTTGTTTTCTCAGTCTCAAAGAAAAATAAAGTGTCATTCATTCGATGGAACACATCTAAAATGGATGTGTTGGTCAGCCTGAAAATACTGTACTATCAAAATAATAAGGTTTACGTGTTAGGAGAAACATAATTGAATAAGACAAGTATTCCAAGTGTTTTAAGGTGAGTGAAGGTAGCTATTTTTTAGTGTCGAAGCAAATTCAAAATAAACAGAATTTGTTATTTTTGCCTGGGTATGTAGATCTAGGTAGAGGAGTCAGAGACATCGAGGAAATATCATAGACATGTTTATCTTTGAAAATAAGCTTATTAAAATGGTTAATTGTTAATAAAAGCTTCATTTTTTGTAAGAAAATATTAAAGCTTTAAAGGAGGATAGTTAAAATGGAAATAACACAATGATAATTAAGTACTAGATTCTATTATTTCTACAAAGTGTATTATAAGCTTAGGGAAATATGAGATTTGGTACTTTAGCAGAAACACTCTAAAATAAACTTTTACATTGATTAATATTGCAGTTTGTTCAAAGATTCCAGAGACTCCATTTCAGAAATACTTATCAGAGCACAACAGCTATGTAGATTTACTTTTTAAAACTTTTCTTAACCCTACATACAGTTAGGTGTCTTTTTTATAGAAAGAAATTAAGAGATCTGAAAAACATGAACAAACTATTGCTTTTTCTCAGACTTCAGGTCCAACTTCAAATATGAAACAAAAAGATGTAACTAGCTGCATTAGTTTTTGTCTCAGCTGAATTTGGTACAGTGCAATGTCTCCTGAACATTAGAAAACTTTTCCAAAATCAGGTTACTTTGAATTTTTATTTTTTTTGGACAGCAGCATTTGACTCTGATGGATTTTTTAAAGTGACATTACACTGTGAATTAAAATTCACAAAAAAAGCTCATTAAAATTCAAATCGACTCATTTAATTTGATCCATAACTTCCCTTTTTTATGTTTTCTACCATAAATTCTGTTCCTAACACTTTCACAACTGACCTATTAAGAACAACCGCAGCTCAGCTGGAACAGTTGGATTGAAAAGTCAATATATTTACTGTTTTAAAAAAGATTTTGGAAGCAGTTTGCAATTAGCATTCTGCATATTTTTATTCTTCCACATATAATTTGAAAGATTCAAGCAGCTGCTGGTATTATTGCTGTGACATACTTTTGCCTGCTGTTCAGTAAGAAGGATTAATACATGATTCTTTTCTTCCCTGTACAGCCGTATTCCCAGTGCCAAGTCTAGAAATTTACATCAGAACTACTCTGCTTTCTCAAATAACACATGGCCATTTCTTCAATATAGTGGGTTAAATCCACTACTGTATTTTCCCAGTTCTACCTATCTGTAATTCATACAGGAATTACATTCAGGAAAGATACAGAGTAAACAAGCACTGAGTCAAAAACATCTTATTCTTTAAAAGACTAGCAGAAAACAAGCATTTCATAAATCACTGCAAGAAGTAGTTAAAAGCGATGGGTCTTATGGAAGACATAAATTTTTAGGACTGACTTTAGACTGTGTCTAAATAAAATAAGGGTGAGTGACAGATGTTAACCCGTTACCAGAGTATTCTGCTGCTTATACTGATAGAGCAATTGAAAATAACTCATACTGCATCTGAAGAATGGAGTATGAATTTTATATTTCAAGGTATTTTAAGGTGCTCCTGTGTCTTACGTCTGCATCTTCTAATCTAAAAATATATACTAAATCACTTTTAATCTTGTCTGATTTTTACCAAAGGGCTTCCATCACTGGGATATTTCTATTTCCATTACAAAATGCTTTGTAACTGCAGGTCCCTTAATTGAAATATTTAAAATGTATATTATGTTATAGTACTTACTGGAGTATGTCAAATCAAACTGAGACTAACGAATCTGGAAAAAAAAATATACTAAGCAGATACTCAAGCAAAAAGTTGTGCAAAGAAGGGCCTGCCTTATTAGTTTGCTGTGAATCCAAATTTATATCTTAAAAAAAAAATAGAATAATTCAGTACAAAATTTGGTCTGGTTGCATAACTGAGAACAAATAGCTTTCTGATTTTGATCTGCTCTGAAATTACCACTAACCAAAGAATGCACCATGAGGAGGAAGAATGCTAATGCAAATCTGAGCACTGTGTGTCCAGTTCTCAGTGTGTTTAGTTCAAATATACTTTTCTTTCAAATCATAAATGCATTTTTTTGCTTTACTTCTGTTACAAAGCATGAAAAATCTATTTTCAAAACTGCATTTGATTTTATCCTTTAAGATTGCAGTATCATACTGGAGCACAGCAATTCATGACTTATGAAGTTTGCATGATCCACTGGGATTTAAAATCAATTATGCAGTCTTTGACTGAGGCCAGAGCATTTAGACTTTGGCCCTTCACACACCACTTAGCAGTGTATTTGATGCCTTGTTGCTTAACTATGGGCATTGTCAGTAAAAACACAGGTTACAACAGCAATTTTGCATTAAATATTGGTATATTTTTACCCTTACTATGAAGCCAAGCCAAGAACTATTTACCCTACTAATGGTAGGCTGTCATGCACTATCTAACAGTGTGCAAATTGCATTCTCAGTACTTTATGAAATTTGCTTATATTGTACAAAAAGTGGACGTTTTGTGCATTTTGGATACGGAAAAATAAGTGCTGCCCAATGCACAATACAATGTAAAATTTTGCTACCTCACTGAAACTGAGGATATTTCTAACTAGAATTAGTGCAGGTATCTGTGCTGCCTGTTTTATTATGTATGTCTGCACAGATATGTGCGTGTCCTCATGGAAATGTGTTGTGCTGTGCTTGGTATAAGAAGTATTGGGTGAAAGCACACTCTGTACACTCTGGAGAAATATTTGACTTTTTCCTTATGAATGGAGGGAAAGCAGAGTAGATGACAAAAGGCAGCTGCATTTCTAAAAACCAAAATTTGGTGAACCTTCAATTTACGGAGACTAAGGAAGGTCTGAAGGTTCAACATCACAGCAAATCATTTATACTGCAAATGAATTAAGCAATTAAATTCTGCAGGACTTAAATGTTGCTCTTATTTTACCTTCTATCTATTCCTTACCTTCTATCCTTATTAGCTATTTGCCCTGTACCCAAGCATCTGTCTCAGAGTACATGGTTCAAACAATGTATGTGTGCGCTTGCATGGTGAAGAGAAAAATGAGGGTTTCAACTTAAGCAGGAGGCAGAGAAATATCTGCCCTTGTGCACTTGCCCCCTGGAAAAATTTCCTAGTCTTCCCTCCCTGTTCTTTTCCTTTTCTCCCTTTTGTAAGTGATCTAAACCTCCCTCTCTCATAAAATCTTCGCTGCAGTATACGTGTATGCATGCATGTATGTGTACATGTGTAGAAGCATGTTTGCATGCATCATTTATCAAGCCCAGATCTGGAGGAGGATCCGTCATTAATGCGGGATAAGTTTCTGTTAGGTAGAGACGAGATTAATCTGCAGATATTTGTTGTTTTCCTCTTTCTTCCAGGTGAGCTTTCATTACCTACCTGGTGTAGGTTCTTTCAGTTTCTCTGTGAATCTTCCCAAATCTTTTGAGTTACATAACTGACGTGTAGAAATGCAAGTGTGACCATAATTGCAGTCATCTCATTTCTGACCTAGTTTTTCAGAACAATCTTCTTTCAGTAGTTATTTCTAGTTAGACACAATGTAGCTGTAGTATCTGGTGGAAAAAGACTCGTGAGAGAAATACTTACATAGCCAGCTGAGGAAAAAAAAGTGGAACTGGAGTCAAATTTTGTTGAGATGTTCCATGACTTCTCATATTAACTTCAGCACTGTATTGGCTGAAGTATTTTAATTCGAAAAGGAAGAGATTTTATGGGATTTTTTTTTCAGTGCTTTTTCGGGTACCTTTTCCAGTTTTGTTCAAAAAACAAAAGAAAATGAAAACTGACAATTAAATATAGCAATAGTCAGATTGCTTTGAGCTCACAGAAAAGTCTGAGCTTGAAGTAATACGAAGTAATATAGTAAATGGATTAATTGGATTTGTAAATATAATTCCAACTCTTAAAGGAAACAGCATAAAACTTCAGAGAGTAAACATCCTACCTGTAGTATAATATTCAGTAGCTATCTTCATTGTCATGGCAGAGAATAAAAATTTAATTTGAAATATTTTTATACAAATTAAATATATTTTGATTTCTTGTCTATTTTGTGCTCCCACTCAGCTGGGTTTCCTGGGTTGAACTCAGAGACTGGATGTGGCAATAGGAACACAGTAAGGTTGGTCTGTTGACCTAATCTGAGAAGAATGGTGGACATAGTAATACATTTACCCGGAAGGTAGCATTATCTGCACTGAAGAAAGTGCAAACTTAATTTTTTTCATATCAGAGGTAGGAACCTACATAAATATTTATTGACCTAGATACTGTTCTGAGATTCTGCAAGCATTATTTGCAAAAGGGAAATGTTCTACTGAATATCACCTTCTAGAGGATTTGTCAAAAGATCAATGATGAGAAACAGTGGAAAGAGAACCCAGATCCCCAGCCTTGGAGGAGCAGGGTCCTAGTTCCCAAACTGTGAAGAGACGCTTGAGCTAAAGTTGAATGAAATTAGCTTGCGAGTTAAAAGCTATAACTATATGATGTTCTTTATAGGTTACGTAATTGTATGAGCAGCATAATATACAAGTGGTTCCAAATTTCTTCAGACAAGCTGGGGGTTGTATTTCCCTTCCTAGATGAATAATGTATGCACTGTATAAAAGTCTTCATTCAGGCAACTCCAGTGTTTCCATGTATTTATGAAAGTATCTGCAACTGCTGAACTCAGTACTACCATTATGCACTAGACATAATCTGAATGTGCCCAGCAGATCAGGATCCCAAGGGGACAACTAGTTGGTCGTGGCTGATGAGAGAGAAGCACCTAAATGCTCACTGGATTCTATCTAGCAACACTTCCAGGCATGCAAAGTAGCAGAACATTTTTCCAGGAAATGTAAGTATCTGAGAGGTTGTAGGCAGAGGTGATTTTTTTTTTTTTCCCCTGAAGCGCTTTTCAATATAAGCAATTCATTTCTGCTTAATTTACAATTTACTTGGCTATATTCTATTTGGTTTTTCATTTTAATTTGAACCTCACCCACAGTGATTCCCAACATTTCAGAAACACTGCTGGTGCTTCATGATGAGATACACATGGGAGTGTATCTCAGAGATGGTACTGTCTCCTTCTCACTCTCTATCAACTCTGCTACAGGCACTGATAATGAGCTAATAAGCATGACTTGACCTGTCTGCTTCTTGAATATCCTCTGCATCAGGATATTTAAGTCTTTGCCCTACTCTCCAACACAGTGGATGCAGGAACACTGGGCAGATATTTGAGTTAGCCTTATGGAGAACTAGCACAAGTCCAGCTATTTCGTTTGAATCATGTTTCTTATCTCACTCCTAATGTGCCTCACAGGTTAGACATTTGCCACTGTTATGGAACCAATACCTGTGTGTATATCCATTTATACATGCATAAACTAAAACTTTCAGGGAATGGAAATTACACAGCATTCTACACCATTTTTTGTCTTCTATGTAATTACATGAATTAAGTAAACTTCATAACAACTTAATTAGGTTGCAACCATTAACATAATTCTTCTCTTTTTTTACATGGAAACTCAAGCAATATGTTAAAGTAATTTGCCCAATGTTATAAAAGTAAGATGAAAAGAAATTCTACAACAGAAAAGTCTAGGAAAAACAAAGAAAATATTCTAAGATTTGCAAATACCTGAGATAATTCTACATTAACATTCAGTTTGGAATCAAAACAAAATACCGTTTTAGTCATATAGTACTTTTTCTTTTCTTTTTTTCTTTTTTTTTTTTTGGCTAAAATAAGAGAAACTAAAATATGCGTAGTATTTAAAAAAGAATAAATAAAGTTTTGGTCTGGAGCAGCTTTTCAACCTTTTTTTTTATTTAGTTAGTTACTTTTTACCCATACATACTAACCAGTTTTAATCACACATATTAACTATTACATGTTAACTATTACATATCAAACCTGAGTTTATTGGTGCTTAGAAGTCACTGTTGTATAGCTTTGTGCCTTTGGAAATAACATATTTGAGACATTTGCTTTTTCAATTTTAACTTCAAAACTTGTGCTAGCTTTCATCTTGTACTATGAAAAAATGCTAATGATGAGGAGGTTAGCTGAAATATAGTAGAGGCTGATTTAAAATTAATGAAGGATTTTTTTTCCTTTTTTACTCTTTTTCAGTATAAACTCTTTGTGTATGTTTAAAATTAACCCAATAGCTGGAAGTTTTCCACCCTTTCCTGCTGATCTTTTTAACTGGAAATCCAGGGGAGTTAGTGAACTCTTGAACAGTATGATGTCATAATTTAAATAATTTAATAGCACTAAAGGGACTATAGATGCTTCTCTGTCACTTAACTTTGGGTATTAATACTTCACAAAACATAATTATAATTTAGGATGAAAGATATGTTGACCCCTAGATAGCATTAGTTGTTTTCAGTGTTGAAATGCACTGAGAATGAGATTTAAATGTTTAGCTATAGTTTTAAAGAGAAAAGTTGTTGATTGTTTTGCATTATACTGAAATTTGTAGTACCTGTGATTCTATTAAGAGCATTTGCCATCAGATAATTCAAGAAAATCCATGAAAAGTTTTTAAAATAGTTGCAACTACCTCACTGAAAAACTGTTCATTGAGATTGGCCAAAATAATCATGATTTGGGATAATCTGAAACTCTAGTGCTGCATGGAGGAAATGATTTCTTGAACATTGTTTAAAGCCTCTTATCAATAATTTAATGGTGCCTTATAACACGACTGTGTAGAGGCTTTAAGTGAATTTTTTGCTAGAATGTCATAGCTATTGGCTTGATTACATAGCTGAGGTATATCTCTAATCATTTTATAATCAGTATTATCATATATTCAGAATCAATATTATTCTGAGTCAATGATATTCATATATTTAGGTTCTACACTACTATGACACCATATCTACACTGAGAAGGAAGAAAGAGAAAGAAATATGATACAGTTCTCTCTTTTGGGAGCACTTCAGTTGATATACAATGAGTCATGAGAGAAGATAAAGAAAACAGAGAATTTCATCCATTACTAAACTGAATCATTTCTGGGATAAGTTTGTTTGTTTTTTTAAGTGCCTTAATATTTGTTTTTAAAAGTTCTCTTTAAAAGATCTCAGACTTCCACAGCTCAGGTTTCTCAAGTTTCCCCTGTAAGTATGGATACGTATTCCAAGCAAAAAGGCATTATGGAAGCAATGTAAATCTATTTATTATATGGATAAGGATCTAATTGTTAATTTGGAAATGACCATGCAAATGAGATGTAATGTCAATATATACATGGCTGATGATAATACTGGTATAATCCTTTGAGTGCAGTCAGAACTGGGAATTTCCAGGCACTTGAACAATTATGGGTGTTGAATGCTCGTGCAATTGATGAAGCAGTGTATCATGCTGAACAGCTGTTTCCCTTCTAATCTTCTGCTTAGTTTGTAACTATAAAATTTAGATAACTTTTTTGACTATCCATATTCAAGACACGTGTTATAAGGCCTGATTAAAAACAGAAACCAAGAAACCATTGTTCTTAGGAAAATAATCTTGACAAAACAATTGAAATTCAATATTCTAAATTCATATTCTTTGACTCAGCAGCACTTTGGGGGCAATTGTGTTAGGTACAAATGCTTATTAGGCCATTCCCCACCAAAGATGAAGTTTTAATTCACTCAAAAAGGTGTGGACCACGTGTTTCTTGAAGAACGGTGATTAAGCTTTATTTGATAATTCTCCAGATTATTTTACCACTGACAGAAAACAGTTTGACTTGCTTACTAAAATGGCATCTCTCCTTTAACAAAAGGAAATAAACATTATTTCAACATTTTTGATGTTAAAAAAAATCTTTCTTGTAGATTTTTATTTTTAAAATTCCATTTTAAAAATACGTCCTTTATTAGGTATCTGTTTTTGTTATGATAGACACTTCTTAAAACTACAAACTGCCATTGTCAGTCTGAAGGTCTGAAGAAAATTGTTTCTTGGAAGCTCCACATTTTAGTTCTGTGTCGGATGTTCAGAATATGACACATCTGGGTCACTAGAGAAATGATGACAACTAAAAAGCTGTGACTCTCATCTTGACAGTTTTCATCCATTGCAAAGATTCCATGTTACTCGGATATTTGTATTCAAGTAAAAGAAAATAAACCCAAATTCACATCAATGTATGTAGAATCTTATGTTAAATTGGCATTATAGTCTTGCAAATTAGTTCACTTTTTTTTTGAATTAGGATTCCCTTTATGGAATTCTCTAGCTAAATGAAAAGTTGAGCCTTCAATCCATTTCAGCAAGATTATGCAGTAATGCATGTTGTAAACCAAAATACTTAATTCATGTAGACAAACACTTTATGCAGTTATATGGAAATACATGCTGGTTAGAATGATTCCTTTTCTTAAGCACAGATGTTTCTCAGATTTGTTTTAAAGGAGATGCTATTTTGAATTTTCTGAACTGATATATTATTGATATGTTGTTATTCAGGCAACTGAGTGAAGATTGATAGGTCAGCTCAGGAAATGAAAAAATGTTTCTGAAAATAGTTGAAAAGCCTAGTTTTATCAACAGTTTTTTCAAGTTATTTTGATGATCTAGGTGGTTGTAAGGCTTCATTACAACAGAAGTATCTAGGGAATGCTTTTATCAATAGGTCAGTCTTTCAGATGTGGAGTTAGAATGATAGACATTTAATTGAAGGGCAGGATCAATACGGAAAAGAAATCAAATGTTTTTTGCTGCTGTTAAAATGTTTGTGAAAATAGGTTTAGTGGCAGACAAAACTTATCAATTTCTTTAAAGTAAAAATATCCTAAAAAATTAGCATTTTCACAAAGTAAATGAGTATTCCTGGCATTTCATAAGGAGAACATGTTTCTTCCCAGACAATAAAGAAGACTTTCTCACTAGAAAGGAGAAAATTCATATTTGGATCCATCCTTCTATGTAGGGAAAAATACCTCAATGAGTGCCAAAGAATGTGGAAGAAGGGACAGCCTACTTGGGAGAATTATAGGAACACAGAGCATGTAGAGATGCAGTGAGGAAGGCTAAAGCCCAGCTGGAATTGAGTCTGGCAAGGGATGTCAAGGACAACAGGAAGGGCTTCTTCAAATGCCTCAACAGCAAGAGGAGGACTAGGGAAAATGTGGGCCCACTGCTGAATGGGGCGGGGTCCCTGGTGACAAGGGATACAGAGAAGGCAGAATTACTGAATGCCTTCTTTGCTTCAGTCTTCACTGCTAAGGGCAGCCCTCAGGAATCCTGCAGCCTGGACATGAGGGAGAAAGTCCGGAGAAGGGAAGACTTTCCTTTGGTTGAGGAGGATAGGATTAGAGACCTTCTGGGCAGGCTAGACATCCACAAATCCATGGGCCCTGATGGGATGTACCCCATCCCATGTACTGAGGGAGCTGGCGTATGTTGTTGCCAGGCCGCTCTCCATCATCTTTGAAAGGTCCTGGAGAGCTAGAGAGGTGCCTGAGGACTGGGAGAAATCCAGTGTCACTTTAGTCTTCAAAAACGGCCAGAAGAAAGACCCAGGCAACTATAGGCTGGTCAGCCTCACCTCCATCCCTGGAAAGGTGATGGAACAGCTCATTCTGGAGGTCATCTCCAGGCATATGGAGGAAAAGAAGGTGATCAGGAGTAGCCAGCAAGGATTCACCAAGGGGAAATCCTGCTTAAGCAACCTGATAGCCTTCCATGATGGAATGACTGGCTGGGTAGATGAGGGCAGAGCAGTGGACGTTGTGTACCTTGACTTCAGCAAGGCTTTGGACACTGTCTCCCATAACATCCTCCTAGAGAAGCTCAGGAAGTGTGGGTTAGACAAGTGGACAGTGAGGTGGATTGAGAACTGAC
The DNA here is from genome assembly GCF_028389875.1 of Rhea pennata. Lineage (NCBI taxonomy): Eukaryota > Metazoa > Chordata > Aves > Rheiformes > Rheidae > Rhea > Rhea pennata. The sequence continues at coordinate 106,495,008 of NC_084665.1, forward strand.
TGAAAGGCAGAGCTCAGAGGGTCATCATCAGTGGTGTGGAATCTAGTTGGAGGCCTGTGGCTAGTGGCGTCTCCCAGGGCTCAGGACTGGGTCCCATCCTGTTCAACTTCTTCATCAATGACCCGGATGAGGGGACAGAGTGCCTCCTCTGCAAGTTTGCTGATGATCCCAAGCTGGGAGGAGTGGCTGATACTCCTGTATGGAGCTGTGCTGCCATTCACAGAGACTTGGAAAGACTGGAGAGTTGGGCAGAGGGGAACTTCCTGAGGTTCAACAAGGGCAAGTGCAGAGTCCTGCACCTAGGGAGAAATAACCCTAGGCACCAGCACAAGCTGGGGGCCGACCTTCTGGAGAGCAGCTCTGCAGAGAAGGACCTGGGAGTGCTGGTGGATGACAAGTTGACCATGAGCCAGCAATGTGCCCTTGTGGCCAAGAAGGCCAATGGTCTCCTGGCGTGCATTAAGAAGAGTGTTGCCAGCAGGTGGAAGGAGGTGATCCTGCCCCTCTACTCAGCCCTGGGGAGGCCTCCTCTGGAGCACTGTGTCCAGTTCTGGGCTCCCCAGGACAAGAGAGACATGGAGCTGCTGGAGAGAGGCCAGCATAGGGCTATGAGGAGGATCAGAGGGCTGGAGCATCTGCCCTATGAGGAACAGCTGCGAGAGCTGGGCCTGTTTAGCCTAGGGAAGAGAAGACTGAGGGGGGATCTTATCAATGTGTACAAGTACTTGAAGGGAGGGTGTCAAGGGGATGGGGACAAACTCTTTACAGTTGTCCCGTGTGACAGGACAAGAGGTAATGGGCAGAAATTGAAGCACAGGAAGTTCTGCCTGACCGTGAGGGGGAATTTCTTCCCTGTGAGAGTGACGGCGCACTGGCACAGGTTGCCCAGAGAGCTTGTGGAGTCTCCTTCTCTGGAGATCTTCAAGGCCCACCTGGATGCAACCCTGTCTAACATGCTTTAGGTGCCCCTGCTGAGCGGGGAGGTTGGACTAGATGATCTCCAGAGGTCCCTTCCAACCTTACTGATTCTATGATTCTACGAAAGCCACATAGCACCAACTTTAGCAAGAAATAGTAGAACTGAGTGTTTACAATAAATTGTTCACTCAGCCCATACCTGAAAATTGCTAAGATCTCTTGTTGTGGGTCTTGATTTGGCTGGATGAATTTACTAATGAACAGACCACAAGGTCATCAGCTAGGGTAACACTGAGAAGTTGATGTTAAACTGTTCCCATTCTGTATTCTAACTCAATGAATAACTTAATTACATAACATGTACTTGAAGTGTTGGGAATAAAAATCAAGAAAGTAAAAAAAGGAAAACATTTCACACAGTTGTAGTGAAAAACAGACATCAGTAGGAGACAACTCAGAATCTGAATCTCATTATGTTTTTACCTTAATTATTTTCTAAGACAATGAGCTCCACAGTAATTATGTGTAATTAGTAATTAAGTCAAAGTCCAATCTTTTCAGTAAAAAAGTATTGTCTTCTCTTAATTTATCACTGTGTCTACTGTTAAGGCCCATATCCTACAAGGAGGAGTTTAGTAACTTGATTTCCTCATTTTAACAGGACAATGAATGCTCTCTGTTGTTAACTATGAATATGTCTCATCAGGGCTAAGGAATTTTAACATTTGAACTATGGATGACTGAAAAGAGTCTTTCTCTTTGCATATTGAACACCTCAAAATATTAAATCCCTTGAGGGTCAGACTCTTTTGATGTTAATGATATAACTATTTTTTTGATTGATTTTTTTTGACTTGTAGGTTAGGCTGTTTTGCTACTTTAGGTTGTTCTTAAGTCTCTACATGGGTAACTGGAAACACAGAAAAGCAGGAGCATAAATAATAGCACTGTGTAATTTTTCTATGTCTAGACCCTGTTTTTAAATAAATTTCTCAATTAGTAAATAAAAATTCTTGTATTTATATGACTATTATGCTCCTACCATGTATAATAGCAGAAATACTAAAAATACCCTCCTCTGTTTCTCCAGACCCCTTCAGTTCTGCTGCATGGAAACAATTATTGGTGAGCTATTTCTAAGTGATGAGTCTTTAAAAATGTTAATGAAAATATACTAGCATTTCAAGTGAAAAATTTCATATTTACCATAAATAATACGTGTAGAATTGCATCTTTTGTTCAGCTTACCCTTTTTCATCATTTTGATGGGTCATCAAACAAGCTTTAAAAATGTCCTTTTTACTGTATGTAATAATAATAATAATAATAATAATAATAATAATAATAATAATAATAAAGACTTTTGACAGCCTCAAAGATTAAATTATTTTCAATACCAGTTTGTGGCTGATTGCACTGATTGCAAATAATCATCTTTTTAAAATATATAATGATATGTCAAATATCTGTCCATATTAAGAACGATCTCAATATTTTTTGCTTTTGTCTTTGGCTCATATGTCTTTTTGATTTTACCTAGAATTTTTTTTCCCTGACTGTATACCATATACTGTATATGGTCTGAGAAATCATAACTGAATAGTTTACTAAATAGATGACTTTTAAAAAGGCAGTTATAGCATTGTTTGTTCTTTACGATGCGTCAACAGGTTCTGATACATTTTAATATATTTATTAAGGAAAAGTTGACATTTCATTTTTTTCCTTATTTTAAAAGGTCCACAGTATTAGGAATTGCAGGTATTATATATTCTGCCCTATGAGAGAAGAACATTTTACTATTGATATTAACTTAATAATAGAATAATCATTGTATTTTAGAAAATTCTCCCCCATAAATAACATCAGTACTTTCTGCAAAAAAATATTTATTCAATTTTTATACCAAGGGCTAAACACCTGCAGAAGTTTTGAATGTCACGTATGTGATTGAGAAGGAGAAGATATTATCTGGAGAATGTCCACTGTGAGAAGCAGGCCATGTAATACTAAATCTATAACAGTGAACTAGTGATTTGCACAAGTGCTGGAACTCAGAATGCCTTAAACAGTGGCTATGTAATATGTTTGTCCCTGATAATATTTTCTACACTACTATGATAATTGCTGCTATGTCTTGACCTGCTCCCAAATTGTTACCAAAAACCTGATGCTTAATTCATGTCTCTGAGGATGAGAGATATTTGTTTCAATCTTACCAGTTCTCCTACATCATGGCAAAAGATGCTAAAATCCTTAGCTGAACTTGAACGACAATATATTGAGGAGTGAGAAAGTCTTCCTGGGTAGGAATATGCAATTGTCTTCTGGACATCTGTTGCTGACCATATCAGAGACATGACACTGGGCTAAATGAAGCCCTGGTGTGGCCCCATGTTAGATTAAAAGCAGTGTTTGCAGACTGAAAAGAAGAAAAAAAAAAAAGAAAAAAGGAAAAATATAGATACCTAACTCTAAGGTAATCCAGAGGTCTATAACTCAAGTAGAAACAAACATCTTGCTGCACCACATAAAACATTTTCTGTCCCCAAGAAAGAGACAATCTGAGAAGGAAACTTTTCCTTTATCATTTCTATTAGTTAGCAGCCAGTACGTCTGGTTGTAACTATCCACAGGAATTAAACAGGTGCCTAACAGGTGTCTTTGATGTGTTGCTGATGACCCTCCTTAAATGTAACCCAAGGAGATAGAATAATGCAAATCAAATTAGGGCTCAGTAGAACCTGGTCCTTGTCAACCTCACATTTTGCCAAATGACCATCTCCCTCCTCTTTATAATGCTTTTGCTTTCATACCATATGGCCAGTCGCTAGGCAATGCATTTGATCAAAAAGTGATTAAGCCCCAAAATAGATTACTAATAACTATCCAGAACCTCTTTAAGGTGTCAAATAGTTTTGCTTCCTTTTAAACAGACTTAAAAATTTATATTAAAAAGTTAAAAATTTAGGCAGATGGTGCAATGAGCCTAAGATTTTTCTTGTGATTAAACCACCTGGCAGATTTCTTTTATAAGTTAATTTAATATATCTGTGCATGTTTTCATCACTTCTGAATTTAAAAATAGAAATAGTTGGAATGTAGGAGAATCAACCTGTCTGACCAAGGGAAATGTGCTGTTTTTTACAGGGTTTCAAAGCTCTTTAACTGAGGTAGCATTTACACTACCTCTGTTTTCCAAGTAGGTATAGATTTAAATCCTTTCAAGCTTTCTGAAGTTTCTTATTTTTCCCCCAGTATTAAACCTCGTTCTGCACCTGCTTCAAAAGCAAGCAGAAATCTAAATAATAAAACTGAATAGTAGTGTCCCCTAGGAGTCAATACTTGGGACAATAATGTTTAACAGCTTCATTAATGACCTGGACAATGGGACTGAATGTGCCCTCAGAAATTTTGCAGGTGGCACAAATCCCAAAATAATTGATACACCAGAGGGTTGTGCTGCCATTCAGATGGACCTTGACAGGCAGGAGAAATGATCAAAGAGGAACCTCAAAGAGGAATCTCATGAAAGTCACCAGTTCATCACAGACTGGGGATGACCAGCTGGAGCAGCTTTGCACAGATCCTGGATGGGGAAGCTGAACATTAGTCAGCAATATGCCATTGTGGAAAAGAAGGCCAACAAGTGTCCTGAGCTCAGCTAGGAAGAGTGCTTCCAGCAGGTCGATGGAGGTGATCCTCTCCCTCTCCTCAGTCCTGATGAAGCCATACCCGGAGTGCTGTGTCCAGTTCTGGGCTCCCCGATACAACATGGAGCTACTGGACAGAGTCCAGCGTAGGGCTATGAAGATGATCAGAGCATGACAGCACCTCTCTTATGAGGAACAGCTGCAAGAGTTGGGTCTGTTTAGCCTGGAGAAGAGAAGATTGAGAGGGGATCTTAATATCTACAAATACCTTAAAGGAGGGTGTCAAGAGGATGGGACTAGATTCTTTTCAGTTGTCCCATGTGACAGAACAAGAGGCAATGGGCAAAAACTGAAGCATGGGAAGCTCCACCTGAATATAAAGAACTTCTTCCCTGTGAGAGTGACGGAGCACTGGCATAGGTTGCCCAGGAAGGTTGTGGAGTCTCCTTCTCTGGAGATATTCAAAAGCCATCTGGACAGGGTACTGGCCAATGTGTTCTAGATGACTCTGCTTGAGCCAGGGTGCTTAACTAGATTACCTCCAGAGGTGCCTTCCAACTCCAACTATTCCGTAATTCTGTGTTTCTGTGGATAATATAGCACAGGAAGTGCTGTAAACTGAGACAAGGCAATATTATTTGTTAGATTAATTGATAGAACTGAGACAAGCAAAGAAACCTGTTGAAAACACTGCCCAAAGACATATCTGCTCTTGCTAGCTTTATCAGCTGGTCTAATAAATTGTATTGCTTATTCAAAAATCTTGCTACAATGTATAATGTTCTTTTCCTCAAAATGGGCTGCATTACAAATCTTGAAAGCATAAACCAGACACCTTTTCCAAAGCACAGATTAATTAAGGCGGCAGGGGAAGCTCATTGCTCATTTTACTGTGAGAGCAGTTCCTTCTACTGTCTAAAGCACAATCACAGCCTAGCCTCCTCAGGTGAGATTAATTTCACTTACCTTTTGATATCTACAGTCATCTAATTACCCTAGATAAAGACTTTCCTTATAGTCATTGGTCAGAAATAGGCACGTCCATGCATGGCTGATTTTCCTGTACTTTAGAAGTCCCTTGAGGACAAAATGCCTTATGGCCTAGGAATTCATTTTTCTTTCCCTTTCCTTTCTACAGGGAGTCTAGATGACCAGTGGAGATGTTTAAATTGGAAACATTTTGAGTGCGGTGAGGTGGAAACCCTGGCCATCAGGCTAAAACTCAAGTTCTCAGAAATAAAGATCAATAATTGTAAGAAAAAGAGCACACAAAAACTTAGTAGTCATCTGAGTAACTATAAATGTTTCATTTTAGGTGTTAGATATGCATGTAGAGATAGAGACTCATTCACTGCGCTGCCGTAAGCATACACCTGATGCAGAGATCTTACTATCTCACCTCACACTTACTCATACTGTCAAGATTAATTAGCAAGTAAAAAAGGACTAAATCTCATCTGACAGTATGCTGTCTCTTTGGCTATATCTCTACTAGTATGTTGAAATTTGTGAGCACATTGCTGGGTGCAGGCTTTCAGTTGATTATAACTGAAAATATTTAGAAGTCTTTGGCTTGCTTTTGATGCCTGCGGATTACAAATCTCTTAAGCAGTTCGAGGGTTGGGCCTGAGATATAGGAAGAGCAATGGAAAATTCCCAGTAAGTAGTTTCTATATGGTTACTAAGAATTTATACATGTCAGCTGGCCTTGGTAATCTGATACTTTAAATTCCCTGGTAGAAGTAGCAAGTCAGTAGAAGCAATATAGATTTGCATGGTAAAGCAGAGGACAGTTCACCTTCTTTTTGATAAGTGAGCTATTAGAACCATGACCCGTTAAAATGCATCATGTTGAGTTAGATTTCTATAGCTCTACACTACATACTTCTTATGTACCATTGTCTTATCTGTTTTTATAGTGTGACTGTCAGCTGTCAATCAGCACACAGTGCTGGTTTTTGAAGAACATTTTAAATTTGAAGGCATCTATTGTTTTCCCACATTTATTCTGTGCCAAACTGCATGTATTACCTTTTACCATAAGCAGATGCTGCATAGCATAAAAATAATTGAGTTATAAACCTTAAAAAGGATTAATCAGAAGGAGATTAAACTAAGTTCTCACTTTTACTGAATAATAAATGGATTTGAGGCTGTGTTACTCTTTCTCTCAATGGCAAAAGGAAAGAACTGGAAAGTGTAACTTTAGGAGAAAAATATTCTGCAGTTCATGTCCTTATAGCTTCCTGGAGAACACGAGATATATGATCCAGTGGAAAAGTTATACCCTTTTGTATATAGTGTATTTGGAGATGATCTGTGGTTCTGCAAGAGAAGCACTAAAATGTGTTTATTATTAGATAGTTTAAACTATTGGATTGGCCACAGAATTAGGAGCTAGAGACTCTTTAACTTTGTCATCTTCTACAATCCTTAATAACTCTCTGCTGACGTCAATGGAATTTAGTCTTTGGTGTTTACTGCCTCATCTATAAGAGAAGGATAATATTTATCAACCTCTCAGGGATGATATAAGATTAATTAAATAATATTTATACAGTGATGTAAAAGGCTACATTATAGAAGATATTACTATTGCCTTCTCACATACTGAAATTGGCATCGCCAATCTCTTTTTGCATCTAGTTGAAGGTGGAAAGAGACAGTCTATTAAGTAGAGTCTACTAACTTGGGTGAAAAATTGAAATACTTTGTGTTTGTTGAAGAAAAAACAGTTTTTCAAGGCAGTAGCTGAACTCCATTTCTGAGCAAGTGCTGTATCCCATGTGCAGTTTGAGTAATCTTATCATAGAAAGAAGACTCTGAAGAAAGTTAAATCGTAGGCAGGGAGAGCAGTGGGGATCATACACTAATGAAAACAGATAAATAAATATGGGAGACTCACAGATTTGTTATTGTTCTTTGAGATTTCTGTGGGAGGCATACAACAAGGATACAGCAAGAGTTGGTCAAACCCTTGCCTAATTTTTCTCCATTTGATCTCAGTATTAAAGGAAAAAGATCTTAAAATGCAGCTTGTCCTTCATTTACTTTTATAGTCAAATCCATTTATGGTGAAATCTAGAGGCCATAATGCACAAAATACATATTTAAGTTCAGAAATTTACTAGGATTTTTTAGTGATACATTAGAAATGTACAGTTAATATCCATGCTTGCAATAATGAAAGAATTTCGCAAGAAAAAGTCCTACTCTCTGAGAAACTAGTCTTTTTATGTACACCTTTGTACATTAGAAATACTGAAGACCATATATCTTTCAAAGCAAGTTATCTTAAGTAACTGTTTTTAGTTCAATCATTTTACCAAAGTCAGAATGAATCTGATATGATCAGTGTGCTAATATGTACTGATTTTGAACATCAATAAGCATCAAATTTTCAAACTCTAAATTAGTTAGTGTATAAAATAGTAATAATTCATTCTCTGCTCGAGGAATTTGTGGAATCCAGATATCACAGTCTAGTACTCTCTGACCAGGTTCTTTTAGATATTCCACTCTCCATGGAGAGTATAATGTTTAATATAAAAGTTTACTTTGAAGATATTTGGTGTTATACGTGATTTTTGATTTAGCAGAGGGTTACAGCAATGTACTAAAATCACAGTACAATTGTATAGGCTTAGCTAAATACAGCAATTTCAATATAAAGTCCAATCACAACGCCAATGTGGTCCTCATTACCGGTCTCTGTAATAGGCTCACTGTCACAACATCATGCGACCCCAGTTACCGGGAAGGAATATGTGGATTGAAGGCAGCTCAAGCCCCTTACTCTCTTCAAAATTCCTTTGGTAGCTGTTCAAGTTTTATACCGTAGGTTGGCTAAGCCACATATACACCTGCAAGAAAATCTGGATAAGACAATTTGAAGTCTTTTGCCTTTTCCATAGAATTTCTTCTCAGATAAGAAATCAATGAGAATGCAACATGTGGATTTCATCACCAATGTTTGTAATAGATTAAAATCTATGGTTTTCTAAAACTTTGACTGTGGAGTTGCAGAAAGCTATTCCTTTCATGACTCTTTCACTTCAGGTATTCAAATGACAATAATTGATTATAGTCTTAAACTTCTAGTATGTCAAGTTAACCTCTTTATTTACTAAAACAATGTCAGTGGGGAAATTCTAAAATTTCCTATATGAAGCTGCTACTTTTTAATCATTTATATTCTAAGAAATAAGTTTGTTTTATGAAAACAACTCAGTTCAGTAAATTACTACAAAAATTGACCCATTATTTACTTCAGAATAATTATTCCAAGTAAATGCCACTCACAAAGTTACTTTCTGTAAATAGATATCTATGGTACTACTCAGTTTGTAAGAACTTTTACTTTAAATTTTTATGTTACATAATATAGTTTTGATAATCTAAAAAGATGGAGATGATTTTAATTTATGGAACTGTCTAGAAATTTTGAAAAATATATATTTTTAATACAATTTTTTCTCTTTTTCATTCTTTCCTATTGTGCTACTTAGATGTTTCTGTGTTTGGAAAACGAACTTGGAAGGAAAAAATGTTATCATTAAGATTGTTATTGCATATTTTCTTAAAAAGAGGAATACAACATTGCAATGTGTCACAAAGGAAGCCAATGTGACCTTGAGTTAAACTGTAAGAAGATTTACTAGTACATATAACATCTAAAGGAGTAAACAAAAATTATTAAAGTTATCAATTTTGAATAGTATTTTCTATCTATCTGCAAACATTTCAATCAGCAGAAAAAAGAAAACATCAACGTTATTTCGTTCATCCTTGTATACAGTCATCTGAATGGCTGAGTCAGGGACAGCTTGGCTCCTAGGGATAAAGTGTTCAGTAATTTAGTGTGGGTTGATTGGTTCATCGGCTGGTTGCTTGCTTGCTTGGTTTAACCTGACCATAACTATACAAAGCCACCAAGAGCCAATAATAGAGCAGAAAATAGAATATGTCTCCCTAGATTTGTTTCCAGCTTTCTTCACTGGTTTATACTACTCATTCTGTGCTCTACTAAGTTAATATTTCCATTTCCGTATAGCTGAGGAGAGCATTTTTAGAATTTCTCCTTAATTTACTAGGTTAATATTCACCACATTTTGAAAAGTAGCTAGAGAAGAACCTGAAATTTCTAGGACATTTAATTGTCTAAAATATTGTCCTGGACAACTGGAGTAATCTGATGAAAAGAATAACAACGAGGATGCTATACACATGGGAAATAAACAGTGCTTTCTAGCATAAACATACTTTCTGGAATGATAGGAATGACAGAGTTTTGTCACATTCTAAATAAGCAAATAAGAGAGGCTTGGATTAAGAATGAAGGGTAATCTGCCTACAGTGACGAGTAGTGTGTATCACATCATTCTAAGTGACTTCACTGACTTCATTGACTTCAGCAGATGACCTGAAGTCAGTGACTGCCTTCCAACTATATTGTTTTTGCTTTGCATTGAAAATGAGAAATGTTTCTGTTTAATGTCTAAAAGAAAATGCTTAAAGTAAAATCCACAGGGAATTATGATTCTGATTATTGAATTCTGACCCTGAATTTTCTAATATATGTGAGTAAATTTACATACGTAAGTCGCTACATCAACTGCATTATGGCTATTCACATGAGTAATGCAAAAGAAAAGTATAGCTGCTTGCCAATCAGCCCTGAGGCAGCATTATCTGTATTATGCATTTTACTTCACTGTGTGACTAAAGGCACATTGTAAGTCATTAGCCCACAGTTGTATGCAAACTGAAAAACTACATTATTACTCACATGTTTTTTATTCTCATTTCAAAGCAATGTGCACATACTTGCAAAGTGGTCATTGGCACAACTTGCAGTTTCAGGTAGTCTTTTGTGGTTTTACCTACATCTTCAGCTCCAGATCCGTTATCATCTCACTCAAGGTATTTCATAAATGACAAATATCTCTAATCAGATTTTCACTGGACTATCTAAATAGTTAAAAATTACAAAAAGATACAACGATACTGATTCAAGTCACATAGCCATGATGTACTTTTGTACTGTTTTACAAGGCAATAGTGTAGTTCTAATCTTGGAATAAAGCACACATCCTTCAATCTCATAGTTTGGGAACAGGATTATGCTCTCATAAAATAGCACAATGCTACTATTATCACTTCATTAGAAGACGGGACATTTCTAGTGTTCTTGTTTATTGCATTTTTACTAGACTACTCATGTAACCGTTACTCTTCCAGCATCAACAAAGCAGCTAGACTTGCTCAGTGTTTCTAAAATTTACTATTTTAAATTTATTTCATACCACTGAGAAATCAGATTTTAAGTACACAGAAATGTGCACAGACAACACAGCTGGGACATCGATTGGAAGCAATATGAGTTTAGCCTTATGTAATTATACTGCCCATAATTATTTCTCCTGCATTGCATAGTGTTGTGTGGTATTTAAGCCACATGACTCCAACTGACTTTAATGGAAGTCAGATGGCTAAAACCATTCGAAATGGAGTCTGAAAAAAATGTTTAAATTATAGGACATGATGACAATCCCATTACAAGCTGGTTCATTTTTTCCATCCTTGTCATAAAGATGATGGTCACTATTATTCACAGTCCTGCCTCCTCAGTAGGACATAATTCCTGCACAAAACAATCCTCTAATCCACATTTAATAAAACCACATTCACTCTCTAGTCATACTGCACAGGCTAGTTAATGGCAATCCAAAACAATAGAGAATCGGAGTAATTTCTTCTAAAGGTATATGAAGACAGCAGAAGCCATCATCCATGTGAATAGTCACAGGGACTAAAGCTAATGTGATGGCTATAAATTATTTAGCCTGACTATTATACATCAGTACTGTAAATAAATAAATAAATAATAAAAGGCAAGAGATGCAAGGAAAGATAGATTAAAAAGAAGTCTCCAAGAGTTAACTGTGTAAACTTTAGGAAGGATCTTATATAAACTTTATGTCCAGGTCTGAAAGTCCACTGTAGAGTCAAGCTGTTCCTTTTTTGGATAGTCCTAAAGATGCTAGTATCAGATGCCATGAAAACACAGCTATATATAGACTGACCACAAATTCTTAAAGAGGATTAAACAAATTTGGTTAATATTCTATCGAAAATTTCCTCTGTGTGTTCCAGATGAATGGAAAACTGTTAGATGGCAGCAATGATTTTTATATCTCCACCAAGCATTTAGGTTCATGGAAGATAATCAGTAACTCAAAAGAGCCAGACTCATTAGCTATGTTAATACATGGAGAAAAATGATATTAAAATCTGTTAGGGGCACCTACCTTTAAGCTAATCATAAAGGATACATTACAAAAATATATAAAATATTGATGTTCCTAGCTTTAGAACAGAAAAGCAATTTTCCTAACTTTTAATGTTTCTGAAATCATCAGTTTCACCGTTGAGCAGAATCTAACTGATCATTATAGTGATTAATCTCAAAGGAATAACCCTCTAAGAGAATCAAAAGGGTAATTTAGATTGGAATGAGGGAGCACTCATTAATTTTCTCATTATTTTTTATTTATACCCTTTTTATTTATACCCTTATTATTTAAATCACCATTGTTTAGACAGTCGGGAGAAAACCTCATAGAGCTAGCTTGAAAAAGATCTGAAGATGTGATTAAGCAATGCCCAGATTTTTTGCTATTTCTTTATGCAGCCTCACAGTCTTATTCCACTATATTGGCTTATGGATAAAGCAAAAAGGTGTTTATTTTGTCTTTTTTTCTCTATTTTCAACTGTGGAGTCAATACATTGGATTTTCTTCAACATTGCGTATCATAAGATCACTAAACATGTTCTAGTTCTAGTAGAGTCATTTGTGAAATTTATTGCACCCATGTAAATCGGTCAGTCCGGATTAAGATTTTATGTGCACAGATTAAAGCAAGATTCTCAAGGAAGTTGAGCTGCAGATAACTACATCAATAGTGGATAATATTAATTTATAATGTATATAAACATATATAAAACAAAGGAGTTTTCAGTTGGATTTAAATAATTGAATGTCACTGCAGTATGGATTTATGAAATAAGATGTTCTTTATTTTTAAGTATTAACATTAAGAATCCTTGTTGACAATTCGGAATAATTGCCTATCAAGAACTTTAATCTTTTCACTTTTAAATTGATTGCCTAAGTTATGAAAAATATATGAAACCCCAGAATTCAATTCTTAGAGCTGAATGTTACTCTGCTGATGCAAATACATTTATTAAATTAAATATTTTTCTATAGCATATAGAGAAACTTTATAGATAATACAGGAAAAAAATCTCTCCATTTGTACTCTTTCATTAACCAACAGGGAATTAAAATATAACATTTTGTGTATCTCTCCAAATTTATCAGCAAGATTATTTTTCAGAAAGAAATGGTAGATTCTGTCTAACTGGAGTCATTGTAAAATCGTACATAGAAATTAAAAGGACAAATATTGATTAAAATACTTTAAATATATCACGTTAACAATGTCATTTACATAAGCTAAGAAAAGTCTTGTATAAGTGAAATGAGAATTCTTAGATAGAGTAGTTTTCCCATCAAACCAGTTTTAGTTGAAACAAGTGATGAGGACATCTCAACTTTAAAAACAGTGAAAAAAAAGAAGAATATGTGTAAAGGAATCATCTCTACCTTTCATTCTCATTTGATCATCTAGTCCAACCCTGCTGCTCAGCAGGGTCACATAGAGCATGTTAGACAGGGTTGCATCCAGGCGGGTCTTGAAGATCTCCAGAGAAGGAGACTCCACAACCTCTCTGGGCAACCTGTGCCAGGGCTCCGTCACTCTCACAGGGAAGAAATTCTCTAATCCTACCCTCCTCAACCAAAAGAAAGACTTCCTTTCTCCAGACTTTCTCCCTTGCCCCTAGGCTCTGGGATTCTTGAGGGAAAGTATTTAAGCTTTCATTTAAGCTTTCCTATTTGGAAAATCTTTCATATTATTCTAATACTATTGTGTGATGTTTCAAAATTATTGGGGAGAATACCATAAATTCTGAACTTTTACAATTAGTAAAACATGCTATTTTTGAAATATGAGAATTTTCTGCAGAAGAGAAATTCTATATTTGTGATTATATATATAACTGGCAGAAATAAATATGTAATTTATGTTAACTTACGTGAAATTCCATTTTTGATTGCTAATATATATATTTTTAATTTTAAATAATTTTATACTAGGTTTCTGTTGCATCTGGACTTCTTAACAGTGCCAAAGTGTTTGAAAAAAAAAGAAGGTTAGATAAACATTTGATGACTTTTCTCATAGGAGAAACAACAAGACTGAAAATTTGATGTGTGAATTTGTTTTAATAATAGAGGTCTGTGTAATAATCCACTGAAAATTGAGCAGTTTTGAATGTCTACTTGCACATGCTCAGTAGAGACTGACAGAAAAACCCTTTAGACAATACATCTGGACTAAATATAACCAAAGCAGTTATTCAGTGCAGGAACTAGGAATTCTTTCCTTGTTCGTTGTAAATATCAGGCAGGAATTAAAGTATCAGACATCAGAATTCAAAGGATGCCAATTTTTTCTCTGTACTCTCAGTACAATTATTACAGACATCTCTTTTCATGCAGTTGCTTTTCTCTCCAGTACTGAAACTTAAATTATGAGATAGCTCTGATGAGAGACATGGAAAGACATAGGTTAACAGTTAAAAATAGTTTGAGTTCTTCTTGGAGGGGCACACTTAATAAATATCTAGCCTAGATGATTCCATAAATGTCACCTTTTGGTCTTATTTCATAGTCAGAGGCAGCTGGTTAGTGAATTAGGGAACTAGAACTGTCTGTATTTTCTGACAGTATCAGAAGAATCTACATATAAATGCACTGTGATCATGAAACCCTGTGTCTGTATGAAATCGTCTTATATATGTAAAATATTTTGATTTATATAAAGCATTAATTTCATTGAAAGACAGGAAAAAAAAAGAGGATTTTGAAATTATGAAACAGTTTACTCTGGCAGATTGGCACTACTCTTTGAACAGGGTATTTCTGGTGAATTCCTTACATTTTTCTAAGCTTAAGAAATCTAGTAGGCTCAGTTATTCACATTTTGCAATTACAACCATCTTATAAGCAGCATATTTGTTTATAATTTGATTTTTATTCTTTTTATTTGATATTTTATTTTTATTGGTCACTAAATATCCCTTAACTAATAACCTGGAATAAGTGCCTCTGTTACTGATGACATCAAACTTTAGGTCTATCTGTGCGATTAAAAGAATACAAAGAGGATGTTGTCTAAAGTGGTTGTTTATTTTTGCACTTTTATGTTTCTGATTAAGACTTCAATCCTTGCTATGTTTGTCTTTAGGATAATCCCTATAGGAGTTTCGACAATTTGAGATTATTATAAACCACTGTTGCAGCACATCCCATAACTTTTACTTGGATTCATTTAAGTATTAATTTAATATTGTATAGATATAGTTCAATTAATCTTTTTCCTAATTATGAGCAGAATGTCAAATTAAATATATTACATTAAGGATAGTTTACATGAGGGATTATTTTATTTTTTTAATGAGGATTTCACATTTGCTTGTATGTTGTATGTAATCTTTTTCCCTTCAGTTGTTTGTTGAGGGAAAAAAACAGATTAAAAGAAAAGGAAAACAATTAGGGACCTTTCTCCTTGGATATGTTTGTCCTTTTGCCTTTTTAAAGCTACCTTTTGATTTGCAGATACATGATTGGTTTGCTTTCTGCCTTATCTAGGACTGAATTAGTTGCCTCATAAAATATATAGATGTAAAGTTGTCATTCCAGCCAACCCTTGACATATACTCTCAATAACTGCATCATAACTATGTAAGGATAAAAGCTCTGCACAAATATCCTCCAAAACCAAACAAAAACAGAACCAAAAAACTCTACTTATGCTCCTTGATAGAAGACTCTTAGAAATTTACATCTAGACAGGTTTATAGTAGAACCATTAGTGACTCTCCAAATTCACAATATGAGACAGTTAAAATATTAAATGAATTCTAATTATATTTATAACTGCTTATAGAGGACATGACCATACAGTGAGATCCCATATTGTAGGCGTGGTGCAACTTTCATTTTTGCTATGTATCATTTTACAAGTGTTCATAGAATAAGAGAAGTAATGCATTCAGAATATAGAGAACTTCTCCTTCCCATTAAAAAAATAAGCCTCCAGGTATTGTACTTCCATTTTCACGTGACACACAGGTCATCTTATATTGTACAGAATATAGTGTTCAATCTATAAATTAATGATTAAGATAGATAGATATAAAGTTTAATATATAAATTGAATTAATTGAATATACATTATTTGAATAGTGCACATTTTATTATTTTATTATAGTGTAAGAACATCATATTTTTATATATTTCACATATATTCTGTTTATTCAGAGAAGACTATACAGAGAAGATTACGATCTGCTCAAAACTGAGGTTATTATAGTGACTTGTACTTCATTCGCTAGATGTTTGAATTGTTCTATCACGTTACCTTGACAGGTTATGTTTAACATATGCGATGTTGCTACCTATGAAATAGTATTGAAGTAGATATGTCATTAGAAAAGTGTTTTGACCATTTATAAGTGTTTAGTTCTAAGTATTAAGTAGATAATGCAGTCTGAATCAGAAAAGATATTATGGAAATTATTCTGAAAGTTTTATCTTTTTTAAGAATTTTTTTTTTTCCTTCTCAAAATTATCATACTTTTTAAAAAATTAATTCTGGAAATCTTGAATGATTTAGTAAACAGTAAAATAAATTTTAGCCAAATGTTATTTTTATTTTTTCCTATAAAAGCACATTTCCTGACAGCAATGTTGAACTCAATTTTGTTAGCTGTTTCAAACTTGTTCCTTGACTTTAACAAGATGACTGTCACAAGCAACATTCCTAAAAATCCATTTAATAGCTTTATTTTCCAAAAATATTTACAGATGACTTTGGAAAGAAATATATTTTACCCCTTGAGCTTTCTGATGGGCTTATAAAAAGATATATTTTTCTTCCAGTCTCTGTTGCAGTGAATTCATATTTTTACACCTCTATTATCTTACTTTCATTTATGTTCTTTTATATAAATTATGGCATATAAACAAGTATGTTCATCTGTACATATATTTGTACAAGTAACTTACATATGTAAAATGTCCATATAGAAGACCTAATATCTGTAATTTTCTGAAAGACTGCTTTTCATACGGAAAACTTAGGGAATCTAACGTTATCTCAGAACAAAGCATTTAAAATGACATTGTGAACAATTTCCATTTCAGAAACAAGTATGAACATAGACATAAGGATTTTTTTCCTTATATTGAAATGAGGAAGGCCATAGAGGGACAACGGTTAAGACTTAGTGTAGAGGTTTGAAACTCTGATGCTGGAAAAGAAGGAAGACATTGGTACTGGAACCTTTTCTGTCCTTCTGTAAATCAAGGCTCAGTACAAATTGATGTATGGCTGCTTCTTCTACCATTAGAAGCGTCTGGACGTTGATCTGAAACTAAAGGATATTTTTTACCTTTGTGGATTGATAATATTTATTCATTTTTGACCTTACTCAAGTGAAATTTCACTGACAACCTATTCCTTAGCTTCCATGGCATTTAGTTGCACCCTACAGCTACCAGCAAAGCTTGAGAACAGAGACAGGCTTTTACAGTTCATTACTCAAAGGTGTCAGAAATTCATTATAATGACTGATTCTCAATTATCTTATCTTTAAAATATTTTTAAAATATTTTTACATTTTAAGAAAAAATAAATAAAGCAATGCTATCTTTGAATTACTGTCTTGTTCCACATATCTTTTGGCTAATTGTTTCTATTATAGTCTTTTCTGCTTCTTACTACAACAAACGGTCAGAAAAAAAATGAGATTAATAGTGTCGATTTTTCATCTTGTTGTTCTGTCTTTGGATGACTATATAACTTTATAGTTATGTAGCTACTAAAGCATTATCAGCAAAATAAATTAATAAAGTGGTGTTTGTATCAGTCAGATATTTTCAGAATACTTCCCTGATGTGGAATAAGGATATTTTACTAAAAGTGTTGACAGCCATTGTCTGATACAATAAAAACAAAAGGCTATTCATTTGGGAAACTATCCCATTCAGTATGTTACATTATTATCTATATACGTTGATATCTAATGCCATCCACAGGAATACTTATTCAATTCATAATCCATGCAGATGAAAGTTAATTTGCTGCTATAAAAGATTAATTATTGACAAAGGTCATGTACAATTCATTAATATTGTTTAACAGATGACTAACTTTGAATTTCAGCAGTTGTAGGCGCATTTGTGCTGGTAGTAAATTCTGCTGCAAAAACTAAGAATAATTCTAGAGTAATTGGTATATAATATGTATAAAATATATATATATAATCTTCAGGATCTTTTTTTCCTCTTATTTTGGGAATAATATTGTAATATTGACAGTTTTTTGTGCATATTTGTTTGGTTTTAATACAAACTTTCATGCAGAGAGTTGTTTTAGAATATTTTAACATGAATAGATTTTATGTTGTTATTATTTTTTAAATTAAAATAAAACTGATACAAAGAATCTAAATAACTTGATGTTGAAAGTACGTAGGAATACCCTGTGCTGTGAGCCAAAAGATCAACATTGTGCATAACAAAAAGATCAAATATTTTGTATATAATCCTCAAAGAATAATGGAAATTTTGTGATCTGGACTTTTTTTTATCCTATGTCTAAATGTCACTTCATCAGTTTTCTACCTATTGCAATTTCCTTGGATGAGCACACAAAGATTTTCTTTTACTTTGGGTGCCATTTGACATTGATTTTTCTTACCAAGTCATAAATCTGTATAGAAGCTATGCTGAAATGCAGAATTATTAACATCTATTTTTCTAAAACTTTATTTGCTTCAAATTTACTTTTCTCCTTCCCTTACCATTTTAGTTACTTTATATATCTCCAGTCCAAATATCAGGGGATAGATGGGACAGAAACAGCACAAGACTCAAAAGCTAATGAATTCTGCACTGTCACCTGAGACTTGCAGACATCCTTGTCACTTGCCTCTCCGTGTGTCTTCTCTTCAGGTTTTACTGTTGGGTGGTCAAGTTGTCGTTTTAGCTTTAAACGAAATTCAGTGACTCGGAAGATGAGGCCACTTTCTACTTTCATGTTCATTCATTTGGGTTAGAAATAGATAGGTAGATCTGGCATGGAAACACTGCTTTGTTCCTAATTTCTAACAGTTTTGAGCCACAAGTCTGAAACTCCTTTTTAACCTTTTTTTTTTTTTTTTTTTTTTTTTCCAATATATATCTTTTTTTAATTGCAACTGCTTGGAAGAGGGTTGGGGAATGATATTCCCTAACTCTAGTATGAAGGGAAGAGATCTTTGTACCATGGAAATAATAGTCTCCAGAATGAGACTATTGATATTTAAGGGATTCAAGGGATGTGAGAAGGAGTAGGGAGAACAGAGTGATATTTATTTGTATGAAATATAGCTCCCTCCTCTGGTAAGATATCATCAGACAATATATATATATGTATATATGTGTGTATATATAGAGAGAGAGAGAGACTGCACTACATAACTATTTTACTAATTAAATTTACTCTCTTATTTAAAAAGTTGTTAAATAAAAAAAAAATAATATGTTCACTGCTAGGAAAGTAAAACAATACCCTTCCCCTCGAATCTCTGAAAATATGAAAATAAATACTACGACATTTAGACAAGTGGGCAATTTACTAAGAAAGCCAGCATGCTTTACAGAAAAGGGAATCTTTTTAGAAGGAATAAGTATTAATGTTCTTTTTTGTTCCTTAATGACAGCAAACATTAAATTGGGAAAAGCTCGGCAGTAATTATGTTACTAAGTTCAGATAATGAAATGTAAACCAGAATGAAACATTCTTATTAAGGATAGAAAGAAAGAAAGATGGGTGAAAATGCAGCAGAAATTTTTAGAAGAAAAATCAGAGAAAAGAAAGGAACTGAAATATCTCAGAAACATATAAATACTACCAAGCCAAAAGCATGACTAAAAGCAATTAAGGGCAATATTAGCACCACCGTACAGTAGTAAGATCTTTAAAGGGTTAGCAGGCACATTTACTAAAGCAGTATACATGTATTATATATACCAGCAAAAAAAAAAAAAAAAAAAAAAAAAAAAAAAAAAAAAAAAAATGCAAGAACCATCAGTAAGAAGACAAGTTTCCTGATTTTTTCAGGAAGTAATTCACCCCTTGTTGAGCAAATATCTAAATGTGATATTACTTTGCCTCAGCTATCTAATTTAAGCAGCTGATAAATGAAGTACCTAAGAAAAGCAGACATATTATCTATCTTTAGAAAAAAAAATGAAGAAAAGGAGCGAGCAGACAGCGAACAGAGCAGACAGCTTATGTTATTATTCTGGCAGAAACTATAGGAGGAATTATTAAAAAGTATTTGAATGATAATAGTAAGACGAGTACCGTGCAACACGGATTTCTCAAAATGAATCATATTAAACCAGTTTGTTTTACAACCAAGTAATGGACCTTATGTTTATGGGATAAGCACTCCATAGAGAGATCTTCTATGTGTCATGCCTGTTGTGTCTTAACTTTGATAACGGTGGCAACACTGTGTTACATGGTAGTCTGAAAGACAGGACAGAGAATGTCTTCTAATAATGTTATACACTGAATGTGAAACCGAGTGTCTATGAAAGAAGAAAAACTTATCAGTAAGAAAATTTTTTCATTTTACATGCAGCAAGCAAACAACTAGAAGTCTAAATAGGACTAGCTGGTTTTGGCCTTTTTGTTGAAGAAATCATTGATTTATATGTGTCCCATTTAAAATTTCATTAGTGCTGTTCCTCTCTTAGTTTTGCAGTTGCTTAAGAAACAGTAAGAGGAGCACAGAAGGCAACAAATGAAAACAGATTATGCAAAATGTTCATGCAAAACTGTAATTTACTGTATTATGCCATGCTGAAGTAGACTTTGAACATATAGCATTAAATAATATTTTGGTAACATACAAATTTAGATTTGGCATTTGAATGCATGTAGTAACAAGTAATGTACAAAAAATTTGTTTTAGTTTGTTGAAATAAATCTAATGAATGTATAGGTTAGTTATATAAACTCAAAAAGAATGTTATCTGTTACCTGCCAAAGATGTACATTACTGAATATCACAATTATTAGCCTTTTTATTTTAAATTATATTTCATCTCACAGCCCTGCTCTCCAGTACTTGTCAGTCATTCAGAATACAAAAGCGACTATTATTTGTCTTATGCTTTGTCTCGTGCTTGGTGATCAGTCTTTCCCAAGAGGAGAGGAATAAGACAGAGGAGCTGTTTTTGTTTACACAGGGTCTTCTTGTTGTAGTTTTTAATATACATATTGCTATAAATTTATGTCTGAGTCAGGAAAAGGTTAAGCAAATGTGACTAATGTTTAAAGCAGAAGGTAAGATGGTTTTCAGAGCTCTTTGTTTCTGCATTTTTTTCCCTGAGATATGATCCAGATTCTGAGAAATGTCTGCTCAGAGAACATTTAGTTTTTGTTTTACAAAGTAGTACATTCAATATTGTTTTCATTTCAGAACTACAGACAGTATTTTAGCTGTTCTGAGGTCTGGCCACCGATATCCCTGAAGCTAAAATTGAAGCCTTGAGCATCAAAGGCTCAAACACTTTCAGAGAGGTAGTAAATGTATTTGCTTTGGTCATATGTTTTCACTGTATAGTTTTAATAGGATAGAAACATGATTTAAATTTTTCAGCCAACATATTAAGTTTATTGCTGACTGATAAGTATCATAAGTCAAGATTTAATGGATCCAATCATATATGGAAAATTCATTCAAGTTTGGACAAGCATGACTGCTTTCACTGCTTTTCTTACAGACACTGCAGAAAATAATATGCAATTGGTATGTTATACAAGTATTAATGCCTTGGGGGCCAATAGAAAAAAAAATTACTTTAAACAGCTTCCAATAAACAAAGAATATCCATACCAGAATGCAGTGTGTGAAAACCATCAGGCAGAAAACTGGAGACAGTCTATAAAATTTGATTTTTTTTTTTTTTTTTTGGTAAGTTTGAAAACCAAAAGGCATTTGGACATGCAATGGATAAATGAGTTTTGAGCACCCAAAATTTATCTGTGGACATTCTATTCAAATCAATAAATGCATACACATTAAAAAGAGACTCAAATGCATACAGATGTGCAAACTGTCAACAATCTCTTATGAGAGATAAATAAAAATAGGAAGAACAGTATTTGAATATGTATATGGAGAAATAGTAGGAGGGAAAATAAGCTATTAAAATTATACATCTTGTAGATGTTCACTTTCACATTAGCCAGATTAGGCTCCTTTATAATTATTGGAAACTATTAGGTACTTTTAGCTGGTGTGATACATGTCATCCTTGCAAAGACGTCATGTCTAATGGATGGTGTCTTAAAAATGTCTGTTTTCCTCCTCTACCTCTATTAAAAGTACAGGATGACTAGCTTAGTCAGTGTAGATATATGAAATTACATGAAATTAAATCTACTTTTAGGGTCTTTAGTACCTACAATATATTCAGTATTTAATTTGGGAATTTTATACTACATTATTATGCATTATTATACTATCATAGAATCATAGAATCAGTAAGGTTGGAAGGGACCTCTGGAGATCATCTAGTCCAACCCCCCCTGCTCAAGCAGGGTCACCTACAACATGTTAGACAGGGTTGCATCCAGGCGGGCCTTGAAGATCTCCAGAGAAGGAGACTCCACAACCTCTCTGGGCAACCTGTGCCAGGGCTCCGTCACTCTCACAGGGAAGAAATTACTATATTAATAAACATCCTTATATTACATTAAAACAATGAATAAATTTTTAGTTCATTGTTTGTATTAAGAATTTATTCTCTACTAACCTAAGAAGACAATTTGCATAGATTCATTTAGTAGTTACTTATTTAATAAATATATAAAGTTTTAATATTCTGTGATGCTTTAAACACTTTCAGGCTCTGGATCCAGGTCTCCAGTTCTTGAGAACCACTACCTCCATTTCACTAGGTCTCTGTATTTATGGAAAGGCTGTTTAAAACAGATCGTTAATGGCAATGGACGCTTAACTGTTCCTGTCACTGTACCATTCATTAATAGATAGAAAGAGGCAGCTGAGTTAAGAAGGTTAGCTTGTTCTCTGATTTTTTTTTTTTTTTTTTTTTTTTTTTTTTTTTGTTGATTTTAGGGAAACTTGGGCATTTACTCTGGGAGGAATACATTTCCTCCAGGTGTTGAAAACTTAACATCCTAACATTCAAACCAGTCAATACCTAAAAAGCATGTAATGGATCTCACCTCCTTTTTTTTTCTCCTCCTCTCCTCTGTGTTTTTCCTCCTCTCTTTTCAATGTCTTTTTGTCTGCTGATATCAATGAGACAGAGAATTTGCCTTTTAAACTACTTTGTTGACTAATAACCCTGGAATGAAAGTAAAAATACTTGGAAATTTAATCTGGAGTCCAGGAAGCAAAATTGATTTTTTCATAAAAGGAAATCCCAATTCTGTCATCTCACAGTTTTAAAGTATTGATATTTCCTGATGCTGTAAATCACCTAAGCACTCCTCCCTCACTAATAAGCTCTCTCTCCTTTCTCCTGAGAAGAGTAATTAAACAGACTTCCAATTCCTTTCATATCCAATCTGGTCTAATAAAAGACATACACTAATTATAGCTAAAACAGCTTAATGATATTACTGAAGAGTGTTAGTTAAGGAAAAGATAATCTATGTTCTGTCCATCAGCAAGTTTATGGAAGGAAAAAACTATCACGTTTTAAAAAGACTGTTCAAAGCTTACCCCAGTCTTTGTTCCAAGCGTAAGATCGTATGTTTTACCTGGCCTTTAGTAATAAAAAATAAATAGGATAGTAAACACATTTTTCTTTTGTTCTTGCAGCACTAATCTTTTGGGAGGACAGAAGAGGAGAGAAGCCTGCATGCCGAACGCTGCTCATGCGCGTGCAGAGGTGCTCACGTCCCGTGGTGATGGGCTCCCTAGAGAAGCCCGAGCAGAGCAGGGCAGCTCTGCCCACACGGTGAGGCAAGGTGCACCACTGCAGCGACAGCACAAAACGGGGCTGTTCTGCCTGGCTGTCACGCTTCCTCCTTAACTAGCTCTCCAGTTAGACAACCGCATCTTCAAGTATAATTTTATTTAAAAAAAATGGCAGTTTTCAGAGTTGCGTCTTAACTCCAATGCACCGGACACATGTCACTGTGTGTATACGTTTTCCCAAGTAAGCCTACAGAGGTTTGTTCTTCTGTGCTAAAATCTCTAGCTATATCCTCTAGCAGCTTTTCCACAGATCATATTGGTTGACAGATGGGACTGTTCTTAAGAGATTGTATGTGGGCTTTTTTTCTCTTTCCCCTTTGAGTTCTGGGTTCCAGACCAATGAAACTCTGAAGATTTGTTGTTAAAGCTAAGCTGACAAGGGAGTTGTTGGCAATATCAGATATTCTGAGAGAATACAAGTTAATAATTTGCTGCTGTGGAGGCAGTATTTATTTTCCTGATAACAAGAGTCTTCAGTAGGTAGCAAATTCTTTCAGTTGACAGTAAAGTCAACTGGCAAGACTGCGAAGAACATGTGGAGCAGACGTTTTTTAATCTCTATGGGGTTATTGACCTAAAACTACTCAGCTACAATAGAAATGTGTAGAATAAGATAGATGAGAAGGAATTATGTTATTATAAGAATATATAATTTTCCAAAATACTCATATCATCTAAATAATGTTTCCTAGATATTTTACTTGACCTCTGACTGTTACAGTCAATATTACAGCTGGCATAAAGCAAATTAAAAAAAAAACAAATATCAGTGCAAGGTACAGATATTTTCCTCCCACTAAGTTGCAGTCAATTGTATAGAGGCTAAAATATTAAAGTAAATTTAGGACATATTATCCTGATTCCCATAATAAGGTGGGCTGGCATTTCTTTTCAGGATCATACTGCCTCAGAGTAAAATCAATGCAGTAGGCATTTAATTCCATTCCATTTAATGACAATCCCAGTGTGCAAACCTGTATCACAGCGTCCTGGAGCTCCTAGGTTTCTCATGAGCACCACAAGGCTGACGAAGTGCACCTCCACTCAGCAGCATGAGCCATGTTAGGATGTATATGGCTTTAGGAGAAGAAGCATCTGCTGAAGAATCCTGCAGCAAAGTACTGCGGATGGTGACTGAACAAATTTCCTGAAACACCAAGGACAGTCAGTCCAGTATGGGGGTGGTACCATTAAAAATATGGTTAATTTCAATGAGTGTAAGACTATACAGAATTACCTAATATTTTAAATTAACCTTCTACTTCAAGGGGATCACAAAGTCTGTATACAATGTGCCAAATGCAAATATTGGGCAAAAGAAAGCTTTTCCATTACTGAGATACAATTTAAGTCAGAAACATCAAAAAATAGATAGCAAAACATACTAGAGAAGAAAATCTCTTCAATGACAAAAAGTAGATTAGATGAGGTAAGCTCATTTCAAGCTTCTTTCTTCAGATCTGGAATAACTTTTCTTCTTTCTCTGAAATGTAACGACATGTTGAATGCCTTGAAATCCAGATTTAGAGGAGATGTTCAGACAGTCTTATCAGTGCGGTGCCAAGTCTCACATATCTCATATTAAGTTACTAAGTCCAAATAATTTTTTTTCTGAATATATAAAGTGCTCAGTAAATATTTCCCATT
Source organism: Rhea pennata (assembly GCF_028389875.1). Lineage (NCBI taxonomy): Eukaryota > Metazoa > Chordata > Aves > Rheiformes > Rheidae > Rhea > Rhea pennata. The sequence goes on from NC_084665.1 coordinate 106,520,430, forward strand.
TCAGATTACCCAATCATATGCCACCTTTGCCCCATTTTCTTTTTTACCAGTTCAGAAATATAGTCTATGGGTATTTAAGTTCCTTTATTCTAATCATTCTACATTTCTGCAGCACGAGATAAAGATTTTGGTATATCCTTGTGTCCATCTTTTTCTCAATTTATTACTATGAGAGAAGTTATAACAGATGATTCAGTATTTTAATCATAAAGCTCATTATACCAACTGTATATTTTTATTTTCCTACACAAAGATCTCAAAATTCTTTTATTTATTTATTTTTATCATTTTTATTATATGGGTGCTTAGTGTTAGCACCTATTGTGCTAATTATTTGGAAAGATATGTCTCTGCACTTTGATTTGTCACTTTCTTGGAGCTGATTCATGTATTTTGCAATTTATACTGTTCCATGATCTTGGTCCTCAAATTGAGCTGACTTTCTTTCTTAACCCCTTTTCTAAGAAAAAATTGCTATGCCAGTAATAGAAAAATTCTGTTTTCAGAGTGGATGCTGCAACCTTCAATCACATAAGCCACAACTAACTGCTCACTTACAATTTTGTTTTTCTTCAGAAAGGGTTTTCAAAATCATCCAGTTGCTTCACCTCTACTCATCCTCTTTCAGGTCTTCGAAGTCTGTGGTGTCATGTCTAAGGCAGCTAATGTAGACTGCTGCTAAAGTGTGCCTTGTCTACATTAAAATCATATATTAAAGTAATATCTAAAATTTTATACATTTGAATGATGACTAACGTGCCCTTGTAGAAATATCCTGTTTACTCCTGCTATGGAGTCCTTAGTGATGACTTCTTTTTATCTTGCCTCACTTGAATTCTCACTTTCATTTGGTCTATCTTTCAGGAATTTTTAACTTGTAATAATATATTAATTGTTTATCATAACTAACATAGCTGTTACTACTACTATTACAGTGACTATTAATACCAGCACTGATAGAGGATGAAGTAATACAGTTAAAACATCTGGCTCACCAAAATAGGCAAGGATTTTTTTTTTTTTTTTTTTTTTTTTTTTTTTGATCTGTACAGGTGCTGATACAGGAAGACATCCCTAACATTATATTTTGAATACTCTTTACTAACTTGTGATATTACATTTAAATAGCTGATGTGAGAAAATATTTGCCATCATTCTGTATGCAGATGTACATACTTATGCATTCCTTCAATGTAATGTGGGTGCAGATGTCTATTAAGAGATGAATTATAGATCACTGATTAATGATTTTAAAAGACTTCTTACTAAGCCAGTGCATACTGATGACTTGATTAGATTTGCTAATGTACTGCTTCATGTTCTTTCTGGAAAACTCCTGTGTTTTGTCACTTTGTGAACTTTAAGATCATTCTAAAGCTTGGATATTATGACTTATAATAAAGCTACTATTGTAGCTGAGATAAGTGAAGATAATCATTTGCCTTTCTGTGTCAGTTTAGAAATAAGTTACATTTTCTATTTTTTATTTATACTGTCTCATACTGCAGTTATATAGGCAAAACTATTCATGAAACTACGTGCCTATTTTGTATGTGAAACTGCTGTAAAATTAGCAAAAAACAAGCTGGGATATCATACTCACAGTTAATGAAGGAGGTATGCAGGGAACAATGGAATGACTTTTGGATTCTTTACTATTCGTTAAATAGTTAAATAATGTTATAAGGAGCTTCAAATAATTCCCAGCTGGAAAGGACAACAAATAAGTTATGGATTGAGTTTAAAAATGAATCTACAAGGTACTACAGGTATGTAAGAATAAGGAACTAGATATACAGACTGCAAAGAAGGATTATGGTGGGCATTACACATTACGAGACACTTGAGCCAACAACATTATGCTGTTGCAAAGCACACACATATCTCTGTGGGATGTATGAATACGAGTTCAGTCTAGAAACTAAAGACAATCCTCAGCAATGATAATGCTTCCACTAAAATGTCATATTTTTGGAAAAGAGTTACAGTTTGTGCAATCTTAAGTAAACCAATTCAAAAGAGTCCAGAGGAGAGCAGTGGTCGCTATCATGTTTCTAGAAAATGTGATTATTGAGAAAAGACTGACCACAATTACTTTAAATATTCTAACAAAGTAGAAACTGATGGGAAATGTGATTAGTTTACATGGCCACTGTGAGCCTGAAAAGAAGTAATGGGTCGCCTTTGAAACAAATCAGGTTAAGTTCAGTGTTAGGGCACACCATAACAACGTTCAAGATTAAGAGAGCAATTTTACTGCTCCAAAGAGGAAGGGAGCAATCTTTTCTCTGTATTAACCTGGAAACACTGAAACACAGAAAAGACCAAAAAAGACAATAGATTCACAAAAAATAAGAACAAAAGGGGAAAATGTTAGGGATAGTGAGCTAGTGGATAATCATAGAGACTTGTGGGTTCTTTTCCCCCAGGCAGTTATAAATGGAGCAAAAGAAATATTAGGAACGACATAGTGTCACGTGTAGGTTTAACAGCCAGTCCTCATGGGTGAAGTACCAGAAAAAATACTCTGCACAATTTGTGTGAACTAAAGTGCAAAGCCTTATACACATAGCCTTATGCGCAAAGCCAAGGATTTATGACTAGTATAATTAAAGTCTTAAAAATCTGATCAGGTAATTATTATTAGTTCTGTTACAATATGATAGTCTGAATTATCCAATTATTACAGCTCATTCCCAATAACAATGCTGTTAAAACACACGTGTAGCTTTCTCTTTTTTTTTGGTTTATTCTCACCCTTCCTACATTCTTCAGGGTTCTAAGGTTGACGAAGAAATACAGGGGTCTGTGCGTACGTATTCTTTGTTCTCTTTGTTATCCCTGAAGCAAGTTATGCCAAGCTCCTAAGGCTGTATTTCTGTACTGACCACTAACCAACCATTGGTGAGATGCCCTAGGGCCTCTGAATTCATCCAATGTCTTGTTTTTTCAAGGCCTTTGGTTATCATTTTCTGCTTGTTATTTTGGGAACCCCATTACAATTCCCCTTCTTCAACAGCCTTCAGGTTGTAGTTTCCTGAAAACAAATGTTTATTAGCAAACATTGTTGCCCATAGATTTTTTTATTAATAGTTAGTTCTACAAAAAGGATGATGCATTAGAAGATACACATGCAGACAGACACCTATACAGACAGACACAATGCTCTGGCAAATACTTGCCACCATTATCTAGTAGTTATAACAGTACCATTGATGCATTCTCAAATTACTTCACAACAGTAATTACGACACTATAGGATGCAATGGACTAAATATCTCCTGAAGGTCTGTGTTTTCTAACACTCTACATCTGTTTTATATTCTGTATGATGCCTGAGAGATAATATTTTAAAGAAAAAAAGGAAAATGCACTAAGTATTTAAGAATATGTTAATAAGAAGTTAGTGGCTGCTCTTATTCAAACTGTAATACCACCTAGAGAGGAATTCAATATCTGTTGAAATAATTAAGATAGTAGGAAAAAGGTAGTGTGAGCATATATCTTATGACACAGCAGGAGGCCAACACTGGCCAAAAAGACATTATTTATTTCCTTATATTTTTCAAGCTATTGTTCTATCTTCTATTAACAAAGCTATTGTTAATCATTGAGGAGTGATTAACTATGAAGAGAAACTTATAAAAATCAGTATTATTTCCAGCAAAGTATTTCAAAATTATATAGAACTTAACTGTAGGACTTTGAGAAAGAAAATTTAAAAATCAGCACACCCAATTTATTAGGAATGAGACATTCAGTTTAACATATTAAAGAGAATTGTTACCGTAACTCAGTGGCTTACGCTCTTTCTGTGAACAGTGGACACAAAATACAAACACTTAGGCATTTCTTCAAATGGACTTATCAGTTCTATTACAGTTAAAACCTGTAACATTTTTGGGTTGATGCGTATGGGAACTCACATCATGACTTTAATGAGTGTGAAGATAACACTGGCATGTACAGTTCTCAGACTGATAGTCAACCTCATGCCACTTCACAGGAACATGCAATATGTGAAACTCAGAGTTCAAAGCTCTACCAGTGTAACCTGCTGTGAATTCTTCTGCAAACATTAAGCCCTGCTGGGGAGCAACAGATCATATTTCTGAGAGGATCATAAAGAGAACTCAGATGCTCTTTAGAGTATCTGAGTTCTTGTATGTGATAGCATTTTCCATTGCATGCTGTACAGCACAATCTACAAAAAAAGGTGTATATTCATTATATTAAACTTAAATTTAAAGCATTGGTGCGTATTACTCTTGTCTGATTTATACAATCATAGAAAATGATGGTTCCATAAAGAATAATTTTATTACAAAAATGCAGAAATCTGAATCTGAATCAGTACTTCTATTCCTGAACCTGAACCTAATGGATAATTTGGAAGTTAACAGTGGACATAAATTGGAATTTTATTATTTTTTGTTATGCATAATTTGCTAATATTGAAAGCTACAGACAGAACTTCTGAAGCTTCAGAGTGTCAACAGTTAGTTGCCATAGAGATGATTTTCCAGTCACAAGTAAATATAAAGTATTAATGATATTCATGGCAAGAAAATGGTGATGAACTGTCCATAGTTTAGCTTCTCTTTCACCCTGTTCTTCTGGTAAGTCTCATCTTTGTATACCTGTTGAGTTTGATTTGTATAAGAGGTTTTGTTTCACAATGTTCAACCTTAAGTGTTTTTTTTAAGACACAGAGAGAAATCAGTTACTGAGAATAGAAAGAAGGCAAGAAATTCCAAATGAAGTATTTCTCTTCTCTCTCACAAAAATATTAATTCTAAAGGGTAAGTGTATTATTCTAATTAGTTGATCTATGAAAAAGACCATATTTATTTAGAAGAATTTCCAAGGACTTTATAGCCTTAAAAAACAAACAAACAAACAAAACCCAAAAATCAACTTGTTATAGTTATTGTTCAGGCTCACCTGCCTGGAAATGTGGGAAATCTTATGTGGAAACTGCAGACATTTACAATTCATATTACAGTGAGCACAGTTATCAAATTCCCAGAATAAATATGAACAGCATTTATACTGAAGATACTAGTGGTTCACTCTGGAAAATAGTTTATGTGAATTAAAGGAGGCATATGAATGAAAATCTTGATTGCTTTGTCTATTCATAGAATCACAGAATCAGTAAGGTTGGAAGGGACCTCTGGACCATCTAGTCCCACCTCCCAGCTGAAGCAGGGTCACCTAGCGCATGTCAGACAGGGTTGCATCCAGGCGGGCCTTGAAGATCCCCAGAGAAGGAGACTCCACAACCTCCCTGGGCAACCTGTGCCAGGGCTCCGTCACTCTCACAGGGAAGAAATTCCCCCTCACGGTCAGGCAGAACTTCCTGAGGTTCAGTTTCTGCCCATTGCCTCTTGTCCTGTCACATGGGACAACTGAAAAGAGTTTGTCCCCGTCCCCTTGACACCCTCCCTTCAGGTACTTGTACACATTGATAAGATCCCCCCTCAGTCTTCTCTTCCCCAGGCTGAAGAGGCCCAGCTCTCACAGCCGTTCCTCATAGGGCAGGTGCTCCAGCCCTCTGATCATCCTCGTAGCCCTATGCTGGACTCTCTCCAGTAGCTCCATGTCTCTCTTGTACTGGAGAGCCCAGAACTGGACGCAAGAAATGAGCCAGAAAATGAGCACTGACTACAAAATTCCTGTACCTGCAGAATGAGTGAGTATTTGTATGGAGCCAGAAGGAAGAATTCTGTAGAGAAAAAAAGGAAATGAAAATAATCACCCCAAAATCATCTCATTAAGGGTTTTAAAAACTGAATTATTTTTTAAAGCAGTCAGTAGTTAAAAAGTAGATCTTGAAAACTTTTGAAAACTTCTTTAGGGATTTAGGGGAATAATTTCATCTTGAATTCATGGGAAGCAGAAATTTGTCAGGAATTTCTTAATGCTTTCTCAAAATTATTTCCAACACTTCCAGTGCTCAATTGTGCTCCAAAAGTTACAGAACTCTTGAGCAGGCAGATATTGACAGATTATAGGGAAGCATCAAAAAGGAAAAATGAAATCATAATTTAAAATGGACAGACACCATTGTTACCTCATATATTTATAAGGTAATTTTAATTCCTCCTCTGAATTATTTCAGAAAAGAAAGAGCATTATCTGAGGTCAGAGAATGGGGAGAACATTAATAATTATGTTCTCACTTAGCAAAAATGATACGAATGTTAGCACTTAAATCATTAATATGATTATTCATTTTGTAACAACAGTTAGATTATGATTACTCATTTGTAACAATTAGCTAGAATTGCCTCCTGTATATTTTTAATAGTAAGGTGGGTATGAAAAGCTTCTTTGCCAGATGTGTTGACTATAAAATTTGTCGGACTGGAAAAACATGCTATTGTGGAAGTCAGATGTGTATAAAACCGAGGGCAGAGTTTTGGGTAGAAAAATCAAAGGAATATCTGTTTCTATTAAATGTGTTTTAATCTAAAATGAAAAGTACAAAGTAGTTAAACAATGCAAAAGATTGAAAAAGATAAGTAGTGCATGTTCATCATATACCAATCACATAGATTTGTCTTTTCTACACAGATCAGCTTATTTAGATATAATCTGCATAGCTGAAATTACTAAATCAGGCATAAGTCTGACAATGTTTTCAAAAAGAACATTTCAACCTTCTGAATATTAGTTTGCAGAAGAAATAGACTTGTACCTTTTTCTGTGCTTCTTGGAGTTTTCTGTGGAAAGAAAGGAGTTCTAGAAGGTGTTACCAATTTTTTGTAGCTATTGTTAATGACACAGAATGTCGTTTTCAATCTGTTTGAAATTCTCCAGAATGAGTTATGAGAAGAATGATATTCCTTTTATTTATTTGTAAAAATGAAATAATTTAATTGTGCTAAAGGATTTTATTTTATCCCACACCAGTTTTTCAATTCATCTCTCCAAACAAAATCTGAGCCAGGCCCGATGAATTTTACTGCGTGTAACAGACACGGAATCTATTTTTGTCATACTTATGTGCAGGGGTGTCACTTACCGTGGGGATAGTGGGGGCCCTTCCCACCAGACCTCTCTGTCCTCTGAGCCCGGCTTCCCCACCATGCCAAGTGCGGATGGTGCATGTGCTGGCACCAGTCCCAGTGCCACGGCACACCAGGATGAGGGGCGTGCTGTGTCTGTGCAGCAACCACCCGCGGTGTTGGGGTATCCCCACCACCTGTAGAGCCCCCACTGTGTTTGTGCATCTGGAACACAAAAATATGCACAGCAAAGAATGAAATAAATAAAGAACCAACTTCTGAGTCTTCACAGATCTTTTTAAACTGTCTGCTATATAGCGATTGATGGGATTTTTACCCTGAAGGCATGACCAAGTCACCAAAGTAGAGAGATTAGCATGTAACTATCACATAGTGAAGATTGGTTCTTATCCTTTATTTGCTTTGCAGTAACACCAGTAATGAACTGCAATATGCTAGCTTTATAAATAAGTGCCAAGAAGCTAGATGCTACCCTAAAATGTGCTGTGCTTCAGAGAATGCTCTGTAAGGAAGAGACGATTCCTCAGAATAAATTCCTACAGCAAAAGCTCTGTAATAAAATACAGGTTTATTATTCAGTGCTTGTGATTGTGATAACTTTAAAAAGCATTACACTAAAAGTGGCTGAATTTAGTCAAAGCTCCAAGGAGTTTATAGGCTAAGAAAACATTTATGCCTTTTTGTTCTTTTTTTCCAGATAAAGAGAGAGGTATTCTTGTAAAAAGCGTTATTTCATTAATCACTACCAAATGATCAAATACATATATTTACTGTCCAGTTTTAAAATTTCCAATAGTAATTAATATTCAATACTCTGGTAACTTTAATATAGGTGAAATTGTCATATATTCTTAATATAAATTTTGTGTTAAACAACAAAAGCCAGATTCTTCTTGTGTGCAGCTTTGCTGCCAGTAAGTCAGAAGTCAGTAGTTTTGGTTGAGACTTCAGCTCTTTATTAGACAAGGAGGCAGATGCAGATAGTGATTCACCCTATTCTAACATGTTTTAAATACTTCAGAAGTCTCCATCTCATTCCATTGGTTATGAAGAAAGCTTAGGTAACTAATTTAGGTTACGTAATTCATTCTTTTGATGGTTAAAGTCATATATGATGGATTCCAGCTAGTGGCAGTTCCTAATCTAAGGAGATAACCTGAATTTTCTCGACTTCAGTAGTTTACCTTTTCTTCTTTACTTGATATGGTGAGTAAAAAAGAAACAAGAGCATGTTGACCAATCAATTATTCCAGCTGCCCAAACACTTGGTGTTCAGAACACATAAGGAATGGCAGGTCACAACCTTTAGCCTTGCACCACATAGACATCAGTCTGGACTTCTGTACTCTTAGAGAATTACTACTTCTCTTGTTATCTGTAGGGTTTGTGCAGTACCCTGTATTGTAACCTATTAATTCTCCTTACACCCACACTCCCCCAACAAACCTCGCCATGGGCCAATGATCTACAGTGCCTCCAGGGCAGCCTGGTCACTTCTCTGCAAAGTTCCTGGGGCTCTCCTTGCAGTCTGGGGATTTCAAAGTAGTAAACATCTAATAACCTTACTACAGGGTGGTGTCTTCTACCTCTGCATATTCCAAGTATCATTTATGACTGTTGACCACAGTGGTCACCACTTGATATACAACTTTGTTAAGTCAAATTGTAATTACCTAGTATATTTTTGTTTCTAACATCTTCTTTTTCATTACAAAGAGATCTTTTAAAAGGCTGCATTTGTTTACCTTCTTCCTCCTTTACTGACTCTCTGAAGTTCTTCATAATTGCAGAAACTTCCATATTACTTTCTTACTTTCTTCTCCATTATTCTTGAGTGATTTTTCATTAGAACACAACTCATTACTTGTTTCCCATCCTGATTTCTTATCTGTTGAGAATAAATGGAACATAAGTTGCTAATAACATACCTATTTCAATATTACATCAACAATCATCTCTCAAAAAATCTCATAAAACAAATAATGCCTATAATCTATAACAAAATAGCTTTTACTGTGTGTACCTTCCTCTTCAATTGAATCAAAACACTATGTTCAAAGGATGTTTCTACAGTGCATTTACATTATCACTTGCTTTGCTAGAGCTGCTGATGGTTTTTATATTCTTCCGTGTTCCCTGTGAATATTTTGGAATTCTCTGATTCAGCTGTTCAGCTGCTAAGGTTTGCTTTACTTATATAGTTACTCTAGCTAAAGGCTTGAAACTGGCTCTAAGTAAGGTTTTCTATATTCTTCATCTCAAAAAAAGAAAAGGAAAGGACAATTGCCTACAGTCTAGAGAAGAGTTATGGACAAAGATTATAGGGAATTTTTCAGAAATTTGTTTCTCAATATCACATAAATATCTAAGTCAAGATGGAACAACTTTCTCCTTGATAATCCATGAGAGCTGCTTTATCCTGGCTACTAGTATACTGACTACTAGCAGCCTTAATACTCTCCTTATAGTAAAATAAACTTAGGTGTCTAGTCTAGTTTGCAAATTCTGTGAATTAGGTGTCAAAGAGTGGAGTAAGGCTTTGCTGAGAGTCTACAAATATTGTTGTGCACACAGGTTTTGATGAAATATAACAATCATTCTTGACTGTAATGTTTCAAAAGGCTTGAGGTAAAAGCTGAGGGTCTTAAACATAGAATAAATTTTGAGAGCCAGAAATTTGCTTCTGTTACCTGGGTGAAACCAAGTCATTTGCGAATGTCAGTGCAGCAACTGATGGAAGAGTTGAGTAAACTAGAATTTGGAATGTGCTTCATAGACACTTACTGATATATTTAATTCCAGAAGACTACTATTGCTACTTTATTTCCTTTTTTACTACAGGCAGTAATATAAAAAAAGATATCTATTTCTCAGAACTCAGTCTTGCTGAATTATTGCCTAAATTATGTACAGTGTAGTTTATATGCACTTTACTGTGAAACGATTAGTTTCTAGCATCAAGTCCACAGCTTATCTTGCATAACTTATAAGTCAAGCAAGTAGGAATAATCAGAATAGCATATTAAGGAAAGAAGGAAGGAAAGCGGATTAGAAACAAGTTCCCAGTAAACAAATCTAGTAATCTGCTACAGATCTTACTAATATAGTTTTTCCATAAAATGAGTTACTGAGTCAAACTTAGCAAGTAGTGAACTTGTTTCAAAGAGCATTTATCAAAGGTGGGATCATTAATTAAGTTAATATTCCCTTTGACAATTAATGGATAATGCCTTTGTTAAGACGGAGGTTTAGATTAGATCTAGTGCATACATGCCACAAATGCTAGGATATGCTTAGCCTAGGGTTCCCAAAGTCTGAGTGAGAGAAGATAGCAAGCTAAGTAATATTTTTAAATTCTATTAAAATTAAACTTTAAAATGATACTATTGAAAATAAGGTAATGCTCTACTCATTTTTCTCAAATTAATTACTCTGATTTTGCTTAAATTTACGCACTAAATTCATAATCAAATCCTACGTAATATTGCTTCAAAATCCAAGTAAAATTTTATTTTCAGGACAGATGTTTAAAAAAACCCACATTTTTCTATTAGAATTATTTGAAAAGAAATTTTGAGCTCTGGGAGCTGTACCAATAGGACCTATGCAAAAGAAAGGTTTATAAATAGCATATTTACAACAAACCTGAACAGATTTTCATTACTTTCTGCTTTCTTAACCTTTTAATGAGTACGTTTCCTGATCTTTTGAAGATCAGCAAAAGATCGCTATTTCTCCACCTAAGTGTTTTTATAATGACATGTATGTACAGGATGCCTAATATACTTCTACCATATCCTATTTATCTGAGTGATCCAGACCATCTTTATGGACAGTGGGAGCTAAAGTTTTTTTGAAAAAACATTGCAAAAAAGGAAAAGTCCTCGGAGCTCAGTTGTAGGTAGGGGTCAGTCTATCCGGCTCTTAGGAAAAAGGCAAAACATCTTGTAGCTTCTCTTGAGCTGCTACAAGCTGCAGAGCTTTTAGAAAAAGTTCTTAATTTGTTCTGTCTTGGGGCTTTGGCAAGGTTAACATTTGTTCTTCTGTTTATCTGTGTTTTTTTTTCTTTGTATATATATATATATACATTTCTCGCTTGTGTGCTTTGTTTTTGTTTTTATGTTTCCTTTTGAATATATACTATAAGAAAACTTAACAGATGTTCTCTATTATGTCCTTAAAGGTTTCAAGTTTCTTTGATTTTTATTTGGAGAGAAGTTTAAAAGTAAAATCTTCTTCTTGAGAACAGAGTGAATTTTGTCTTTTTTAAAAAAGAGTCAAAATATGCCACCATCTCTATGAAATGTGCACTTTTAGAAATGGTTCTGAAAATACATGAGAGAACATAATATTTCTGTTCTTGGCCTGTTTTATCCACTGTGAAGAACAGAAGAGTACAGAGAACCACAAGAGAGATCTATAATCACATTGCTCTCCCTGAACACAAAATCAAGATATTTCAAGGAGAAAGCTTCTGCAGAAACACCTTTCATGTGGGTGTTGGAGTGCGAAGAGCATCATCGAGGGAACCAGACTTCTAACAGTGGCACAAAGGAGTTCAGATTTCAAGGTGATACTGTAATGTGTAAAAGCCTGTTCTGAAAAATGTGCTTGCATGTTCTATTCAAATTGCAAAGTATTATTGACTACAAGACAGACTTCAGTGTACAGGTACAGTATTCAGAATGTAGTATGTGTGGTTTATACTCCCTCCCCCTCCACACTTCTGATACTTGAGGGATGGTAAGACTAAGCTGAAAGAGCTTGGAACCTAGTAGCCCAAGTACATCCTTTCCTGGCATACTCAAGTTTAATAAGCTGCTTCCTGTAAATACAGAACTACTGAGATGAGATGTGCCTCCCACCTTTCTTTTTTTAGCAGGAGTATAAATATTCTTCTTAGACCTTATTAGACCTGTGGAATTGCAAATAGCTTAACAATAGGAGGTGTAGGCTCTGCCAGTACCAGATAAGCTCTGGTGGAAAAATAGCAGAGAATATGGAATTTCTTGCACTTTTTCTCTTTGAGTGATTGTAAGAGACAGATTAGAAGAGAGTTGGGGGTAGGGGACTACTTTTCAATTTTAGCATGTGGAGAAGAATAAATTGATAATTTATTTTTCCTCAGAATGTAGATTTGTTTCTTTCTTAAGGAAGAAGTGCTGGACACTCTACACTATCAAATGTATTCAGTATATTAGCTTTTCTTTTCATATGATTGCTATTGTTAAGAATAAACATGAGATAAACCTTTAATTTATCCTTTTGAATTTATTGAAGTAATTGCATGAAAAGAAAAACAGTACTACTGTATTTTCTAGTCATTTTGACTCAGCCTAAGAAAAGAGATACTAGCAGGACTTGTTCAGATCAGATATTTAATATTTAATTTGCAAATCAGCCTTGAATATCATAAGTAAAATAAAAGTTACAAAAGTGTGATGGGATGTAATAATATTGGAGTGTCCCAGTGAATTTTTAGAACTTGCTGGGTTCTATCACATCATATTACATTACAGTTGGTAACTTGGCTGGATTTGACAACAAGCAAATTTATGCCTTAGTGTGTGATGTGATGTGATATTGCTTGATGAGATCTCAAAAAGTTTAAATAACTCTTGCTAGCATTTATAAACTCTCTTACCAGGTAACATTTCATTTCAGGAGGTGATTTCATATATCTTCTTGGAACATGGTTGCAAAATTAGAGATTGATTCATGATTAATTAATTTTATATAGAGAACAAATAAATAATGCTAGGCTTAACTACAAGTACAGTAGACAATTTTTTCCTACTAGTATATCTGTAGCTGTGTATTACTCGTGTATAACAAGTATCCGTGTATTCCTTGTTCTTGTGTCAAATGTATGATTTAGAAATTACTAGCTTTATAAAACTTCTCTTTCTCTAATCTTAATGAATTTTATGTCCTCTGTATCTCTGCTAGTGCAGCTTAAGATCCTAGGATCTCTGGCAAAGTCATGAAGTGAGTCTTCGTGGATCACATTTACAGGCACATGAAGGAGAGGAAGGTGATCAGGAACAGTCAACATTGATTTACCAAGGGTAAATCATGCCTGTTCAACCCAATTGCCTTCTATGATAAAATGACTAGTTGTGTGGGTAAGGGGAAATACCAATGGATACCATTTACCTCAAATTTAGCCAGGTTTTTGACACTATCTCCCATGATATTCTTGTACGCAAATCAGGATGAGCAGAAAACTAGACGAGAAAATCTTTTTTATTAATTTTATGGTGATTCTTGCAATCAGTCACAAAGGGGTGGTTAATTTTATTGCATACTTATGCCCTTGAACTATGAAGTTGCTAGCTTCTCACATAACCTGCAAGTACTTAACTATTACTATAAACTAATTCTTCCAAACCAGTCGTCATTTCTGCTCTCTCAATTCCTTCCATTAGCCTGCCACTAGAAAAAGGAGGGCAGAAAGTCAGCAACATGTTTTAGCTGCACTCTAATGCTTTTAGGTAACATTTCTGAGAGCTGTGTGTATAGAAATGGCGTACAACATAATTTTATTTTCATTCTATGCTATTATGGAATAAATCATCTTTGTTCCACCATTTCATCAACAATAACAGTTTTGCTCATCACTCTCTCTGTCGGGAAACTGAGAAAAGTGGAAAAGAGGATATTTTCTCTTTCATATTACCAGTACTAGACATCTCTTCAAAAAGGATGGGAGATTTTTCCCCAGACAGCCAGGATAAACAACTACTCTAGACTAGATTAGGTATCAGTCTAGTTCAGGTTGAGGAAATTTTTATCTATAGAATTGCACAGTAAGAACATCCTACAAAATAGGACTATAACACCAGTGTTTTATGAAATGAGTCCTGTGCATATGCAGAAAAATTTGAATTTTTACTTAGATTTGTGACATATAAGATACTGCACGACACAGCATTGCAGATACTACATTGTCTGTTTTCAATGCACATTTTTTAGAGTATGACAATCATCTAAGCATTTTTCTCTTACTAGATACATATTTCAGAGGAGCAGCAGGGACTAGCCACACTTCTGTCTAAGTTTCATTATTCTTACTGTTTATAATTATAATTTTTATATTATGTTTTATTATATTTTTATATATAAATTACATTTCTTTTATCTTATATTTTCTGTCTTCCTTAGTTCTTGTAAGCTTGTGCAGATTTTATTAATATTTATTGGCATCCCACTAATGTGCCTATCATGCTTTCCATATAATTAAGATAGTAAATAAACCTAGAACAAAGAATGACCTTGATGTTAGCAGATATTTATGGACATTTAACTATTTTTATGCATACTCAGCAGACTTAAACATGTTGCGGTTGCTTTATATGTAACTGATTTTCAAACACAAAAGTGTGAACAATACTGTTTCCTGAAAGTGAGATTTTGAACTTTCTCTATATTCCCTGTATCTGCTTCTATTTAGAAAAATTTTTATAAGGAAGAGTATTTGAGATTATCTAATTGCAATGTGTGAAATTCTGGTGCCACTAAAGTCACAGCTATTTCTTTCCCATATACAGCTAGGAGCTCAATAAAATGACCCTTTTATCAAAATGAACTTTTCTAATATTTGAAGTAATTAAATTCTATATTTTGATCTTCTAAACCATTGCTTCAGTAAAAAAGAGGATAATGGAACTTGTTTATCTGTGTAAAGCTCTGAGAAATGCCATACCACTATCTGTATGAAATTAAAATTGAGTTATATCACACCTTAACAATCCAGCAGATAGACTTCTTCTTTGAAGTTTATTGCCGGTTTAATTTAACCTGACAGAGTTATTAAAATTCAAGTTGCTAGATACACTTTTCTCATTGAAAACCTAAACATCATGTCATTAAGTTGTCTCTTATGCCTCACAACTGAAGCTAAAGCATAAATATCTTAATTTGTCTGATTAAGATTTGCATTGGCAATGAAACACTGGATGTCTGTAATGAGTTATGACTTGATCCAAAACCCTCTGAAGTCAGTTGGATTCTCTCAATTGACTTCACTGACTTTAGATTAGACCTTCTGCATACTTATACTGTTCTCTTAAAATACAGACAAAGTATGTTAAGACCCTGACAGACAGACAAATATGTCTGAACAAATCGGTGTGCAAGAACATAATCCATTATATTACAAGGCAATTGCATCAGTTCATAGAACAAGGCTAATATTTCAGAAGATTAAGGAAGAAATTACACTGAAAGAACAGAGAATAAGTTGTATGTAAGTTGTGTAATTAAATATTCCTGCTACCTATTTTACGCTATTTTCTTTATAAAAACTAAAAATTAATTAAAAATGATTGTTATACTAATACCAAGTGAGAAAATAATATCATTCTTCAAAAATCAGTAGCAAGTTTAAAGATAATATTGTGTCCAGAAGTGCTCAAAAATAATATCTGAAATTAAACCTGCAAAAGGATCTGTCATAAGTCTCAAATTGTTTGCTTCCCACCAACTAGTGACATTTGACACAAATCAAATGCTTTGAAAATCAGACCAAACTTAGGAAAAAAACTTTAGACTTAATGAAAAAAAATAGAAAGGAAAGGAAAGGAAAAAAAACTTCAATGTTATGCTTTCCCATGACATATAAACGACCAGTTCAAGTTCTTTGCCATTTCACAGGTAAAAAGTTGTTCTCTTTCATATTTGTAAATTTCAGTTCATCTGAATGAAATCAGAAGGCATTTTCCTAGCAAAATAGGACAAAAAGATCTATCCTTAGGTCTATTTCAAAGAGGTTCCTATACAGAATGCTGAGATAAGATGGACAACAAAGTTAGGTCCAAAGTCTCAATTAGGGCCCAGACAAACTAAAAGAAAGAAGGTGAAAAGTGAACTGAAATAATTTTTGGCTACAAGACAGATACTGGATTTCAGGAAGAACCATTAAATCAGACTCTGAATAAAGAAAAGATTTTAGTTGCAATCTCCTCTTCTCTAGTAAGACTAAAACCAAAAAGGTGTAGTAGTATTGCCTGGTAATTAGTTCAATGTACTTATTTTATGAAAGAATTTGGGATTTTAATTAGCCATGCTTCTATTCCTTTTACTATGCTTTTTGATGACATGAGTGTGACTAATGTATGGTTGTACATGGCTTTGTGAAATGAATTTCATGCCTCTACCAAAAGTTCACTTACTACATCAAAAATAACTATTTTGAGTAGACCCAATATTTTCAGCCCATTGGGAAGAAATAGCTGTGGTTAAACTCTTAGTTTAGGAATCTGAGTTCAATTCTACATAAAGACTCAAAGCTTTAAGATGACTTTGATCAAATCCTAAATTTTCTATTTCATCCTCATCTGTAAAAGAGGGATAATAGCATTTCCTGTCTTTTACCCTTTTCCAAGGATAATGACTGCACTATCTCTCTTTACCAGACAGGTCTAATATTGTTCAGTGTTTATGTAACTTGTGGACTTTAGGAACGTTTTATTGGGTTAATCCCTAAGAGTAGAGGCTGATGATTGCAGAGTGGGAGTGGGTGAAAAAACCTCAGATGATGGACCAGGCTCAGTACAAAAAGTATTGCACTACCCACAGTATCATTAACTGAAGTGGTCTGGTACTAATACTGTTTATGCTAAAGCAGTAACGGGGACTTTTGTTCTGCAAGGCTATATTTTTGTTCAAAAAGACCTATACCTTCTCTCATCATGAGAACCATTGCTGTCAATTTTCTTCTAAGCATGCCAGAGAGATATCTGCTAAGTAGCACACTGTCAAGTGAGCTTTAAGGTGTTCTCCACATGGTTTCATAAGTAACCATACTTTTTTCCACATTGCAATTTACTACATAGGGAGACAGTTAAATTCACTACTTGTGCTCTATAAACCAATATATCCAATTGAAAAAACTTGTCAATGCTATATGAACTGTGTATATTCAAATGTGTAGTATCACAATGTTTAATCACTGGTCTGCTTAAATTGGAGAAGGAAGAAAAGGTTCTGAGGAATGTCCTCAGCTCATAGATGAGCCTTTTCTATACTGTTCATCTGTTATATTTAACTGATTTTGTATGAGGAAAGGCTGAAGGAGCTGAGACTCTCTCAAAACTGTTAAACTTGGAGAAGAGAAGGGGGATTCTTATCAATGTGCATAAATATCTGATGGTAGGGTGTCAAGAAGACGGAACTAGACTCTTTTCAGTGGTGCTCAGTGAAAGGATGAGAGGCAGAGGGCACAAACTGAAACACAGGAAGTTCTGCCTGAATATGAGGAAGGACTTTGATTGTGAGGATAACTGAGCCCTGGAGCAGGTTGCCCTGAGAGGTTGCAGAGCCTCCATCCTTGGAGATATTCAAAAGCCATCTGGATAGGGTCCTGGGCAAGGTATCCTAGGCAACCCTGCTTGAGCTGAGGTTAAACAAGATGACCTCCAGAGTTATTCTGTGATTTCCATTTCAAAGTATCTGAAATAAGAGCAGATCATAAATTGTGAAAATGGTATGTTATAACATATTGCTAAGGGCATGCTTTGTATCTCCTGATGTATACAATGAGGATATGAGAATAAAAGTCTTGCTGGGATAACATTAGAAGAGTCTTTTGCATCATGTTTAGCACAATGCAGGTATAAAATGAATGTCAGAATTGGTTTCAAAAGCAAAGTGTCTGTTTAGTCAGTCAGATATGGGTTTCCTTCTGGAGGAACATAGTCAATTACAGAATCACAGAAGGGCTGAGGTAGGAAGGAACTGCTGGAGATCATGTAGTCCAGTCCCCCTGCTCAAGCAGGGTCACATAGGGCACCTTGCACAGGATCCCATCCAGGCAGGTTTTGAATATCTCCGGAGAAGGAGACTTCACAACCTCTCTGGGTAACCTGTGCCAGTTCTCTGTCACTCTCACAGGAAAGAAATTTCTCCTCATATTCAGGGGGAACTTCCTGTGTTTCAGTTTGTGCTTGTTGCCTCTTGTCCTGTTACTTGATACCACTGAAAAGAGTCTGGCCCCATCCCCTTGACACTCTCCTTTAAGGCATTTGTATATATTGATAAGATCCCCCCTCAGTCTTCTCTTCCCCAGGCTGAACAGGCCCAGCTCTCGCAGCCGTTCCTTATAGGGCAGATGCTCCAGCCCCCTGATCATCCTCATAGCCCTACGCTGGACTCTCTCCAGTAGCTCTATGTCTCTCTTGTACCGGGGAGCCCAGAACTGGACACGGTAGTCAAGATGAGGCCTCCCCAGGGCTGAGTAGAGGGGCAGGATCACCTCCCTCCACCTGCTGGCAATGCTCTTCCTAATAACCTCCAGGAGACCATTGGCCTTCTTGGCCACAAGGGCACATTGCTGGCACATGGTTAAATTGTCATCCACCAGAACTCCCAGGTCCTTCTCTGCAGAGCTGTTTTCCAGCAGGTCAGCCCCCAGCCTGCATAGGTGCATCGGGTTACTCCTCCCTAGGTGCAGGACTCTGCACTTGCCCTTGTTGAACCTCAGGAGGTTTCTCTCTGACCATTTTCCAGTCTTTCTAGGTCTCTCTGAATGGCAGCACAGCCCTCAGGTGTATCGGACACTCTTCCCAGTTTGGGATCATCAGCAAACTTACTAGGGGGTTGGGGGGGAGGTGGAGTGGGTCACTCTGTCCTTTCATCCAATTCATTTATGAAGACGTTGAACAAGACTGGACCCAGTACAGACCCCTGAGGAACACTGCTAGCTACAGCCTACAAATAGACTCTGCGCTGCTAATCACAACCTTCTGAGCTCTGCTTTTCAGCCTTTTCTCAATCCACCTCACTGTCCACTCGTCTAACCCACACTTCCTGAGCTTCTCTAGGAGGATGTTATGGGAGACAGTGTCAAAAGCCTTGCGAAGTCAAGGTAGACAACGTCCACTGCTCTCCCCTGTATTTGCTCCTCAATTAGGAGCAAAGAAGCATGTGAGCAGCATGAACAATCAATGGTCCAGGATTCTGGAGCAAATTGGTGACCAAAATTCACAGTAAAGACAAAATTTACCCCATCTTTTCCCTTAGCTCTGTTTCAAATTTGATAGATAACAGCCCTGTCCAGAGAGCTGAATACCTTTCTGAGAATTAGATCTTACTTAAGAAAATATGGAATCTGTCCAGTGAACAATTACTTTCTTGGTAATTTTAAATATAAGAAAGATTTTATGCAAAGATGATTTCTGAGAATTATTAAGTAGGATTTGCGGTGCTCAAAATCTTCAGAAAAGAAACTATGACTACAAACTAGAAACTATGAGACAGCACAAGTATCACAACTATCACAAGAAAAGAAAAGGAAAGGAAAAAGCAAACAGTTACAGAAGCAGAAACAGCAGGGAACTGGCTGCAACAGTTAGAAAGGTTAATGAATATTTTGTAATTGAGTTATATTTTGTGCTCACTAGTTTCATGCTATAGGTGCTAGCATTTTTGATGATAAATATTTAAGCAAAATTTAAGACCCAGGAAGAGTCAGTTTTTAAAACTGTATAGAAAATAGCAGTCATGGCACTTCTGTTTAATTGTTTTACAATTGATTAAATAATTAAAAATATAAAATTTATACATTATGCATATCAAAGTTGGAAATTTTAGTCCGTTATTTCCATTGTCAAGAGTCTGACAATGTATTCTTGAAAAATAGTAATCCCTTACCTGTGCAGTACACAGACAGCCCGGACAGAGGATACGTGACCAAAATACTTGCATTCAAGATACTATATTTATTTATGTTTACAAGTGAGCACAAGTAAATTTCGAATGGATTGTACCAGCTGTCTTGACTTGTCAGCTGTGTTGGTTGAACTTCAGATTCAAGTCTATTTATTCCTTATAGTATTAGCTTTTAAGATAATTGCTATAAGAATGGTCTCTTTTTCCATACATAAAATATTTGTACAAGTGTAATAGTTGCAGAATTGGACCCTACACAAACATAAATCATTTGCTACTGTCTCTTTAATAAATGCTTCTGTTGTATATTCCTTCTTTTTCTGAACATCGTGAAGATTCATTGAAATAATGATCTACACTCTCTTGAGCAGCCTCGTTGAGTTTTAAAATGCTTTTGGTTTCTTTATGACTACAAATCATTTTTTTCCCTAAAAATGAAAAAAAAAAATACAACATTTTAAGTAGTACCTCAATAGTTTTGTTGTTGCTGTTGTTGTTGTTGTTCATTTGTTTTCTGCAATTTAGCTTTCTATTGCAAGTAAAAAAATTCACAGTAACAGCCAAGTGAAATCTCATTAAACACGTATTTCATTCCCTGTGTAGTTACAAAATTACAGTTGAGACAAAATTAGTTATAAATTATGGGTGTTTTAATTAAATTGACTAAAATGAAAGTTAGCAAATTTACAAAATAAAATATGAAATAACTACAGTTCCTTTTTTCGTCTATACTGGTAAAATGAACAGCAGGATTTCAGCTTGATTTACCAGAGAGGTTTTTAATACAAAAGTAACCTAAGCTAACTCTTTAGACATATTTTATATAAAGAGATTACTAGTTACAGAGTATCATTTAGACCACTTAAGACATCTGTCTTAGGATGAGATAAGTTATCTTGTGTGTCTATCTCTCTTCTTTACTATGAAACAATTTTAGATAACTGCTTCAGACCAGAAAAATATTTTTTTTTACTGGATAGACTCTCAAAGTCCAAAAATATTAATATAGTTCTAGTGTTATTTTAAAAGATATTTAAGCTACTAGTTCCAATAAGAAGATTCAATCACAACACTAAAAAAGTTACTGACATTAATTTAATATGCAAGTGCAGCAGATTAGATGGATTTTTTCCAATTAAAAAAAATTTGCATTAGAATTACTCTAATAAAACAAGAAAGAATGAAAAGAACATTCTTTCACATATAGAATTTCATTTTATGACATCTACAGCAGGTTTCCTTTGTTGTTTGACTATTCCAAAACTACAAGCATGATCAACCTGATTTATCCTTGCTTGCTGTGGTACGGATACTACTTCTTCATGTGAACGAGGATGGCATATTATAACATTTTTTTCTATTTTGAACATTAAATGTTCCAGAGATAATAAATGTAATTATTTTCATTTCACACTAATATGATGAAGGTGGGACTGTGGCTTCACGTGAATGAATTCTGTTGTGTTTTGAGGTAGCTTTTTTTTTCCTTGTGAGTTTTGCATATTTGTGTCTGCACGTTACAACTTTGATTCTTGATGTGCTACAGGTCTAATTACTGAGAGATACTGAGGAGAAAAAAAAAAAAAAGCTTTTAAAGCCTGATAAAGCATTGAACAGTTGCTCGTTGGCTGATACAATAAAACTTCTACTACGCTTTTACTAAAGCTTCTACTATTGCATACTTGTTTTATTCATGGTTTAAATTATGTTCGGGGATTTGGGGCATCTTTATTAGGAAAGAATCCTAAAGAGGGCCCATGTGTTCCTTGGATATGATTATACTAGAAATTATGATATATTTGCCACATCTAGCACTTTCTCCATATTATAGAACAGATTTGGGTAACTTTACATTTTGACAACGCATAGTTTTTTCCCCCTTTTCTTTAAGATTTTATGAAAATTATTATTTCATATGATAAGATCTTGCTTGTTTGAGCGAAGTCGTGGATTAGCAGATTTTACTTTTACATTTGAATACTGACTATTTAGTATTTCGAAGCATACAATATTAATAGCTTTTTATAATAATCTAGATTTTGTTTTGCATTTAAAATTTTTTAACATTTTAACATTCTTTCTTCTGGTTTTAACAAAAGCCATAATTTATTCTGAACTTTTAACAATATGAAGTGTCTTAGTAAGAAAATAGTTTTCAATTTTGTTCTTTTCATATCTACCTGAAATTCTAAATTGTTATTTTTGTCAGCTTATGACATATATTCAAACCTCATTGAAATTCTAACAATAATGTCTCGTTATATTTCCATATCTGAAATGGCTCTTTAAAACATGATAATTAAATTGAACTGACTGGTATTGATAAGAGTATGAATTAATCATTTTAATTTGTTTTTGTCATACCATGACATCAGATATCTGAAGTATATTAGTAATTTCAGGAAATATTGTTCTATTTTCTCTGTAATTAAAAATACGGAAGAATGCTGGGACTGGTAATGTTGCTAAGTATGGTAAGTAGTTCAATTTTGCTGTTGTGCATAGACCATGAGAGAAGAGGGCTTCTGGCAATCTTTTTACTCTCTCTTGTTCTGAATACCAAACATGGTCTCTCTCATCTGCAGCTATTCATTTACAGAGGCATACTTTCAACAGAAGTATTTTTAGAGACTAAACCGCAAGTTCCTAGGTAAATAATATAACATAGTCATGAAATGAGAGTTTCTGAATGCTAAATAAGTATCATATCCCAGAACACTAAGTACTAGATAGCAGGCATTGGAAGATTTAATGTATATCTATTACTTGAATATTGGCAAGAGCTTTTCAATTGCTTGTTCATCTGGTAGCCTCTTTGTAGAAAAAAAAGCTCACTTCATTGAACTACAAAATTCATTATTTATAATCAAAAATTTAATTGTGTGTGATATTTAAGATTAACATGAATGCTCCAGCAAGTGTGTAAGGGTTAAAAGCAATTTAAACTAATTTTAGCAAAAATGTTTGTGATATAGATTAGTTTGAGAACTGGAACTAGAGTACAGGGCTTTAGGGGGCCTTTTCAACATTCAGCAAACCATTCTTAATATGAACTAGGTCTAGGGTGAAAATTCTTACTTTTTAAACTCTTTCAGGGTGGTGAGGAACCAGGTGCTTTATTTTGTGGAGACTTGAAGTGATAGCCTGGCTGCTTACATACAAGATGACTGAATGGATAAATAGCAGAAACTGCTGTTAATTGCTGAGCTTAACTAGTGCTGCTGCTTATCCATAGCAGACTCTCCTTTCCTTCAATAGAGAAGGAAACATTCCTTTCTAATTTACCATTCACCATTTGCTACTGCAACTCAAAAATCATAGTAAAGCCTTTCTCCTACTACATCATTGATTTAAGTAAATTAAAATTTTAAAAAAATAGTCGGGGGGGGGGGGGGGGGCTTTTGTGTTCTTCTGCTCCAAACTTCTCACACAACAAGCCGACTGATAACAGCAACACTGAACTAGACTAAGCCCACACGAAATACCAATATCTACTAATGGATAAGGAACAATAAGCCATATAATCCTGATCTGGTTTCAGCAACAGATAACAAAACCTCATGAAACTGAACGGAGCGATGACAAGCAGACGCCGTCCTGAAACATCCAAGAAACCCCAGTGGTTTAGAAATTGCTTGCCCATGAACCGAATATCTATCAGAAAGATATATTTTCCAGTACAAGCCTAAACATAAAATTAGAAAGAATATGGAGAGATTTAAGCAGTTCCTATTGTCACCGCTTCTGTGTGAAATCTGCCCAGTACCCTACAGTGCCAACTCAGTGACATCCTTATTTCTGTTATTAGCTAAAGTCTCTGGAAAGCTACTATTGAAGACCCTCAGAGCACGTGGCTGACACTGACTTAAGGAAGTTATATCAATGAGATGTAAAGAGATGATGACACAAAATTGTTAGTATTAGTTCCTATACAGCAGTCACCAAATCCAGAAATTGGGAGGAATAATCAGGATCTATCCATAAATACCTTATCACTTTGCTTTTTCATATATATTTCTTATCGTTTGTGTATCTTAAGATTTAGATTGTCTATCTAAATAAGATTCAGATGTTCTTAATTCCCATTTAGAATTTCTTTAAAAATCTTGTAAAATCTTAGCATTGTTGTGTTTATATCAGAGTTGGGCAAATTTTTGCAAGATGAAATGAGTGTTCATTCTTTGTTTTTCTGTAAACCAGTCAGATAGTCACTGCAGAATTTACAGAAGAGTAATTAGTATATATCTTGAGTGCTTCAACAATTGTACTTTGAAAGGCTTTCTTACAAAAAAGTGTATCTTATGGAAGAATCTACAAGGAAGATGTCTATACAGCAGTAAAAGTCTCAGTGAAACAGTTCTGTAGCTACTTAACATTTTGGGTATAGTTTTAAGAAGCCTTATAAATACTGGAGAAGATTTTTTCTAGTCAAGTTTTAAATATTAATCACTATTAATTTTTCCAAGCCTTAGAGCCATTCTTAGAATTAGTGATTTGGTATTTACTTTGATCTCTGGAAAAAAGGACTTAAATACCAGGTATATAGGAGTTGTATTCTTAGGAGTTGTAGATAAATTGACATTAGGTAGTCAGGATTCTAATATTAAAACAAACAAGATCTCTTTTCCATCCTCTTGTCTGAACTGAATGCCAGGCTATGGAGCTATATATGTGTATGCAGACATTCAGAATTCCTTGAAATGGAAAGTGTTATGCCAGTATAAAATATGTAAGATTAAATACTTCCTGTATGATAGAACTATGTTTTTTTTTTTTTTTTTGTCCTGCAGCAATTTTGAGTTACAGAGAACCATTATTTCTGCTTCCTAGCATTTTATAGTCAACAAAGTCTATGTAAAAATCCATTTTTTTAGTATAACAGCTCCCTCAAACATAAAACAGCATTTTTTGTTCCCTGGAGCAGAATTAATAAACAAGAGTTCAATAAAAATGTTACTCTTAAGCTTCTTTAAATCCTTTTTTGGATATTTTTTTCCACTGAGACATGAACATTTTCACATATATGACACTGTTTGACAGTCCTCTAAATGTATATAACTCTAAGCAAACACTCTACTGTCTCCTCCTCCCAGAAACATTCAACTGGGAAGTATTACTCAGGTTAATGGTAAGGAGCTTGATCTAAGGAATACAGTTTTATCCTTTTTTTAAAAAAAAAAAAAAAAAAAAAAAAACAGGTTTTATGAAATGATTAATGTTCTGGAATTTTGATTATTGGGGCATCCAAAAATTATCACGAAAAGGGGAAATTTTGAGTCTGAAGAAAGAATGTAACATAGTGTGAAGACTTTCAGTAGTGCATGATGGTCAACCATCCCTGTATACTCTCCATAAAAGCTACACCTACAGATATCAAACAGGTTATGCTGGCCAAACAATCAGTTTAATTAATTTTGTTAAATACTGTTTTACAGCCTAGTGAGAGTGGAATTTATTTCAAACCTGGGATCACGGTGCACCTCTATATATAACTTTTGTCTTGTAACAGCTTTCAGTATCTCTGGTAGGTTCAACGTTCATCTTTAGGTACAGCTTCTAGATTGTTGTTCTGAAGTCTATTCCACCAAACTTTGTTAAATTATGCTTAAAATGAGGTCATATTAAGTGTCAATCCTCCTGAAGGCATAATCCAATTAATTAACTAGTGCATGAGAACTCTCTTTTTACACACTGTGTACAAGTTGAGTTACATCTAACAAAGCTGTTCATCTGTACTACTTCAGAAAGACTTGTGAATAAAATTATCTTGAGCTAGAGTAGCTGGGACATCACCTATGGGAAGAAACTGCCTTCATTTCTTTAGTCAACTAAAAAATCAGTCTGGATGAATTTATATTTATTTCAGTAGATAGCAATATATATATCACACTCCACTATGCTAGTGAGGTGATTGGAAGTTAACCAAAAGGAAAAAAATAATCCTAAAGCTTTGGACTTGACGGACTCCATTTACTAACTTGACTCACACTGAAGAATTGTCACCAATACAAATTTGATAGGAGACTTATTTTACTTTTTGTCCTCTGAAAAGAAGATCTCATTCTTACAATTTTGCTTTGCTGGATTAGGAAAAAAAAATCTGGAAACACAAACTCTCGTTTCAACATTGGTGCCACAGATTAAGAGGAAGGTTAAGAGAAAGGTTTCTTTTGTAACTCTGATGTCAGTTCATGAGTTCTCTTAGGGTGCAGAGTGACTGAATGCCATACAGTTCACTGTACTTCATATTTTATTTTTGCTTTTTCTATTCACTGCACTCTCACAGCTAGACTATTTTTCTAACTAATTTGCTAGTCTTTTTAATATTGTATACTTACATTGCAATAATGTGCAGAGATATAAGTGGAGCTGGAAGCTCCATGTTAGTAGTTTCCTAACAGCAGTAGTCAAAGACAGAGCTCCCAAACAAGATCTGTCAGAAGTTCACAAATTAGTGGGCCAACACAGGGATAAGTGAATGAAATTTAATGAACTTTGATGTACAGGAGCACAGATTAGATTATTGAATAGTGCCTTCTAACTTTAAATTTTTTGAATCTCTGAAGTTATATAGTGATAAGGGTTAACACTACTTTCTTTTTTTTCTTCCAAATAGTTAAAGTAACTCTCCTATCTATGACTTAATCTTTACTATTAAGTGGCTGATTTCTAGTAATCTTCTCATGGTATCAGCTTTATTATAACTTATAAAGCACCTTTATTAAGTAATCAATACCAATTATAGAAACAAAGCTATCTCAGAAGGCATTAATGATTTTTATGATTATTTTCTTTAAAGAAACAGGTTTGCATTAGCATATTAATGCTATCTAAAAGTAGACATTTGTAAGCATTCAACCCAAAATGTGGACAAAAATGAAATGAATTTAAACATCAAAAAGTAATATTTAAAATGTATATTTCTTACAGTATTACATGTTTTGTTCCTAGGGACCCAAAGTCATTGCAAAGTGAAATAAAGGGCAAGTGTTGATTTCTAAAGAAATGTTGTAAATCATAAATAAAACATTAAAGGAGAAATGTAAAATACACCCCCAAATCTGTATGCTATAGATACAAAAACAATGTATGTGGCATTTTCCCTGAAATGAAGTAAAAGCCAGGATAAAGTCAGGCACCAAAACATTTCTTAAATCTCAGTTAAAGAGAAGCTACATAATCTATCAAGTAGTCACTCTGAAATGCACACTGCTAGTTTTTTCCCAGGTAAAAAGGACAGGAAATACAAAATGACTAGGCCTGGAAACGGTTCTTAAAATCAAATGAAATTAGAAAGAAAGAATGAACTCCGGTTCCCTGTGCTGAATTCAGCTGAACTGATTTTGTTTTGGGAGAGCAAAAACATGCAAAACAAGGATGCCTGTGATATTACTTCTTCCTAAATCACACTGTAAGATCAATATGAAGATTTCTTTTGTGATTTAAATCTAATCTACATTAAACCAAAACAAGCTGTATTGTATCCTTAATGCTTCAGGCATAAGGCAGAGAAAATCCAGCATGTTGCTTGTAAATAAATAAAAAAGATGAAAAGCTTATTGGAGTTTGGAGGCTTATTACTTTAGCATTTCTCACATAAGCAGAATGTTGACTATTTTAAAGTAGTATGTCAATACATTTGTTTTAATAATTTTTTCAGAATAAAAATATTTATAACAAGAATAGTGCATAAAACTATCATATTGTCTATTCCATCCCTTGCCTTTTTGCAGAGTTCTTTTGCACATTTCCTTCCTTAGATTTTACCTTCTTTATCTTCAATCTCAAGCAAGAATTACCAATCAATTTACTCTGGCTCTAAAATCTTTCTTATTCAGTGTAATTCAGAATAATTTTTAATCTATATACAATGAGTTTGTCCATATCACAGAAATTACTAGCAGAAGGTTCTATAAATCATCTAAACTAATATCCTTCATAAGAAAAGATATATTTATCCAAATATCTTAAACCAAACTCAGAACACAAATTAAACTAAATTTCAATATCTCAGTATTTTAAAACTTTAAAAAGCTGTGTCATATGTAAATAATATATAAGACTCAATGAGTGATAGGATGAAAAATATCTGAAGATTGCAAGGTCAAAACCAACTGCAACCAAGACATAAGTCACTGACCAACGTACAACGAGTCATGAAAAAAATATGATAGTCATTACTGATTGATTTTTGTTTGGTGAGCATTCCTCTATGAATAAGTTTTCTTAAATGTTGTCCAGACATGGTTGGGAGATTTTTTTTATTTCAATAAATTTTATATTGGGCTCAAAGAGCACAAATTTGCTCTGTCAGGTACACCTCTCAAGAACCACTGCTTTTCATTGCTTCTTTCATTTTAATAATATGTTTCAGAGTTAGTAATTAGAGCAACTAATACAGCAAAACATGCCCAAGATCTAACAAATGTGATATGACCCTTTCGAACTGTTTCCTGTAGTAATTTATGACAACCCTTCTGTCATTTGTTTTGATTCTAATTATGAGGATGGTAGGGGGAGAAGGACAAAGGTTGGAGACTTCTCAGGTTTTATATTCATTGCTAGTGAGGAGAATGTAACTTTTAAAGAAACCAGATTCTCTTTTAATGACTATTGAATCATTATTGAGCTTGTTAATTTTGGGGGTGGTGGGAAACAACGAAATCTGCAAATAAGTATCAGAAGGAAGAAAAGATGCATCTCACAATACATCTTTTCAAGTCTACGTTTTGCAACTAGAAGATCTTCCTAAATTACATTTATTTCTAATTATATTCAAACAGCAAAATAAACTGGTGCATAATTTGCAATTTGTGCATCTCATTACTTCATGGCAACCACCATTTTGGCACACTTTATGCACAGGCATGTATAACATTGAGGGCTTTCTGAGGACATCAGGGCAGTTCTGTCCTCACTTTGGTTCATATTTAGCTATTTATTATTGACTTTAATAAAAAAAAATAAAAAAGAAAAGAAGTACCAAAGCCCCATGTCAGAACAGGATTTTGTTTTTCTATTCATTTAAATTGCTGAAAGAGGTAGCTTTTCTTCCCTTTAATCTTTTCATACTATAATGGATGCCCATCAGGATTAGTTAAATGAGTAAAATGAAAGATATTTACTCTCTAAATAACAACATTTTCAAATGTATGTGTTATGTGACAAAGTGATGCAGTAACAATTATAGAAACAAAGATGTCTGATTTCAGAGCGTACACCTGTTATATATGTTCCCTTAGTGTACTTTGGACAGCCAGAACCACAGAGTAGTTGTGGGGTAAAGCACTCCAAATGAGTAAAAATGTCCAAAGGTGGTTGTTGATGATTGCAATTCAATAGACTTTCTAACATTTTGACAATAATTGACAACCTAGGTATTTATGTGACACTTGTTCCAAGAAAAGACATCACATAATTCCGTATCAGAAATGCATTTGTTTTTAAGCTTTGAGATATTTGCTGTTTCTCAGCTATGTGCATATGTACATAAGCAGATGGATTACTTTTCAAATATACAAGTAAATTCAACAAATAAGGAAAAAAAACAACTCAGTGGGATTTGTCATGCCATAACAAAACAAATAACACAAAATCCCATGAAGTACTAGTATCACCATCAGACAACAACACCCTATCTTAATTTGACCAGAACAAGGTGAATAAGGAAAAACTTTGTTACTGTCAGGGTGACTGAACACTGGGTGAGATTGACCAGAGAGCCTCTGGAGCTGCTATCCTTAGAGGTGTCCAAAACCTACACAACAGGGTCTGGGGCACTGTGCTCTAGGTAACCTGCTTGAGCAGGGGCATTAAAATAGATTATTCCTTCCAATCTCAGCCATTTTGCCATTCTGTGGATCTATACGTTTTCATTTCTTCACTAGGAAATAGGACTGCTTTTAGCATAAAACCAAAAATTCAGTCTTATGCTTAGGAAATGCTGTATTTCTGCAAGTGTACATTGTATTGATAATTTTGGAATAGTATTGTGGCAAGGTGAGAAAGGGTTGTAGACAGCAGTATATTAGCACAGCTACAAAATATTTCTCGTTTCAGTTGTGAAAACTGAAATTATTTTAATTCCTTATTTTCTTATAAGTAATTTATGATGGCTCAGCTGAACTACGCTACACTGAAATGTTGCTTAATTGGTCACCTCAGTAACTCCATGGAGCACAGTAACACCAGTGACGATTTCATGGTACAGTGCCAGAAATCTGTGGTTCTATTTTTGTAAGCTTCTGACCTATTTCTCCATTATGTCTCAAGGAATTATTTAATATTGTGCATGACGAGAATGAATTATGTAGTCAGAAAAGATACTGAAGGTAATTGCTTTCATTTCAAAACTCTGTAGGTCATTCTTTTGCTAGTCATGTTTATGGTCTTCAGGTAGACCTGGAACCTCTGATGGTGTCATTTTGCCTGTCAAATGGCTGAAATGATTAGACTGATATTTTCCACCTACAAGTACATAAGATATTGCAAACACCTGTGCTGGCTATGGTCCATGCTTCTGCAGCCTTTAATTGGACTTCTGCAATGCACTCAGCACGAAGCTACAGCTACAAGCAAACTGCAGAGAGATGCTATTAATTAATGATAAGTGGAATTACTCTTTCACAAATGTCAAGGTCATTGAGTGAGGTACAGAGAGGTGTTAACTTGCTCCATATCTCACAAGAAGGTATTTTGAAGTTTCCTGAAATTCTATCCTGGATTTTTGTTTAGCAGCCCCCCATTTACCAGCGATTTAAGGTTGGCAAGACATTTTGTCCCTAAGAATTTAAAAAGACTGCCTTTTTAAGGGAACTTTTGTCAGTGCCTTTAAAATTTAGTATTTATTTACCAAAATGTAAGCAGAGAGTCAACAAAGCATCAGGGTCTCACCTTTCTCTCAGAAGTTTTTGACAGATCCACCCAACACAGCTTTTCCCACTTCAATCTAGAGGGCAAAATTGGTCTCCTACATGTTCGTTATCTCCTGGGTGATCTGGCTTCTAAAACACAGCTTACCATTAATTCAGCCTATTGTAAAAGTACGGGTTTTAACCAGATTGCTTGATCTTAGGATCGACACGAGAAGAAAGTTTGCTAATCTGGCCAGCATAATAATATACACATTTCTTCATTTACATCTTTGAATGCAAGGTTCTTATGTTTTTTCTTTTCCTATCTTATTTATAGGGTTTTTTTAAGTAATTTAATGTAGTCAGACATGCTTATAAGACTGAAGCTTCTCTAATGCCACAGTTTCACAAAACCATTCACACAAAGTCAAATTTATGCAAGCAAATTGATAAAGCTATACATAGTATTCTTTAAATATAAAGTAAATTTGTTTTACCAGGCTTTTGGAAAGGAAAAAAGTAGTATTAGAATTGAAACTGTGTTTTGGATATGCATAAATATCTATTACATTTTCCCCCTTAACTCTGCTTTATTTTTTAGTTTTTATTGTTTTTCCAGCAAGGATTAAGACACAGAAAATTCTACTTATATGTTATGGTACTTCTTGTTTAATTTTGCATGTATAAAATGAATATCCAACTAGGTATTGGAAAATTAGGTATCGGAAACTTTGGGATAACTCATATAAATTCATTGGTGAAGCCCAAAATTTCAGGAAGAAATTAAGCAAAAATGTGGACCTTATTGTACATAATAGGTATTGATGAAATATTTATGATAGATTGCTTTGCTATAGGAATTTTGAAATTGTTGGATGCAATTAGACAGAACACAATGTTAATTTGTCAATGAAGCAAAAATGTCTGTTCTCTTTCCAAATCTGAAATTATCTACGTTTATAGCCTTAAAAAACTAGATTTTCCTAAGAGATTTCTATAGCCATCTGCAAAGGTTAGGACATTACAGCTTTTCTCTTTTCAGTCACATTTGGATAGTAAGGTCATCATTATTACTTAGAATTATGCTCAGGAAGCAGTGAAAAATGTAGCCTTAATGACTTTCCTGCAAATCCCACCTGGGATGTGGATTTAGCTTTGTATATTAAAGCAGTCCCTCTAAAGTCAGTGTTTGCTAGATTGCTGTATAAATTAATGATTTTATTCAAAATAAGAATAATATTTCTTGACATCCCTGGCTAATATTGGTTATATTACTAGTTTTCCTAACAGATGTCAAGTACTCACTTAAATACTACTCCTATCTCTGAAAATACACAGCATTTCATGGGGTGCAATCCAGTTAATAGGGAACAAAATCAGTAGACTATGGAAACCAAGATGTTTTTAGCTACAGCTATTACAAGAAGGAGTTGCTCAGCTTGTTATATTCCTGGGAATAAATCAGTTTTCCCTGTCAAATTTCCTGTGCTCATTCTAGAAAAAAAGGAATGAACTTTTACTCAACAGAATCTCAGTGGTATTCTAATTTTCTCTTTACCAGAGAAAATACCCTCCAGGTATACATCATACTGTGAATAGAACATGTCACTAAGAGAGAATATTAACATTTTTTTTAAAAAAAAAGTAAATCCTTAAGGCAGGGCAACTCTATTCACAAGCAATAATATGCACTTTATCATTTGTGGGTCACATACTATTGCATTTCAAAAGTCTCCACAATATTCTTCATCACAAGCCAGCGCTTGAGTCAATAACCTGTTACTGAAATGTGTAACGTTACTGCAATCAATTCCATCTTGTATCTTATAGCATTTTTTGACAGTCTAAGGCTCTTTTCTTGAGATTGTCACAGTAATTATAGCTTTATTTTTAAAGTATCATTGAATGATATATTTTTCAAGTTCATATACACTATACAGACCATTTAGTATTTGACACTAGATTCAATACATTTGTCTCGTTTCTCCTTGCACAAGTTTCATAGACTAATGGATTCATATTTTAAATACTTTGAGAAGCTAGTAAAGTCTGGATGAATTAGTTTGCCTGTAAATACTGAATGAAGAGCTGTTAAGATGGATTGAAATATTTGAGTTTGGTTCTTTCAATGATCATAGACAGAATCCTTCAGAAAAGTAATCAGACATATTTATTTTAGAACTATTCAGTAGATTTATCAGGGCTTAGAATGTTTAAAAAATTCAAGAGAAATTGAAAAAAATGCAACTGCAATGAATGCAACTGACTTTTCATCTTCCTTATCCCTTAAATTTCAGTTTAAGATTTTGGTGTACTTTCACAGAGAATTAGATTTTTAAGAACTAGCCACCTATAAATGTTCTTGATTTTCTTCTTGAAAATAAGATTTATTGGAATGAAATTTCCTCTTACCTCAGAGAAACTGGAACAAGGGAAAGAAGGTTCCTCATGGGCTCTAAGTATGCTATAAGTGGTTAAGATCATTTTGTCTTCCTATTTTTCTCACTCCAAAAGGAGCTCTGAGGAGTTAATTTTATCCTGGAAATGAAGGGATATCTCTATATGAAGACATACAAAAGGGAGACCGATATATCAAGAATTCAGATCTTATTTGCATGTTGCAGGTGCTTCATAGTTTCTCCTATTATGTCAAAAAGTTTTAAAGGACATCAAAAATTGAAGAAGTTGCAATAAGTCATGGTAATCATTCAAGAGCTGGAGAAAAAATGACTCACAGTGAGAATTCCTGAAAGAGTTCAATCTATCCAGCTATCAAAAGAAGACTCCCTGCTTCTTTAATCACAATATAGATGTACCATCAAGGTGAGAAACTACACTGAATCTAGGAAGGAAACATGATAAGACCTACGTACCAGCTGGAAGTTAGACATTCAAATTAGAATATAAACACTAGTCTTTAACAGTGAGCCACTAAATTCTCAGAATATAGAAACAAGAAAAGTAGTGGAAATTTCTTTTCTTCCTTGTCTTGTCTTGTCATGTCTTGCCCTGTCTTTCTCGCTATTTTTTTTTTCCTTCAGATCAAGGGTGATGCCTTCATGGAAGACACATTTTAATCAACAAAGAGACTGTGCTTTCATTAGTCCCAAATTACTCTGCTGAACGTTGGCTAGTTTATGGTATAGTAATGGCTTTTGACATGCAGAAGGTCAGTGCAGATGATCCTTAATCATTTCTTATGGTCTTGAATTCTGAAGGAATCACACTGTGCAAAGGTCTAGTACATTCAGATGAATGCCGTGTCAGTTTAGGCAGCAGCAATAAGCTGTGTGCCACTTACTGTCTATGTATACTCTAGTCACCCAAGGGTAGAAAATTCATAATATTTATTATAGATAAATAAAGTCTAATAAGAAACAGCAAATGCATAAATGAAGGCTGCACATGGACTACTTTTCTACCAGGTTGTGCTGGCATTTTTCTACTGCAACTCAGACATTCCTGCATTTAAACTCTCAGTTCCATTCTGACTTTCACTCATAGCATTTTTTCCTGCTTTTTCTCTACCCTTAATGTGGGAGCTTTTACTGCGATTAGTCAAAAGAGCCAGGAGGAGTATGAATAAAATGAGGCAAAACAATAAGAAGGTATTTTTTTAAATGTTTGTTCTAGAAACATTTGGTTTTAGTAGAACAATTGGATTAATGTAATATTTAAATAAAATGTCTAAGTCCCATGTCCTCCCACATCCTATTGTCAGCTGTGACTGAGATTAGATTTTTAAAGGTATCTAGATCTCTAACAGTGCACAATACAATTTACCAAAAGTTAACACCAGAGAACAAAGAAGTGGTAAGTGCAGTAAGTGTGACAGAAAGATGAGAAAAGAATTATAATATAAAAAAGAGTGAAGAGACATCTATTTTAGAGATGTGATTGGATATAGCAGCTGTAATGTGACTCTGAGAATAGAGGTCTTAGAGCCCATCAGAAGCCTTAAATTGCTAAAAACAAACATAGCAAAAGAAAAGAAAAGCAAATATGTATTCAAAAGGAAGACAAACTACCACAAAATGAGTAGCAATCCATGAAAAAATTATAATGCTGAATATGATTTACATCTTGAAAAATGCCGGGAAAGTGTAAGTCTATGCTACTGTTGGAAGTAAATTCTGTCTGCCTACAGAGAACACTCTCTAGAGAGTTACAAAGTTTTGATAGCAATTGTCTGAGTGAACAAAATGAATGACAAAAAGAAATGCAGTTATTATTTTGGACACCAACAAGGAGCAGTTAAATTTCTTTATGAACTATTGTTGGAATCAAATTCTGCTGTCAGATACAAATATGAACTTTTGTATGATGGCACCATTCAACCCCAAAAGAAAGAGAAAGGAAAGTTTAATAGAAAATAAAAAAAATGATATGAAGCCTCTGCACAGTAAATAAAGTAAAAGGATGCAACTGAAGAATGTGATCTTTCTGCTACTCTTAGAATTGTATTTACTCCAGAATGTCTTATTTCAGTACAAGAGCAGAATTAATATACTTGAACTTATATACTTGGAGTATTATGTTAGAATAAATGTCAGTAATGAATTTTGGTAAAGATACTGCATATATTGTTAGATAAACTGGGTTCTCCAACCCCAAAGTCTGTGATTTTTTTAATATATTTTTAATATCTTGTATTAGATTATTATCTAAGTGGAACTGGCCTTTTTATGGACTGCATGAAGAGAACTTCTGATGATCAAAAAAAAAGGAAAAAGCAGTAAAAGGATGCTGAGATTACTATAACAATCATCTTCCATTACTTGGAATGCTGTATTAAGTTCTAGTCTCCATCTTAAATATATATAGTAGAAATGGAAAAGATTTCAAGGCAAATGATAAAAAAGATTAGAGGTGTAAAAAGATTTCACTATGAAAGAAACCTGAAAAAAAGGATTAATTTAAAAAATGATAAAAAGAAAGACTGTGATAGAAATATTGAGCAGTATGATTTAAAGGACCTTCTTCAACTATTATATTTACACCTTCTGATAAGACAAATCAAAATGATATTTAATGAAATTAAAAACTAATCTGTGGAACTAATTGTTGCAAGATATATCTGCTGTTAAGAGCTTAAAACAGCTCAAAGAAGGGCAGTTTAACTATATAATTAAAATATTTGTAGTATTATAGACAGGAAAATCTACATATGCCTCCCTAAATATATACTTTGTTCATATATATTGTAATGATTGTATATTATGGTACACACAGTGTTATAAAATAATTCAGATCAAAAATAATCCAGTCCAACTGAAGATTTTCCCTTAGATCAGGAGAACTGGGATAGAGATCATTTAGGCAAACCAGATATCCACAGGTCTGTGAGCCCTGATGGGATGCACCCACGAGTGCTGAGGGAGCTGGCAGATGTTATTGCTAGACAACTCTTCATCATCTGAGAAAGGTCACGGAGAACAGGAGAGGTGCCTGAGGACTGGAAGAAAGCCAATGTCACTCCAGTCTTCAAGAAGGGCAAGAAGGAGGATTGAGGAAATTACAGGCCAGTCAGCCTCGCCTCCATGCCTGGAAAGCTGATGGAACAGCTCCTTCTGGATGTCATCTCTAAGCATGTGGAGGAAAAGAAGGTGATCAGGAGTAGTCAGCATGGATTCACCAAGGGGAAATCCTGCTTAACCAATCTGATAGCTTTCTATGATGGCATGACTGGCTGGGTAGCTGAGGGGAGAGCAGTGGACATTGTTGACATTGACTTCAGCAAAGCTTTCAACACTATCTCTCATAACATCCTCAAAAAAAAAAAAAAAAAAGGTAAGCTCAGGAAGTGTGGGTTAGACGAATGAACAGTGAGGTGGGATGAGAACTGCCTGGACCTTTAAAAGTGTTTTTTCCCATTCTTTTTGCTTGAGAGAGAAATGCTAGATGAAACAGAGACAATTGTCATATATACCTGGTAGGTGAGGTAGTATCCTAGTGTGAAAGATGAATCTAGATTTTATTTCCCTGAAGAAAGTAGAACTGATCAAGTGGGAGGCAAACTCTAGTAGCTGGCAGCACAGCAACTGGCAGAGATGGCTGAGCAGATGGGTGCAGCTGACATCTGTATCTAGGATGGTGTTTTAGCCATTGAGATACCACTTCATTTCTGCTTTGCTGTGGGTGCCAATGTGAGGAACATTTCAGTGAAATTTCACTAGCCTGATATAATTTCACAACAGTTTGATTTTTCCCAGAAAACACCATTTCATAAAAATAATTGCCAAATAATTCAGGTTCTAACTGCATCTAGAAAACCCTTGCACCTTTTTACAGTCAGCTCAGGCCTAATGCATACCAGTCAGATACTCAAAATACTTATTTATCTCTTGAAACAAAGAAATAGTTTTTATGACATCGGAAAGATGAGAAAACACTTACTTTAATAGAATATTACTGAACTTGCTCTCTGTGGTTGTGTAACTTTTTCTCTCAAGTATTTATGGTCAGAAACAAGACACTATGATATGTGAAACACTGTTTTGCCTTTCTATAGTAAGCATCGGATTCTATTCCACTTGCATTCTGTGTTAAACTCCACTGACAATTGTAGAATCATAGAATCATCATATAAAATAAAAGGTTGTTCTTTGTATTTATAAATACCATCAGTAGACAAAAGAGTTGATAGTGCTATCGCGAATGAATGTAAATTATATTGAGTGGAATTTCAACAAGACAATAAAAACATCACAACTGAATACTGTGTTTTTGAATTTTCCCCTTTAAATACCTGTCTTGTGGGAGCATGTAACTATTATTTCTGAGTTAAAACTCTTCAAGGACCAGCTTACCCATAGGTAAGCTTTATCCAGTTATTACTTAGTTATAAAAAAATTCATTTTGTTTCAAAATTTTTGACATACCTTTAAGAAATCAATCTCAATAAATATCAGGGAACATGGAGGTAGAGGTTATTTGTCTGTGATCAATTTTTATGTAACAAAATAGTGAAATGGAGAGAAATGAATTTCTGTAGTAGCACAAGCCATTCTGAGAGACAGATGGATGTTCTAGATATTCTGGATCTGTACGAAATAACATAATTTATTTAGTGAAAAGCAGAGAGTGGTAGCAATTATTACTTTTCTATCACAGCCTTAGTATATATATATGTCTGGTTTTTGATTGTCTCCTTCTACATGTAGTCTTTCTCCAAGGGTCTACTGTTCCATTTTTAAGCTGCTTTGCAGCACTCAAGGTTATACAGTGTGTGACTGAATTACTTCAAAGTGTGAAATGGAAAGGTTGAAGAGACAGTATTATTTTTCCCCTGGTTTTGTTTTCCTTTCTCTACACTTCTCCATGTTTGACACTCTCCCGGTTTTGAGTGAGAGCTGATGTAATTATAATTATAGATAGTGCAAGATCATAAAAGATGTGTGTTCACAGCATGATCTATCGATATTCAATACGTATTAAGAGAAAGAAGAAAAGTATACCAAAAAAGAAGCTCCTCATTTAGATGTTAAGTGTTTTCATCTTATTTTGGTCCTCAGAGTCAAGAAGTTTTCAATATGAAATATCTATTAGACATCCCTTTTCATCTATAATTTCCCTTAAGGGAAGTTTCAATAATTTTTTTCTTTAAATTGCTATAATTTTATTATCATTGATTGAAAATGTATTATGATTATTATTTATTATTTCTCTAATGAATTTTCCAAGTGTTTGTAATCAGAAAAGGCTTCCCATTTTTCCATGTATGATGTTTTGTAACGAGAAAATTTGGGGGTGTCTTATAATTTTATTCTCCATCCTGCTGAAATTGACAGTCTAGAGAATAAGAAATGACCAGATATTGAATAAAGCTAATACAGTGTTGTGATCCCCAATTACCTAGTCACCTGCATTTCTTACTAACCTTAGTGGTAGCAGTTCTTGGAATAAACTTCCTGGGCAAAAAAAAAAAAAATAAAGCAGAGCAGCACAGATCTAGTGACTCACACCCTAGCGAAAGCAGTCATATAGCAAGAGAGGAGGAGAGATGTACAATCTAGCTGAGCCGTTCTCAACGTTGCTCACTTTCCCTCATCCTGCCTTGGCCATTTAATTCTGTTTGGATCATCTGCTGTAACTTCAGCAGCTCAATGACACTGCTGCAGGGTCAGAGGTGTTCTTCACCTCGCTAGGAGGAAGCTGGAATCAAGTCTTTAGTTTAAAAAGTCTTTCAGCAGCTACCATCCTTCTGGCAGTGGGTCTTTGTGGTGCTGGTACGAATACAAGAGCTATACTGTGCAAATACACACAAAAACACACACACACACATATCTATCTGTCTGTCTGTATGTATATATGTATATATATGTGTGTGTGTGTATGTATATGTATGTTTGTATATGTGTATGTATTTACAGATTAAACCAAAGGTTGCATTAAATTGTGGATATCTACTGTGGTCTATAACTAAGTCAAGATTTTTGGTAACAGATAAGGAGTTGAGGTAGATGAGTGTGCTCATTGTTCTCAAACAAGCTCGGGTGTAACTAGGTAGCAGCTCATTCAAGCTTCTATGTATAAGACAGCTGATGAATATGCTAAATCTCTTGCCTTACTTTAAAAATGCCATGTCTTACAGGCATGTATAGATATGAAATGATTTTAAAGTTTATCAAATGTTTCAGTGTTTATTCTAGAAAACCAAAGCAGATACTTTTTGCCTACTTAAATTGAATATTTTCTTATCCTAAAAAGATATCTTAGTCAAATAAATAGTATCCTAGAAGAATCTGTTCTGCATCTTTATTAACTAGTTCATATTTAGTTAGTTTAGCATTAGGTTAGCTAAATCCCACCACTTGAACAGAGCAGAATAAATATTCCTAACTAAGTTTTATGAAATAAAAAAAAATGTTGAAGTCTAGTAGTAGTTTTTCAAGGGTTACTCATTTCAGATAACATTTTTCCTTTATAGACCCATCAACTCTCCTTAAGGATAAGTCTTGAGACAAATTAACAACAGTCGTGGACTGTAATTTCAGATTAAATCCTACAGGTTGTCTTCCTTTATAAAATTTAACAAAAATCTTCTCTCCAAAATAACACTGAGGTTAAAAGAAAGAAAAAAAAAAGAGCAATTTCCAATACTTCACCTCTAACAACTTTAAATCATTTCAAGAAAATATTAAATGAAGTCCCCTAGCAGTACTCTATTTCCCCCTGGATGTAGAATTTTCAGTGCTACCATCATGTAGCGGATTCAATACTAGACTGTGAACTGCTGTTTTTTTCAGGCTGTTGTACACTCTTATCTCTTGTCTTCTTTGCTACTGTTTCTCTTCCTTTGCATAGATGAGATATAATGAACTGGGTTTTCTGAGAGCAGTAGCTTCAGAAAGATTTATAATTTTCTATTTGTCTCACTGTGAAGGGAAGATGTACATCTTTTGAGAGGTTCCCCTGATTCAAATATTGCCTCTCGAAATATTTTCATTGCCTCCATAGTTGTATGAGATGGTTTGTGGCAATCTTTGGTTCATGAATGTATCGCCTGCTAATGCTTATGTAAGTCTGTTAATTATTTTTCAGATTTATGGCTATATTGCTTTTACCTTTATTTGTAGTCATTTTTAGAATATCTTTAAAGTGAATGTTTTTTCTCCTTCTTATTCTTGTATCATGTTGTGATTTTTTTTTTTCAACTTCAGGGATTAATACCAATGGAAATCCTCATTCTCTTTACTATATAAAGGTCTTCCAACTTTGAAAACGTTATCTTTGAGAGGTTATTATCTGGGAATATAAATAACAGAATATTCAAAAAACTTACCATTTCCCTTTGTTGAACTTCATAAGATTTCTCTTTACACATTTCTCCAGTCTGTCCAGGTACCTCTGAAGGCCAGTGCAACAGTTTGGTGTATCAGCCACTCCTCCCAGATTTGTCGCATCTGCAGACTTGCTGAGCGTGCTCTCTGCCCCATTTCCAGGTCACTAATGAACGTTTAAACAGTATTGGCCTCAGTATTGACCTTTGTGATACACCACCATTGACTGGCCTCCACCTGGACTTCACACCACTGATCACAACCTTTGAGCCTTGCAGTTCAGCCAGTTTCAATCACTGTCCATTTATCTATGTAATAACATAGATATTTAGTCCAATTTTGGGAAGCCTTTTTATTATTTTTAACGAGTCCTCAGAACTCAGGAGAGATTGTACAGCACGAAATTTGCTGAGAAAAGATGTGTTTTCTAAAAGCAAGAAAAAAAAAGTGTAAATATTGTCAGAACAAACAAATCCATGTTTTCCTATGTATTCAAGTCTGGCCTACTTAGTGACATTATCACCACTCTTCAGCACTGTATAGAATAGAAGAAATACCCAATCTTCTATTTTCAATTCATCTTTCCTTGAGTATTTTTGTATTATTTTGCTTTGTTTTGTATACACGTTGAAAATCATACATTGTTCTCAAAAAGTAAAACTTTATTTTAACTTGTTTACTGTATTTTATACTCCCTCCTCACATTCACATGTAAACTTTGTGGTGCAAGGACTTTTTTTTTCACAGTAAGGTTCACTCTCAGTTAGCTCCTGAGCAATACGTTAGTAGACATAAGTAATGCTACTTTCATTCTTAAATCATTGTCTATATCAGGATCAAATAGCCTTTCACCTAGCTAGAGAAAGTATCTGTGCCATCTACATCAGCTTCATCATTTACAAGAATCACTACTTTATACAGAAAAACCTAAAGGTTTACTCAAGATTGATAGTATCTGTGTCAGAGAGCATGAAGATGGACTGATAAAAAGACTGTAAGCCTTCCCCTCTCAGCTCCCCCAGTGAGGGGAGAAATTCTGCTGGGCCTAATACAAGGAACAAGGAGTATTGTATTAGGAGTGTGAAGGTTATTGGCAGCCTCGGCTACAGTGACCATGAGATGGTGGAGTTCAGGATCCTGAGAAGAAGGAGTAAAGTATAAAGCAACAAGTCTCGATTTCAGGAGAGCAGGCCTGCTCCAGAATCTGTGTGAAAGAATCCCTTTAGAGATGGTCCTAAAGAGAAGGGTCCAAGAGAGCTGGCTAGTACTCAAGGATCACTTCCTCCAAGCTCAAGAACAGTTCGTCCTAAGGAGCAGCAGTCAAGCAAAGACAGCAGGAGGCCTACATAGATGAATAAGGAGTTCCTGACTAAACTCAAATGTAAAAAGGAAACATTCAGAAGGTAGAATGAGAGATAGCTGACCCGAAATGAATATAGAGACACTGTCCAAGTATGCAGGGATGAGGTTAGGAAAAGCCAAAGCTCACCTGGAGCTGAATCTTGCAAGGGACACCAAGGGCAACAAGTCTTCCTCAAGTATATAAACACTAGAAGGAAGGCTAGGCAAAATATGGGCTAGCTGCTGGATGGGGATGGGGACCTAGTCACAGGGGACAAGAAAAA
Organism: Rhea pennata; assembly: GCF_028389875.1. Lineage (NCBI taxonomy): Eukaryota > Metazoa > Chordata > Aves > Rheiformes > Rheidae > Rhea > Rhea pennata. The sequence goes on from NC_084665.1 coordinate 106,562,393, forward strand.
GGCCAAGTTACTGAATGACTTATTCAACTCAGTCTTTACTAATTGGACTTGCTTTCAGAAATCTCATGCCTCTGAGACTGGAGGGGAAGTCTGGAGCAAGGAAGACGTGATGAAGGAGCATGAGGTTATGGAACACTTAAACAAACTGGATATAAACAAATCCATGGGACCTCATGGGATACCCCTACAAGTGTTGAAGGAGCTGGCCAATGTCATAGTGAGGCCACCCTCGATTATCTTTGAAAGATCATAGTGATCAGGAGGGGTATCTGAGGATGGGAAGAAAGCAAATGTGCCTGTTTTCAAGAGGGGTAAGAAGGAGGATCCAGGGAAATACAGGTTGGTCAGCCTCACTACCATTCCTGGGAAGATGATGGAGCAACCAGTCCTGGAGACCATTTCCAAACACATGAAGAACAGGAGACGACTGGAAGTCAGTATGGATTTATGGAAGGGAAACCATATTTAACTAACTTGATTGCCTTTTATGATGAAAAGGTTAGCTTGGTGGATGAGGGAAAGCAATGAATACTACTTATCCTGACTTTAGCAAGGCTTTCAATGCTCCTATCACATACTCATAGACAAACTGATGAAGTATGTGCTGGATAAGTGGACAACGAAATGAACTGAGAACTGGCTGAAGGGCTGTGCTCGAAGAGTTGTGATCAGTGGCACAGTGTTCAGCATGGAGAAGAGCAGACTCGGGAGGGAATCTTATCAGTGAGTATAAATACCTAAGAAAGAAGAAAAGAAGACAGAGCCAGATGCTTCTCAGTGGTGCCAGTGAAAGGACAATAGGCTCTGGGCACAAACTGAAATACAGGAAATTCCACTTAAACATGAGAAAACACTTCTTCACTGTGAGGGTGCTCTAACACTGGAACAGGTTGCCCGGACCGGCTTAGGAATCTCCATCCTTGGGATATTCAAACTTGCTCTGCACAACCTGCTCTGACCCTGCTTTGAGCAGTGAAATTGGACTAGAATATCTCCAGATCTTCCAGCCTCAACTTTTCTGTAATACTGTGATTTTATGTGATTTTATGGTTTTTATCACTTGTTTTACCCTTTTCATTCTATTACAATACCTCCCTTTTTCTTTCTCCTTCTTCCACATGCTTATGAAATCTTTTCTGATTTCCTAAGATTTTTCCCCTACATTGTATACATCTTTTACTAGGTCCAAGTTTGCCAACTATTTCTGTGTGAAGTCTTGGTATTGTATAAGGCTTCCAACCAAGCACGAAGTAAGCATGCAAGCATAACACAGCTCCATAATGTGCTGTCTGTGTCCAATGATGTAGTGTGCCATCACGCTGTGAATAACCAATGAAGCCTACAACAGTGCCCCAGTTAATTGCTTATTCAAGTTCCGAAACAGAGCTGACACCTGTGAAAACCTGGCTTGTGTTTCTTTGTGAACACATGTGTATCATCCATAAATGCCTTGCTGATGCTTAACAGAAGAGATTCATGCATGGCATATTTGCTGCATACTTTCCTATTATGTTTTTTTAAAAATAAAGAAAGATTGCAGCACAAGAAAGTATCATTCCTTATGAATTACAATATGTCTTTTTTGTGACAAAAAGCTATAAAATTGATGTTTGTGGTTGACTGATGTTATTTCTACCACCTAAGACTTAAAATTGTACAGCTTGAACAACAAGAAAGAGAATTGTCTAATTGGTCTGGACTATAAAATCATCTTCCATAGGAGTAGTTCTCAGTGCATTCTAATAGTTTATTAAACATGGTTGCCTCATAACTCTTCATTATTTACCTCATTTATTATTCCATAAATGCATTACTTCATTATGCTGAGAGCCACAGATATATTTTCAAAAGTATTTGTTTCTTTTAAATATATTAAGATTAAGGCAAATTAAGTTTTAAACTGAAATTTTTTAGATGCACAAAAGATGAAAGGAGAATCATTTTTCACAGAAAAACAAACGACAACTCAAAAATCTTTTTTTATATAACTTTTTTTCCAAAAAATAATGTGAACTTGTGTTTGCTTATTGAATGAAGAGAAGATTATAAGCAGAGTAGAAACTCAAGAATATTGGTATTATTCTGCTACTAATGAAACTTAATAACTTTTTTTTGTTAGAGTGCACAGTGCTTAACAAATATTGGGTGAGATCCAGGAGATTTCTAGGTTGTTTGCCAGAGATGGAGCCCAGCATTGCAGATTTTCAGCAATAAACTGTTAGGTAGGCCTAGAATAGATTTTATCCAAAGTAAATGAGAGGATCTGGGAGAAGAGAGGACTAAGTATGAACGATTCATTTCATTTCTTTCTGAAGTAGTTTTACGTGAGAAGCACTACTTGAAATCTGGTTTCACTTGACAGAAGCTGCAGCAGTAGTGCTGGGGTGGCACCATTATGTATGATCTTTCCTACAAGGAAATTTTTAGCATGGTTCTCAAAGTGAATTAGACTAGTATTTAGACCCTGCACTCATGTACAGAAAAAAAAGTATCTACCTTTCTAGATAGAGATATTTAGGACTTTCATATTATTTGCATTGAAGTGAAAGGATTGGATTTGCCCTTATCTTTAGCCACTCTATATTTCCACAGGAGTAAACGTAAAGCCTTCAACACGTGATGATGATACCTCAAAGCTGGGCAGGCATATAGGAAATACATATTTCTTCCTCCTTTTTTTTCAATTGTTTTGTTTTCACTTTTTTTTGGTGTTCCAAATTCTTCTACTTTCAGAGCACCTTAGAAACGTGAACTGAAACATAAACAGTGCAACAATGCCAGTCTGAAACCACAAATAGCCTGAAATAAAATTCTATAAGTCATTTATTATTACATTCATCTCAGTCAAGAATGTGAAATTTGACATTTTTCTGTGATGGAACCTGATATAACTTTACATTATAGCTTTCATTATTTTCTTCAGATCATTGCCCAAAATGAATCAATTACAGTAGTTCTGTTCACAATTGCAGAAGTAGCAAGATTATCTTGTTTTCCCTTTTAGTCTTCCATTTTCTGTGCAGCTATAATAAGCAGCTTGAATTTCCTATTGAGCAGACTGAAAAAATATATTTAGGACATTCAGAATGATTGTAAGGTACTATAAGTTTTCAGGTAAAATATTATAATAACTAATAATATCTATAGTCCATTCAGTCATCTAATGAAACTAGGAAGCACTGAATAGAGCAGAGCCTAAGAATCCTTTGCTGAAGAAGAAACACACTGAAATTTTTTTCAACAGTTTTAAGATGTATATAATATAGCAAACCCTGAGATCATGAAAGTTTTCCCCATATCTGGTGCCACTACAAATACTAAAATCTTCAAGGTTTAATATTACTGGAGAGCATTTATTGTACCATATCTGGTGATTACAAGAGTAGCCCCATCTTTTGGTGCCTTTTATGTTTCTGACATCATGAATTACATTTTCCATTTTTGCCTCTCTCTTCCTAGAAATTTAATTTTTTTTCACTTTTACTTTGGATGTCAAGCTACAGAATTTTGTGTACCATGCCTGCCTATGCATCAAATCTGACTGAGTTTGTTAACTTCATGGCTTGCCTCAAATTGTGTGCCCTGTAATCCCCACAAAGTGTGCACAGGCTTCTTAAGACAATGAATTTTACTCCTAATAGTAGAATAAATTATAATTAGATAAAAGCTTGTCAGTCAACAGCAATGCAGACCCATTGCCATGTTCCCAGCATTTGTACATCCATAGGAAGCCTAGGAAAGACCTCATTATTTTAGTTATTCAGATTTTGTCTGTGTCAGTCCACTCTTGGCAAAAGTTCCTGACAATTATCATTCCATCTCTTTACATAGAAAGTTTTGAGTTACTTATATGCCTACAATATTTTCAGTTTCAGTCATGACAAGTTATTGTAGAACCTTTTTAAGGAACCATAAATATTAAAAGAATTTTAGCTAGAACTGTTTTCTTATTTTTCTTATCTCTTCACCCACGTATACAATGAATGCATCTCATTTTAGAGAAAACTGCCGGACCAAATATAGATATAAGGAAGTAGATTAATTTCTTTTCTTTTCTTTTATCACAAGCAACAGACTAAGCTAAGCTTCTAAGCTATCCTAGATTGTCAAAAGACAGACTTTCAGAATTTAAGTGTTTCTCTTTTAGTGATTCTCTTTTTGGAGTTAGATTTAGATAGTTTAGAAACTTTCACAAGAGAGCAAACCATTCCAACAAAGACCTGAATAATCCCTTGGAGGTACTTATCTTTATACAAGTACCTTAGTTATTAAGGTCCTAACATGGACACTTCCATTTTGATCTCTTAAATAAATGAGATAAATCTAGACTTTCATATTTATATGCTAAAAGAAGCCAGTCCCACAACCTTCACAACTTGAGTCCCTAGGATTATCAATGTTACATAAGAATTTGCTGCTGGTAATCAAAGAAAAGTAATTCATCTCTGCAGTGACACAGTTAGTTTATGAATTCTTGATATATCTACACTAATTTGGGATCAGTTGCCTGTAGTTTTTTGGAGAAATGGTGTTTCTTAAGGTGAGCAAATGAAATTATAGATATATTTGTCCAGTATGAGTGCAAAACACCACTACATAGAAGTTGTTTCATAGTCCAATGGAAAGACGATCAAAAGAGGAAAATCAGAAAAAAAAATCTTTGAATTATGGCAGCTGTTTCTCTCCAGGAGAACAGGCTTGAACTGTCATTCTTCCTGTGCTGATGATGCATGTAAGTACCATAATGTAAAAAATACTGTCCTTTACGAAGAATTCAGCCTACTGCATCTATAGGCATTTTAACACTGCTTACCTTCATGGGAAGTCTGGAAGGAAACAACATGACAGCAGAATAGAAAAAAAATTACCTGATAAAGCAGATTTTTTTTTCGGTGTCTCCCATACAATTCTTCTGTAGTATAGATAATGATATGAGCCTTCACCACTGGATCTCCTCTTCCACCAAACAGCAGGTCTGACAGCCTGTAATCATATGTCTGAGCTAGGGAAAACACTCTGTTCCCTTTTTGCATGTGGCCTGCTCTTAAACAACATTTCACTGACCAATGGTAGATTTTTCAGAGTAACTCTCTTCAAGAGCAGAATATAAAAGGCACTCAGCCTTTGAGGTTGAAATTTACTGTGCTAATTGTAGCCTTTCTCTGTATAACACTGTAGATCTGGATGATTTGTTTTCCTTCTAGTCTACTTAGTGGAGAAGAAGTTGAAAGAGGAGTGTTAGGCTATATAAATAGCCTAACAGAAAAATATTAAAAGAGCTTTAATATGAACTAGAATGTATTTGGTATTTGAATAGTGCAATTATTTGGCAAATTAAGCATCAAATCATTCAATTTCTGCAGCTTGACATGTTTCTCAAGTATGACTGACAGTTAGATGACAACATATTTTATCTCACAGGGATAAGTTTTCTCCATGAAAGTGCTGTTATTTAACACTTAATTTAATTTAATTTATTATTGATCCCTTAATTTTCTGCCCAGTAGCTTCCAGTCATTCTTTGTTACCTTATATTTTGTCTAATGGCCATGTCATGGTAGTACTGGGCTAGCATGGTGCATTCCATGTCGCAGCAATAGCAACTTCAGTTTTGAAAGGCAGAATAAAATAGGATGTAAAACTATAGTCATAGCATGCAATAGCACATAATCCAGAAATATCCTTTCCCTTTACAAACAACAGCAAAAACCCCCACACGATTAGTATTTCAAAGATTAAATGTGTGATTCTATTATTCTAGGGAATAGGTTTCCCTAGGATTTTAAAGTAAGGGTGGAAGACAACGTTTGTATCTACAACAGTAAAATTAACATTTCAAAATTTTGAACTAAACATGATGACTGTAGGCAAATGGAATTTCACCTTGTATATTTTTTAATGACTCTGTTACAATTGGTATAACTTAAGATATTATGAATGTTACTTTTATATCAGCTTTTCAGGTTGATCTAGCACAGGCATATCTATTCTTCTGTAGAGTCTTACTAGTCTTGGCTTACAGCCTTCTCTTCAATTTGCCTTACATAGAACAGCTTCTTCTATCACTCTATTTGTGCAAATTTTTACTTTGATTTAATCCAAGAGAAAAACCTCTTCCTGGTTTCCTTTTATTCCAATGACTGCACTCATGCATGTTTGTCATAACTTCAAAAAGTTAAAAATGCAAAATTGCATTTCCAGCTGATGGATATGCATTACTTACGATATTTACATAAATCCACATAAATTCATACTAAACCAGGTCTTGGTCCATGCTGTCTTTACAAAATGCACGTATGCATATTTCTTCTCTGAGTCAGCTGCTACTGTAGCTATTATCTAATATTGACTTCATATTCACTGTCTAGTCTCCTACAGGAGATAAATTTTGTTCAATGTAAAATAAATACAAGAAAGATATTTTATGATAGATTATGACATAACTCATTAATTTAGATGTTTAGTTATTTATATTAAAAATAATAATAAATGGTAAGAGATCTTTTTTGGGGGGGGCACATGTAGAAAAACAGCAAATGTATGATAAGTATCTGGAAAAAATCTTCAAAATATTAATGACTGAAAACTTTTGGTTTGGAGATGCAGCACTAAAATCTGAGTGGAGGGAGAGTTCTACCACAGAAAGTTTGGGACTACTTGTAACATCTGGCTTGTAACTAGTAAAAGTAGAACCTAAAAAAAAAAAAGGGGGGCCTCATCTCGAGTACTGCATCCAGCTCTGGGCTGCCCAGGACAAGAGAGACATGGAGCTACTGGAGAGTCCGGCGTAGGGCTACCAAGATGATCAGAGGGCTGGAGCATCTGCCCTGTGAGGAACGGCTGCGAGAGCTGGGCCTCTTCAGCCTGGGGAAGAGAAGACTGAGGGGGGATCTTATCAGTGTGTACAAGTACCTGAAGGGAGGGTATCAAGGGGACAGGGACAAATTCTTCTCAGTTGTCCCATTTGACAGGACAAGAGGCAGTGGGCAAAAACTGAAGCACAGGAAGTTCCGCCTGAGCGTGAGGGGGAATTTCTTCTCTGTGAGAGTGACGGAGCCTTGGCACAGGTTGCCCAGAGAGGTTGTGGAGTCTCCTTCTCTGGAGATCTTCAAGGCCCACCTGGATGCAGCCCTGTCTAACATGCTCTAGGTGACCCTGCTTGAGCAGGAGGGTTGGACTAGGCGATCTCCGGAGGTCCCTTCCAACCTTACTGATTCTATGATTCTGTAATTGTTTGAAGTTCAGAAATTAGATGAAAGTTTACCTTAACTTTTAACTATTTCATCAGCATTTTCTGTAGAGATGTGTCAAACAGTTCAGCTATTATTGAGTGAATTCAAATGCTGAGGTGCTTGTTGAACCATGAACTGAATAAGCCACAGTCTGTGTATGATATTGATAGAAAACAGCAGTGTAAAACAAAAGTTTATTTAAAAAAGAATAAGGATCTTTTTATTATTTAGAGAATTTGATCCAATAATGAGCAATTCAGAGTTTTCAAAATATTACAGCTTTGAGCTAATAGTATGAGAAACAAGGGAGTAGCTTTTACTTAAAAAAAATTGCTGAGTTTTCTCTCTATTTTTAATTATAAATATAAGGCGTATCCTATGGATAAGAAGGCAGAACTATGTACCTATACCTATGAAACTCCTGAGTCAAGTCAGTTCACTGCCATCTCAGGTGCAGTACTCTGACTTGTGGGTTGTGGAGAACTCTGAGCCATAGTACGTAACTGGAAAAGCTGGCTAACTAACATAGTGGAGGGAGGATTAAGATCAAATTACAAAATTTTACAACCAGTCATGTTCAGAAAAATGATATGCTGAATTGCTGATCTCTAATTAAATAAATATTCTATATCTGAGCAAGATTTCTGAATTTAAGTATCCTTTTTAACATTTCTGATACCACCTTCATCAAGACTTCAGATTGTGAGATAATACAGACTAGGTATGACATTAGGTATATATCTATATTATAATAATGGGACTGTTGTTCAATTTTTGTCATTTTTCCTTTTGATATGCCATGTCTAGCAAGTCTGGACATGTGTTATATGTGAATTAGAAGCTTATATTTTTTATTCCCTAGCAAAGTTATTTCTGAATGGATAAAACACTCTTTAAATCTGCATTAAAAAGTATAGATTGATGGTAGAGCTGGTCCAAAATTTGCTTTAGCACTTTTGGATGTACAGTGTTAAACTTAGTGTTTGCCTCACATTTTCTTAGTCATGTCTTTTAAATCACCCAAGCAATTTACCATGCCAGGAATCTGGGTAGTGCATTGATATTTCTACACTATCATCAGGTCTCATTTTCTCTCCACCAGCTTTTCTGCATTAAAGCTTTGTGGGTTTTATTATCTTTAATATATAGTGTGTCCCAACGATAATTCTCATGAGACTTATGTGAACATTTATCACAGTAAATTTTCTGTGTGACTTGAAAGTGTCATTTATGATACAGCTACAAGTCCATGTCTGAACTACTCATTCTGCATTCCTTTGAAGCCTACATTTGAGGTCTTCAGCATCAAAAGAGGGCCATTTCCAGAAATAATTACTATCATTACCTTGTTAAGCTTTCTGGATTTTGTAAGCATCTTTCACACATTATACACTAAAGAAGGAATATTGCCTCATTTTATTATGAGTTCTACATTTCTGTGTTCAGTATGACTAGATTTTCACCTGCATAAATTTTATTACTGTATATATTGATATCAGGTAAGTTTATGTGTCAGGCAAAAGGTATTTTGTGGGAGAATATTTCCAAAGTGAGTAATGCGGATTTACTGATGTGACATTTCATGACAGTAATGTGAGATGTGTGTGTTACATAACTATATATCACCTTAAATAATTTCTGTTCCAGGACCAGCATTTTACAGATACCTGCAGTAGACTTGTTACATAGTTTCAAAAACATTAATCCAGTTTTTCCTCAAATAGTAGTGCAAGTCATTATTTATTTAGACGCAGTTTTAAGGCTAAAAGTATATTCAGCAGGTAGCAACATTTACATTAAATTTTGGATGCAATCCTTTAGAAAATTTATGAGGAAAATTGTCCTTTCCATCAGAATTCTATACCAGATAAAAGGATTAAAAGCTAAAGCAAGTTTACTACCTATACTGATTTTTAAAATCAGTACCACTGCACAAAGATATGGAAGTTCCTGACGGCATGATGGGAATTGATATATTTCAGTGTTGCCTCTTTAGAGGCAATTGAAAGTACTCAATAGTACTAAACTGCCATTCCTAAGCTGTAAACCAGTCTAAAAAGCACAACATCCAAAAGACCAGAAAGTGATAAAGGATGATGAACTGGAGTGAATGCCACTTTCTGTATTAATTAATGAAGGATATGCAACAGGAAAAAAGTTTTTCTGCTTATATTGACCCAACAGAAACAAGAGAGAGTCAGCCAATAATGGTCCCCAAATTTCATTCTACCTTTTCATTAGAAGGAATTTTTTTTTTTGCCCAAATTTTCAAGAATTATCTTACCTTTATGGACATAGCACCACTGTGGCTCAAGACTATCGGGAAATGGTCATCAAGGGAGCAAAAGGGGCTTGTGTTTAAGTAGTTGATGGCAATATAAGCTGGATTGCACTGGAAAGCTGCCTACCCTTCAGTAGTTAGAGGTCGCCAAATCCTGTAGCCCCATAAAGATGGGGCTGCTGCAGCTGCATGGCCACACATCCAAGACAGTAGCAAGGTTGAGCATGTATTCCCTATAAGGATATCCAAATACATGCAAAGCCACACACACATAGAGACATTAACCACATATGCACATGTACGAATTGCTGTCCACAAGCAGCATCAGCAGCTTTATCCTGCTCCTCTCTCTGACAGATCAGGATGAAAGCCTGTTTGAGGAATATGTGTGTATATGAACATATATACAATACAGCTCCCTCTAGCAGTTAGCTTTAAACACTCAGTCCAGTAGCTGCCTGTGGATCCCCAGTCTCCCCAGTTGCTGGCACCTGGGTGTACAAGCCACTGAGGCCTACAGCCCAGCTCCAAGTGCCGTTATTCAGACCTTTACACACACACACACACCCACGCGCACATGCACACACGCACACATACACACACGATAGATGCCCCCAGTAACTGCCCTTAGACACCAAGTTTATCCAGTAGCCAGCTCCCAGATCCCCGGACCTCCTGGCTGCCTCAACACGGGCACAAATGCTCAGCAGCTCTCTGTGGTAACTGCTCCAGACCCACAGTCTTACCAGCAGCTGACCTCCAGACCCAGGGCCTTTCCAGCACCTGGCTTGGATCCCTCACCCCTCCAGTAGCCAGCTGTCAGACCTGCTGGTCTCTCCAGGATCCATCCCAGACTTATGGCTACACCAATACCTGGCTCCCAAACCGCTTCTCCTGCTCACCAGCTGGTCCAGTCTGATGCTCGCTAGCCATTGCCCGCACCAGTACAGGTGCACCCATACCAGACCACTCACTCTGGTCTCTCCCATCGCTGACGCCCCAGGCACCTGGCTCCCTCTGACCTGGTCCCCCTCCAGTTGCAGCACTTGGACCTGCACACACACATGCACATGTGAGTCCCTCACACAGGAAATTAGTTTAAAATGGAGTTTAATGAGAACACAGGACAGACTGTGCTGATCAGGTGCAGGGCATGGCTAGACCAGCGTACTGACCAGCAGCCTGGGTATGTGTGACCAGCATCTTTTATCCCCTTACCTCTTTATTTTCCCACTTCTGTTCCTCCCCAAACTGCCTTGATCCCTGCCTTTCCCTACCTTGGGTTCATCCCCTAAACACCCCATAGTAAGTCTCACACAATCCCCAGTTGCTCATCTTCAGCATCCCACAACACATCCCGTACCCTGAGGCAGTCCCCACTAAATGTGCAAGGTGACTGTGGAGCTGTTCCCAAAGGCTCGTGGTGATGGTGCCCCAGCCCCAGGGCTGATGTCCCCCCTTTGGACAGCCCTGGGGGCTGGTCATGGCCCATGTCTCTGCTGGGGTTCTTGAGGTGCCTCACCCAGCCATAAAAAATACTATGCTGACATGTAGAGGCAAGAATGTTTCAAGAAAGGAGTTTTCAGAAACGTTATTTAGTAAAGCTTAGCTGCATCAATTTGTTATTAGTTTTTGGTAACTTTGTCATTTTAAGGTAATAAAATTTTATTGTGTTAAATATGAAAGGATGTGGCATAAATGAAGTAATGCAAATTATCTTACATCTTTGTTCAAAACAAATCAGATGGGGGATTAAGGATTTATTTGTGGGCTTGTTTTTGAAAACCTTAAAAGAAAAGAGGATTTCCAGTGATTTATCACAAAAGAATAATGTAAATACGAAGGGATTTTGTGACTATGTTACTTGGAAAAGAAAGATATCATATTCAACTATGCATCTACCAAATTCTTTGTAATTTCAAATCCCTTGAAAATGAAAGAGCTGAAACAAAATATTAGTCTTATATTTGACTTTTTAGTTCTTCTATGCAAGAAGCCTCTCAACTGAACCAGAAGTCTTTTGCTCCTGCTAAGTTGATGTTCAGCTTAACTTGAAAAAGTCTGAATATAGTTCCAAAATATACATCTGCGTATAAACATAATAATCAATATTTTACTCTAACTTCTGAGCTTCCCAGAATATGTTATGGGAGAATTCCTGTTTCCAGTTTAAAGGCTTTATATTGCCCTTCTCGTGCTCCTATGCAAATTTAAGGTCACAGTTCATTTTTTAAAGTATAAAAAACTAAGAGCAAGTATCTATATTTAAATCCATTTCAAGAAAACACATTTATATCTTGTATGAGCTGATTTAATGGCATGATGAGTTCAAAGCAGGAAAGAATATACAAGGACATAAATAAGTTCTGCAATATTGCTGAAACTGTCAGTGCACCATGTTCTTTTTTATTGTGCTCTTGCTATTCCAGTGATTGTATCTTCTAAGGTGATAGGTTTGGTCTCATTGTAAGACATTATCATTTAGATATGTTTTTGAAATAGCCTAATGATGCCATTTATCAGTGTACCTGCTTTACTTAAATGAGTAGAAAATGACTTAGCTCCTATGAAGTGTGTTACCCACAACATCAATATATGCCGGTCAACTCTTTCTAAATTTTCTTTACTGGAATAACTCTTAAATGTAGAGTTGAGCTACAATAAATAAATTCCTTTTTTATATTCCACAAAAGCAATATTTGAACACTTTGATGGTCATGAATGGAATTTATCTCGTATGACTTAGATTTCTAAGAGGTTTAGATGTCTAAGCCAAAGCTGACCAGTCTAAGCCATCTGTATAAACAGCTGATGGTCATGTCATTCTGAAATAACAGCATAGATAAGAGGACTTGGCCTCTGGAGTCATTTGTATATTTATGCAGGTATTTATACATTTCTTTAATAAAAACAGTCCATAGCAATTAGCTTATGATTAGGTTCCTGAAAAGCCTAGCTATCTAAATTGGAGAGATGATGCTATCCCATATGCCTAAAACAAATATATTTGTTTTACCTATATTATAGGTAAACAGATAAGACATTATGGTTTGGAAAACCTTAAAAAGTGCTTAAAATATATTTTTATACATTTTTATTTTATAAAATCAGTTTTTCTGGGGAAGTACCTCTTGGTTGAGTTTTGCTTGAACTGTAGCATTTTGAAGAAATAGATATATAGAGAAATATTATTGTATTGTGAGGACTGGTTTTATATATTATTCACAGCAGCATTTCTCACAAAAAGTTAAATTAATTTATCTTCTTATTCCAATATCTATAGAAAAGCATTCTCATCACCCTTTTTTTTTTTTTTTTCCAGTCAATGGAGATGATAATTTTGTTTCTGGTATCTATTGCCTATTCTCCAGGAATTCCTTGATGGGAATAATTTTCCTCAGCCAGCTACAACTGCAGGAGGCAGTAGCCAAGTTTTTTAGGTAGGGTCAACCCACAATATCATTCTGTAATGTTTTTTATAGTTTGTGTCTGTTCTATTTAAGGGTAATGTGGCTAATGCAGCAGCATCTGAAAACTTGAAAAGATCAACTGTTGCACAATTCCTTATCATCTGGGGATAGAAAAAGCCCAGATATCCAGACTATTTTCATCTATCTTTAGTAGAGAGTTTTTAAACTCAGCTGGAGTTTTCATTCTGCTTTTTTCTGTTGCTTTCCTAGGTGCCAATTATCTTGATGCCCTTTGTGATATTAACCAAGCAGCATAAAGATGATCTTCCCATCCTTTTGGAAGAAATAGTCTTAACTGATCATCTACATAGCCCTGAGTCATGTTAATGCAATAGCTCTAGAGTAACAACATGAGAGTACCATCTAAATCTGCTTTCTTCTCAGATGGTCCAAATTTGGACATGTGTTTACATTGTTTATACAATCAGGTATTCCTGCGAAAAATCAAAGAAGTTTAAAAATAGCATTATGTTGATTGGCTTTGATTTTTTTGTCCATTTAACTACTGTGGCTTCTCCCAAGAGGAAAGAAATAATTTATTAACTAAAACATTATATTACAAAAATATGATATTTATACTTTGCTTAGTTAAAAGGCTTGAGGAAGAAATATATTAAAATCTATAATAAACAATCCCAAAATTCAGAGAAAAAAAGAAAATTCATAGGAAAAATATATCACATTATGATGCATTCCATTGTGGCTGGAAATTGATCTATAATTTTCTACTAGCATACACTAAGAAAACATCAATCTGGAATATATGGAACCACTCTAAGATCCTCCAAAAACACTTCTCAGGTCCAATACTATGTTGTAATTTTTATTTCATCAACTTTCAAATAGGACTTTAGTTCATAAGAAAGGTCTTTTGAGTGTAGTAGCCAGATTGGCTATCAAAGTTTCCAGATGTTCAATATCACTGTTATGCATCGTCTGTTGATTCCAGAGAAATTTCAGAGTACCTAATTATTCTGCTTCTGCATTTGCAGTACTTAATCTGAGCCTCAGCAGCTTTCACAGAAAACATTATACAAGGCAGCACAAACTACAGCAAGGCTTTTGTGACACCATTAATTGTCTTGATGAATGACAAGAAAAAAAATGAAAAATGTTCCTTATTGAAATTATAATTTAAAAAAGTTCATACAACCCACTAAAACTACGGCAATCTGTTTATAGAACACGTACTGTTAACTAAATGATTGTGAAAATGTTTTTAAAAGTATGTTGTCAAAGACGTGCTCTGCATTGGAACATAGCTTTTTTGCAAAAGTGCGATGTTAAAATATATCTTGACATAGAAATCTATTGTCATGCCTAAAAATTCGCCTCAGATAAATCACATTAATTATAGGAATAGCATGGATTTAATTGTAATGGTACAAATAACAGGATATCAAGGATTTATAATTAAAAGTCTATACCTTGCCTGAGCATTTGTCCAGCCTAGGTACATCTGGTGGTTCATCTGTAGCTTCAGTCCACAGAAAGCTATAGGAAAATAAATGTTGCACTTTTACATCTTTATATTGTCAGACGACTTGCAGAGTTTAACTATATCCTACTTTTCCTATTGTTAATGCTTTTCCCTATCACTATGATCATGCTAGAAAATAAAAAAAATCATGGTCTGTTTTCTGATCCTAAGAGCAAGCAGTACAAACACCTATCATTTGTGCACATACAACTAAGCTCTCTACTTTCTATTTTTTTTTTTTTTTTTTTTTACTAAAAATAGGATAATTCCATCCACTACAGTCCACTTAGAACACTGCCTGGCTCACACCCAGGCAGTGCCTGGGACAGACTCACAGACTCATAAAATAATTTACTTTGGAGAGGACCTTTGGAGGTTGTCTGGTCCAGCCACATGTTCGATCCAAGGTCAATGTATTTGTCATGGGCTAAAAAAATGCTAGATTGTGTTAAGTTTTTCAGTTCAAATTGTTGTAGTACAGTATGTGTGTCCACACGCTCACTCTGCCTACCAGAGATACAGTTTGTGGTTCCATGTGAAATGCGGTGGTAGGACTTGGTACACAGATGTAAAACTTGAGATGCTGATTCCAATGTCATCCATATCATTGCAGAACAGATCTCTATTTCCAGAGAAACCAGTCAGCTCTTTTCAAGAGCACTAATTTCAAAGGCATTACATATTCAATAATTTCCCTTTTGACTGTAGAGCTGGATTCTTACGCCTAAGCTAGTAAAGTCAGAATTTACGGCAGGAGGGGCAGATATGATCTCCAGAACTGCATTAACAACTATTTCTGTTCAGAAATCATTATTTGATAATGGTTTCAATTAAAACTTGTAAAATGAGTACTGAGTATTAGTATCAACTTATCTTTTAGATGCTGAGACACTTCTATTATTTTATAGCCTTCATAGACCTTAAAATTGCAATCCTCTGATTTGTTGCAGAATGACATATAGACTGGGAATAGCTTAACAATATCTTACCAACATCAGCAGTCCCAATTACATCTCAAATGTGCATAAAGGATAAACAAACCAGCAATCTCACTCCATTTTGC
Source organism: Rhea pennata (assembly GCF_028389875.1). Taxonomy (NCBI): domain Eukaryota; kingdom Metazoa; phylum Chordata; class Aves; order Rheiformes; family Rheidae; genus Rhea; species Rhea pennata. The sequence continues at coordinate 106,577,919 of NC_084665.1, forward strand.
AAGGATACATAAAATATCTCATTTATTAAAAGTATGTCAAGATAGAGATGTTATCCTGTGGCCTGAACATAGCCAACAGGCTAAGACTTTCTAAATTTTAAATGAGGTTGGATCTATGAGTGTGTTATACTAATCTATTTGGAAAATAATAGTCATAACACTTAGTTGTTTATTGAGGTCCCTTTGAGGATCACTCGGTATATGTCAAAGACCAAATCCAAGCGTGAATAGCATGTCAACAGAATTCTACTTGGAGGCTAGGGTAGTTAGGAGCTTGGAAAATTGGAAAAAAATCAGTCTTTCTTGTTGCTAAACTACAAAATTGCAAACGGGTTATTCTATCCTCACTTCCTTCTTCCACTGTAGGATTTAATTTGCTTTGTTTTGCTTAGTGTGATCTCAGAATAACGATAATGTCCCTGTCTCACCAATCCTTTCCTTTCCACTTCCATATAACTTGTCAAATACTGGACAGTGTAAATATACTTTCCTGGCAGAGACTTCTCATTTACTCCTCAGTCTTTCTACAAAGCACAGATTTTTACTAGTTCAGCTCTAATTAACCTGTGGTGTTTTCAGTCAGTGACAACAGTCAGAGGAATGAATACAGACTGTATCTACATCATATGACAATAAAAATCTCACTTTACATATTCAAATCCAACCTAAATAATAAGTGGTCTCAGTGTATTCTTCACAACATTTATGCACTCTTTAGTCAAGCTCAGCTTCTGTTATCACAGAAGCACAGAACAGCTGGTGTTTGAAGGCATCTCTGGAGATGATCTAGTCCAATCCCTGCTCAAAAAGAGTCACTTAAAGCACATTAGTGAGGACAATGTCTAGACAGCTTTTGAATATCTCCAAGGTTCTCTGGGCAACCTGTTACAGGCCTTAATCACCCTCACAGTAAAAAAGTTTTTCCTTATATTCAGGCAGAACTTTCGTGTTTCAGTTTGTGCTTCTTGTCCTGTCACTGAGCACCACTAAAAAGAGTCAACTTTTTGTCTGCCAAGACCTCCAGATCCTCTGCGGAGCTGCTTTTCAGCACGTCAGCCCCCAGCCTATTATTATAGCAGGTGTCTTTTAGTGCTTAAATATGCTGCTTATTTACATTAATGTTCAGTCAGACAAATTTGGACTTACCAATATATTGGACTTTGTTTGTTTAACCAATATATTGGACTTTGTTTGTTTATTTGTTCTTTGCCCCCAACAGAGGATTCATGTGGTAAAGTAAGAAGATAGATCCAGACTTTCTGGCTCTTAGAACTTAGCTGACAGCTTTAGAACTTAGCAGTTCAGCTTCCCTTGGCCAGATATTCCAGTGTGAGATAATCAGAAAATAATTGTCAGACAGTTATTCTACCAAGTAGATTAGTAGGGGATTAATATTTGACTTCATTTATGTTTGTTTATTAGTTGTAAAATAAAGTCTAGGAAATATTTAAAGACATCAGTCAACATCTAGCCACTTATTTAATGTCAAATCCATGAGAATATCAAGTTTCAAAATCTTTTATTGCATAGTAAAATTAATTATGCTTTGGATGGTTATAATTTACATACTGAGATTATCCTTCCCAGACATTTTTACCACAAAGCATAAAAATGAGTAATTCACAAACATTTATAAATGTTAGTTTTTCTCTATTATACATGTCAAGTCAAAGATTTATTGGGAAAGAGTGTGTTAACTTTCAGGTAGCCTATCAGCATGTTTTTGTCATGCTTTTAATTATACTTATTTGCTGGAAGCTATCAATGAATCTAAAGTACAATTATACAAAAAAAATCAAAATGTATCATGAAAAAGCACATAGAAAAATGGTGCCACAACATTTAAAAGGAATACTAGTGTGCAAATATATTTACATACTTAAATTAACTTGATTGTATTACCAAATTTACTTCAGCTCTGATTCATGTTATGGTCAAACTTAGACCTGAAGAACTGTAGTGACAATATTAAAATATACACTAGAAACATTAAAATACATATTAAATACATATCCATCTAAAATCCAAACTGAAACGAAGTGAACAAAACCAACAATAAAAAACTGTATGAGTGTTTTCGGCTTGTCTCCTACTGAAGGTTATGGTAAGTTTCTACTGAACAACAGAACTTGGTTCTTAGGAACTAAAACTAAAGTCTTGACTCCATTTTGTGCTTGATCATGCAATTTTTCCATTGCCTTTGGCCAATCTTGTAAGTCTAGTTCTGCAAAAAATTAGCTGTGAACACTTTATCTTTATCTATTTCCATAGAAGTTGAAAGATTTAATGGGTGGGAGAACATTCCTTGGAGACAGGAGCCTGGGTTCTCCTGACTCCAGGTTTTGTTCACTTCTGTCAATTTATTCATTTTTTATCAATTTATTAATTTTCTCCGATAAAATTTAAATAAAACCTGCAAAAGCAGTTCCAGGAACCCACAGTCCACTTCTTATCCATATTCTCATTCCAGTAGAGTAGAAAATTAGGTTCCCCTGCATTTAATTTTATCTAGCTTCATGACTATTATATTCACTGTCCTAGATTTTTGTCTAGTCTAATGTATAGGATCTTGTCTGGCATGTACTAGACATGACAAAATTGTGTTTCTCAAAGTTAAGGTGAGTTTAGAACCTTTTTTTCCCACTTCTTTGTCTAATCCTGTTCAACTTTTTCATCAATGACCTGGATGAGGGGACAGAGTGCCTCCTCAGTAAGTTTGCTGATGATACCAACCTGGGAGGAGTGGCTGACACACCTGAGGGCTGTGCTGCCATTCAGAGAGACCTGGACAGGCTGGAGAGCTGGGCAGAGAGGAACCTCATGAGGGTCAACAAGGGCAAGAGCAGAGTCCTGCACCTAGGAAGAAATAACCCTCGGCACCAGTACAAGTTGGGGGCTGACCTTCTGGAGAGCAGCTCTGCAGAGAAGCACCTGGGAGTGCTGGTGGAAGACAAGGTGACCATGAGCCAGCAATGTGCCCTTGTGGCCAAGAAGGCCAATGGTATCCTGGGGTGCATTAGGAAGAGTGTTGCCAGCAGGTCGAGGGAGGTGATCCTGCCCCTCTACTCAGCCCTGGGGAGGCCTCGAGTATTGCATCCAGTTCTGGGCTGCCCAGGACAAGAGAGACATGCAACACTGGAGAGAGTCCAGCGTAGGACTACCAAGATGATCAGAGGGCTTGAGCATCTGCCCTGTGAGGAACGGCTGCGAGAGCTGGGCCTCTTCAGCCTGGGGAAGAGAAGACTGAGGGGGGATCTTATCAGTGTGTACAAGTACCTGAAGGGAGGGTGTCAAGGGGATGGAGACAAACTCTTTTCAGTTGTCCCGTGTGACAGGAGAAGAGGCAATAGGCAGAAATTGAAGCACAGGAAGTTCCGCCTGAACGTGAGGGGGAATTTCTTCCCTGTGAGAGTGACGGAGCACTGGCACAGGTTGCCCAGAGAGGTTGTGGAGTCTCCTTCTCTGGAGATCTTCAAGGCCTGCCTGGATGCAACCCTGTCTAACGTCGTCTAGGTGACCCTGCTGAGCAGGGAGTTTGGACTAGAAGATCTCCGGAGGCCCCTCCAACCTTACCGATTCTATGATTCTATGAATGCTCAAAAGTGAAAATGGAAAGCGTTAACATCTCTGACCGTACTTAGACATCTATGTAGTAGATAGGAGTTCCCTGAAAAAATTAAATGGTATTTAAATGTCTTCTTGACTGCCTCTGAATGGCAGTGAAGTAAAGGAATCTCCAGTTAAAAATTCTAAGTTCAAACATCAATTTCTGTGAATGTGCAAGGGCCTGTCCATAAGTACAGAGGAGACTTTGCAGTCCAATATGGAGCTAGACATCTTGAGGCTTGGTGTCTCTGCCAACACACAGTCTGAATAGGGTCCTGAACCTAAGTGCTTCCTTTCCAGCTGATTCTGCTTTACAAGCTATTGTACGAGACTCAAATATGTCCCTGAGTTTTTCTTTAGCCTAATGGATATGTTAAACACTCATAGAAGCAGAAAAGCTTCTACGGGAAACATTTGCTTTCAAAATAACATTTAAGTCATTTTGTGAGCTAGTCCTTAATCTGTCTGTGCTTCAGTTCCCCGTCTGTAAAGCAGTGATAATTGTATCTGCCTGTCTCATGGGGGGCATGTAAGGATAAGTATGGAAAAGATGTAGAAATGTAAAAGTACTGTATTTAAGTATAACAGACAGAGAACTATAAAAGATGAAGAAATTGCCAAACCACGAGTCATAGGTTGATACGGAAAACAAATCATGGAGTGGTCAGATTTAAGTAACAATACAGGTTTACAAAACTGCACTGAGTTATAGTTCAAGGCTGCAACCTAAGGTAGTAATGGTAATATTTTGACAGGTGAGTTTGTCTTTTGTATAGTCTCTTATTGGTGCTTGCCTATATTTTTTATAATATTGTAGCACTTGGTAAAATTTATATACTAAGGAAATATTAAGTATCATTTGAAAAATAATTCAAGGCCAGAAAAAAAGGAAAGGAGAATATAAAAACACCTATCCCTTCAGTCTATAAACAATCAATTCTGTTTTCTCTAGTAAAAAATCAGATAGTAGCAGAAGAAAATGCAAATTTTACGACAGATAGGAAGTTGTGGTTATATATTTTTTGATATGGCCAATTCAAATGATTTGGAAAATTATCTTTTGGAATCTTTGTGAAATTAACGTTTTTTTTTTTTTGTTTGTTTGTTTGTTTGTTTGTTTGTTTGTTTTTAGTTTTTTTTTCTTTTTTTTTTAGTTTAAGCACATTCTTAGGAAAAAATCAAATCACATAAAAACAAAAACACTTGTTTTTTTTCTGAATCAAAATGTTCACTGTGGTCTATCTTTTAGTATTTTACTCTGGGAAAATTTGATTTCAGATTTTCCATCACACTGGATCATGCTACAGAATGACTCTCTTGCAGTCATTGTGGGAGGGAAAAGATGAGCCTCAGTCCGTCCTATCTGTCCTGCAGATTTCTTTTTCAGCAGTAGAAAATGTTTCAACATTTATTGAAAGAAATTATGCATCACAAAACTGTTGTACATCCCTAGTCTTAAAAATATACTTTGTAAAAGACATGACTAGAAGAGACATTAGATTTTCTTATCTTTTTGTTCACTAACAACTCAAGCAGAGCTCTGTTCCGAATGAAATGACAATGCTGGTTATGGGAGATGGCTTTTTATTGCTGTATTTTGGAAATGTCACATGTCACATCTGAGACTGAAAATGATCAGCAGCTATTTCCTCATGACTAAATTGTTGTATTTGTCACTAAGCAAGAAAAGTCAGCTTTAAATCCACCCTTCTTATTAAATTATTATATATATGGTCCATAAAAATCTCAGTTTCCATGTGAAAATGAGTTAATAAGAATTTTGGAAAACTACCACTAATAATAGCTCTCCAGGATAACTGCCAAAGTGTGTTATGCTTATAAGCAATGTCACAATGCAAATAAGCAATGAGTAGGATACAATTTATTAATTCGCAGGCATAGGCTATTCACATATCAGAGGGATAGAAAGAAAGATCAATCAATAGTTAGCAACTAAAGCAGAGTCTACGTATCACCAAGCAATTTGGGCTCTCAGCCTCAAGGAGTTTCCTGGTCAGGTGTCCCCGAACCAGGGAGCAGGCGACATGCATCTGTCTCTCCTAAAGTGAGTCCCCTTCCCTTACCTACAGATGTACCTGACAGTGATGACCACAAGTCATACGGCAAAGCTTTGTTCAGCCAGTGGAACTGAGATGTGGTTCAGATGAAACAAAGATGTGGTTCCAGGTGGTCAGTTCTTGGCAGATTGTCCTGCTCACAGGACAATGCAGCTGTCCAAGTTCTGCTCACAGGACAATGCAGCTGTCCAGGTCTTATTAATAAAGCAAGTTATATCAGCCCTCAGGTATCTGCTTACATTAATAACAGTGACTGGAGGGCAGCCTGTGGAAGCAGGTGTACTTAATCAATGTAACAGTGGGTTAAGCGTAGCCTCCCCTACACTTTCCACCCCCATAACTTGTGTCATCCACTGTCCTCACTGGGGTGGTAGTGGAGGTACCACTTGCCCCCAACGGTATATCTTAAGGATAGGTAGGATTGTGAAAAGTTGCTACCTGACGTGACGTGTCAAATATAGGGACATCCTCTAACTGCGGGAGAGCAGCGCGTCCTCCTGAAAGGGTAACGCTGAGTGAGAGAATTTTTCTTGTTATTATGGTCTTTCCACACTGCAAAGTGCAGGAGACCAATAAGAGCACTGCAATTATTACAGTAATGATTTGGAGCAGGGAGGTTAGCCAGCCAGAGATACTAAAGCCTAATTGGTTAAACAAGTGGCCTAACCATCCTTCAGTAAGACCATCCCTTAAGGCCTGGGTACTGCAGGTCACCTCTTGCATTTTTCCCAACTGCTCTTCTAAATTCGCAGTAACATTTGGAATAAAAATGCAGCATTCTGTTTGAGATAGGCCAAGAAACCCACAAAATCGCTGTTTTAAAAGTATGAGGTCTAAAGCCGGTCTATTCTGCAGAGCCAGCTTTGCGGTTTGTTGCAACTGAGTATTCAGCAGCGTAGTGATTCTTTTGTACTATTAGCTAAAATTTCCATAGTTAAACTGAGCTTAAACAATACCTCGTGAGTGCGAACAGTAACTATTCCAAGTCCAAACAGTCCTTCCAACCACCAGCTGATCTCTGTTCCTGCTGGAATAAAGTCTGTAGTTCTCTGAGTACAGGCCAGAAGGGGATTCAGCGGTCGTCCGTATTTCCACTTGGGGCATAAGGCTGGTAGTCCGAGAGTACAAAGTGAAAACCAGTAAAGAAGATAAACACCAAGTAAAGTAACACTAGAAACAGGAGAGTTGACATTGTACTTAGATCTGTTATCCTTAAACAAGGCAACCAAGCAAAAAACTTAACAGATGACTAAATTTGTGATATAACAAACAGGTTAACTGATATCAGCATTTTAAACACTCAGAATAGCTCTAAAGGGTACTGCCCAAAGAAATGTCAGTGTTCAAGTACATTTATTGCTTCACTAGGGAGATACAGATTCACTCAGTTATCCTTTGGTTTTGTGAGCACAATAGCTTTTACAGAAGCACAGTGATTATATAACTTACATATTTTAAATTATTGCACCTGGATGAGTTTAAACAACTTTTGTCAAGGTGTGCATTTCAGCTGTTTGTTCTACCATTGAATTTTAAAACAGGAAATTATTGCAATATTCAAGGTAAATTATAAATTGATTGTAGATAAGAGAAGCTTGAACTTATTTTTATTTTTTCTATTGGTTCTATTAATTCAACTAGTGGTTGAGAAGGGAACCCAGTAGTCAGTTATTTTAATAAGATTTTTGGGCCAGAAGTATCATGAACTAATGGCACAATTTAATCTCAATCATTCCAATAAGATAACATCATTTTTTGAAAGTTCTGTTAAATCCATTTTTAAATAATTTTTGGAAAGAAAGTCATAGACATATTTTTTGAGACAAGCAAAACTGTCTATATTTTTAAGTGCTGATTTAATTAGGACATTTTATAAAATTGGCTCTACCTGTTCAAGAAAGGAACTGAAAGATGAAATATCCAAAAATTGGCAATCGCAATTATTAAGAATAAAAGGCAAAGGATTAAACCAGGACATCTTGCTTTTCAGGTCAGCAAAGCACTTGAGAGAAAACTGATACTAGTAAATGTATAAAACAGATTACCTTGAAATGAATGAGTAAAACCAAAGGAAATGCTTAATTAGAAGAGTTTTCACATTTCAAGAATAGAATTTCTTGTCTCAGAGAGATACAGGATTGTCAGAAGTCCAATAACTGCAATATTTGCCTATGATTGGAAGATTCAGGTTCAAGTTTCTGGTCTGTTTGCATGAATATCCCTTGGTCACTGTAAGTTTTGGATACTCTGTTGTAACACTAGATGTAGAGTTACTAGTAGGAAGAATTGTGATAGCAGGACACATCCAATGTGTTCCCTGACTACAATTACAGATATTCTTGAAGGGGAGTCAAGAAGTTAAGACAAGCATTTTGAAAGCCTTCTGTCCATCTTTCTATAAAGTATCATCATCCTTTCTGCTTGGCCTTTTGTTTATTACCCAGGAGATGCTCTGAGCCATTTGTGTTTTCACTTGTGTTTACTGGAAGAGTCGTAAAGTCTTCTCAAATAAGACAATAAGAATAAAAATTTCTTAAGCAAACACTGTGCCATGATATTCCATAAAATGTCTAAATGTCTTCTACACTTAAGAACAAAACTGAATCAGTCATCTAGAATTATTGTTAGAGCTGTCAAAAAGATATTTTATTGGAATTTTTGATTACATGTTAACTCACCTGTCTGAAGAGAAAGAGATCTGGTTAGGCACTACACAAAGCTTTAAGAGAGACATCATGTTGCTGATTTACAAATTGTGGTTCAATCTTTTGTAAATAAATGGTTTCAATAACAACATACTTAATCAACCTCAGAATTATAGACTTGACTGGTTTTGTTATCTATTTTAGCTGATATCCATAACCATCCATAGACATCTGTTTCCAATGAAGAAGCACTGTTGGAAGTTATTATTTTTTAATGTTTATTTGATTATTTAACTAATTTAATATTGAGACTAATTTTGTGGTTCACAAATTTTACCTTGGTTTATTGTTATTATATGCATGAAGGAATATCAAACAGAAGTAAGAATAGTCTATTGCCTGTGTTTTAGTATTGTTGCAAATCCACTGAAATACTGTATCCAAACTGAAGAAGAATAAATGACAATTTCAAAGAACTGTGAAACTGAATAGTGAAAAGATATTTCAGTGGAAGAATTCTTGTCTGTGTGTACTCTGTAGTCGTGCTTCCAGAGAGCACCAAGGCCACATTTTGACTTCACATTTGCAGGAAGCAAGGCTGTGCATCATCTTCAACAGCAAGAGAGCCACGCTATGCTTCAATAGGTTCTTAGATAGGCATTATCGAGGTACCAAAACTGAAGAGTGCTTCAGGATCATACCATCTCTGTTATCAGTGTGCAAATAGTATGCAAATTTGCCCAGAAATCATCCCCTAGTGGTGAGGACCCTATTGAAGACTCAACTTATGGGTAGTATGACAAAAGAAAATGTTAAAGACAGATTGATCCATATTTACGGATTTCTCATAGGGAGCTTACATTTGCTAATAACCATAGTGCAGCATATGTATGTATAACAAAATCCATTGGATGTCAAAGTATGATTAAAGAGAATATTTTTAACTCTTTAGTTAAATAACAAATGGAACAACATGAAAAGTTGGAAGCCTCTAACTTGGAAGCTCCCCCTACTGCAGAGCTGTTAACTGAGAATCAGTTATGTCCAGCAGCAAGTTTTAGGCAGGGGGCCCCATTTCTTAGCAAATCTATAAACAGAAGATACTTCTCCTCTGAAATGAAGCAACTGGTCTCTAGTTTAGGCATTCTGGAATACAATGGGCTAAACACAGAGATGATAATTCAAGTGGATGAACTTCCCTTTGAGAAAGGAAATCTGGGCTTTCTGTAACCACACATCTTACATGCATGGAAATAAATTGATCACATGGCATATGCTTCACTGCCAGAGTATCACCAGAGCTACAAAGAATGTTGCAATTCCTGAAGAAATATGAATTTTGTTCAAAAGTACAGACTAGGAGAACATACAGCAGATGTGACAGCATAAGCTGTTGGCAGGGCAAGCCAACAGAGAAATCATTTTAACTACAAGCTAATTTAGTCACATCCAAATTGCATTTTTAAAATTAAAAAAATTGGCAGAACAAAGTGTTTATGCAAGAGACTGTTATTCACTATGATGAAGACTTTCAATGTTAACACAAAAAAAAATCTGTTTAGTAGACATGATGCAGACTGAAAGACATCTGCGTAATTTGAGAGGTATTCAGATACTTAGATACATTCACAGATAGGGGTCATAGCATCTCCAGTAAGTCTATCTGGAAAATTCAAACTTCAAAAGATTACATGTAGAAGATATGGCCAAAGTCTGAAATAGTATCAGCCAACATGGATGGGTAGGAGGAAAAGTATTAACATAAGAGGAACAGAACTCAGATAGGCAATTGAGTTACTGAAAAAATATGCCTAATCTATGCAGAAAAGTGAGTATAGATAGTGAGAAAAAAAAATCAAATAATTGTCTAATAATAAAATAAATGACCAATAAAACAGAGGAAATTGAACTACCAAAACCGGGTATTTTAGTGCATGGTAAAATAGCAACCACAAAGGAGACGGAGATATTCAGGTATTTATAAAAGATTCACTAAAAGTATTCATAAGGGAAAAGATAATGGATAACAAAGTAAACTTAATAATTCAAAGGACAACAATGAAAATAAGAGGTAATAGCATGTTTTCATTAAACACTGTTGCAGAAAATGGTTAAAAAGCTAGTGCTAGCTTAGTATTAAGAATGTGCTAATGATGATCAAAATGAGATTTAAATGATTGTAGTAATCTCTATACTACCTTTAGAAAATATTGTCTTGTGCCAAAATATAACAAACTGTGAGTGGCTCAGCTGACTCACATATGAGGCACTAAACCTGTACTACTAACAATATGGCACATATTCTTGGGACATTGATAGACGCATCAGTTTTCAGATGTATCAAATGCTTTGTCAAAGAGTGCCCCAGCCTAAAAGAGATGACTTTTTTATATGATGATTTTGGTGGCAAGGTAGTGGCAAATAACATTTGATCAACCAATAACAAGCTTATTCTGTTTAAATTATGCCATATAGATTTATAGCAAAGATTATTGATTTCCAAAGTCTATCTTTAACAACACTGAGTAACATTTAATAGCTCTAGTCAACGAAATCAACTGGTGTAAGCTAAGCCTTGATTTTGTAAGACAATTAAAAATTATTTAAGTCAAAAGTGGAGAGATCATCTTCAATTTATTTCCCAGGACAGAGGAATAACATAACAAAGTGCTTCAGATCTTTCCGGATGAATAATAATCACAAAAAATAGTGGCAATAAGATGACAGATTAGAAAAATAGAAACAGGAATTGATCAGCAAAGAAATTGAAATAGAAAGCAAAAGGTTCCTTGTCTACATATGTAGATGAGATAAATTTTAAAGTATTTCAGGTATGGTCCCAAACTTTAAATGAAAATTTGGCTTTAACACATTTTATGTCTATATAAACAATCAGTACAGGATAATATGTTCTTCCCTACTCTGCTTTGCCAACAATGCTATGGCCAATGGTCTTGTTCTTTTATTAGGTTGTGGGTAAAGTTGATGCATAGCCATTCTTTTCTTGCCCCAAATCTGGAGCCAAAAACAGGTTTCCTCCACCTAAATGCTGGATCTATTAGGCTGTTTCAGTAGGAAATCAGGAAAGGTAACAATATTGACAAAAGATGAAGCATTGCAACTTTTTACAGAGAAGCAAAAGTCAGTGACAACAGAGGTCTTCGAGGGATCACAAGGGCACCTTCAACAAAAGGCTTTGATATTATAGGATCCTACAGGATTTGTGTCTCATTGCTTACCAAGGAATGATGAATTTGAAAGTGTAATAACAGTAATCATAGAATAATTGGTTAAAACAATAAAGTAAGATAAATAAAGGAGGAGAAGTTTTAAGCACTGTCCAGAAAATATGAAACAGATGGAAGATCAAATAATAAACTTTAATCTATTTGTTTACTTTTCTTTCAGCTCTTGACTGGTCCTAAGAGCATTCATTGGAAAAAAACAATAGTAGAGTTATACTGGAAAATATCCAGAGGGAAAAAAAAAAAAAAAAAAAAAAAGGAGCAACAGATCTTTAAGATCAGCACATAATATATGTAGTCAATAAACAGTTTTTAGAGTCTATGCAGATAAACATGAACAGAGGAAAGTCTTTGTGTCTCCCCCATGTCCTCTTTGCAGTAGTGGCTGATAGTGAGTACCCAGAGATGAGTAAGGAAGCAACAAATGTATGTTCAGCCTAATCTTATATTTTCAGCTCAGGCACTTCCTGCTCTAGACACAATTTCTGTACACTTAACAACATCTTTTTTTTCCTCCCTATGGATATGACCAGTTCCCTCTGTACCCATGCAATTTTTTACTTTCACTATATCTTTTGACAAAGAATGCCATCCTATGGAGGAACTGCCTTCTGGGGCCCTGGTGACAAAGGAAACCAAAAAGGAAGAAGTACTAAATGCCTTCTTTGTCTCTGACTTTACTGGTAAAGACAAGCTTTCATGAATCTGAAGGTCCTGAGAGCAGAGGGGAAGTCTGGAGCAGTGAAGACTCCATGATCTCCATAGGTCCCTTCCAACCTTAATTATCCGTGATGCTGTCTGATGATAATGTAAATGCACTCTGCATTCAAGATACAGAGGAATAGTAGTATAATAAAGTTTGCTGATTCTCTCTTCATTTTCTAATGATTTCTAATATTTGATTTATTTCTAACAGCTACTGAGCACTGAGTTACATTACATGCAGCAATCTGTAATAAAAAAAGATCTGTTCCTAAACGGTAACGATCATCTCAGAGTATGTCATTTGTATGTGAATTTTCTATCTGCATTTTTTTATATTTTTCTACACTGAATTTTATCTGCTGTTTATCTGCCCACTCATCAGTCTCATAAGGTCCTTCTTAGTTTCGTCAGATGACCCTTGAAGTTATTATCTTCAGCCAGCTTTATCTTTCTTTTTATCTTTCTATTTATATTCATTACATCATTTACGAATATTTTTAGCAACACAACTTCCAGTACAGATCCCTCGTGAGCTCCACTAGTGACATCATTCCATCATATTCTGTTTTTTTTTTTTTTTTTAATTTTAGCCAATTATTTACTCTTATGAGGACCTTCTTCTTGTGCCCTGTCAGCTTAAATTTTTTTTGCTGAGATAAACTGTCAAAAGCCTTTTTGAAATCCTAGTAGATTTATTACATCCAGGTTCATGCTGGCCCACTGCTGCGGAATCAGTCACCTTCGCTATTTAGGAAGGTTGGAGCAAAACATACACATGCATGCACACACACACACACATGCATGCATGCACACAGAGAGGCACACTGCTCTTTTAAACACATGTAATTAAAGATAACGCTTTATACACGGTTGCTGAGTTCAGAAGCAAAATGCAGTGAATGGCAGCACTTCCTTCTGTCCTGGGAGGGTGGAAGGAACCTGCTGCAGTTTAGTGGGAATAAGCAAATATGTCATCCTTAACCAGGCGAGAAACTGCTAGAGCAATTCCCATGTCTGTTCTTTGCTGGCTCCTGTCCTCATAAGAGCTCTGACATTATCCTGTGCTTGTACTCTCTTCTACAGACCATATCAACTGGATTTCCCTTATTCACATGATTATGGACCACCTTGGCAGGTGTATGAGGCAGGGCTTTCCCTTCACCAGAGGTCATCTTCCCAAGTATATCGTATTCATTCATGTGTCCACTAATTCTGCCTTTTAAAGAAGTAACAAGGGCAACCTAGGATTCAATCCTGAGAAATGTTTGATATACAGCACTGTTCTCAATATCTTCCCCACATAAAACAAATAATGTCAATGCAGTTTGGTGGGTAAAAATATAAAAATTGGTGCCCTGTTTGTCTTTGATAATCAGTCAGACAGGGATGCCTAGGAAAAGAGCATAAACAGTAAAAGGAGCTGTAGTTCACATCTATTAATAGCTAGTGATAGTTCTGCACCAGTTAATTTATTCAGTTCTTTCTTCACCATTTATTTATAATTTCTGTTTTATCTTACGATAAAGTATTTCTTTTTGCTAGTTTTAACCTACTACTTAATAATTTTATTGGATTTCCACAGGTTCTTGTGTTTGTTTTTTCCCAGTAATTTTCCCCTTGTTATTGATGATTTTATAGATCTCTATAGGATTTTAGTCACAGGTAAATTAGTTGAAAATCCACTTGTACTTCTAGATTGCCCTTGAGCTTGCTGTTAAGTTGGATTTCTGTAATAAATTACATGTGCATGACAAGAATTTTGATTGCAATTCTGAAAATATGCAGTATACATACCCTATTTGAGGGGAACACTTTCTCTTCTGCATCTTACCTTGGTTAAATATATCTAACTTTTGATGTTGGTTCATTGGCTTTATTAAGCCTGTGGCCAACACACTTTTCTCCCATCAGAAACTGCAGACTCAACCTGACAAAAACATGTCTCTCATTCAACTTAAAATGTCCCTATATTCACCATATTCACAATATTTATTTAAATTTTTATATTCATTACTCATATTAATCACAGTTTTGTTTTTGTTTTGTTTTGTTTTTCCTGAAACATTGTATATAATTTGGATCAGTGGTGAATGGCCGTCATTCAGCAAAAAGGCAAAAATGAATATGAATTTAGGAGCAGACTATATATTTCAGGATATCTGCTATTTTACAAAAAAAAGGGGGGGGAGGGGATTGATGAGTCCACAATTTGCAAAATCTTCACAGAAATGATTCTCCCTTACTTATATGACATTTACTCTTTGCATACTTGACATAGATATGAATAAGCTATCAGTAGGTTTTCCTGAGGGTTTTTGGCTGGATAAAGTTGGTCTGTGTTAACCCAGGACTTAGTTGTGGCACTAGGATTAATCTTTGACTAATAGGGTTTACTCTCTGACACAATATCCTGTTAAAGCTTAGAAACAGGTACACAGGGTGCCCACACTGCAATGCACTTAGGCATCATCACCATTTTTGCTGTGTATATTCATTCCTTGAATATCATATACCCAGTTAGGCATGCATTTGGGGGAGAGAACAGCTAAGAGACCTCTAAAAATTCCCTCCTACACACACTCTCTGCCATGCCTCTATCGGCCTTGTCTCCTAACCTTGCTATGAAACTATGAGTACATTCTACTTCTGCATCATCTCCCTTCCCAGCAACCTGAAAGAGCTTTCTCGATTGACTGTAAAGTTTGTGTGAAGGCTATTCTAAGCGTACTGCATTTTGCTCCATCTTCTGTACTAAAATCTCAGAAATTCTCTTTATTTTTAAAAATGTTTTTATTTTAAAATGTTTTATTTAGCCAAAACTTAACTAAAGGCTGTATCCAGTACCATAACCCCCAGAGAAGAAGAAAGAGTTCTAATCAATTCTGAGACCAGACCTTTTTTTATGTCAGAGAATTTGACATAAATAGAAATCTTGAAAGGGGAGAAGGAGGAAAAATCCCCAGGAGAAACACATAGGTAACAATAAAGAACATATGTGTCAGCTTGATTTTTTTTGCTTGCTCTTGACTCACCAGTAATGAAACTAGTAATAAAATAAGCTACAAAGAGAAAAGGATAGTTTAGCCTGCTTTTGTTCTAGGAAGAACATTAAGGCAAAAATTGTACGTGAATGTGTATTATATGCTAGCAAAAACATGTAGAGTGCAGTCAGCGAAACAGTACTAATAAAGGTATCTCTCTAGCTGAGCAATCCTCTGATGTGTTAGGAAGACTGAGTCAATGAGAAAATGTTACAATCTTTTCTGAGTTAAATATAATATGAGAAATGCATGGTATAGTAGACCATTCACCAATGTATTAAGCCATTAGTCTATGCTCTTACATAAAGAATATGTGTTTATTTGTATTTGTGTGTGTAACTGTGTGTGTGCACATAAGAGAAATGAAAACTTTTAGACCAAAGATATCCATTAAATCTCGCATAAGCAGAAATGAGCTTTGTGAATAAGGCTATTTTTATAACCAAGATCTTAAATAATTCACTAAACAGTGTCTCTGAGAAAGCTGTTCAAATGTACAATCTACACTTTTTTGTGAATTATTTAAGTTCATTGGAAGAACTTCTAAGGGGCTCAAGGCTTTTGAGGGAAGAGGGTATTTTGCATATTGGCACTGTAAATCTTATGAGAATACTGCTCTAAATGCTTAATTGTATAGTGTGCACTAACCAAAACAGTGAGCAAGGCATAAATAGGAAAGAGCAAGACAAGAATCTATTCTGAGAGTTTTTGCACAGAGTTCCTGTTGCTAGGGAAACCACTTCCTTTATTTCTGCTTCTTCCAAATACATGTATCTCAAGGTCCCTTAGACAGTGCAGATCGCAATGTGGTATCTTATTAAATGACAAAAAAAATCATGTTTGTATATACAAACATACACAATAAAAAGTAAAAAGGTTTCTAATAATAGTTAATAGAAACTGTAGGACAGTCATATCTGCAACATCATTTTGAGGTTCACAAATAAGCCTAAACACAGCAGTCATTGTATTTTCAATTTGCTTGCATGTGTTCTTCCTTACTGCCAAAGATTTCTTGGTTTTTTGCTAATTTGTTTCACAGATATTCTGTATCCCATCAACACTGTCATGTTACACATATACTCAAAAAATTGTAAACAATGATTGCATAAGACATCCTACTTCCAGTAATTAAATTATTGTTCCTAGCTTACTATATATTGTTTTCCACTGAAGAAGGAATAAATTTAGTTATACCTGACTTGACTCAGGAACTGATCCAGACACCAATAGATCTGCCACAGCTGCAGCCAGAGACATACAGGTATCAGCCTCTGCATGTGGCACCCTGCCTCTGCAGGCACCACCTGTCATCACTCTGCCTCATTTATTCTCCCAGTTCACAAGAGCAGAGAAGTAAAGTTCACACAGGTAAGCATCATTTCTGGATGAGAAATGGGGGTTTCCAGTACCTGGAATCTCCTACCCAGATGAAAGCCTGTCCCTGTGAGCTCTTCCTTCCCTTGACATAAGCAGGACTATTATAGAACAGTCCAGCAAGCACTGATAAGGGTAGATCAAAGAAAAACAGCCAAAATATTTTAAGATGAGTATCCAAATCTGACAGCATGATTCTCCCAGTCAGCCTGGAGCCCACTATCTCCACGAAGCAAGAGGAAGAAAGATGCTTTGCCTCAGCTGTGAGGCAAAAGCAAGGAGCTCTGTCTTTCAAATGGAGTGAAAACTGCACTGCACAAGTGTGCTGAGAAGGAGACAACTAAGCTCACTCCTTGCTTAAAATAACATCTGCTGTCTCCAAAGGAGAGGAAGAATAATTTTCAGAGTTGGACTCTGCTTTCAGCTTGCACACAGCAATTGGAAGTTGAGAGGTGCTTACTTTAAGGGCACATTAGTGTGACATGAAATGGTTTAGGACATAAGTGCAAGTTCTAATTTGGATTTAACATGCAAAGTAGACCTACGTGATCACTATACTTTTCATGACTGTCTAGTACATATGAAATTTTGAGGGCTTACTGATGTTCCATTTCTGTAGCATATCTGCTAGTGAAACAGGATGCATTGCCCTCTTTAGTACCATGTTTATGCATAATATTAATTCATAAAGTACTTCAACTAAAATTATCAGTAGGATACTCCTGTCCTTAAAGTTAAGCATTGAAGTGCTCTGCCAAACTAGAATCTGGGATAAAACCTGAATTTTTGATAGAATGGACTAAAAAAAAGGTGAAAAAGAGGAGATACACAAGAGTAGTGCCTGAATCAAAATGAAACTAATTAAAAAAAACATTCAGTCTCTACTCTGGCTCTATTTCTATTTTCTATTTTGATAGCCATTGGTGATGTTGATAGTACAGGCATAAGTGAATACATAATCACCGCCCAAGCAGATTACAGTTTGTCTCAGGAAAACATTTTTCTTCTTAGGCTAAATGTACCAGTAAGTCCAAATCTGAAGTTCTTCAAAATAAAAACAAATTAGTTCTTAATAAACAGTCAGTAAAATACTTCATGTGTAAGAACTATTTGAATGGAGACAGGTAGTAAGGTGTTTGAAAGGAAAAGGAATTGCCAGTCAAAGGAAGCATTTTCCTACATCTTTTCACCTTCGTAGCTGGTTGCCCTTTGATTATGCTTATTCCTGTTGCTCACTCCACAATGCACTCTGCACACCAGTCCATTTCTGTTTTTCAAAATAAACATACATCAGACATTTAGGGGTGTCCAGTGCTTGGGATTATGCAGTAAAACATAATTCACCTGTGGCTGAATTGTGTTCTGAATTTCTCCAGCTTTTTCTGGTGCTTGACAAGACAATTTTCTAGAGGAATCTTCACAGGAGTTAAACTATCAATTGCTAACAGAGCAGACACAACTGTCACTAAATTTCATGGTTATCTAAGCTAATCTGTCTCTTGAAGCTCTCTGTTTGGCACTAACCACCACAATACTTCAGTGCTCTGTATGTCATTTTAAACTTGTTTATGCTGGTACAGCTGGAGAGACAGGAGTGGAGGCAGCCAGGCAACACATGGAGGGGAGACAAACCTGTCAGTCTGCATGGAGCAGTCCTCCTCCTCTCCAAACTTTTTTTTTTTTTTCCAATCTCAGCCTTTTGAAATGATTTGCTGCAGTTGGACTTGGAGTAGTGGAGGCAAGCTGGGCAGGAATTTTATTTTTAATCAAGTTGGCTGTGCAGCCAGCCAAATGAATTTGAAATTCATGTTGTTTCAGTAAACTGATAGACGCTGAGATGATGAACTAGTTGCATTTTATCACCACCAGTTCTGTAATCAACAACAAAACAACTGTAATTCCTAAGTGACACAAAACATAAGCCCAAGAAGTTACTGTGAATGTACTTCTTAAAAATCATGAAAAATGAAAAGTTTTAGAGTGGGCTATGAGTTGATATAAATCAGCAATATATCACATCATTATTATTTTTAAAATATCAGCACTAGTAGTATTTGGTCCACACGATGTATTTTTACCCACCTGAAATAGTTTTGATGTCACACCATTTGGTAGTTTGTAACTGGTAGAATTTGCTGCTGTTATTTCATCTTTTTATTTATTATTTATTTTGATTTCACACACGTGCTGTAAGTAGATAACTTGATTTGTAGCTAGTAAGCAAAATCACTTTCCAAAAACTGGCCAAAGGAACTCTTCTGTGTAATGAAAAAAAAAGAAGGGGGACAAGGGCTCTGCTGTATGGCTCTGTGATCTCCCTGTAAAACATATGTAATGGAAGAAATGAGTTTATAGGTTGGTCAGTTACCAGACCTTGTGATTCACAGCTTCATCCTTGGATGGAAGAGATAACCTTCATTAACCCTAAAAGAGAAGGCAGCAGGCATCAATCCTCCAGTCCTGAAAAGTGCTATAGTAAGGGTGGTGATACAGTACTCCCACATAGCTCTGTATTTCCCCTTCCCTTACGGGTATTACCAACCCTAAAGGGACCACCTAGATGAGGTCCAGCACCAAAGGCCATGACATGATGGGGATCATTCCTGAAGCCTATCACCAGTCTAGGATCGTTGTCAGCCTTAGGGCAGCAGGTCTGCATGATGCCGAACTGCTGTGCAACAGCTGTATAGCAGTGTGGTGCAGCTGCTGGGGTGGGCAGGGTGGAAAGCCCAACAACTCCAAGTTCAGGGTGGGTCCTTGAAACAGTTACGCTGCTGTTCAAGAACTGGTATCAGTTTCTGTCCAGTCTATGAATCTTTGTGTCCATAAATTAGCTGCATCTTTTGTCATTCTCCATCTAAAGAACAACGAGATCTCAAAACTCAGTGGAGCTGATTTTAGCAGCCTCCAGAAACCTGTCAGAGTTAAGTCAGTGTGGCATTTGTCATGGGGACAGCTGACTCTATGGAGACTGCTGTGACACTGCTCTCTCATGGCAGCAGGTTCACATCTCCTCTGGGATTATAAAATCACTTGGGTTTTTCTGAAAATACCTTAAGGGCATGTGGCAGTCTTTTGCAGCCATTCTCAGTAGTGATCTCATAAAGAAGTGTAGCCAAATCACTACGTTGACCTACTCCTACTATAAAATTATAAAGTTTTTCTCATCGAGTTAAGAATCTCTATATTGCCAACCCTGAACTTTCCTAAGTCTTGAACCAGGCTTTCCAAATCATGTGATTGGTTTAAAATTAATAAGCTTATTAAAAGTTAGTGAGATTTGGATTCTAGCTGTTCAGTACACATTCTGAACCTTATAATGTCAGCAGATGCAATGTCTAAAAAGACAGTAACTTCAAAAAAAAAAAAAAAAAATCCAAAGCAATACCATACCTTTGCGAGGAAGAGGAATAATATTTCTGATATTATTTTACTTTAGGCTTCAAAAAAAATGCAGGGTATAACAAAAAATACGTGAAAGTTAACATATACATCCCCGTAATACTACATGCATTTAATTTAAAAAGATACAAATATTACGTGTATCTTAAAAATCACACTTCTTGACTTTGTGCAAATGTTGTTATACAACATTTCGTTCTGATTGCCATAGATTTTCTGAGTCCAAGGTAAGCAATTTTTTTGTATTAATGCCATTCTGTCTACTTTTGGTGGAACAATACTTCTTTTTGTAATGATCTTTGTGATGACTCAAAAGGATGATTGATGGTGTTTTTTTCCCAAGATACTCTTAACTGAATGTTTGACAGTTTTCCATTTGTCGACACACTTCACATCCACTACTTCTGTGCTTAGTTTCTGTCTTCATTTCACATGTCTTGTCAATCAAAGTTATGGGGAAGAAATAGGTATTTTATCACCTAAGAAAGGCAAAGCTGCAAAGAGTGCATTTCTGCCACTTTTATTCTTACTGAGTAAAAAGCATAATAAAAATGTTCATATTTTAAATATTAGCTTTATATGGTGAGCCTGATTTTTATTCCTTTAAATAAGGAATTTAAAAATTGGATTTCATCAGATCTCTTCCACTCATCTTCAGGAACAACATCTCTATAGACAGTGTTAAGACAAACATGTTTTGACATTTTAATTCTATTAAAATTCTGTTGCACCAAGATGTTGGTTTGCCTTTTGCCCCCCACCCTATTCCACAAAGTGTGTATATCCACCATATTACAACTTAATTATTGCAGGTAGCCAGACTGAATGTACTGTTACAGTACATTCCTTTGTCTGCTTACAACGACCCCATTGCAAAGGGGCAATATAAAAATCTGCTCCCTGTATCTCACAGTGCGGGCAAAGGTTTCTTTCAGGTGCTATACAAACCTCTCCAGCTCTTCTCAAAACAGATTTTACAATCTCTGAAAAATTTCACCATTAAAGTGATAAGAATACTTTGTCTCCCTGCAGTGTTTAATGTCTATCTGAAAATGTGCCCCTCTTTTAAGGAATGTTTACTGTGTTTTGTGGTACAGCACACACACTCTTTAAACTAGCTCTGAATAACTCACCCTGGACCAGGAAGCTGAACTGCACCATTAACAGTACCCATAATAACACATCCAACAAACCAGCTATAGCACTCTTCTGACACCCCAGTCCTGAACTAATATCTCTGCTTTGTGGGCCTGCCCTAACAAGAGCTGGCTTGAAGGAGTGTTGCATTGCACCGCGTAAATGCACCTCAGGTCTTGGCTTGGGGTCTGCCGGCAGGTACTCTTGCACGTCTCTTTAGCATTTAGCCAGTGTGCTCAATTTTCTGACCAGAGACAACTCACTGTGAAGGGTTCCAATTGGAAAATTGAATACTAACATATCTCTCCACTCAAAGGTGAATTCCTGCTTCATTCCTCCCTTTTATATCACATTCCGAGGCAGCAACACCCAAAGAAGACTAATGTGTTTGGTTAAACCAAAACCACTGTGTTATTACTCTAGGTCTTCTACTCAGGGTATACTTTATCCCCAGGGCTGAATTAGCATTACAAGCACAGACTGCTATAAAACTATTTGAATTTTCATAACATTATAAAGGTGATTTGGAGCTTGGAGGTTTTTTGCATTTAGTGTTTAGATAAGTAAAAAAAAAAAATCTAAACATTGAATGATCTTTCAAACTATACCTAAAATATTTCTTAAAAGCAACAGAACGGATAAAGATCTGCTGTTGTTATTATTCCTGCTGCTGTTAGTCTCTTTTACTATTGTAGTTGTCAGAGACTCGAACTGTAAAGAACAGCCGTTCTTGATATAAAGACCAGAGGGCAAATTCTTCTCTCACTTAACTGATGTAAGCCCCACTGACTTCAAAGGGAGTAACTGAGAACAAAATCGACCTCAGGATTTTAAGTCAAGGTCTAGTCTCCCACATGCATCTAAATTAGGTCATGAAATGGCTCAGCTTCTGCTGTGCTGTCAGTCAGGTATTTTTCAAAAAAGAAACTGTTTATTTTTTTTTCTGAGAAACATAATTTCTTCTAGAAAAAAAAATCTAATTTCCAGACAATTTTTGATGATGATTCATCAGCTGTAAGAAGGTTCCTATCATTAGTATTTCAATGTCTGTCTTCAAAAATCTTTTTTTTCCACATATCTAATGTCTTTCTGAACTATTTACTTAGACATTATACTGTAGGATATATTCTTCCACCTATGCATCTATATTCTGCTTTGCCATAATGGGATTTAGTGGCATAGAATGAATAAGAAAGCAGGACTCAGTCATGCAGTCTGAAGATGTTGATGCTTGTTATTACACACAGAAACACATTTCTTTGAGTAGCAGTTTGCCTTTCTCAGAACAAAGTCCATATTTTGCAACTGTAGCTGGTTTTGTAATCATTCCTCCTACAAACACAGCTATGATACTGCTGTACTGTACATCAGTCCTAGATTAGGACCAGCATGTCTACCTCAACTGCCTTTCTACAACAACAGGATTTTACAGATTACCTAATCTGTGCACAAAATCCTAATTTGACCAAGTATTCTGCAGCTGAACAACCACAACTACACAACATGGTATGGGAACATCAACAGCTTTGGCTGGTACTAACAGGAAAGAGCAGGAAGCGGCAAAGCTCAGCTTCCAAGACTTCCTCTTCTCCTTGCCTATAAAGCAGTCTACAGATGATCTGCAGAGTAAGCAGTAAAATTTACAAATTTGTTGATTCAGTGTCATCAAAGAGGAAAATTAAAACTGATAGCAGTCCATTATCCAAAACATCTGGAAAATGTAGTTCTAGGTCTCATCTAGAGAATGGATTTGATAGACTGTAAAATCCATGTATTCAAAAATGCAAAGGATGGCGTAGGAAGGCAGAAGAATTATGTTCAGTTATTTATATCTTCTTCTCTGTCTGATTCATAATTTGCAGTACTTAATAGGTAAATGAGGACAAAGTTTTTCTTCTTCCAGAAACAATTTTCCTCACAGATTCCTAAGTTTTAAACTGAAAAAGTGTATTATGAACATATACCCTGAGCTTCTGAAAAATTATAGGTCATGTACTTTCTATCACAAGTGTCTAAATCACTACATCTTTTGTCTGACATACTTTACATAGTTCGATTTGTTTCACTTACCTGTAGATGCCTGTAGAATAGACACATCTGAGCTAATCATTTAATCTTCCTTTAAGATCTTTGGAGAGAAATAGGCACTTTTAAGGTTGACCAGACTTATTTTGGATGAAATAAATTGCATCCTTGAAATGCCTTTACCTACCAAGGGAGTCCAAATGTAGACATCTGCAATACTGACAAGCATCTCTGCTCAGAAGAATGTTATCAGATATTCCTAGGTAAATAATTCAAATGGGAATTAACCATGCAGTTGGGCAGTTGAATTGTTCTGCATTAGCTTTGGGCTGATGGACATTACTTTACTTCATTCTACTAGTTTATAGATATGTCAGCACCTGCTATTCTTGTTATTTCAGAATCTTTTCTTTAGGCAGTTCATTTTCAGAACAGCACAAGGGTTTAGGGGGTTTGCTGCTGTTTTATTTTTTTGTTTGTTTGTTTTACTCCATATAATATTCTTTTAATCTACTGTTATGTTTCTTTTAAAAAATAGAAATGGAAGAGAAATAAACCTGCAGCAAATCATTTTCTTTTTTTACACTGCTGTAAAAATGGACAAACTCTAGTAAAATCATAGTATCACGTTAGATTATAAATGAAATCTGAGATGCGTTCCTGGTAAGTAAACTGGTTTCAATTTTTTTTGCTTTTGGAGCTAACGTAAATATTTGTTTTGGAGCAAATACTCCAGCTCTCACACTTAGCCATTACTCTTAAGGATAGTCAACCTTGTAAAAATAACCAGATGGACAAAAATTTTTTTCTTGTTGTTTCTCTTAACACATAGGGACTTCACACACAGGGACTGATTTATGACAGAATGATGGTAGCCAATATTCTGTCGGAGTTTCCATCTACAGGGATTTTTATTGCTGTTAAAAACTGGTGGTAACTCTTTCGGTTTACAGCTATTACATCTCTATTAATTCCTATATGTCAGTTAACATCAGAGTCAGAAGAGAGACACTTTTATTTCACTTCCTTTTATGTAAATTGATTTGGATATTTTTGATTTAGAGTTGTTTAAAGCTATACTACCAGGCATGTCAAACACTTTGATGGAAGTGGGAGCTTTAATCTCTGACTCACTAAGGCTCATAGATAATTTCCCGTAGGAAAATACAATGTACCAGTTGATCTCATCTAGCCTAGCCAAGCTTCTGAGATAGAGAATAGTATATTTCACATCACTAAAATCCCTCCAGGTAGATTTTTTTAGATGTCCCCAATGTTTGTCTGATGTTTTTACTGGTATAAAATTAATCTTGTCAGAAAATAATCTACTGTTTCAAAAAGCAGCAATATGTTAATTTATAATCATATCTTTAACTCTGTTTTTTAAAACTATGTGCAGCAGAGATATGAAAGAAGACACAGAAAAAGTACAGCACTGTAAATTAGAGAAACTCACAAACGCATAAGAGCTGTTAAAGACAGGAGGGGCAGCATAAGGATTTAAAGATACAGCCAAGATGGTAAATGATTTCTGTGAAAGTATGGCAAAAGATGTCTTGTAGTCATGCAGTATATTTTTAACTCCTTTTCTTAGGAGTTTCTCTCTAGCCCGTTAATTCTTTTTTTAAGCTCTTTTGTAACTGGTTGGTAATGCATAAGAATTCATCAGATGTTTATTTTTAAAGAATATGTTTTCATATATAAAATAACATCTAAATTTTTGCAAAGAAATAGGAAGTGGACTGCTTAACTTTAAAGAGGAATATCAACGATTATATCTTCCTCCTAAAGAACTTAAATTGTTGAGTTCAACCTTTTGTCAGAATTTCATTTTGAAATTGTATATTGCTTTTGATAATTTTGTTTTATTTACATGATGGCTCCAATAATTGTGTTCAGTTGCTGAGAATCTTGAAAAAAGTACAAACATTGTATTAAAAAGAGCCTTCTGTCTTTTTTAAATTATTTTTTTCATAAGTTAATCTTAAAAAAACCAGTCTGAAAAGGAAAATACATGTTCAATAAACCTTAAAAATCTGATACAAACCAGCTAACATTAAAGCTGATCAACAAATGCTTTGAAAGAGATATGAAAAAGCAATGAGCTACAGGTGAGCAGCTTGTCTTCTGCACCTCTATAGAGATCTTTACGTAACAATGTTGTTGCCATTGTCTTATCAGTAGGGGAAATATAAGCAACTATGCAGGGAGTAATATGTGCTTTGAGGAGCAAGAAGAGCAAAAAAGAAGGCATCGTTATCTTTGCCCTGATTTTAATCCTATGTTGGACTATTAGGAATAAGAACAATATAAATTGAATGGAGAAAAATAAGAATATGAAAGAAACCTGTATTTATTTATTTAAGAAACGTCCAAACTGTGGGAATGGCATAGGCCTGCTAGCGAATGAAAATGATTATACTGTTAAAAATATGCAGAAAAAGCAGCTATATTCAAACATACAACTTATTTCTTCTTCTTCTTCTCTTTTTTTTAAAGTAGATAAGCTAGATTAAATACATATATATAACAAGATAAGTAGGAGACCCTTTTCATTAGCAAGTAAAGACTTCATTAAATAATATCTACTACAAATAAATATTTTTAAATCAGCAACTCCACTCAATCTGTATTCAACAGTCTGTATTTCAAAGAGTTCATAATCTCTGTCTTATTGTTGATAAAGGCAAAGCGTGTAAGAGTGCTGATATTGTGCCAGTAAAGCAAGGGGAATGAACAGTAATTACAGATAACTTAGTCTAGCATCAATCCCCAGTAAAATCAGACAAAAGATGACACAGATTTCAGCTGATTAAAAAGTCAAGGACTGGAATGTAATTAATACCAAATCAGTACAGCTTTATAGAAACTAAGTCTTGTAAAATGTACCCAATTTCATTATTTTATACAATCACAGGTTTGGCTGATACACATTACCGTTGATATATACTGTATATAGCATTTTATGCAGTTTGGTTTAAAATTCTAAGGGTTCAAAAATCTAAAGGTTCAAAATTCTAATTTGTATTAAATGGATTAAAAACAGATTAGTCTGCAGTGAGAAAATGATGTGCTATTACAGACAAATCAGTTCTTCAGGCCACAATGATAGGCTATAACATCTCGGCAAGATTCTTTTAAAAAAGCATAGACCATTTTACAGAACACTCTAAATTTGTAAAATAGAGGTTAATAATACAAGTTTTAAGATAAAAGTAAAGCAAAGCACATAGGAAAAAAATATGCATCATATGTACAGGGTGAGATCATTTCCTGAAGATAAGAAAGTTTCTTTCCAAAAATTACTACACAGCATTTCACTTGGCATTTCACAACATTTTCACTAGAAAACAGTAATACTACTCATGACAATAAAGAGCATTTTATATGGACCTGGTTACCTAGCAAAGATCCCAAAGTAGTTGCCAAATGGAATCAATATGAATGGAAGTATTTCTATGAGTGGTCCACAGAGATCAGTATTAAGCCTGAGGTTATTCATTATTTTAATCAATTATCTGGAAGTAAATATGAAATGACTACTGATAAAATTCTTTGGATATCACAACTTTCTGCAGAGTTCAAGACCGATGAGGATAACAAACAGGCACATTTTTAACAGTAAAATTCGCTAGAATTTAGAAAGAAAGAACGGCAGAAAGGATCACCAAACTTTTGGAAAAAGTGTCTCTGCAGGACATCTGCAGGTTGTAATGAAAAGACAACTCATCATGTGCTTTTAACACAATGTTTCTATGCGTACCCTACCATGTAAGTCTTAGAGACTCCTCTTCATGTCTTGTCTAAAGAAGGTTGAGAAATATTTTGGTCACGATGCAAAACATCCTAGAGAGAATGGAGCTCCTGCACACTCTCAGATTCAGTGGAGAAAGCTACAGCAGGAAGTAATGTCTGCAATTTGAAAAAATGCAAATTGAAATAAATAAGACATAATTTTTAAGAAAGAAGTAATCAGCTATTGAAAAAGTACTACTGAAGAAGAGATTCAGTTAATAAAGATCTGCATCAGAAAACAGATACCTTACAAGTAAAACATACTTCAGCAAAAGTAAGTCATGTTACTGTGAGCAATACAGAAATAACCGGATACAATCTGGTTCTTATGAATCTTGTGAAGGAGATAAGGTAAGATGTTCTGCCAATTTTTTATAGCTTTAACTGGCATATATACAAATAGCCCCAGAAGATCTGGTTTGTCTTTTTTTTTTTTTTTTTTTTTTTTTTTTTTCCCATGTCTGACAACTTTTCTTGATCTCTTTATATTCTGCTTTTACCTTTGTAGTTGGGAGGGCCACCTGCAGAGGAAGCAAGGCCAGAAGCCCAAGGACCTCAGCCATAAGGACTTCAGATGAATTTTGGAAAAAATATTCTGCAGCCATCTCTGGGGCATGCCATTCCCATTAGCCCACCAAGAAAAAGCCTCTAGAATCCCTTGCTGGTGACAAATATACTCAAAAATACTGTGTGATTATCATTGGCTTTAAATATTACAACACTTAACAATTTCCCTACCGCTCTTAATTTTGAATATTGTGCATTGACAGGTCTACGCGAAATTGCATCTTTCAGATGCTTGAGTGCCAGAAACAATCTTCTAAAGGTTCATTACAAAGTTAAATGGTGATGCTAGACAAATCTAGTTTAGCCAGAGAAATTTTGAAAGAAGAAAATTTTTTTGTTGTTTTGTTTTTTTTTAACTCACAGTACATGACTAGCATTCATTTGTCTTTTTTTTTAACTTGTTAAATAATGTGAAATTAAGGTCCTTAGTATTTTTTTTTTGGGGGGGGGGCATTCTATTTAGGCTTTCTTCAGTAATTGATTAGTTAAGCTTTTTAGCTGATTTCATCTAATTGAAGAAAATGATTATGAAAAAAAGCAGAACCACATGTACTAACCTCCCAAGTGGCCATATAATTGTTTTATCCTTGTCTTCATCCTATTCTTTCACTGTTCTTTTGCTGTCATGTTCTACAAGTAAAACAAAAGTGCGGAAATTAGATTATGTGGTCATTTAAGACCATTTAAGTTCATATTTTATGGGACTAACCCTCCAAAATTTTTGACACCTAAGAAAAGGATCTAATAAATGCAAGAGAGACATCACTGAATGTATAACTTTTAGAGACAGTGATGATAGAATGTTTCATATGTAGGAAAATAAATTTTATTAAGACTTTACATCAATGTTTAAAAATAATTAGAAGAGCGCTTCTTTTTTATTATATTGAACTAACAATTTGAACCTGCATAAAACGATTATATATTGTAAATGGAGCACTTATTTACAATATTTTTAAATTATAAAATATATCCTTTCTATTCCTTTCAAATTGAGATTCTAGATAGAAAGAATTCACTTTGTGACTACTATACATTTAGTTGACTCCATGGCTCATGATGATCTCATTTCTCTCTCTCCTGCTTCATTCATATGTATGCACGTATGTCTCAGAATGCTGATAGCACACATCTGCTCTTACTAAATTTGAAAGGATATTTTAAAATAATAAATTTTGAGTCCTGCTCCTCCGCTGAGCTTTCAGGATACTTTCAGCTCATATTTTTCTAGAGATCATCTGCAGCTATCTACTCACAGTACATACACTGAGATTGTTTGGGAAAGGTTAAGATTTGGATGAAGACTGGTTACCTGAGATCCTATCCTGAAATACTCTGAGATGGCTGGGAGAAGCACTTTGAAAGGAGGCAAATAACTGACAGAAACAAAGCTGGTTGTCCACAGTTTGTATTAAGGAGCTTGAAATCTACAGGTCTTCCAGATGACTTAAGATGTGTCCACTGGATCATATAAATGTTACAGACAGAATTACTGGGTTTTTTTATGGACTGTTTAAAATCTGGGCTCATTTCTTTTAGATGGCCACCCTGCAATTTCTTCTGTGCCTTTGTCATTTTAAGATTTAAGTTATATTGGTACAGTAAAAAAAGTGCTACCTCTTTCTGCTACTAGATGAAGTGCATCATTTGCTAAACAGTGTTTTTCTTTATGAGCATATTATGTTGTGCACTACAATCTGTACTGGCGGTTGTTGGTGTTGTCAGGTGGATATTATGATTTGGGTTCAGATCTATAATGGCTGGACATTCACACGTATAAGAGACTTACCAGTCCTTCACCCTCTGCTGTGTCTCTATAACTCCGAGAGGAGATAAAGCTGACCTGAACTTTAGTATGTACAAGAGAACTAGTTGGCATCATCTTATTAATGCTTCACTATCTTTGGTACCATTTCCTGTCTTGGCTCATAACATCTGGTCTTTGTTATTCTTCTCAGGGTATACCATCCAATCAATCATTTTTTCCTGTGTTCACAAAAACATAGCAGTTAGTTAAGGCTTAAAAGCAATACTCTACAGACAATGTGGGAAGATTTTTTTTTTTTTAATTTTTGGTATTTCATTGCTGTTAGGGTCCTTGATGTGATTGAGGCAAGCTGAAATGTATTGATTTGCTTTTAATAATTTGACTGTACCCAGAATACTAGATGTATGCTTCTAATTTCAAAGTTAAACAAATAAACCAGACAAACAAATAGGTGGATAAGGAAATCAGCACGGAGACATTTTCCATGGACTGTGAAAAATAGTAAACTACCATTTAACGTTTATAGAACAATCTGTTCTTTTATTTCTGGCTTCATAATGACTAATGGCTTAATTCAATCATTTTAACTGCTCCAATAATTTCTCTGATTTTATTGAAAATTCAACATTAACATACCATATCTGTAATAAGTTTACAGTTTTATTTAAGGTCTTTTCTTTACCATATCTGATATATTGTCTAAAATGAGTAGAAATGGATTGCCCTTTTTCAGGGCTGTTCTTTTTTTTTTTTTTTTTTTTTTTTTTCCATAAAGCATTTTACAGAAACAAAGTAAGTATTTCTTTACTGCAGAGCTTAGTTTGATTATTTAAATCATCAGCTGTGAAATAAGTGTTTTTTATTAATCTACTATCTTGATTAACTTTTCTTTGGAGGAGCACTAAAGCTCCACTTAAAGCAACTAATTTAAATTAGAAATCAAAATACATTTCTGTAATTAATGTGAGGGAAAAAAAGAAAAAGCTTGCAGATACCTTCAGTCCACTTTTAACTTGGATTAAACGTATAAGGATGGAAGACACTGTTTGGGGAATAATCTGCAACTCAAGCACAGAATAATTATATTCTCAGAATTATGAAACTTTTCCATTATGGTGGTATTCTGATTCTTTAGGCAGAACTCCATTAATTACTAATTAATATTGTAAATATTCTTAATAAAAGAAAGGTTTAAAAACATCTTATATTTTAGAAATTAAATATATGTTTGAGATTAGCAATTTAATGCAGTATTTCTTAAATATTGTGATCTGTAATCAGATAAAACTCTGCCATCATTATCAAATAGAACTTTGCTCAGGTAAAGCTATCATCATTTTAATCCTTTAGGCTGAATGGACTTTTCGTATCTGGAGAGTGCTCAGCCTCAAAGAGAATTTTAATGTGAAAGTTCATTAGATTCTATAGTATGATTTTACAATATATAGAAAAAACACCAGGAGAGGTGTGAACACCTCGAATGACTTGTCTGCAGGTCATCAGATATCCACTAAGGATGAGAATTTTCATTCTCTTCCTGTCACACATCATACAGATAGACTCTAAGCTCACAATTACATTAAGCGGCTGCCCACTTTCAGGAGATTCTCAAAAATAAAACATGCTAAAGAACTACAATCTTTAATGAATATACGTAATCAGGAAACTTTCATTTTGTCAAAGAATGACGGGCAGAAATATTTTTCTTTGTGATTGAGGCCACAGAAAAAGCTTAATCATTATGTGCCATTAAGTAATTACAATGAGAGACTAAAATTGCTAATGATAGGAGGTAAAGTCTGGCTAAGAGCACAGCTATCAGGGGCAGTGAACAGACACAGCAGTTTGCACAGCCATATCCGGACTCTGCTTAAAACTTTTGGAGATCTTATTGAAAGTCAAGGGAGCTTTCTGGTGAGCCCTGAGGAACTAGAGAGTGATTTCTGCTAACAGGAGAGGGAGCTGGCAAGGACAACTGCAGGAAGCCTTAACTTCTCCTAGAGAAGCTCTAGCTATGTGTAGCTGCCACTGAGGAGCTCTCGTGGTCGCCCCTGATGAGAGGGAGTTGGGAGCTTTGATCCAGGTGGCCCTTGATTAAGATGGGTCAAACACCCTAGGGAGAGGCCTATATAAGAGCCAGGCCTAGCACATAGCAAACAGATGCAGCGGTTTGTGCAGAGGGTGCAAGAAGGTACTTTTCTTTTGAATCCTAGGAGTATGCGCTTCCTCGTGATACGCTGCAGAGCACATTCCTCAGTAGCTGTTGGAGTTGCTGTATCAGCTGTGTCAAAGGCTTTGACCCAGACAGACCCTCTGACAGCAGATGCAGCTCTACAGCTCTCAGGCTTCAGGGAGTGCTTGGGGCCTCTCCCTGAGGCCTGGGCTGACAGTCAGCTCTCCGGCAGAAGGTGTGCTGTTGTTGACAAGTTGTGTCGTCAGGTAAAGGAGTGACAGGATAAAGTCAGTAGGCTGCATACCATTTGTGAAAAGGAGCCGGAGATGGACAGGGTATTCTCCTAGACCATACAGCTCCAGGAATCCCAACCCCCCATAGCAGAGGAGTTGCTGGAGGGCTCTGTGCCGTGTGAAACAGTATACCATAACACTGTAGAAGGCAGCTGGAAACTGTTCACTTCTTGTGGGAGGAGAAAGGCCCTTACTCCTCCTGAAGACTTGTAATTGAGGAACAGGTTTAGTGCCCTCCAGGCTGAGGAGAAGCTGGGCATGGCTTCAAGGGAAGCAGCTGC
This sequence comes from Rhea pennata, assembly GCF_028389875.1. Taxonomy (NCBI): domain Eukaryota; kingdom Metazoa; phylum Chordata; class Aves; order Rheiformes; family Rheidae; genus Rhea; species Rhea pennata. The sequence goes on from NC_084665.1 coordinate 106,610,057, forward strand.
GTTGACAGATCCTATACCCTGTGTGAACACCTGCAAGAAGCGGAGAGTGATTGCTGTGAGTGATTCCTTGCAGCAATGGAAAGAGGCACATATCTGCCAACTTGACCTTTTGTCCAGAGAGGTTTGCTTCCTGCCAGGGGCTTGAGTATGAGATGTCATGGAAAGACTGCCAAGGATTGTCCACGTGTCGGACTATTACCCTCTGCTGTTTTTTCACATGGGCGCTGATGATAATACCAAGGGCAAATTGGAAGCAATCGAAAAGGATTTCAGTGCTCTGGAGATGATGCTCAAGGGTCTGGGAACCCAGGTGTTTTTCTCCCTAAGCCTACCAGTGAAAGGGAAAGGTAGGAGAAGGAGTATATGAATTTTCCAATTTGACAATTGTCTGTGTTGCTGGTGTTGGCGACAGGGTTTTTGTTTCTACGATCAGGGGACCCTGCTTGAAGATTGACAACTGATGAGGAGAGATGGGATCTACCTCCCTAAGCGGGGGACACGTGTCTTTCCCAACAGGTCGGCCAGCCTGGTAAAGAGGGCTTTAAACTAGGAAGAATGGGGTAGGGGTGAGTTATAGAGACTGGGTAGTCAGTAACACATGGCTAAAGTCAGGATGCCTCCAGCAGGTGCATGCAGTCGGAAGTGCATACGAGACATGGCTGTGGGGGATCCCCTTGCACCCCTCCTGGGAAACCTGCATGCACAACTACCACTCTGCAATGCCTGTACACTAATGCACGCAGCATGGGGAACAAACAGGAGGAGCTGGAGATCTGCGTGCAGTCGCAGGGCCATGATCTCATTGCAATCACAGAGACATGGTGGAATAGCTCACATGACTGGAATGCTGCCACAGATGGATATGTGCTTTTTAGGAGAGACAGGCCAGGAAGGCGAGGTGGTGGAGTTGCTCTTTATGTGAGAGCAACTGGAATGCATCGAGCTCTGCCTAGAGGTGACTGAAGAGCCAGTCAAGACCTTATGGGGAAGGATTGAAGGGCAGGCTAACATGGGTGACACTGTTGTCGGTGTTTACTACAGGCCACCTGATCAGGAAGAGGAAATCAATAAGGCCTTCTACAGACAGCTGGAAGTAGCCTCAAGATCTAGTTCTTGTGGGGGACTTCAGCCACCCTGACATCTACTAGAAAGACGACAGAGCAAGGCGCAAACAGTCCAGGAGGCTTCTGCAGAGCACTGGTGATAATTTTCTGACACAGCTTGTGGAGGAAACAACGAGGAGAAGTGTCCTGTTGGGCCTTGTGTTAACAAACAAAGGACTGGTTGAAGATGTGAAAGTTAGGGGCAGCTTTGGCTGCAGTGACCGTGAGATGGTGGAGTTCGGGATCCTGTGAGGAGGAAGCAAGGCAATATATAGGATTGCAACCCTGGACTTCAGGAGAGCGGATTTTGCGCTGTTCAGAGACCTACTTGGAGGAATCTCATGCGTTAAGGCTCTAGAAGGAAGAGGGATCCAAGAGACCTGGTTAATATTCAAGCATCACTTCCTTCAAGCTCAAGAGCAGTGCATCCCAAGGAGAAAGAAGTCCAGTAAAGGGGGCAAGAGACCTGCATGGATGAGCAAGGAGCTTCTGGCAAAACTCAGACAGAAGTACACAGAATGTGGAAGAGCAGCCAGACCACTTGGGAGGAATATAGGAATGTTGTCAGATTATGCAACGATGTGACAAGGAAGGCTAAAGCCCAAATCTGGCAAGAAATGTCAAGGACAACGAGAAAGGCTTCTTCAAATACATCAGTAGCAAAAGGAAGACTAGCGAAAATGTGGGCCCATTGCTGAATGGGGTAGGGACCCTGGTGGTGAAGGATATAGAGAAGGCAGAGTTGCTGAATGCCTTCTTTGCTTCAGTCTTTACTGCTAAGGGCAGCCCTCAGGAATCCCAGAGCCTGGAGATGAGAGAATCTCCAAAGTCTGGAGAAAGGAAGACTTTCCCTTGGTCAAGGAGGATCGAATTAGAGATCATTTAGGCAAACTTGACATCCACAAATCCATGGGTCCCAATGGGATGCACCCACAAGTGCTGAGGGCATTGACGGATGTTATTGCTGGACAACTCTCCATCATCTTGGAAAACTCATGGAGAGCAAGAGAGGCGCCTGAGGACTGGAAGAAAACCAATGTCACTCCAGTCTTCAAAATGGGCAAAATGGAGAACTGAGAAAATTACAGGCCACTCAGCCTCACTTTCATCCTTGGAAAGGTGATGGAACAGCTCATCCTGGAGGCCATCTCTAAGCATGTGGAGGAATAGAAGGTCATCAGGAGTAGTTAGCATGGATTTACCAAGGGGAAATAGTGTTTAACCAATCTGATAGCTTTCTATGATGGAATGGCTGGCTGGGTAGATGAAGGTAGAGCAGTCGATGTTGTCTACCTTGACTCCAGGAAAGCTTTTGACACTGTCTCCCATAACATCCTCCTAGATAAGCTCAGGAAGTGTGGGTTAGATGAGTGGACAGTGAGGTGGATTGAGAACAGGCTGATGGCAGAGCTCAGAGGGTTGCAATCAGTGGTGCAATCTAGGTGCAGGCCTGTAGCTAGCGGTGTTCCCCAGGGCTCAGTACTGGGTCCCATCCTGTTCAACTTATTCCTCAGTGACATGGTTGAAGGGACAGAGTGCCTCCCCAACCCAGCAAGTTTGCTGATGATACAAAGCTGGGAGGAGTGGCTGATACAGCTGAGGACTGTGCTGCCATTCAGAGAGACCTGGACAGGCTGGAGAGTTGGGTGGAGAAGAACCCGCTGAGGTTCAACAATGGCAAATGCAGGGACCAGTACTTGGGGAGGAATAACTAAAGTACCAGTACAGGTTGGGGGCTGACCTGTTGGAAAGCAGCTCTGTGGAGAAGGACTTGAGAGTTTTGGTGGACAAGTTGACCATGAGCCAGTAATGTGCCTTTGTGACCAGGAAGGCCAATGGTCTCCTGGGATGCATTAGGAAGGGTGTTGCCAGCAGGTCAAGGGAGGTGATCCTGCCACTCTATTCAGCCCTGGTGAGGCCACATCTGGAGTACTGTGTCCAATTCTGGGCTCCTCAGATATTCAAAACCCACGTGGATCCAACCCTGTCTAATGTGCTCTAGGTGACCCTGCTTGAGTACGGGGTTGGACTGGATGATCTCCAGAGGTCCCTTCCAACCTCAACCAATCTGTGATTCTGTGAAGAGTTTATTTAAGATGCTTAAGGCAATGGCTTATATTTTTCAAGAAACGGTACAAAAATGTAAAGATGGCTGATAAATTGTAAAATATATTGACATTTCTAAAAAGTCACTAGTGAAATTATGGCTCTAATGGAGTTGATGGGAGTTATTTTAAACATTTGTATTGTTGAGCCTTTTGTTTGCTAAGGGTTTTTACTTCCAGCCAAAAAAAAAGAAAAAAAAATCTAAAAATGGCATTTTTAGTTAATTTCATCCTAAGATGAGATGCTGCTCATGTTGGCCTCTTTCAGAGGAATTTAGGTAAGAACCAACTGAACTCAGAGTTGAAAGCTAACTGTATCCTTAGGAATGGAGGTGCACCCTTCACAGTATATATATTGCTCAAAAATCATGCTGAGGAGGTATTAGCTCTGTCTGCTGCTTGAGAACTGTCTGCATAAATTTAGTCATGTCTTGGGAGAACGATCAACATATACAGCCCTCCCTCCATCGTTTATGCACTCTGCATTCCTTACTCATAGCATTCCTTAGTCAAAAAAATCAATATGCATTTCACATTTTTAGTTTCTGTCTCCTATTCACATAAATTTTCTCCAGGGCCTCATACTATATATTCCTCCATCATTTTATTGAACTTATACTACTGTTTATTACTGGTTTTCTATTACAGCACATATAAAATGCAAAGCAAGTTATTGGGCATATATAAAGAGCAGAAACACTGAGTTGTTGGTTTTTTTCACCTCAGAAACAGAAATGGATGATGAAAAATCTGATCTAGAAACCCTCATGAGACAGCGAATAGACAGCAACTACCATTAGGGATCGATACTGGATATTGATTGTCCTCCTAGACTCCTCTCAGTGAAACCAGTGAGAGAAATTCTTTAAGGACTTTTGGCAGCTGAAGTTTGGCACTGCTACCACATGGAACCCAAGGCCCCGACATAAGCATGTATCTCCTATCATGTCTGGGGACAGATAGGGATTCCCACTGAAGTAATAAAAATCCCTGTATACTGAATACAAATTGTCCATATCACAAAGTACACTCAGCACAGAGCAATATCTGCAATTGCACTCTGGAGTTTAGGCACCTAACTGATTATTTAGGATTTAGGGGCTGAGTACAAAAATCTTTTTAAAATGAAGCAAATCTGACTTTTAACAAGGGGAAAGCAGTCTGTCATACAACTCCTTTTATAAGTGTCTGGTAGCTATATTCAAGCAACAAAGTGGAGATTTAATGCTAATTTCTTTCTGACAGCCATTTCATACTCCATATTGCCCAATTCAAAACTCACGTAAGAAGCTCAAAGTTGGAATTCTCTTTACGTCTTGTAGATAACCAAACTCTCCCTGGAAATGCTTTTTGGCTGTGAATGCTGTAAAGAGGAGGCCGTTATGTAGAAGGTAAACATTGCCTATGGTAATCATTTTAAACAAGGTGAGCACAGTTGCCTTTTATGAAGGATGCAGCAAATTCGTTGTGCTAAATAGTCTCTGAAAATAGTTATCATGATGGGTTTCTCAGGTCTTTAACTGAGAAGTGTTTTGCTTTTTAATTCCCAGATGCAGTCTGTATTTTTTTATGATATTGTAACATTCATTATCAAGTCCCAGGAGCAGAACTTAGGTCTCCTCCCTGCTAGCTTGTCCACACAGCCTTTTCTTCTCTTTGCCATTCCTATACTTTGACTCTTAGAAATAGGAAATAGATTTAAATCCTGTCAAATGTAAGAGGAAATCAAGCATGGGTCATCTATTTCTTGGCCAGCTGCAGTAAGTAGGAGACTATTACTACACAGGGTGAATTAAAAAAAAAAGAAAAAAAAAAAAAGAAAAAAGAATTTCCTTTCTGGCAGAGCACACTTCTCTTCCATAGTAACCTCTGTTTCCAAATGATTATGCCTGAAGAGCGTTCTAGTTAACTCGGATTATCACGTTCAGAAACAGGAGACTCTCTGGATTGCAGCTAATTTCTTTCACAGGTTGAAGATGTTTAAAGCCCATCAGTTGTCATCAAGAGGCTAAGGAAAGCTTAGGCATGAGGTGCCTATCTGTTTATATTAATTTGGGATGTCTTTGTCATTTAAAAGTCCAAAATGAGGAAACAAGAAAATGATTAGATTTGAGTAACACTAGGACTTCTTCTTCTTCTTAGATCTGAACACATAACTCCTACCTAAACCATGTTTGGGGCCCTTGTTTCAACGTGGTGTGTCAGGGCTTGATCCTGTCATCATTCCTATCTATTTAATGATTCCTCCAGATGATACTGGGCCATGACTTAGACTCTTAATAAGGGTTATAAGTCATTATCCATGGCTTTGGTAAAGCCCTGAGAATTATTACTTCAATTATGGTGTGATTCAACAAAAAATTACTAAAAATTGCAAAAGGTTGTTACATTTGTATGTTCATCAGTAGTATTTATCTTAATATACTGCTTTCATTGTCTTTAGGATCAGTTAAACCTACTGTATATAATCTCTTGAGATCAAACTGCAAATGTCTCATATGAATGCTTTATACAGTATCACCTACCAAGGAAGCTTTTAGATGTTTTTGTTAGTTTGCTTTAAAGTTTAACCATAGATCAGGCATATTATATTGAAAAAATATTCTGTAGTGTTTTGAAGAGTGAAGGAAACCAACAAAGATTTTGGATCATTACCCTGCAGAATACTCTTGAGACTGCTTAAGTGGATGATCTGCAAGTGGTAGGACTTCCACAAGTCTCCAGAAATACCTGTGCGTCGCTCAGAAAGAAGTCCTTAGAAAGTAACATGATAGGTTTGCTGTCTGGTTAAGAAAACTCTGTAAATTTAATCCTTCACACTGGCATGCTCAGACCTTTGACTTGTGTGCATTATATTTGTTAGGTTTATGAAAGTTCTTGATAAAATTCAAAACACTTTAATCACCCACTCCCATTTGAAGTATGTTGAACTGCACCCTCTAGATGGTAATCTTCCAGAAATGGTGTCAGAAGGGTTTTTTATTTATGTAGAAAGGTGCAAAGGTAAAGCTGAATGCACTATTAGACAAAGAAGTATAGAAACTTTTTAGGAAATGTAGAACAACAAACATTGGAGAATCTTGAAATGCAAATAATCCTCCTAGTCTGGCAGATTTGTATCTGACAATAAGATGCTTTGCTGAAGATCCTAGCTCATGAAGAGTTTAAGATAACATTCATATGTATGCGTGCTATTGCTTGAAATATAGCATGAGCTAAAAGGTAGGGAGGAGTATGCAAAGATTAAAGCTGTCTCTGAGGATGACTAAGAAATTCCCTGTTTCGCTTGTTATATCCTAATTCTGCTCTACCTTTTTTTTTTTTTTTTCATTTTTTCATTCTTTTCTTGTCTTTGTCATTTAAAGTAGACTTGATAGGATACCCTTTCTCAAATTATTTCATTTTAAAAGTCTCAGCTTCAACAAACTTTTTTACCAAACTAAAGCTGTCTGACACATTATTCAGTATCTGACAGCTTTACCTGTCAGAACTAGCACAAAATGATTTGCAAGCTCCTTAGCTTTTATCCTGCATATCTACAAAACCTTTATTCTGTAGCAATGATAGGGAATTTATCTTGCATAATTAAGCAATACAAGTTTTACACTGATATGAATAAAAACAGATCAATCCTTCTGTGCCTAGATTCTAGCATTAGGCCTTTCCAAAACACAAACCACTAGTGTATACTATTATGGAATAAACAATACTTCTTACAACTTTTCTGGGCAACTTGGTCCACTACTTGGTTGTCTTCATGTGGAAAAATGATTTCTTTATATCAAGTATGGCTGGCTAATGTTCATCTTGCCATCCACTGACACCTCTGTGTCTCAGTTGCTGTAGCTTCTCCCCCACCTGTATCATTGCAAAGGTGTTTTGCTTTCTAGGCACAGGACTTGTCCTTATTCAATTTCAGGAGGTTCCTGTTAGACCATCTCTTCAGCCTGTCTAGGTCCTTCTGGATGGCAGCCTTGCCATTAAGTGCCTTGACTTTTCCCCCAGATTTGGTATCATCTGCATACTTGATGAGAGCATACTCTGTTGCCTCCTTGAGGCCATTGAGGAAGATGTTATACAGTACAGGTTCCAGGATGGACCCCTGTAGCACTCCACTTATTACCAGCCTCCAGGTTGAGTTTGACTCATTAACCACAACCTTCTGAGCCCAACCATTCAACCTACTTTTCACCCATCTTGTAGTGCACTCTTCCAGATTGCGACTCAGGTACAAAAATATTGTGGATAATGGAGAAAGCCTTGCTAAAGTTGAAGTGATATCCACTGTTCAGCCTTTGGCCACAAAGCCATTTTTTTCACAGCAGGTAATCAGGTTTGTCAGGCATCCAGTTTCACAGTCACCTTCTTCTCCCTCATTTGTCAAGCAGTGTGTGCCAAGAGGACTCACATCATCTTTTTCTCAGGGCCTGAAACAAGGCCGACCAACCAGTTGTTCCCTGCATCTTACCTGTAGCCTTTTTCAAAAGTATTCACAACATTTGCCTTTCTCCAGTAGTCAAAAACCTCTCCTGATCTCTATGACTGTTTTTTTTTTTTTTTTTAACAAAATGAGACAAAAACTTCCTGCAAATATATATATTTATTTATGTAAGATTTCATTCTGATTCAGTTTGGAATTAATTGATCACCAGTAGACTGCAGATCTATATATCTACGTGAAACTCAACTCGAAATTCTTGCTGTATCTAATATGAACTTGCAGCTGCATTTTCACCATTAGAAACTACTGTAGAAAGGCCTTATCTCTCTTTCTTACCACATGTGATGGTATTTGTTTGGTATTTGTTCTTATTTTTCTAAAGGAAGGTAATATATAAAGTAAGTGGGTCAAATGTTCCTCTGAAAGAAATAGGAGGTTATTCTTGCCTTGAAGAGCATGCACAGTTTCCAGACGCTGTAGTGCAGAGCAACAAAGGAGAGTCATAGCAGAAAACATGGTGCCTAAGGGACTACTGAGAGCATCCAGCAGCATAGCCAGGACTCAAATGCATCAGAAATTAATTTTTCCAAGCATGAGAGAGGATTTAAAGTGGACTGAAGGCTGTCTGAAAGTGTGATAAATTTAAACTTATGGTTTAGGCTCTGGCAAGACTCACTGGAGAAAGAGACATCTCTAGAAGACCATTTTATCTATTTTAAACACGCATTATAAGATGTGATGAATTACCTTCTGAATGTCTTTCCCCACCACCTCTCCATAGAAATGATCTAACCAATTGCCAAGACCATGTGTCATGCATTTATACAGTACAGGCAAGTGAAGTAAGTCCCAGACTCAGTGACTTTTCTCATTCTTGTAGAGTGCTCAGCAAAAGTACAGTACAGTAGAGTATGTAGCTGTACAACATTCATTAATACTATGAAGTAACAACAAGGAGGTGTGAAAGTCACTGACATAGCTTTAATTTTCTGATCAATAGCTCCAAAGCCGTGACATATAAACAAATAGTTTCAGATGTTTTGCTGTGATTTATATGCTTAATTAATGGCTTATAAGAATTCGTTAATAAGTTAAATAGTTGTCATTTTTTCAAAAAATTCAAAAACAGTCGGGTGAATTCAAAACAACACCAAATTTGTAGTCGGTATGCCAACCAGTTTTCTGCAGTTCTTGAAAGCAGGCAAAAGCTAGCTACTATACTTTGAAAATAAATGCCCTTTTTCACTTTTAATTAAACAAATCACAAAGTTTAGTGCATGAGTCATATTTCCTACCAAAGTAAAACTCAAAACTAGCCATGAAGTATTCCCCTTCCCTTCAATGGGTTTGTTACACTAATTATTTGAACTGTCCAGAGAGATTGTTATTTAGACATATGCAGTGTATTTTATCAAAGAGTTACTTCCCTTAGGATATTTATCAGCAAATCCCTACGTTTACATATCTTCTGCAGTGGTTTGCTTAACAGAAATCACAATATGTATCATTTCTTGAAATCTTTAGTAAGGCACACCAGAAAACCTGAAGTCTTCCATTGAAGCAGAGGGTGATGCTCTTTTTATCTGAATGGAGATTTACTGTTTTATTTATTTTTATTTTTTTTACTGTTATGAGAAAATAGCTTAGCGATATCAGGTTTACTCCATGAGAGAGGCATTCCAAAGAGCGAAGAAAGTGTGGCTTCTTGCCCACTTGGAGGATTTTCCATTTAATGCCACATAGAGATAGGGTTTACCCCTTTCTATTCATTATCTCTTCCCCTTCATGCACTTTGGATCATTCTCAGCTCTGTTATTAGCTATGATATGAACATTTGGATAAAGGCCATAAGCCTGAAAAAGTCTCAACAGTATCTCATATTTGGATTATGAGAAGCAGAATAATGCCTCATTTGAGTTCATTATTATCAGTAATATAGCAAAAGTAACAATAAAATATGGATCTGTAATTTTTTCTAAATATCTTTTTCTACAAAAATGGTAGCCTGGATCTTGGCCTTCAAATGATAGAGTTTATGAATATTCACAATGGGCCCAAAGGAGCAGCAAGAAGAAAGAAGATATAGTCTTGATTTGCTAAATGGTATAAGTGGCTACATAGTAAAACATGAAAGGTAAGAAGGAACTAGAAGAATTTGAAGTCCTTCTCCATAACCAGACCAAGGATTCAATTCTTACAAGATTGGTTATGTCATATTCTCAGCACTTGGCAGAAACGTTACTAGAAAAGCAAGTACATATGTTCAAAATGGACAAGCAAATGAAACAGGGAAAACAGTGTTTTCTTGCTTATTATGGACAATTCTGAGGTTGAAAATACGGAAAGAGGTAGGACTCTGAAATGTTTTTCAGTGGTGCTTAAAAGTATAACAGTATGGTCTCCATCTAGCAATAGAGTCTGCTGTAGGTTTATGCTAAACACAGAAAATCAGAAGTGAGGCTTTTTATACAGAATTGGGAGAGTCATCCTCTCAGCTTGCCTGATATCCAACTGGAAAAAAAGACGTGTCCAACAAGTGCTTGGAGTGAGCTCATGGTAGAGAGCACAGTCAGAGAGGAAGACTTTCCAGATTTCTCTTCCCCTTTCAAATTGAGGAATTGCTGAATATTAAGATGGAAGGAAGCACGAGGCAGCAGGATTTGTTTACTTATGTATTTATTTTTAGGATAGAAATACAAAGCAAAAACAATGAATTTCAGGAGAGCAGACTTGAGTAAACTCAGAGAATTGATGAGCTGGATATCCTGAGAGGCTAGTCTGAGTGGAAAAGATATTTCAAAAACCTGGCAGTTCTTTAAAGAAATACATAAAAGGCTCAAGTACAAACTACCCCCCTGCAGAGGAGAGACAGAAAATATTGTAAGGAACATACTTGTCTAAACGAAGAACATTTCAAGGATTTCAGAGAAGAAAAAAAAAAAAAAAAAAAAGAAAAAAGAAAGAAAAAAAAAGGAAGTGGGAACTAGGCCAGGCTAATAAGCATGAACATGAAAGTATAGCATAAGCATATAGGGACAAAATGAAAACCACAGGGGCAAAAAAATGAGCTGCAATTAGCAAAGGGCAATAAGAATTTCAAGCACATTAATGATAAGAGAAGAACCAAGGGAAAGGGCTGGCCTGCTGTTCAGCAGAGTGATAAAACTAACCATACCTAATGCCAGGAAGACTAATATCTTTATTGCTGGTTTTTGCATAAGTTTTCAAAACATAACCCTACTGCAATTAGGAGCTATAACGACTACTACTGGCAACTATAAGAAAACAAGGACATGAATGACAAGTGATGTGGATTTGTCATGGATGGATTGTGTCAATGAAAGTATAATTTCCCTCTGGTAGAGAGCATCAGGCATTGTGAACTGAGAATAAGTAGATTATATATATCCTGACCTTAGCAAGATTTTGACAGACATTCTCACAAGTAGACCTGAGAGTCATAATCTACATGAAAATATTACAGAAAAGAGGCAAAATTAATGTTTCGTTGTCAGAATGAAGACTGTATCAAACAGGGATTTCCAGGGGTATGTCCTAGATTTAAAATTATTCAATATTTTCATATGCTTCTTCAATGTGCTATTCAGTGGAGACAAATAAAAGATACTAAAATTATGCAAGGATACACTGCTACACAGAAAAAAATAAATCACTTTTCTACTGAAAGGAGGATGAAGCCACAGGTTGAATACAGAATGACAATGTCTTGGTGTTGTGAAAGGAAAAAATATCATGTCTGCATAGAGAAACAGGAATATAACGCATAAAACACATGAAGTTGCCTACTCCTTAGCTATGCACTGATAACACCTCAGCTAAAGAGGTGCATGGTTTCAGGCAGTATATTTCAAGAAAAAATGGGACACAACACAATTGTCATCAGGCACAAAACAAGATTCAGTGCATAAGGAAAAAATCTTTTATCTATGTCTGTACTGAACAGCAGAAAGAATAACGCAATAAGGAAGTCTGAGATCAGTTATGTTGGAAAGAATTTCTGATGTAAAAAAACGAAGCTGAAATAAGTTGGCTGCAGAGAATAATCTTCATCACTAGAGCTCTTATAAGAATAGGTTACTGTGCATATGCAAAGACAGACAAAGATACATATATACTCCATCCTAGAAGGAAGAGTAAAGACAGCTTACAGTATTTTTTCAGACATAATTGTGTAGTTATGTCAGTGGAACTTTTGCCTTTAGGCTCAAATTAAGAACCCTAGGGAAATTCATTTTAAGGATTTGCTGGCTAGAAATTGAATGAAAACATTGCAACTAGCTTGAAGTCATAAAAAAAAATCATTATTCATTTCTTTTTTTGCCAAGAACTGCCTAACATTCCCTTTCTTTCTTTCTTTGGATACCTATGACCTTCATTCAGAAATAAAATCTTTCAGCTGTTATGATGTGGAAGTTTGACAAAATCCTTAATATTTGGATTTCAAAGCCCGAAAGTACATTTCTAGATGTACTTTTTATGAAACTGGTAATTAAGTATTTATAATTATATTTCTGATTTTTCACAAAAGACGTATTCCTTTCCTAAGCCCTTCATGCATATATGTGATTATTCACATTATGAATTAAAATATTGTTTATTAAAAAAACTTTAATGAACTGCATTTATAAAGAAATATGAATAAATATGAATAAATGAAAAATAATTAAATAAAAATATGCATGCTAAGTGACTGGAAAGGACAGATTAATCAAGACAGTGTTAAACAAGCCAAAATAACTTTTGAACTAGTATTTGGCTTCTCAATTATGTTGTGAAACAGAAAAATATGTAAAGAGATGAATAGAAAGAAATAAAGATATACTGGCAAAAGCCAAACTGCAAATGAAGTAGTCATTGAGGATAAACTCAGAAAACTAACATCAAACACTTCAGTTTAAATCCTGAAATCCTATAATAATAGATTGTCAAATATAGCAATGAATGTGTTGTTGACATTTATAGAGAATAAATGATACATACTGTGCTCAATGGCATTTTAACCTCTTTGACTGTCTTTACAAAACATTGAAATCAGGCAATATTTGTTCTAAAAATCTAATAGAAAGAGAAGATATTATGAATATTCATCGAAGTGCACTCTATTAGTGAATATGTTCAAAACAAAAGTGTTATTTTTTGCTATTTTAAATGTCCTACAAGCTTGAAAAACTTCCAACTATAGAATAAAAACAATGTCTTGTGTCTCAGCATTATTAAGGAATTTGGAATGCAGAATGCAAACTGTTTTTTTCAAATTGTTCACGCATACTCTATATACTGAAAGAGATTTTATTTCAGTAATTATCCAAGCTGTCTCTTGTCAATTATTCAAGCTATTAGAGAGCTGAAATCATTCATGAAAACAACTGGACTTGAATATCCAGCCATTTTGTAAATATAGTGGTGTAAGGATTTAGCATTATCCTTTTGCTTTATGTTACCTTTTTCCACAGGTTGCTGCCAACCACAGCAGAAGACAGGGAACATGAGAACCTTTCTTGGCATCAGTCACAGGTGAATATGGTTTGAATCACTATAGCTAATCTAAATACTGTCAAAAACTGACTCCACCAATATAAGTGAAGAAAGGCTTAATAAATGCTAAAAGTGATTAGTAAATACATGTGTGTAATTTTTTGGTGATTCTTCACAATGCACATTAAATTTCTGTTGATTAACAGCAATTATGTTCCTTCATAAAATGGAGCTTGAACAAAAAAGATTAAATTTTGAAAGAAGGAGCTTAAAACAAGCCCACATCTGACTGCTTCTATGAGGAAAGAGAGAGAAAGAATAGAAAACATGATCCAGAAGAAAAGAATTTTCACTAAAGAATATTTACATAGTCATAGCTGCATTACATGTCAGGATAACAGAAATATCTTTTCTATCCCTGGTGTCCTTTTAAGAGCAATATGCTGACAGAATGCCAGTTCAGAAGCTACAGTGTTCTTACTGGGGACAGTGACTTCCATAAATTGCTAATGAATGATGTAAACAAATTAAACAAAAAAAAAAAGCATCAAATACCAAATTTCAACTTTAACAACAAGTGGGAAAGTCAGTAGTAGACATCCTTCTAATAAAATACTGCTGCAAAATCAACATACAAAATAAAAATGGCAATCATTACAGCTCAGACAAATGACAACCTAATTGGTCAGATTCAATAGAGAAAGCAAAAGAGATTTTTTCTTCTAATTTAACTTACTTCAGAAATATTTAAGACTTTACAATATACTCTGTTGTTTACAGTCAAAAATGAAAATGTGTTTGACTTCTTCTTTGATGTACAAATTACCACTAAAGTATGCATTGCTCTCACATAATTTCATCAATCTAAAATTAGTCATCTGAATTTAGGCTAGCCTCTTAAGGTAACTCTGTCTTTGCCAGAAAGAGATGGGATAATTAAGAAAGATAGTGAATCTGCTTTTTTTTCAGATAGCTATCTGCAGATGAGATAAGTATGTGTTTAGTGTCGATATAAAACTTTCTGCATTATTCACTATGACTCTTTAAGTCTTATTGTGTTGTATATTTTTTTAAAGAGAAGAGATCAAAGAGAAGATACAAAGTCACATTTGATACAATTTTTACCAGTACTACTACTCTACAGAACAAAACTACCATTACAGAATGGTTACTATTCAAGGCAAGGGTATAAAATCAGTCCATGATTATATATACTAATAGTATATGAATGTAATACATATGCAATAAAACTTTATAATATTTTTTATATATTCTGTAGGGGAAAAGTCACACCCACATATATATGTATGTAAACTTGAGGACAAACCTCTAATTACACGTATTTTTCTTATTCATAGACATACCTATGTTATATAATACACAGCTCCACAGAGTGTATCAAACACAGACATGGGCAAAGGGATCCCTGAAACTCTTCGTATTTAAACAGGCCTTACAATGCCTTTTGCCTTACATGTTTCAGTATCTCCTATTTCACTAATGCATACAAACTGGACAAAACTCCCTGTTGAAGTAAGTGAACAAAATAAAAAAGTATCAATTTTATTATGTGAGAATTTGGTGGCTGTGTGTTCTCTGTACACCAGTATTAGAACCTGTACTGCCAGATCCAGATGTTCAAAGATTATTATCATGGATCCAAAATATGTCATAATTAACTTGCAATAAAATTTGCTTTCTGTTTTCTGAACTGGCAAAACATTTTTAAGCTTCTCTTTGCAGCAAGGAAGACCACATTATTTATTTATTTATTTACTTACTTTTTTTTTTCAATGAACACTAATCTCCTAAGAGAGTTCAGAACTGTATGAGCTCAGAAACCATTATAGCCTTAAAAAGCAACATGCGTTTTACAATAGGCTTTTTAAATAATTACCTTTAAATAAAAGTCTTTTAACTGACAATTGAATATGTGAAATTGTTTTATAAACACATCCTTAAAGGAGTATCTTCATGCAATCCTGTAAAGGCTACTGCTCTCTGTAAAGGTATTAAGTTTAAACTTCATCAGTTAGAAATATTTTTGGAAGGATATTGTAAAATATTTAATTCCATTTTAGATTTCTGGGTGCCAGCAGACAGAAAATGATTTTCAGGTTTCTGTTTTAACAGAGCACTTCAGCAGCTGAAGTCCAGATGGAATAATCAAATAATTTAACTAAAACCTTCTGAGTTTTCGCTTTGTGTTTCCTCTGGGCTTAATTTTAACATTGTATATTGTAGTAGGGAGACACTAATCCAATGTTATGACAGATGCAATCTTTTGTTTAGCAAGATTTTCATTGCAGGTGTTACAATGCTGCTCTGTTCAGGCAGGTACACAGCAAGAGATAACCACCAACTTGAGACTTCATTTGAATGTACATTTGACTGCCTGGTATATTGCCATTGTGAATCAGACACTCTACTTCTAAATGGCTATTTGCACAGCCTTTCCATAGCATATTTATAGCAGCAGTGAGACAATTCAGATTAAATTTCCTTCATTTGAGTAACATGGATAGAGAGAAATAATAAAGAAAATACTACATTTATTACTCTATATTTGTTAGGTTAGCTAGAGCAGCAATATTCCTGCCACATTAGTGTATGTAATGCTTGGATTCCATAACACACACAAAAAATACCGTCTCAGCTATCATCATTGCTGCAAAAGGACATGGATAGAAGAGCAATACACTAGCTGAATAAATTCAAACAAATGCAAGAGCAGTATTGTTTCATTAACATCTCCCATCACAACTATTAGGAAATAATAAACAATAACCGTAATTGCCTACAAAGTTTACTACTATGCTTTTTTGTATTGGACTATTATGCCATATTTAACAAACAATGCAATAAGACATGTTAGATAGAATATGAAGCACTCTTGTATTTTGTATTTTGGGCTGGAGACATCAGCCAAAAGCTACATATTCAGGCAGAAATAATATTCAGATGTCTATCCTGCATATTATGGTGGTCATCTCAGTTCAGTGACTTTCTGCATTGCATTTGGGTATCTTGATACTTCACTGTGAATAAAACCCAACACTTTGAGATTAAGCAATGGAAATACCATATATGCCATATATTCTATGCCTTTGAGATCACCGCATTCCACTGTGAAAACAGAAATTGCAAAAAGTTATAGTCAGAAATAGAATTCAAATGAACTAAAGTAAAAGCTTTATAACAAAGTAAATACAATTGCAAAGGTCCAAATCTTGGTCCTTCCTTACTTAGCCCGCTCTGTGCATCTTTGGCGATGCCAAAGGGCAAAAAACCTGCCTTAAGTCCAAGAACAGTGGATACTGAGCTGGCTATGAACTGGTGTAGCTAGTTTAGTAATCCACTGCTAGATACATATATCCATTACACATCCATGTAAAAGTGACCTTCATTTTCATCAGTGTTCTGAAAGATATACTAGACAGCAGGAGGAGAATATCCACTTCATAGGATTCCTTGGAGTGTTTTTCTGTTTTCCCAGTAAGCAAAAGTTTACAGCAAATGCATGAGAGGGAGCCTTATGCATATATGGATCATACAGCTAGCTTCTTGGAGTAGCTCACCTAAGCTGTGCTGTCACAGCTGCTAGAATGTCTCCCGGACACAACTGCTAGGGAAGGCCCATGGTGCAGTCATAATACAGGCTTCTCCATGGCACAAAAGAAAGGACTTTCTAGTGTAAAACTAGCCCTTCCCTACAGAAGCTAAAAATAGAGGCTCTTCTAGTACGATTCACAGCCTAATAAGACACAAAACCATGTAAACACTGCCATCATGAAAAAAAAGAATTTACAATTAAAACTACACCATGAGCAAAACCATTGGAGAATTCGCACTTCCAAACCTTCCATGTTATTTTTCTCTTCTCTGTGAATGACCTTAAACCTCCTCACAATAGTCTCCTGCCCTTTCCCCTATGCCACTCATGTCCACTATGTCTTTTCACCTCATATAAGACAGCAGGGTTCTTTTGCAATTTTTGACTCTCCTCCATCAGCAGCCTGAGACCCCTGTACCTGTTCCCCACACCTGTAGGGAGTGAGCTAGACTCAGTTTCCTTTTTGAGAATGAGATATCTTCTTCTAAAATGTCTCCTGCAGTTTTATGTGTGCATAGATTTGAATGACAGAAAGTTAAAGAGTCTGGGCACACAGACAGGTTGCTCATGGAAAGCTAAGGTGTGATTCAGGAAGGTAGCTAGTCTGTAGTAATTGCCCATATGCCAGTTTTTACCTAATTTCATGCTATCTGCAAAGAAGCTTTCCCTTTTTAGGTCATGACTCAGCCATTTTAGACATTTACTTTAGCACGAAATAAACTGCTTTCTCAGGGTGTCTATTTTTCTTTATTGACAGGAACAGGAGCCTCAGGGGTGATCACAGTAGATGAGTTGTAGTCACTGTAGTTTAGTTAGATGAATCCTACCTGATATGAACCCATATCCTTTTTATCTTGAAGATAACTCAGTTTCATGCCCATACCCAAAGGCTATAATAGCCATTTAATCCTCATACAGTGCTCAGTATGCCCCTTATTTGGTAGTTTTTTGTTACAGGTAGACAAATAAAACTACAGGTTCTTAATTACGTTATATCAGATCCAAGGACACTTGTTCATTTGATCCAAGCCAGTTCAAAACACTTAATAATTCAGATATCAGGAAAGAAAGATAAGGCATATAGAAGTATCTCTCCATAGCAAGAGCTTAAAATGTCTATCTGTCTATTCTGGATAAAAGCTTATCTATGAAAAATCTCTTAAAGCCAATTCTCACTGAACAGTAGCACAGCTCACAAAATTTCATCACTGCCATGGGCTGACCCCTCTCCACCCACCTGCTACTCATTGTTGCTCCTCCTGCAATGTACAGGACATTCAGAGCATGCGTTATTGCTCTTCACCTCAGCAGAATTTACCGTGTACACTGGGATATCCATTTTGTTGTTCTTTGATAAGTGACAGAGATATATGTATCTAGTAAATGGAATTTAAACCATATTTTCCGTATGTTTCTCATTTGCACATCTGTGACAGAATTCCAAATCAAGTTGATGGCTGTCAGAACAATTTGCAGCATTCTTAATTAAAAGTATAAAGCTGAAATTACATTTATTTTCTTATTGTATTTACCCTGTTGAAGTGAATATTCTCTTCCACTGATTGCTGCATTGGGAGTAAACATCTATGCATAACATTTCAATAACATAAAGCACATCAGAATAAAACACAATTAGTGATATTTTATTTATACAATGTGGAAATATTTAAGTGTAAAGTAGGTCTGTTGTGATATTTGTCTGTCACCTGGGGCATTCTGTTCACTCTGAACTTTGACAAGTGTTGCAGACAAAAACCCAGGAATAAAATCTTTCTTAGGCTCTGAGCTTGGTGAAGGAAAGCCTGAGTCACTTCAGAGACCATATATGTAGCCCAGTAAACAGAATTTTTGTAAGAGACAACAGTCCCTATTGACCTGACAATGCATGGTCTCAAAACTCACTTGGCCTTGACTTGACCTATGCTATTTTAGTTTGTTTAGCTATAATAACAATTGTCTAAGCAGTGAAGCTTGGTTTAGGTTGGATTTAGTATATAGAGTAACTAGTAGTTACTCTATGTAGATTGAATTATCAGTGATCTTAAAGTAAACTGTGGTTTGAAAGAGTGTAAACATAGGATTGTACAAGAAGTACCAGGCTGTAAAATCGCAATGGCCCATCAGTGGTCACTATAGAAGCATTATCTTGTTAAAATAGTTTAGAAAGAGAACAAATAGCAGAAAACTGAATAATTGAGAACTAATGGAGAGAAAGCTCATATATGCAGATTGTATTAAGAAAATGTATAAAAACAAACCCAAGCAGATCCTTAAAATCAAAGCACTTAAAAAAAAAAAAAAAAAAAAAAAAAAAGGAAGGGAAAGGACCAACAGCATCAATTTTTTTTTCTTGATGGAGAACTTAGCACACTGATGACTCAGTGAGATCCCCTGCAATATAGTAGTGTGAATAAACTTGAGGCCATGCTGAACAAATAATCTCATCCTATTCAATTTGCTAGTTTAGGTGCAGCCATAAATAGCTGGAAAAAAAGATAAAAATTAGGTGATCTAAAGCCCCTCAGGTCATTTGTGCAAGTTCAACTCAGATGGCTGATGACTGAGAGTTCTGGTCATCTGATAGTTATTTAGCAGCTCAAATGTAATAAATTGGAAGTCTGTCTAGTTCCTAGTAGGCAGATGCATACATTACAAAAAAAAACCACCATCATAATTGGCACTGATTGACACCCTTTTATAAGTCTAAATAGCGAGGCCAAGAATAAAATAAGCATAGAGACTGACGTCTCTATGGTTCTTCCATAGATGGTTCCAAAGATGGTTCTTCCTGGTCACACTTGAGGGATATTGTCTGAGCAAGATGAAGAAATGTGCATTACTACTGCTTGAGATGCATCTCTTCTACAGCTGAATAGAGCAATCATACGATCTCTGAATTCTCTCACAAAAATTAATTATAACAAAAATGTTCCCAAAATAAAATGGCAATTCATTCTGCTCTATTATGCACATCACTTCATATTAGAGCTGTGCATCTGACAATGAAACAAGCTAATATTCATTTTTCATAAATTATTTTCATAAATTATTTCTGAACTCATGGCTAGAAATGACCAGTTCAGGAAAGAACTTTGTATACAATTATTACACACATTTGTATGTTGATCAACAAATAAGCGCAAGCGTTGGGGGATTTTTAAAAGTATTCAGATGTTTCTCCATTCATTATTATAATTTTTCCCTAATTTCAAATGCAATGTCTCATTTTCAAATGTAATTTTCTCTCACATCCTTCCCCAAACCTCTTTAAATGCATAGAACCAACAGCTAAGCAGCAATGAAACCCTCAGAACTGCTGCTAAACTTCTGCCTGAGTCCACAAGTGCTTAAACCCCTGCCCCAAGTTTTCTACTAGTTGATAACTGCACGGCCATCTCATCTTGATGTTTTAGGCTTATTGCTAGGCTTATATCTCTTGGTTCTCTTGGCTTCCACAGAGCTAGTACTTTAATCTCAATCCTCTGCAATGAAAATACAGTTCAAATCATTATACTAGCATAAATTAGATGAGATCCTCTCTGTTTCAAAGATGCTCTGTATTCATCCAAAGATTCAAACAGCCACCTGTCAGGGCTTTTGAACAAAACGAACCCACATCCAAACTGGATTTCACTTTGAGTTGAAGTTAGGCAACCAGGAACTTTTGAGAACCCCTCTAAATCTCAGTCTATCTACTCAAAAAAAATAATGAAAAACTTGGCCCTTTACCTTTGCCTTTGGCTCACAAAACAAATATGAGAAATATAAGTTTCTGTAAATGTAGTTATATCAATTTCTACAAACAAAACATTAATGATATAATATATTTTTCTTGTTATTCACAAGCTATTCACAGATGCTCTATAAACAGATCATGCAGGAGATATGTATTTAAAAACTGGGAATGTATCCCAGTTAGGATGCTATGGAATGTGTGGGTGGACAACTATGTCAGTAAAAGATTGGTTTGATGAACAGGCTCAGAAGGTCGCAATTAATGATCATACTTTACCCAGAGGCTGTAACAAGTGGAGTACTGCAAAGGTCTATCCTGGGACCTGTTATATTCAACATCTTCATTATGGAAGAGAAGGGCACTTCTAGAGGAAGGGATAGAGGACACTTTCATGAGATTTGCAAATTATGCCAAATTTGGGGGAACACTTAAGGCTCCTATTGAGGATCTAAATAGGCTGAAGGAATGGGTCAACAGGAACCTCCTGAACTTCTGTAAGGACAAATGGAAAGTCATGTTCCTGGGAAGGAAAAACCCTTGGCAGCAATACCAGCTGGGGACTAACCAGCTCTCGGAGTCCTGGTGAACAGCAAGCTGAACATGAACCAGCAGTGCTTGATATGAAGAAAACCTCTTTCACCATGCAGACAGACAAGCAGTCGCACAGGTTGCCTGGAGATCCAGTCTCCATACTTAGAGGGTTTCAAGATCCAACTGAATAAAGTCCTGAGCAACCTGATCTGACCTCGTAGCTGACCACTGCTGATCCTACTTTGAGCAGGAAGTTGGAATACAGACCTCCAAAGGCCTCTTCCAAGCTGAGTTATCCTATCTCACTAGCCAAAAATATTCATGTGAAATTAAGTGTCTCAGCCATAGCTTCTGGTGACAGACAGGTCTTTTTGAGATTGTTTTGTTTTGCTTTGCTTTTAAGAAAAAGATTAATGATGGTTAAAAGACCAAGCCATAAAATAAAGGACATTTTTTAATCCTCTCTCTGTCTGACAGTACTATATTGTCTGTTATCTATACCAGTGTTTCTACTATTGGTAATTCCAAAAAAATGGGGTATAGGAGAGGGAAGAAGAGAATGCAATATACAATATGGGACATCATAAAGAAACTAATCTGAAAACAGTTAGTTTTCATGTACTTAGATAAATATTTACCAGAGATTTTAAGGATTATACTACAAATTTTATCTATGACCTCCGTATAGATCAGAGCTTTGCAGTCTAATAGTGCCCAGGTTGAAAAACAACACAAAAATGACTTCAAACACTGTTGTATGCTAGACACTATGATAGCTTTCATTGCAGGAAATCCTATAATTGATCATAGATAGCTGAGTCTCATAAAATTTTATTCCTGTTTTTTAACATTTCTAAAACTTGCCAGAATGGATGTTTCTGTCATTTCTCTTAACATTATTCACCAATGTTCTACTGCTATATGGTACAATTTTCCTTAGTAATAAATTTCTACAAGTACTTTCTAAATGTGTCACTGAAAAGATATTTTTTCCTACTAGGAAATGCAGCACAGAGTCTTTTTTCATTCACCTTCTAATATCCTTTAGAACATTACAGGCAATGGGAGATTTAGCCAAAATTGTAAGTGCCTTAGGTAATCATGATGCTTTCATCTTAATTTGGAAAGTCTAATAAAGAGAATATTTTTTTCCATGCCATGAATAACATCACAACTGATTATGTTGATTACAATATTGCTATATCAGCATTATTGTTCTGACAGAGAGGATTGAACGTTTGTAACATGAAATTAACTTTTCAGTTGTGTCAACAAAAAACATTATATGATGATTAAAGACCATAGAGACCACACTGAAATTGGAAAATACCACTTTTTGAATCTAACAGTCAGAGAGGTGATAACATAGATCCTAGTACAGTACACACTAATATTGCTGGTGATAGAAGTTGAATTTTAGCCCTCTCATAACTTATGGGTTGGGAGTATATCTTTGGTATGTGCAATCACATTGGGGTAAAATATGAACGTTTTTATTGTATATTCAGAAAAGGACTTAAAAATGTTTATTTATAATGTCAGTTATTTCTTTCTTTGTGAGTTCAGTTCTGAAGGAATCCACAAAAGCCTGGTATGAAATCAGAAGGCAGCACGCTCCCTGAACTAACAGCCTAAAAGGGCATAAAAAACAAGTGAAGACATGTAGTAAAGGAAATGTTACAATATGTATGCACAGACATTATATCTTAAGTGATCAAGGTCTGAAAAGATAATATATTATTATTATATCCTACCTTATAACATGTTACAAGCATCACCTGACCTAAGCTGTCCAGTAGCTCCTGGAAACTCAGGAAGATGATTCATCTTGCCTATTTCAAATACCTATTAAAACCTGACATGAATGATCCTCTCCTATTTCCTTTCACTTATATTTTTAGAGGAAACTTAAAAGAGATCAATCAGATAGAGAAAATCAGAGGAACTCCATCTTCAGTATCAAAGGGCATATCTCAGTGCTTGGTCAATTGACACTTTGAACCTTCCTGATATAAATATTTGACCATCATATGTGGGTACTGTATATAAATATATTGTTGATACACTAGTCCAGGCCCCACAGAAAATGCCAGGATCTGATCTGCAGATGAAGAAAGGATTTTACCTCTTTGTTGAGCACAAAAGATAATAATGTATCTCTGTCAAAAGCTTTTGCAATGTCTTGGTGTAGAGGATAGACATAACTTTAAATTAATATAATGTAATTCAAAGGCATGATTATTATATGGGGTCATTGCAATATGGAATTTACATTGTCTGATTGTCTTAACTGTTTCATCAAATCTTGTTATATTTTGATGCCTTTGTGTAACCGTGAAATTAATTTTCCTGTCTTTGTGTCTCATTATGATTTTGCCATAATCAAATGGGGATATTTACTCAATTCTGTTTTGGCAGTGCTTTCTAAGTTTTTTTTTTTTTTTTTTTTTTGTCTTAAGATATGCTGTCTTTGTGTTCTTGTCAGCAGCAGTGCAGGGAATGTAGTGGGGACACACTCAGAATCAAAACAAATCATTTTATGAAAAAAATCTGACTCCATGTTTTCAGTGTTACTCCATTTCTACTTTTGCTTAGCAGTGATGTTAATAGATATATTCCAAGCTGACCCTTTACTAATACAAGACAACATTTCTAATATTATGTTTTGTGTGGCCACACTGTTAGTAGACAATAGCCTGTCTGAGCTGAGCCTTTAAATGTAAACCATTTACAGGAATCATTTTATAAATACTGCAACACAGATGCATCCAGCAAGGTAGGGAAGTACCAGTGTCTGGACTGAAGAGCATGGCTAGCAGTAGAGCTTGCTAGCTGACTGATTTAATGTGATCTGATACAAAATTTGTGGTAGCAAGCTGGTACAGTTTTAAATGAATCTCTTCGTAATCCTCATTAAGCAGGTAGCACATGTTCTGCCCCAAATCCTGCATTATTCAGGGATGGGAGGCAGGATGCATGACTCGTCATTTAATGTAAATTATTTTTGGCTACAACTTTGATACTGTGGAATATTTTAAGAGACTCAACAGTCTCTATCTCATTTTGCTTTCCTTCTCCTTCCATGTATTATTCTATATGGACATCATACAGATATCCATATATCTATTGACATATAGAAGGGAACTGAATAACTCTATGTATGTTTGTATTTCATTCTATAAAAGCCAGATCATTTCAGAAAATTCTGATGTCCCGTTAACAGTGGCAGTCCCAAGCCAATGAAGGTGGTACAGCTCCATCTGAATGTATTCTGCGCTAACTGGCCTGCTAACCAGCAGGCACCAAACCATGCTGGGGCAGCTATACTGCTTTCAGCCTGTGACCTCTGAGCGCAGCGGTCTGAGTCCCAGCTCTTTTAGAGCTGGTTTAGGACTCTTCCCCATGGGTTTACTAGGCAGTTCCCACATGCAGCGCTGTGACCTCCAGAGGCAGCAGCAGCCAGGGACGTGGTCACAAGGCAGAGACACCCTTCCTTGCAGCAAAGGGGGCACAGCCCCAGAGCTTGCAGAATCAGCCTCTAGACCTTTCTGTGAATCGTCATCCAAGAGACCTGATTAAGATTATAAATATGTTTTATAATAGAGTGCAGTATAATTAACTGCAGATCATCTTTATTTCATGGCTAGCATTCTTATTATGATACACTTTTTATTCTTTTTTAGATTAAGCTGATAGATACATAAATAGACAAAAATTATGGGATTTATTCAATTTCACCAAATTAAATTGCCTAACTAAAAGTAAAACATTAACAACAAATTCAAAACTAAAAGAAATCCTTGGGCCCAAGACAATGTTATTTTCTTTCTATCAAAATCACATTTTTTTTCCTCTAAATATTCTCCTCAGTGGTATCAGTATAGGACTTGAAAATGATTTTTTTTGGGGGGGAGACTGCTATATTTCAGAATTTGATATATTGTATATCTTTTTCACTTTTTGGTAGATATCATCTTACACTGGTTAGTAGTTCTGTTGCACATTTATTTTCTCTTGTACTCTTCGTGTCTAAAGGCCTGCTCTAAAACAAGCAAGCATCTTCACATTACAAGGTATGACTATAGGTATCAGACTCATGAACAAAAAAATATTAATCCCTCCTACTGCCATCAGATAAGACAGATCCCTTTAACATACTTTCTCCTTTTACCCATTGTCTGCCTCTTATTCAGAAGTGTGAGTAAAAGATGGGGTATACAAACAAAGCCATTTGCCCTACCAAAAGACTACAGCTGTAGTTAATGAAGAGAGAAATAAAAGGAGTTTGAATGTTTGATATGTACCTCTATAACCATTCTTCTAAATCTAAATGTTTCCTAAATCATTCTTGAAAAGGGTAAAGGGGCTGACAAATTTATTTTGGGGCCAAATTTGAAGACAAAATTAGATTTATTCTTGTCTTCCTTTTTATAGTTGCAATATCCTTAGAGGGGATTCCTGAGCAAAGTGACGGTATTTAAAACATTTGCAAAATTATTCTTTCAAATAGTCAAAAGGTCTTAATGGCCAGTAAGTGAGAATGGAAACTACAGTTAAATTTGTATGTCAAACTAACTCTTGTTAACCATTCATTCTTAAGTGTGATAGAAACAATGGCAGAAGTCCTCATCACTCCAAGGATGTCCTATCACATGCTATTTTACAGTGTTCCTTTTAAAACACCTTATTTTTACAATGCACTGAACACACTTTGGGTAATAAACATTGATGACAAAATGTTGAACTGTAAAATGAAAAGTCAATTACATGAAGAGTCTCCTGTCTCCAGGCTACCTCAACTCCATAACACTTCAAAAAAACTGAAGTCTCTTTTTAATGTTAATATAGCTTTAAAGTGAGGAACAAAGCTAACATGAAATGTGCTAAAGTTACATTTATACACTGAAGGGCCCAAAGAGACCGGTTGTTTATCTTATCCGACTTTGCTGTGCCCATCACAGGGTTATCAGCATTCACATCTATTGGTGAGAGGATATTTAGCTGATAAGTAATCTTTAAACTTTATTTTTAAAGGACATCTTCCATCTCTCAAGATTCTTTCCACCTTCCTGCTTTAGTGGAGATATCAAGAATATACTAACACTTTAAAATGGAAGATAAAAAGATATCAGCACCACAAGTTTTTCAAATAGGCTTTACTTCTCCAAATAAACTATTTTCCCCTACTGTATATCTGCCTTATGTAGCCTTTATGCTAAGTTTCTTCATCTCAGAGTCAGAAGTACCCTCCGACTGTCACAGCCCACAAGAGGTATGTGCACAAACAGGGCAATGTAACTACTGAAGAGCAGTTATATGCCCTAAACTTTTCTATACTTTTCTGATGAAGTTTTCTTAGCAGCTGATGTCTGAAGACTGAAATCATTAGCCTCTGACACATAAATCATGCTAGCTGGGGAGCTGAGAGCTGGTGATTACAAGAGTATGTCACCCCAGGATGGGTGAGCTGTGTTTTGGCTTTTATGTGTCATGTCAGACTATGCTGAGCATTTCCATGATCTTGCTTGATCCTGCTTTCCCTATTTAGGCATAATCCCACTGTCACTATTAGAATTTTTTTTTTCCTAAAACATAATATGAATTTTCATTGCTGGAATAAATCCTTTTTCAGTTGCATAATGAATTGTTTCCTTCTTGTCTGCAGCAACTTTTTACATATGTGAAGGGTGCTATCACTTCCCCAGCACCATTCCCTTCCCTCAACTAATAAACTCCAGATATTTCAATCTCTGCTCACATGTCAGGTTTTGCAGTGCTCCAGTTATACTCAATTGCTCTTCTGTGGATGCTTTTGCAGCAGCACAGACTGGCCATAGTGCTCCAGCTGATGTTCTGCCCATGCAGTTCTAAGTGCAGATTAATAAGAACTGGCAGCAGTGGTAAAAATCCTATTCCAGGGCATCCAAACTTTTTTGCTATTTATCAGAATGCCTAACTAAGCTGTGTAGCCTGCTGTGACTTAATATTATGAATTTCATCCCATCTGAAAATGTTAATTTCATTGCTGTAAAAGCATTTAGACTTTAAAGTCTCATAAGGCATTGTAAAACACTAAATAAACAGCCCTATGGAAAATGTTGTGTTCCATATTTAGCAAGAGAAGCCACGTTTTATTTCTCCAAACACTAGGCAGCAGAACTTCACATCAATGTGAGGATAATGCATTCATTTAAATCTGATAGTCTCAGCAGTTTTCAAATTTGTCTTTTTTTTTTTAGAAAATAAATTTCCAAAAGAAAATAAAAACAGTTTTTCAGACATAGTTTTTTTTCTCTTAGGATATAGCATTAATTAATCCAGCTCCACCAGAAGCACTGTCACTGAGAAAATCAATAGAGACCCTCCATAAATACAAACTATGAACTGAAGGTTTGTCGGGGTTTTTTTTGTTATGTATAATAGCCACTCTATTCCTATGATCAGTAATCACTATCAAATTAAAATAAATTGTCTATAAATCCACAAAAGTGAGACTTCTGGCTTTCATAATATTTCATGAAAGTATTTTTAAGTGTACAGATTTTGAGACTAGTCCTTTGCATGCTGTTTGCAGTTATTCTATACAACAGATACTCAGACAACCACTTGAAAATTTTTCTGTTTGCACTACCTTAAATACACTGAGCTATTCAACACTGCTATACTTATTTCAAGAGTGTAACTTGAAATATCTGTATACGATAATAAGAGGTCAAGGGGAAATTAAGATTCTAGTAGGGGAGAGAAAGGAGTTTTTCAGTAGGAATTGTGAATTACTTCATCAATTTAGCAAAATAAATTGCTAACTGAAAACTGAAATTTACAAAGTTGTCGCTTCAGGAAACACATACCTGTCTTTCCTGCTCAAGTTAGGCTTTTGGGGCAGAGTGCAACACAGTAAGAAAGAAGCAGAAAAGAAGCTTGGCTATAGCAAAGTTGTTATAGAAGCTTATCCAGGCAAAGTGAGAGCCCTCTTATATCTGCAGTAGAGGAGGTGAGGAGAAAAACAAAATAGCTTGTGTACTGTGGTACTCTCTTGTGACTATATCTGCATTTGACCCATCTCCAGGGAAAACTACTGTGGATGTGCATGTTTGTGTGAGAGAATGGCTGGATCTGCAGTTGCCTAGGAAGTGGAATATAAATTGCCCAGTTTGTACTAGTTTTTAGCTGATACACATACAAATGTACTCATTGCAGTATTAATTTAATAAGTTTGGGTTTCAGCTCTGATCCTGTAGTGATCAGCTATCCTTTCCAGTACACACAGCCTCAAAATCAGTGTTTGAGCTTCACTCAACTGCCATCATGAGTTTCCCATATTCATTTTTCTTATGTCTAATTAGTCAATGTTGGCTTCTCTCCACACTCTGAAGCAGGAGAGAGCAGGTGGGGAGAATAACAAGACTTCATTCCAACTTGAACAAATGGTGGACGTTGTGGGAGCACCTCGATCTCGCCTTGATCAGGAGCTGAGTGACTAAGCACAATGAGCCACAGCCGACATGACCATGCAGACAAGAACTGAATGTCATGAGCCCTGGTCCAGGTCCTGGAGCAACAAGTGGCAGGAAAGCAATCACTGAAGCTGCTGGGAAGGCGCAATGTGGACTGACTCGTTGGCCTGTGCCAACATCTGGCCATAACCCCCCACAGTAATAGAGACTGGAGGTTAAATGTTGGTATGTAGATGTCCAACACCAGGTAGAAAAAGAGGGCTCACAGCGTGGCCAAGCTTGCCTGGTTTCCTTTTTGCCGCATGACATTAGAAAGCTGTGCCTAGGGACTCGCTCTGACATATACAGCTGGGTCACAAGTTTAAGCCTATGTAACGCCTTTCCGTTAGTGAAGGTATACATCAGAGTTCCCTAAAGCATCAAGAAAGTACGTACTACCATTTAGTGAAAGAACTTACAAGTGCAAAGAGGTTTCATGGAATGAACATACAGTTCTTTAGCACCCTATTTACTTACGTTACTAGAGTTCAAATAAAATTATTATTATTATATTGGTGAACACTGTTTTATGGAAAAGAAATTGTTCAGAGCTTCAGAATTTAGGATATTTTGTTAAGATTGATGAAAATAATTATTTGATTTAAGATATTAAAATGAAGAAATAAATATTGTTTCTTTCTTGATAGAATTTTTAAGCAGATAAGAATCAATAACCACCATTAGTAGGAGAAAATTCAGTGAAGTTCATTTCAAATTTTATTTATAATTTTAAAAAAACAGTGTTATACCTGTAGCTATACATAAAATAGAAGAGAAAAATTATCTTTAATAGAAATAAGGAATACAACTTAATAGCAATTAAACTAGCAGTTTAGCAACAGTCTTATCTTGAGGAACCATAAACTTAATAAAGAAAGTTGACCTTTCTACATGTCTATTGTTTCAAACCATTGTAAAAAAGAGGTATGTTCTGAGAGTTTTATTGCTTGCAATTATAAGATATTATATAAATATAAACACTTAGAATACTCATTAATTCCTATTATGTTTTTTTTTTCCCCCACAAGGGACAATGTTTTTCTTGGTAGATGAAATTATGTAATTCTAAGGCAGGATGAATAACATGAATACAGGATATTTTTCCTATATAAACTTAGATTACACAAATAAGAAAAACACTTCAATATTAAACTCCATTTTCTTTGAAAACTAAACCTACATTTGAATGGCCAATGTTTATGTTTCTTCTCTGTTTTGACCATGGAATTATACATTTAAAATCCTAGGTTTCATATTAACATTCTGGTTTTATCAGCAAAACCTATTTTGTGTGTCAGAAATATATATTCATTATACATGAAAAAGTTCATTAAAGTATTTTGGAGTTTAACTCTAGATTTTTGATTTTGATGGAAGAAAGTAGAGATACAGGGGAAAAGGATGACTCATTGTTCTTTTTTACTTTTCTTGTACACTGAAATCAGGGAACCTGTCCTAAACAGACTTTGGCTTTGCAGCTGATAGACTAGGTATGCCTACTCCTCATAATCTTATTTTCTAATTATTATTCATATTCTTCTAGTATGGCTTTATATCAATTTTATTTTCCATCTAACTGTTTATATTTGCTTTAAGAATGTTTGTCACATAGTGAAGTCACAATCGTAATCGGACTTTTGGATGCTGCCTCACTATAATGAGTCCAACTTAAGACTGAAGCATTAGTGCATGCAAAATACTGTCATTTTCCCTACTGTATTGGTTGGTTTGATTAATGCTGCTTTTTGAAGGATGCTTGCTCTTATAATGGCATTATAGTCTGTTGTTTATTATGCTCTTGTGCTGCCTCCAGTGTGAGATCTCAAAGTACCATAAAAATCTGATATTCTGCTTGTGGTGTTCATGGCCCATATTTTCTCCAGATTCTAATGTAACGGTCCTTACCTGTAAAATATTTCCTTCTTTTTCTTACTCTCCTCTCATTATTATCTATATTCGATATTATTCCATAGTTTTCCTTTCCGCTCTTCTTTTTAAAGCTTCTCCAAATACCATATAGAGTTAACATTTTGATACAGAGAATATGATTTTGACAAACAGTTCTTGTAATTTACAGTACAGAGCAAGATGATAATGAACACTGCACTGAACTAGACCTTTGGGTTGTTATTTGTCTGGCTGTTTGAATAACAATGTACTTGAAGTTATGATCCAAGAGGACACGTCTGCCACCTTCAAAATGAAAAATAATGGCAACATAAGGAAAAAAAAAAGATTTTATTCCAGTAAAAATCTCCCAGGTATTACAAAGTCCTTTATCTGTGTGACTTAAAATAAAACAAAATAAAATAAAAGCTTTAATAAAGTACAAGAAAGAAATGAATTACCAAACAGAAGGCATATACGTGCTAACCTGAAGAAATATTTCCCAGTACATACAGTTACTCTTTTCTGTTGAGTGGCATGACACCTATTATGAGATATAATATAATATTACTTGGAGAAGACCTGTGTTGTCTACTTGAAGAATAATTAAATTTTTCACTGCTCAGTAGATTACATCTGAAAACACAACATAGACAGAGAAAACAAAACAGAAAGGCAAGCTTATATCAAATTGAAATCATAGAAGAGGGGGGAATAAAGGAATAACAGCATTTTTCTTTAAAAATATGAAGGGTTTTTTTCTGTTTAAGATTCTTGGTATTATTTTTAAATTTGCTTTTGAGCAGCAGGAAGTCATTACAAATTATTTATTTGTAGAAAACCACAGCTTTGAGAAAATAAGTCAGCTTTAATGATATACAATATGCCACTCTGCACAAAAGAGTATTCCAGTTTAGAGACAACTGGCCACAGACTGGTGAAAAAGGATTGTATCCAGCACTAGTTTGTCACTGTGTTTATACTAAATGTTTGTATAGAGCTTTTCCAAGGCCTAAATCTTCACCACAACTTAGAGATTTGTTCAACCTTTTCTTACTTAAAACTCGTATTACTGTGAATTTCCCTTTACTGTAACTGTCCAATGATGTAAAATATAGTAAAGCCACTGAATCTCATCCTGGGAGCTAGATTATCTACTCTATTCAATATTTAAGTACCTAAATCCAAGAATATAATCCATGAAATCCTTGCCTCACCAGAGAATTTATGCATTAAATTTTTCTCTAATAATACCCAAATTCAGCTACTATATGAATTCAAAAACTGACAAATGTAAGCACCTTACACTGATATTGAATCACAGAAGATAGGGCTAGAGGGAAATTGAAGACGTTATCTACTCCATTGCCAGCATCAAGGTCAAATCAGTTCTACTTGTGCCATTCATTACAGACAATTACAATTTGTCTGGAAAGACCTTTTCATTAAATAGAAGGAGCCCAGACTGGTTGCTCTGCATGTAGACATCTAAACTAGGTGAGAATAACCCTGACCTTTTTGTCAGAGAAAGGAATATAATAATATAGCGGGAAGAAGAGATGGCAGGATGAACGGTTAAAAAAGAAGGGATTTCAAAGACAGTGAGGAAAGTTTTGAGGTGCTAGCCTGAGAACATGCATACTTACAGTAAGGTACTATTTAGTGACCATAAGATGATTTCTGGCCCAGCAATAGTAGCATCTTACTTAAAAACTGAAAAATCCTAAATGATAATAGCAGGATAAAACCATTTGTGATTTTAGAGGCCATATCTAGATATAAGATAAAAGAATTCAATAGAAACTTGGAAACAAATAAGTCTAATATCAAGTTTTGTTCTGTAACAATCGGTTACAGAATCAGTTGAATTTGGATCCCACAACTCTATTTCCATGTGTTGTGCACAGGAATTAGATGACTGAATTATTCTTTCCTGCCTAAGTTACAAATACATATATAACAGGGTTTACAATACTTTTCTAAAGGGCAGTATACTTTTAGTTTGGCTATGGAAAGTAGTCATGCTGCTGAGGAATTAATTTTCACAGTTTGATATTGACATGAATCTCATGAATTCTATTGGAAACAAAATGTCATTTAAACTCCAAGTGAAATTTTCTGTTGAAACAAATGAGGTAGAACTATTTAAAATATCTAACAAGATCTTGCATGATATGCAGCATGAAATGCAGGATTTGGAATTTCAGTACAACTCTATTCAAACAATAAATCTAAGATTTATTTAGCATACATGTAAAAAAAAAAAAAATCCCGCGGAGTGGGAATTTCAATACCTTTGACTACCTGGAATCTTATTTTCAAAGAGTAAAGGTTAAAAAGAAAAGCCTAAGATGATGACAGGGCATTTGAAAGCCTGAAATTCTAGCAAGTGGGGTTGGCATTCAGCTGTGCATCACTGACTTTTGTGCCTGTTTATTCCGAGTGTCTTTCTGGCTGCCTAGACAAGATTGCCTAAGTCCCATGCACAAATCCAGTCTGCTCCCTTCGTAGCATTGTCCAACGTTACAAATGCCTAAAGTCAACTATGTGCTTCTCTCATGGGCGCCTATCACTAGGAAAAAGGTTCAAAACTTTCTATTGTGAGAAAGACAGGTGCCATTTCTTATCTGGAGTAAGTGGTGCTCTAAGGAGACAACCAAAAGTAAAGGAAATGGTGAACCTCCATGAATACTTATCCCACTGCTCCCACAACCTAAGAGCCTGAACCACCACACGAGGAGGTATCCTGAGTGAAAGCACTTTCTCTGTTGAAAGGGAACACAAGAATCGGGACCGTGAGAGCTCAGGCAGCTGGGAGCATTATCCTGGAGCAGTGATCAGGGCACATAAATGGAAGGGGAGACTCAGGCTCGACACCCCCTTTCGTAATGGCTGCTGGCAATTTGCTGATGGTAACTAGTGCGAAACACAGCACCAGGTTTCATCAACCTCCGCGAGAGTCAGACCTCTCGATGCCTCCTCTCTAGCATGAAATTCCAGCAGTGCTAGTTCCAAAAGTCCTCTGTTTCAAAGGGAAGAGTGAATGGTGCCTTCAGCCTAACATGCTGTGGGTTCAAATCCCCTGGCCCTCACTTTCTCACTGATGGGAAGGTTTTTGAAACAGTAGGTAATAACTCAAAAAATTTAAGTACTCTTCCCTCATCCTTTCTTTCTTTTTAATGGAGCAGCACTAGAAGGCTATCTTCAAGAGCGGGAGGAGGGTGAATTCTGGGTGGATGCAGTTTCCTGGCAATTCCTACCCTTTTCTTTCACAGTCGGTATCAAGAGTTACAGCCACAATAGGCAGATGTGCTATTCTGTTAGTCATTGTCCTATACTTTTCCTTTGAGTGTCCCCTGTTACCAGAGCCACACTGTTCTTGCTAAGTCATGGGCACAATACATATTCTGCTTCTCACTTTTGCATTGTATTTGCATTTGAAAACCTCTTCAGATCTGCTGAACAGACTGAAGTCCTAATGAAGCCAGACTGACCTTATATCAACAAAAATTTCTCAAAATGCCTTACAGGTCTAGTTATATTAACCTTAAAACCACAAAATTCCATACCACAGTTGAGTAAAATCCCTAGTCTGTGGTTCCCTTTGTTAAAAAAATATACAGCAGCTCTCCTACCTTCTAATAAAAAAATTCTTCTTTCATATCTTTCATCATGAGAATTTTATGATCATGTATTTTTATGAGGCTCATAATTCAAACAAACCCCTTTTGATCATTAGATTTTTGTTAGTACATACTATACTTTTCAAGCTAGTAATAAAGCCTAAGCTTAAAACTATCCTTTTGGTTATGCTTTGATAATAAGAGATATAGGCACTTTTATTTATTTTTTTTAAGGACAGAGGATTGTTTGTACTTACTCTGTAAAAATCACCTTGCATACATAACTTGCACAAAGTTTATAGTCTACTTAAATGTCAGGAAAGTATTATATTAATGACTAAGCCTCTTACACACCACAAGACTTATGAATACTCTGATCTTCAAATACATAATGAATAAAAGTATTTGTGTCCTTTGTTAGATCATACATGAAACTTCACTGTAGTTTCTTTATTCATAGGTCACATTGATAATGATAAACAATCACATAACCAGCTCATTTTGGAATTCATTCATTGGCCTAATCAATTCTTTGATGTTATTCAGCAAAGACTTCCAATGTGTCATGAAAAATCTACCTTGCTCAAACACTTCTTACTTGGGAAAGAATATAATTTGGAAATAATTCAAATGAAAATGGATATAATCAGGAAGAAATCATCTCTCATCAATAGAAATAGTCTTGCTGAAGATGACATTGGTTACTCTCTGAATAATATAGAACAATTCAGCAGATCATGACATACATACCACTCTATAGTGCCAGTATAGAATCTGAGAAAATACAATGGCTCTATAAACTTTGAATGAAACTGAAAAATAGAACTCAGTTAAAATAATGTTACATGCCAATATAAGGAACAAAGACTGTAACAGGAAATAATTAAAAGCCAGTTTATTCTAACATCATTTATAGAATAAAAATCAAATTTTCAATTAAGAGTACTTACACTTTTCTAGACAAAGATGAAAAAGGTAAGAAATACAGATTAGACCCCACTAAGGTAACAATAATTGATGAGAACAGAGATCAGATGATCCCATTAGCTGGCTATTATTAACCATCAACGTGGGCCAAATCCAGAAAAACTCCATTTTATCGTGCTCCTGAAAAAACGATAAAAAGGAAGGTACTTTTTAACAGAGCTGACCTCTTTACAGATTAGGTGAATAGTATTGCATATTAAGAGCAAATTTAAAATGAGGAGCAAGGAAAAGGCAGAGAAGGGAATATTCCAGAATTAATGAAATGCATTATTGTGTCAAGCTTTAATACTAAGTTTGTACTGAAAATAACTCAACAAGGGGAATACACAGGTAAAATCAGCAAGGCAGTTATGATCTTACTTTCCTGAGACTATACCTGCATATTAAAAAATTAAGAATCACAATAAGTAACTTATTTTCAGCATATTAATAAAAAAAAATAGTTTCATTGGTTTTTTTGTTTGTTTTATTGTGGAATTCTATTGGAAAAGAGTCACAAAATTGGGTAGAACTACATTTTATTTAAATTCTTACATGATTAACTACAAAACAGTGAACAGCTCCTGATACAAAATGAGGTCAATAATGTTTTAAATGGTAGTAAGTGTTTTAT
The DNA here is from genome assembly GCF_028389875.1 of Rhea pennata. Taxonomy (NCBI): domain Eukaryota; kingdom Metazoa; phylum Chordata; class Aves; order Rheiformes; family Rheidae; genus Rhea; species Rhea pennata. Next base: position 106,645,688 of record NC_084665.1, read on the forward strand.
CTCCCTAGTGCTAACTGCCACAACAGAACTCTGTAGTCTGGTTGGATCTTTATACACAGATGTAAAGGTTGTAGGAGCATATATAAGGACATAGACAAGGATGCATTAGTGAAATTAAAATGGATTGTATAATCCTCCCTTGTCCACATCTAATATATAGTCAAAAGCATTTGTAAATAATGGTATGTTAGGGCATGGGTAGTTAAAAGAGGAGGAAATGCACTGGAAAAGTTCACAGCTACTGCGGTCAAAAATCTATCCACCTTTGGAGTTACATTAATCATTCCAAACACTTCTGATATGTTCTGTCAAATTTGTAACAGTCCTTATGAATTATATGCAATATTGTAGCTTCAGGTCTGCAAACTTGAAAAATCTGCTCTGAGGCAAAATTCATACTTGGGTATAGAAATGCAATAGTTAACATTCCCCCATATCCTTTAAATAGCATTCTGCAATGTAATTACGTAGGTTTTTTGGGAAGATGTTTCCTGCATATGCAAAAGCATTCCCCAAATCTACATTTGGGATATATTTTTTTTATTAAATTATGTTACACTGTTCAAAATCTGTATTAAAGCTTATGATTTTCTGATAATATCTACAGAGAGAGTTTTCTTACATATGAAGATTTTAAAACAAATAAGAAACTGATTCCTTCCTAAATTCTGATTATTGTATGTATTTTTACATGCTATAATTTAATTCTATTAAATATGATGATATATTTACAGGAAAAAATATAATTTAGGACAATAGTTACAAATAGAGTTATGTAAATCAGCAGCAAAGCAAAGCTTTAAATATCTGCATGTACAAATGTTTCCTACTGACTTACTTTACTGTACCACAACCACCTGCAGAATATTGTAAAAGTGTATTTCATTTAAAATTGTTTATACACAGCATCCAAAAGTGTACTGGCTCATTTGCAGACATAAAAGAATCTTTTCTCCGGGAGATGACTCTTTTATTCTTCATTGTTTGGCTGCTACCTTTAATCTAAAATTAAAGCCATTTAGACTGATAATATATCCTTGCTTCTTGTATATTGAAAGCATAATATCGACTCTAGTGTCAAGCAGGCTGCAGGATCAAAAGCTCCACCACTGCCTGACAGGCTATGAAGTGGATGTCCCTGGAGAAAGGCTGAACTTCTGCTCCTACCACACAGTTCCTGGCCACAGAGGCTGGCAGACCTCCTTCCTTGCACTGTGGGGTGTATGACTGCTAGCTTCTACTGCTAAAGAAAACAGAAGCAGCAGCAGCTATTTGCCTCCAGGTTGTTAGATGCATCATTTCAGACAAATAATCCCCATTAAGAGGGCTGTAGTAAAAGATCTAGCCTTACAGAGATAGAAGAATGTGAACGTGCTTTTAATTAAGGACTAGTATACAGTGACAGAAGAATTGAAATTGTGCAATAATATTAATTACATTTTGAACTGTTGCAGGTCGAGCTTATTTGCGCAGTGGTAGAGGCTGACACTTCATAAAAATGAGGTCCCAAGGGCTTGATCTTGCAAGGTGCAGAGCTCTCCGACAAAGAACTCTGCCACAAAAGGCAGAGTGATGTGGTCACATTCAGCCCCTCTGTAGAAATGCTCAGCATCAGTAAGATCAAGTGTATCTTGAACTGTGAATAAAAGGCAGGTGGAAAACAGTCTTCCGAAAATGCCCAGCTTCTTAGTCTCTTCAAAGCCCCGATGTGATTGATTAAAAATGCACCAAAGTTACACAATGTTAACCATTCCTATTAGTGATGATTTTTCTCTCTGAATATTTTGTCCTGCACCCAGCCTGAATTCAGCCTCCAGCTGTAGTTATTCTTGTGATTTATAGTAGGGAATCTGAAACAGATTTCTACAGCGGTATATTGCTCTGCACACTTCCTTTGAGAATGGGATTTCAGTCTCTTTCTTACATTTAGGTGTACTTGTCATTTTTCATTTCATTCCTTTAGAGGCTAGATATACTTTGCTACAGTTGCGGATACCCTGCTATCGATTGAAATTGAGTCTGGCTTGTCCATTAAACTACCATCTGTCTTTGCCTTCACGCAGTCCTGCTGATGCCAGCTGTGCTGGTAACTGGACACTGCTGCTGGAAGACTGTCTCCCACCAATTTTTACTATTTGCAGAGGAACCCAACAACCATGGTTAAAAAAAAAAGTATCCCTATTATACCAAATGTTACTCACTGGCTCCAGCACTGATGACAGCCAGACATTGGCACTCAGAAAGAGTCTAGAAGCACTACTGGAATATAGAAATCCAACATATGAGCTCAATAATACTGAGTAAAATCAGAACCAGCAGCCCACTGGAAGCTTATATTACCAGTATCGGTTATATTACATTTGGTTCAAGGTATTTCTGTATATAAATTTTTGTAATTTTTTAAAATAATTGTTGTGTTTCTTAGGTGCACTTGTTTGTGTGCATACCCAGAGGTGAAAAGGTTATGCAGAAATTCTGCCAGACACCTCAAAGATCAGTGTATGAAACCTCTGCAAGTCTGAAAAGAGTCCAAATGTATGCCTGAAGTGTGCATGTTACTCACTGCTTTATACTGCCCACTGTGTGTATAAATATATATGTATTCACATTTGTATGCTTAGCTAATAATGTTGCAGAAGATGACATCCATAAACAGTTCCTGGATCCTAAAAGATTAATAAGCTTCTGTTTTTCTTGTTTGGTACTGCAGATTGCTTCCATATGTGCAGCTATTTATATAAACTCTTAATGCTAATATGATGTTTATCCAATTCAAGTCTGCACTAGGCTTGCTTTTTCAGGTGTGAACCATGAATACAGCCATTTATCCATGTTAGAGGATTTATGTCTGATCTTAAAATGTGAAGCAAGGGAGCATTCATGTGATGCTTTTCTGTTGAATGCTATATGAATTTGAAATCATCATTACATGTAATAATGGAAGAGCTGTCCATATTATCCCAAATAATAACCAGTATAAACTTAATGAGATAAATATTATTTGTGAACCTTTTCATTCTGTGGTGTTACAGAAGTATGAGTTAGGGATAATTCACTGATTTTTAATTTTCATTATTGATGGTGGCGGTAGTACTGGTCTTCTTAGTCATTTCTGTGTAAAGCCAGGAGCAATATTTACCGAGAACTCAACCACCAAAGACACAGAAAGTTCCATAAAAAAAACTTTAACCTCTATTGAAATGTCTGCACTGTGAGACAAGATAGAAGTACCCTTTTCTGAGACTAAAAGTTGAAATGTCATTTGTCATTTGGAAATGAAAAATCTTTCCCATTCCTATTTTTTGATTATGATTTTAAAGCCCTGACATTTTTCACTACAGCTTAAATTACTATGTGCATAAATACATACATTGCTCTGCAGACAAACCATTCTTCCAAATCAAGGCAAATCAACAGCTGCTTAAGACATAATGCTGCAGATACTTGTGGGGAGGAACAGTCTGATTTGTCCATTTTATGAGTATTGATTTTTGATTGTAGAGGTTATTCTGCAGACAAAAAGATCATAATCATACTAAGAGATGCTTCACTGAAAACTTTATCAGCTTTGTGGCTAAGCTGCTGACTTAAGAAAGTAAATGGAGAGCTGGTTTTAATCAGAGCTGAAATACAATATAGAAGCAATATAGCAATATAGCAATATACAACATACAGTATAGCAATATATAAGCATCAGAGCACTAATACTTCCATGCAGAAGACATTGGTTGGCCTGGGTGTGGTTTGGGAAGAGGCTGATCTGCAGATGCAGCAGGTGTGTTCCAAGCATATTGCACTGCACAGGCCTGAGAAGAAAACTCAGTGCACACTCCCGGAGAGTAGTGTAAGCACTCAAAAAAAAAATCAAATTGATTCCTGCTATGGGTTTAGTTAAAGGAAGACCTAAAAGAAATGCCCAGGCTTTGATTGAAGCATTTAAGAATATAATTCTGTGATAAGAATTCTGGGAGAACTGGTAGGAGGGGAGAGGTATAGTCCTAGCTCTAAGACCTGCATACATATTTTATGTTAAAAGAATTAATAGTTAAAATACATAAAAATCATTGGAAAGAAGGATTGGCATATCAAAGGAGCTCATCTCTAATTATAAAATCCATATTCTTTTTATTTTCTCCTCCCTTTCTTATCAGCTCCATCAGTTCTTTACTGCACAACAGCAGTGTGACAAAAAGAGGCCTGGAGACTGCATAGCCACTCCACCCTGGGCAAGGGGGACTCCAACAGGAACCAGCCTCTGACGCTACCGTGGAATATTTTGGTCCCCAGAGAATTACGCAAAAGTGAGCCACAGAGCCGCTGTCATCACTGAAGGAATATGGATAACACAGATGCACTCTGTGTTAAATTCAAGGTTGTTCGTGTATCTCAGACATTATAACAGCATTATAACCGCATAATTTTTACTCACAGAATTCAAGTACCTAATTTGTGAATCCCAAGCGGCAATAAGGAGAAGGATGGGAGCTGAGCTGTTCCACTCAGCTAAGGCAGTAATCCCTGTGGCAGAACTTTACCCTCTGAAATTTTTGTTTAAATTCAGATGGCAGTTTGCACTCAAGATTACATGTTTAGGAGAATGTCTGTGTTACAGTCCTGGATTTAAGTATAAAACCATTTTTAAATTGTACACACAAGTTTTATTTCTTTTTTTAATTTATCGCAAATTGCTTATGTGTTTAACCGTGAGGTTTTTGCACTGCAGTCAATTACAGTTAGGAAGCAAGAGCAGCTAAGTAACCGTCTTGAGAATCACAATGTTATATTGAGCCATACAAGAAAAATAACATTAAAATTTCACCTTTTTCAGATTCAGCCCCAACATTGCTTCATTCCAGTGAAGTGACCATGCTCAGATTTGTAACAGTAGTTCCTTGCCTTAGAAATGCTGTCCTTTTAAGCTTTACTACACCCCCCTCACTTTCATGTCCTAAAAAGTTTCTCTGTCTTTCTTTGTTCTTTAGTTGTCATTTTGGTCAGTTATGCTTCTTCTGAAGAAGTACATACTGTCATCTTCTCAAATTACTACAGGTTTTCTGTGAATAAAAAGCTTTGAACATAAAGGCAGTGGTTTTATATCATAGCTGAGTCCAGCTAAATTAAAATGGATGCCACACTCCTTTACTGTGAACATAGAAAGCAGCTTTCTCCGTATTTATTTGGGTAATCTAAAAGGAGGTATAACTTTGAGAAAAACTTCAGTAGAATTCCCTTTTTAGGAATTTTAACGATACACATTTTCTCCACCACCAGCTTTAAGGCAATACCAGCTCTAGATAAAGAGGATAAAAGTCAAAAAAATAGTTGATAAGTTATGAGTAGGATGCAGGTTCTGAGTGCACATGGCTGGAGATGTGATAAAGGTACATTTTTTAATCTCCCTATGGTCAGCTTCATTATACTGCTAGATATTTTGCTCTAGATAACTGCTTGAAGAACTATCTCACTGGTGAGGAGGAAAATGGACAGTTTTTCAATGTCCAACCGTATGACTGTTTTTCTTGAACTATCCATTAATACTAGATTATACCATTCCTCTTCCATTTCTATTTTGAGGAACAATGAGCCAGAGATGAGCTTTTACTGAGATATAACACAGAGCACATGAAAAAAAAAATGTATGTGAAATATGGAATTACAAGGTTATTAAGGGTACCCCTTTTGTTTGACGAGGCAGTTTAAGCTTTTTAACTCAAAGAGTAGACACGGCATGCTATGTGCAGAAATGTATGTACCAGCATGCCTCAACAGAAAATGTCAAAACAGTATTTTGCCTTTGTGCCAATATTACAGAGCTATCTGCCCCTCTATCTTTTCAGTGTCTCTATATTCCTTAAATGTTAGATGTCTTTAATTGCTTTTGGATATGGTTTAAAAATTCTTCACTTAGACTGAACATAAAACTCTGCCACAACAAGTCATACCACGGTGTGTTTCACCTAGTAGCCTGCCTTTAGCAGTGTTCAGAGCAGGCCTAGGGAACGCACACAAGAAATCAGACAGGTAGAGACTGACTCGGCCTTTGGGATGCTCTCCCAGCTCTGAGTCTCTCTGAAGGAGAGGTTGCATCTTGAATACTGTGCTTGGTTAATATCTAGAACGAGACACAGGACTTTGCTTTTTCCAGCATGTAAATCCCTACTCCTCTGACTGTTTCAGAAAACCACTTCCTTCATCCACAGTGCCATAATGTTGATCAACAGCTATTAAAGCTAAGTTGTTTGATGGTTTGGTTGCTTTTTTATTTAGTAACCTGAAAAAAACAGAAGGCAAAGGGTATTTAAAACAATCAGCCCACAGGTATATCCAGTCTCATCTTATGCTTTTCTTCAAGTAAAGTCAGATAAGCTTTCCTCCCAAGTTATAGAAATGCGACCAAGTCAAATCACATCCTGCTAGGCAGTCAGTCTTGTGCCTGTTCACTCATGGCAGCTCGTCCTGGTGGCCTCCCTTAGGTTGCATAAGTGTGCCTTTAGGAGCCTGTCTATATTCTTTGAGGGTTTCTGGACCTTGTTATCACAGATATCAAAGGTTCCTTTGTTTCAGGCCCCAGAAGTGAAGTCTCTGGGGCCTGAAATTGTTTCTTTCTTGAACTGATGAAAAATTCATCCATCCAAATCCATCTGGGAGAACATCCTGTGATACTTGCTCAGTGGCTTGAGACACAAAACCTTCTACAGTCCTTCTCATGAGCTGCCCTGGCATTTCTGAGGGCTTGATCTGACCATAGAAAAGACTGTTGAAAATCACTGTAGCTTATGCTAACTGCTTTATTTGGACATCTTCAGGCAGAAACATATGGTCTTTAATCATATTGAAAAGTATAGTAAAAATACCAGGTATAATAAGAGGGATTTTGTAGGTTTGTCATACATTAAAATGAGTGAGTTGAAGATTATGGAGCTCAGGTTATATCTCCATCTACTAGCCTGTTAAAATTTCCTTTTCTTTAATGAAGCTTTTACACTTTGCTAGTGCTCAAAGGAAAATTAACATAAGATAAGAACGGCTGTTCTGGGTTCCCAGAGCATTCAATTCAGTTAGAAGATACATATCAAACATAACAATTTAGCCATAATTAGATCTAATTTAACTGTTTCTACAGAAAGCCTTTCCTATGCTAAGTTGTACAAGTTGTCTTACTACAGGAAGTGGAGGTGCTTAGATTATAGGGGAATAAAGGCAAAACAGGAAGGAAAGAGAGTGCAAATATGGTTCTACAAAAAGCAATGAAAATAATATGAAGACATGAGTTAATAAAAATGTTACACAGAGAAATTGCACAGAAGACAGAGAGAATATCTTTGCTTGTGTGCTGATACTGAAAAGTCAGACATAGAAGAGGATCTCACATCCATTGGCTCACTGCACAACTGCTCACTCTAACAGAGAGGTTCAGAGCCAGTAGGCTGTTGCTGTGTGTCATACAGCCAGTCCTCTTTATGCAGTGGAATGAAGCAAGCTCCTTGGCATAAAATTGACTGTACGATTCAGAAAGGTTACCCTGTCAGAGACATAGTTACTTTTCCAGCAAGAAAAATCCCAACAAAGCTTCTTTTCATATGTGAAGCCTCATGCAATACAGACATCTCACAAAAGTAGTTTATAGTTATAAATGACTGATCTAATTATTTCTGGAATTGTCGGTTCCTGATTTTAGCACAATACTTGTGTAACATCAGTTGTTGCGTCAGTGCATTCTTTTCATTCCATCATTATGTTCTGTGAAAGCATTGGAAATGAATTACACAAAGGAAAAAAATTCGTTTTTCTCAAGAAAGTGGAAGATGTTTCCAGAGTGATTGTGGGGTGGAGTGGGAAGAAAGCAGGGTAATCCAGGAGAAGAATGATAGGGCAGCTGTTGAGTTTGAAATTATCCACAAGCCATTTGCCATTGAAATACTCTTCCAAATAGCAGTCTTCGTGTGAAAGAAGAGATTCTCTATGCAAAGCCTACTAATTCAAGCTTTGCGAAACTAGTAAATATTGAAAACACTCTCTTCTTCTTTTTATTTCTTCAAGTACTAAAAAAATCGTGGGGCTTAGTTTTTTAAAAGTGAATCTTTGGTAAAATTCTTCTTATTATGAAACCAATGATTTTCTCACTATCAGGGTATCAGCACCTAAAAGCAATAAACAGTTTGCTGTCACAGCTACACACAGACAGTTGTATCAAGCAGAGACCAAAGATAATCCAAATATTATTCAGATTACTTTGGAAGATCTACTTAGGAAATATTTCTTCCCATAACCTGAGACCATTTTATTTTTTACAAGCGAAAAATTTTCTGTCTACTGGAGTTCAACCGGAAGCTTGGGCAAGTACCACCTTTAAGTTTTATAGTACCTCCACTGACTGCACTGGGATGTGCCATAGCCCAAATTTGTAACATGGATCAAAATCTAGCTTGGAGACAGAAAGAAGAGAGTTGGATTAAATAGTCAATTTTCAATCCTTATCAAAAGGTTAATAGTGGGGGTCTCAAGTCTCCGCAGTAGGTGTCATGATGCTTAATGATCTGGAAAGGGAGTGTGTAGTGAGAAGCCACATTTGCAGAATGCACAAAGATGCCTAAGATGGTAAAGGATGCTATACAGTTATTTTATTCAGAAGGACTTGGAGAAGTCAGATGGATGGGTAATATGATAATAGTAAAAAATCAGTGTATTCTTTCACTGATAAAAGGAAACTGTCCTTGAAAAGGAAAAACACTCTACATAAAGACTTAGTGGAATTCTAAATGAATTATCAGATAACCAAGATATTTAAGAAAATTATCTAAGTATTACTACAAACAATTTCATGTTAGCTGATGCTTGATGTATAGATATACTTAGAAAAGCAAAACTATTAGGAATGTATGAGGAATGAATTATCACTATGGATACTGAGCTAGATAAACCTTGGATGTGGTTCAACACTACAAAGTCATGTTTTAAGTAGACAAGGACTTTCAATGAGTGAGTCTAGTAGGGGAATTCAAAAAAAAAAAAAAAAAAAAAAAGGGTTTCCTTCCTTAGTGTGAGTAACACTTTCTTTAGTCTTAGCTTCACGATTCTTTAGTTCTGTTGTGAACATCTTTTCAAGAGGAAAGGCAAGGGGAATTAAATGTGTTCAAGAGGTGGAAATGTCAGGTACGAAGCTGCTGATATACTTTGAAGTAAGGTATACTTGAGCATTTTAGGGGATTGGGCCTGTAAACTGGAGAAGTGAGGCCAAACATTTTGCAGCATTAACTGAGTCATAATAATGGCTTGAAGGCATAATAAAAAAATAAACAAAAAAGCACTACCATTATAGTAATCATTTGATCCAAAACACTGCACATATTAGGGATTCAAAACAGAACAGGCAAATTTTAGCTGTAAAGATTCAATATTCATAAAAAAGAGAGAAGTCAGCAAAATAGGAACAACTTATGAGCCTCTTCTGCTCACACTGAAGTCTGCTGGTTCTTTGCTATTCAGTGTTTACTGGGAACGAGACTGGATTCCAAATATATAGTTTGTGCCAAACCATACGTACTGTGTTCTATTTCATTTTTTAAATACTATGTATAATAAAGAAATTATACCTGAGGGCAGTCAGAACTAAATAGCACAGAATAAAATATGACTTTAAAGTTTGTAGACAAATTACAAAGAAAGCAATATCTTGTGATGATATTTTTCATGTAAATACAGAGTAAAACGGTCAGTGAGAACTATTGTTCTTGCCCTTGAAATGTTTATTCTTTTTTTTTTTTTTTTTTTTTTGATTTTTAAAGTACATTTTATTTAGAAATTTCAATATGTTCCAACTCCATTCAGTGAACACTAGGAAAACCCTTGCAACTAGTTTTTGTGGTAGATAATAAACACTGTGTACTCTAGCTGATAAAGTGTTTATGAAACAACTAAGGAGACACACATTCAAACCCTACTCATGCTGTGCTTATGTAAATCACTTTCTGTCAATGAGAGATTCACTTTTTTTTTTAACCAAGAAAAATAAAATAAAATTTATGAAATGACATTTAATCCAGAACATAGGGATTTTTATTTGGTGCATTCTGTCCTGACCTGGGGGGGGGGGAAATAATATTAATTTTATGTCCCAGTTCACAGCTCATCTTTCAGATGGGAAGAATCTTTAATGGCAGAACAGGACAAAACTGCTACAACCTCTCCGCTGCAGATGAGACATGGTGCAGTAGACAGTGGCTAGTTTTAGTTGTTTTGTGATTTTCCTCAGAGCACTAATGATCTTCTGGGATCCATTACCAGCTGGACCTAAGTGTAAATCCTGTCCCAAAAACATGGATCAAAAAATGATACTTTGACTTGGCCACAGGAGGTTGGGAAAATGTGGAACTGCAGGACTTCAGTTCTGACCTCAGTGTTTCATGGGATGTGGCAGCATCCCTCTGCAGACACAGTCTTGTAGATTGAAAATCCCTCTCAATTCTTGTGAAATCTGTCATCGCTTGACCCAGACAAAAATGAGTGCCTGATTTCTTATTCTGTGGGGCCTAAGGCAGTCAGTTATGATGCCAGCTTTATCACTCACTCGTGTTTTGCTGGCTAGAAGAACTGGTGTGCCTCAACCAATTAATCCAGTGAGTCATTTGGGCTCAGATGGATATTTGACCTCTGACTGTGAAAGCACATTAGACAGGGAGCAATACTACCGATCATCAGTAAAACTGGTGTAGGGCCCAATTAGGCTCCCATTCTGCCACGTAGACTGCTAATCTAGTACAGATGCAGTGGTGAATTTCCTTTTCAAACTGAGAGATTTCAGTCCACAAGCCTCCTTCTACCATCTTGTAGCTGACGTGATATTAGCCGTCCTGAAAGGGAAAATATTTATTTTCCAGTATATATGCTCACTGCAGAAAAGTTGTCATCCCTGGCTTTTCATTCATTCATTCTGATACTTCATTGCTCATAATGAATTCCCCATCAGGCTTCGCAGCCTTCTGGGCCACCTTTTCAGGTGGGTAACAGACATCATATATTTTCAATCTTGGAATTTGAAAATGTTCTGGATGGAGATACGCGGCAGTCAGAGTGTGTTACGGGCCATCAGAGGAAGCATATAGTGCCTCACAAAGTTCAGCTATCAGCAAATCAAGGAAAAAAAAATGTGGAGAACAATTTTGCTGTGAAGAAATGATGCTGTAACAATGGCACCATTTTCCAGAATAGATCAAATCTCATGTGTTTTTAGGCTCATATCTACTGCTTTTCATGACAAAAATAAACACTCACCACTTTTTATTTCCCTTAGCCCTGCAGAGGTAACATAACTTTGAGACAGCTGGATGCTATCCCATCCTGTGCATCATCAACAGATTTGCCTGCAAAGTCCCAATAGCTACACCTGTTCAAAAGCCTTGCAGGCAAAACAATTGCACAGGTACCACTCAGGGCATAATTTAGCCCTTGAAAACTTTGTTACTGATGATGATATGTGATGCAGAAAGAACCCTACTTGGAGCTTAAGGCCCAAAATGAGTTTCAAAGAGCAGCAGGCAGGAAAAGCTCTTTTCACTCTTCAGTCGAGCTTCTCAGCTGTGGAGTGTGATACTCAAACTGAGGAAAAAGTACCTTGCTTCAAAAACTGGGCTAATTTCACTGAGAGTCTGGCAGATGAAGGCCTACTTTAAATTTCACCATGAAACTATTCAAACCCTGGTGATCACTATGTCAGCTCGACAGTTAATCTGAGTAGCAAACACATGAGCTGATGGTATGTAGGTAAATATTATGACAGAAACTTGCCAGAAGAAGGCATGGTCTATGAGCAAGTAATTTAATATAAGAGATTACTGTTTCTATAACATAAACTACGTTAAGTACTTGGTGTCAGCAGTTTCAGTATATCCGTCATTGGCAGTAGTAAGCACGCCTAGAAAATCTGACTCATAGTATGACAGGATTAAACTGGTGAAACCAGTGGGAGATAAAAATTGTTTTATAGTCTGTGTGATGGGATATGAAGTACTTAAACAGTCGTCGTCTAAGGAGCCGTCATTATTCCCGCAGTGCCATCTACTGGTAAAATATGAAAGGTACTGAAAATAATGGTAGCTTATGTGTGCATCTGTTATGGATTAATGATCTGATCATGTATTAAGACATAAAGAAAACAAATAATCATTATTATTCTAACAGCTTCTCTCATTTTTGCATAATTTTAAGTTAACTTTCAAGACTTCCATCATAGTTGAATATTTAGCACAGAGTGCCATACAGTACATGTTTTCAAAAATGAATGTATGTACTATACCTGATAAAAAAATAACTCTAGCTTAGATAAGCACAGAATAAACCTCAAGTATGTTTTCCAAATCTGTGGGCTGAATTACTCTAAATCTTTTAAAACTTCCAAAGCTTTGTTAATATCTAATTATCCTCTTAGGCTGAATAAATTAATTTGAGAAGTCTGCTTGAGATTTCGTACTATATAGTAGGGTAATTGCATCAGATACGAAGATAAATTTTCTTTCTTATTTAGAGGCACTGTCTAGCATATTTTAAGTGTCTCACACTTCAGCACTCCCTGGTTTACACACACAAAGTACTACTTTTGCTTTAACACATTGAAGAATACCTAGGCAATTTTGCAAACTGATCTAATGTTAAGAGGGCTCATGGAGTCCACTGGAGTCTCTGTAAAAGGTACAAATTTGAGGATATATTTGATTTTATTAAAAAAAAATTACATTCCAAATATTTTGAGGCTATAAATACTACACAGCCCAGGCACTGCACTTAATTAATATGTACTCAAAACTAAATAGATATTATAGATGATATTATAGAGTTTACCAGATAAAGATTTATGCTTAGGAAACACCAATAACGAATTTAAGGGCAGCCTTTATAATATCAAAGTCTTCAGAATACACTTACACTTTTTATACTGATAGTAAAGACTCACTGGTGGCATGAGGGATAAGTAACCATTTGTGCTCCACCTCACAGGCTGTAATAAGTTGGGAAAACTAATGGAAACTGTGTCCTAAGCTGTCTGGCTTTCAAAACGCTTAGTCTACTAAATTCAGAAGTCACTACAGTGCTGGCCACCACAGAAATACAGATTTTGCCACTCTCAAACAGGCTTCAAATGAGGATGTAGTTCAGATCAGTCCTCCCCTTCAAGGAACTTGTGTGGTTCTCATTTTGTTGGACCTTCTCTTGTGCTTATAATATTGACTGCTATTTAATTCTAAAGCTGTAGGAATCAAGGAAAATATTGTATCATGACTTTTTCTCTAACTTATCTCAGAATATGATTATGGTAATAGTTCCTCTAACTGGTTGCTTATCTGTGGCATCCTGCACGCTTTATTCTTATTCTAATATCTCTACATGCATGCTCAAATATATGTTGAGGCAGCACAAGCAGAAGTGCCAAAAAGACAAAGATAACTCAACATATATTTTATATGAAATGTAAATCAACATTTTCTCCTTATTTCAACAACTAGCTGAAAGTAGCATCTGGCTGAAAAAAAACTGACTGAACCGCAATCTAGGTAAAAGTAAGGTTATCCTGGCAATACGAGGACAGTGCTTGTCATTTTTACAATGCCCACTAAGATGGTCAGATACCCTCAGTGGTGATTGGCTTTAGTTTAGATTGGCACTAGATGCCCAAACAGCCCATAGAGAAGAAACTATCCACTGACTTCTGTGCCTGGCCCAAAGACAGCACAGGTTTGTGATCTTCTTTCCTGAATGCAGGTTTTTAGGAAAGATAAGAATGAAGCCTGTACTCTACGTTAAATCCTCAAAGGAAGCTTTGCAGTAAAATTTAGCACATTATACTGAGGAAAGCAGGATCGCCTAATTCTATATTCTTTAAATGTGTGAGTTTCTGCTTTTTACCTTTAGTAGACATGGCACTCAGTAGTCATATACTCTAGTATCAGTCAGTTTCAACACAGTATATCTTTTAAAACAGGGTATTTGAATGCATACACAGCAGAGATTGTTGAAAAATGTTCTTGTACTTCCCAGTCATCTTCAGAATGACTTTAGTGATTAACCAGCAATGTCTGAACAGAGCTATCACTTGTCTTTTTTATCATTAATACTTAGAAAGAGGCTTTCTATCAGTCTGCCTCCCCTCCAGATTCCTGCATCTGACCTTTACTTGTCCTCACTCCATGAGGTTCCATTATTTATTGTGACAGTATCTGTCTTTCCTTCTTCTTGACCTCACAGCCGCATATTCCTTCTCAAGTCATCTGTTCATCAAAGATGAATTGATCGCTCAGCAAACATTACTCTTTTTCTTTTTCTTTTCTCCTGCTGCATATACATGTTTAAAGCTAACGTCTGAAGAAATCTATAAGGTTCATCAGCTCAGATGGTAATATATTCCTCATTGTCAGTACCACCAAAAAAGCATATTATCTTTCCTAGATGCTTATACTTCCAATGAGTTTGATGCTGATTGAATGTATATTAAGAATAACTCCTGCTATTACTTGTGCAAGCATTTCCATTCCACCTCCCTGATTTTAGTTGTTCATTTTCTGAAATCCTCTGTTTCACATTTACATTTTTATATTCATTGCATTTTACATTGTCATTGCTAATAATTCAATAGAAAATTATTATACCTTCATTCATAATACAAGGAAAGAGAAGGAAGCTTTTTTTGCTTTATGAAACTATTCCCCTTTTCCATAAGAACATGTCTAAATAAAAAAAAATAAAGCTTCAGTAGAGTATGAAAACAGCTTCTGAACACCTCATAAAGATGGAAAGAAAGGCATGGAGAGAGGTCTTCTCCTGTGAACTTTTAAAATGACCAAAGGAGGAAGACCGAAGAGTGGTCACTAACGAATAGTCGCGAGTCATTAGGAGAGTGTTAGTTCTTTCCTTTACATCATAAAAAAAATCCTAATTCAAACAACATCTCTGACAAGTGACTTCACTATCCCTGAATACAACTTATTGTACATGCTTGTTACAAGCTTAAGCGTTCTTATTGTTCCACTACTTACCTCATTTTATACTGTCACAGATTTGAATCGACTGAACCTGATTCTCCTGTCACTTACATCAGTTGAAAGAGAGCAATGCTACTCATTCAAATTACATTAATGCAAGATTGTATATGAGCTACACAACTATGGCTGGGTTCTAGGAATGTACGCAACATGCAGTTTCTCTAAGAGGAAATTTTGAACATTCTTCTTTTCTGTAAAGAACTCTCATAGTTACATAGAAAACAAGTTCCAGTTCCTGGAGATACTCTGTCCACTATGGGAAATGGCTTTGTGAGACATGGAAGGCAGAAAGGCATCTGTGTGAGTCCCTTAATCAGGAGGGGCAGGTGGAACTGGAGACAACAGAAAGTTCTGTTTGGAAAGTGCAGATCTCACTGGGAAGACAACAGCTTCTATTTTTGCAACTTGACTAAGCTTTCTTTTTTAATTTATACAGATGTTATACAGATATATTTTATTATACATATGCTCTGATCTTAGACCATCATGGTCTCCTGTGCTTAGGATCAGACCTTCTGTATAATAAGGGAAAAGCTAGGACTGAACCCGTTTTTCTCTACAGTGTTAGAGATTTATCAAAGGGTACATCACAAGCTCAGTCCTTATAGAAATTTTTGATCCTAAGGAAAAAGGTACATGTAGGTTGCACTGAGAGAAGGAAAAGAGTTAAGTTCAAGCTTAAAACTTCTGAGTGAGCATGCTATCCCTCCTAAGTTGTTTTGGTGCAAAGAGGAGCAAATGAACTTAGAACACCTTCAGCAGCTGTTTAAACTAACCTGTTTGACCTTACAATAGGAGTCACTTTGTTAATATAGATCTAAGACAGTTTAAGGAGCTATTATTTATTGGATGTACCAGTTCTCAGCCAAGACAGATAGTGCTTAATTCTGTGATTGCTTCAAGCCAACACTGGTGCAGTTAGACTGCTTAGATTAACCCACAGTGGTTTAAGCAGACCTGTTTGATTTTGTATTATAGTAGAGGATGAGCACTCAGGAAATCTCATCAGTGACAAAGTGATAAATAGCAACTCACAGCGGTAACGGCTATACCTAACTCAGAGGGTTCTTCCCATCCAGGGTAAAGGTGAAATGATTAATTTCTCTGCTGGCAATATCAGTTGCACCCTAACTCTCTGCATGATGATCTATCTAACATAGAGATAGAAACTCATGGCTTAAGCCTGTGTGACTACATAACTATGTAACTTTGGCAGAGAATAGGAATGATTGCTAAATCTTCTGTTATCTAGAAAGCTTTTCCCAACACCTGATTTGTTAGCTAGCATGATTTGGACTGAAAAGCAAAGGAAAAAAGAAGATTGACCAGCCCAGGGTCTGAAACTTACAGCTGTGCTAAACACATACCAAAATAAATCTTCGCTGTGTCCAAATTCTTCTCTCAGTGATACCTGTGCAATGTTATTTAGGACAATAAGTTCCGGCCAGTATGAAGAAAAGCAACATGTATTGCCCATATTCTTCTATTTTAGAAATGTATGGCAACAGCCAGAAAGAAAGAGCAGACTGGATTTCACATCCTTGACTAACTTTGCAGGATTTGCTGTTGGGGTCACTCAGCTTTTACATGCAAACTGAGTAAATTTGATATGGAAGTTGTTGTGACACAATGAATATGGAACAGTGTCATTGCTCAAAGAAGGAATGCTTTAAGCTTTGACTCACAACAGCCTTTTTACTCACTTCTGTATTTACAAATTCTGCCATATGAAAGGTCACAGAACTGTGAGGCAGGGCAGTGCACGAGGGAAAGGGACAGAGCTCCTTTGGTTTAGCTTTGACCTAAATCAAGCTGACAAGTCAACCAGCCTTTTTAATTCTGTCATATTTCTGAGCAAAGGCTTTCACACTCTCAGGCAATTTTCAGAAATCAGTAGACAATGACTATCTACCAGGACCTAAGGCTTAGATCTGTGCATTCATCATCATTTATACCCTCAGATATGCTCATTGGTACCCCTTCATTCATTTACTGGCCTGCTATTACTAAATTCCACAGAGAGGTGCTAATTCTGCTTGTTTTAAAACCAGTGAAAACCCCACTATTTATTCTATTGACAAAATGATTCAGTTTTAAGAATTAAATGGCCACTATTATCATAGTTTTAATTCACTTTTACCCTAACACTTTTTCAGGAAGAGAAATGTAGTTATTCCCAATTACAGATTATTTGTAGATGTAGAGATTCTCAAGATCTAGTTTCAGCGGAAGTCAGACACCTAAATTCCTCTAAGGAAAAATGTATTTTCATCTGACTTGTCTATGTTCAATTGGAAGACTGAGATGGAGCCAGCACTGAGCTCAGCTCTTACAAATCCAGAATCAGTATCTTTATATCAGAGCGTCGTTCATTAGAAAGTATCAATATTCACTCTATTGCTGAGCTTAGGGGTTTGCTGAATTCCAGATGGCATTTTAGAAATAGAAGTGATCCTGTTAAGAAACTACTATCTTAAATGTCCCCAGCTACAGTTATCATAACATTATAGCTTGTAACTTTTTGAGATTTACTGCATTCATGTACACTTTTTTCCTGCAAGTTGTTTAAATTTTTCATTTTGCTTACCAGAACATTCATTAAAAAATATAGACAGTTCTTCTGGTAAGTCACCATCTTTGGTTTGATAGGTATACCACAGAGGTTCATAGTTTGCGCTCAAAAATTTTTGTGAAGCCAGCTTGGGGTTTGAGGATAAGAAAACCATGAAATATACATGTAGAAAGGAAGATTTTAAAGCAGTACAAAATTTGTATGTGAAATCCCCAGTTGGTAAAGTGTCTAAACTGGATACAAAATAATTCAGAGGAAGTGGAAATAAAAAAAAAGAGAGCGAGAGAGAGAGAGAGAAGGGAAGAATATTGAAGACCTCAAAATCTTCTTGCAGGTGGGCTTCAGAGGTTCATAAATCAATTATAAAAATGTACCTCAGGCTGAAACTTGGCATTTAACTGCCTGGATTTGGATCTTTGGATCAGGACTTGTTTATTTGTTTTTAAACACAGACATGAGAAAATATTGCTTGGTTTTAAATTAGATGAGTAAGGTTGAACACATTCATTTAAGCTTTTTTTTTTCTTTTTTGTACATCTACAGCTCATCTCTCAAAATGAGACTTTTAAGTCAATAATTTAAGAATAAGAAAAACGCATCTTTGTAGGAATTGTTCTTGGGTCAATATCTACTTTTCAAGAAGTGCTAAAATATTTATATTTGCATCGTGAGACATAATATTTTATTCATGGAGTAAAACACCATTTAAATAACATTAAAATTATTTTTGCCTACTCACTGAGTATACATTTAACACCTTTGACAGAAGCTTCAGTTCCCTCAATATCCATTTTACTACTGTTCCCTGTCCACCATCCACCAGCTGAAACTGTGCACAGTGGCAGCTTTGAAGTTCCTAATGAAATTTAAAAACAGATAGAAACATGATCTTCACATAGAGACAACGATTTGAGAATATCAGCAGAACCCATTTTGTCTCATTGGCTGCTAGAACCTATTAAGTAGTATTAAAAAATAGTCATTGCAAATTATAAGAGACTTCCCCAAAGCCAAAAAAAGAAGTGGAAGCTGTACACAATCTGGAAGGGGCAGCAAATGTGCATTTTACTATACGTAAGACAGTGATTCTCAGTAGCAGGCAGGAGCCATCTACGTGTAGGCAGGTCATGCCTGCAAGACAGCATGACTGGGAAACCTCTCACTGCCCTTCTGGGAAATAAGCACATCTAGGTGCCTCTGTGAAGTGCTTGTGCACTGATCCACACAGCATGGGGTATAAACAGAAGGAATCAAAGATCCGTGTGCACTTGTGAGACTATGATCTCGCTTGATTACAGAGATGCAGTGGGATAGCTTGCATGACTGAAATGTTGCTGTGGACGAATACAGGTTCTTTAGGAAGGACAGGCCAGGAAGGCAAGGGGGAGGAGTTGTCCTTTATGTGAGAGAGCAGGAGGAATGTGTGGAGCTCTGCCTTGGGGTGGATGATGAGCCAATTGATAGTCTATGGATAAGGATTAAGGGGCAGACCAATATGGGTGCCATTGCTGTGGGTGCTTGCTATAGGCTACCTGATCAGGATGAAGAAAGAGATGAGGCTTTCTACAGATAGCTGGAAGTAGCCTCATGTTCATTGGCCCTGGTTCTCATGGGGATCTTCTTGTAAGAATCCTATGGGATAGGGTCCTACAGGAAAAGAGGGTCCAAGAAAGCCAGTTGATATTCAAGAACAGTCCATCCCAAAGAGCAGGAAGTTGAGTGAAGGTGACAGGAGACTTGCATGGATGAACAAGGAGCTCCTGACTAAACTTAAAGAGGTAGTACACAGTAGATGGAAGTAGGGACAGGTAACCCAAAAGGAGTATAAGGATACCATCCAAGTCTGAAGGCATGGGGCTAGAAAGTTCAAAGCCTATCTGGAGTTTAATTGGTGAGGGATGTCAAGATGAATAAGAGCTTCTTTAAGCACATCAGTAGCAAGTAAGAAAATTAGTAGACATGTGGGCCTGCTGATGAATGGGGCAGTTTGACAAAGGAAATCAAAAAGTCAGAAATACTGAATGCCTTCTTCACCTCAGTCTTTACTGGTAAGACTGGCTCTCAGAAATCCCAGGCCCCTGAGACAAAAGGGAAAGTCTGGACGAAGACTTTCCCTCGGTTGAGGAGGACCAGGTTAGAGATCGTGTAGGCAAACTACACATACACAAGTCCATGGGCCCTGATGGCATGCATCCATGAGCACTGATGGAGCTGGCTGATGTCATTGCAAGGCCAGTCTTGATTATCTTTGAAGGGTCATGGAGATTAGGAGAGGTGCTTGAGGACTGGAAGGAAGCAGATGTCACTCCAATCTTCAAAAAGGGCAAGAAGGAGGATTCAGGGAACTGAACCTCACCAAGATCTCTGGGAAGCTAATCCTGGTCCCATTTCCAGGCACATGAAAGAAGGTGATCAGGAGTAGTCAGCATGGATCCACCAAGGGAAATCATGTTTGACTAACCTGATAGCCATCTACAATGGATTGACTGGCTTAAGGGGAAAGCAGTGAATTTTGTCTTCTTTGACTTCCATAAGGCTTCAGCACAGTTTCCCATTAACATCCACATAGCCAAACTGATGAATTATAGGCTAGATGAGTAGACAGTGAGGTGGACTGAGAACTGTCTGAATGGCAGAGCTCAGAGGGTTGTGACCAGTGGCGTGAAGTCTAGCTGTAGGCCAGTAACTAGCATATCCCAAAGTCAATATTGGGTCCAATACTGTTTAACATTTTCATTAATGATCTGAATGATGGGACAGAGTGCACCCTCAGCAAGTTTGGAGGTGATACAAAATGGGAAGAAATGGCCCCAAAATAGTGGTTTGCATGGGACAGAAACTAAATGCTGCTATAAGAGAAATCAACAAAAAGTAGCAAGATGACATACCTCCCAACAGTACCTTGAGCACAAGACTGTTTCCCACCATTCAAATAATGTATCTGCAGACGGAAAAAAGACATCATAAGATTTATGCTACTTATTCTAAAAATTGTGGACTTTTACATATGTCTTCATTGGTGATGAGAAGCCTAGTAAAGCACATACATACACTAAGCCTGAGCCTCACTTTTGGCTTCAAGCTGACACTTTTATCAGAGTATCCTGCTCTTATACAGTGCCCAAATTTAGCAGCAGTGCTGTGGTAGGCTCGCTTGTGCACAAAGCTCTCTTCTGTTCGAACAGAAGAGAGGCATCAATGGGGTAAAGTAATAAGATGATTTATTATTAGCATATTTTCCACAGCAGTAGCTTCACCCTAGCACATGACCCATTGCTCCTCCTTAAGTATGTGTAACATGTCCTGTGGGCAAATGCCGACTTTGGGCACATGTTTTATATGCCAAGACTGTAGAAGGTTTCCATCCAGTCTGCCTTATTTGTCTCTTCCACTCATGACAAGTAACACGTCTTCAGCACCCTCAGAGGACACTTAGGAAATCTGACATTAATGGAGAGAGAGAAATTTTCCTGCCTACATTAAAAATCTTGTTTCCAGGGCCCCCAGGGTTTCCACTTGTGCTAGGGCTCTCATCAGCTCATTTGTTGACAGCAACAGTTAGGTTTCTTTGAAAATGCCAGCTGTAGAAACTTAGATGCCTTAGGGAGCTTAGACATCTAGGGAGGTTAGTGCCAGCTCCGAATATGTTACTGTTGCCTACCTGGTGCACTTCGGTGGCTATTTGCTTGTTCAAGTGTTGAAATCACTTTTAAAAGCCTGGCCAGAGGCTCTTAGTGTTCAATATACAAACAAGCAGATTAAAAGACTGTCACTACTGAACTGATATTCACAGCAGGGCTTCCATGTATGCAGCTAATAAATAAGTAATGACAATAGAATAATTTCTGTTCTGCATTTGATTCACTAATGCTGCTCTGCAATATTGCTTCCAGAAAGACAAAAGAGAGAGAGAGAGAGAGAGAGAATGAATTGGATTTTTGTTGAATTTTTTCTAGCCCTAGGGACAAATTTTGGCAGAGGCAAAAATAAAATCCTCATTCCAGTCCTTGCTTATTTGGACAGCTGTGTTACCTGAACAGAACTACATATCTAAACAGGATTATTTGAACATGCACTTCATACATTTAAAAGCAGGCAACTTAGAGAAGGAATACAAAAATATCATATAAATTGTCTTAAAATCCAATGTAATTTTCCCTTATCAGCTGCACCCACGCCAAATGTTGTCCAGCTTCATGTCCTTTGGAGCAGTTAATGGTGCAAAGAAAACAGGGACTGTCAGTAATTTCCTTAAGCTCTTTCTTCTGTCCTGCTCCTTCTCGCAAAAAAAAAAAAAAAAAAAAAAAAAAAAAAAGGAGATAAGGGGAGGGGCAGATGAGAGTGTGAAGGATGAGAGAATGAGAGCTGTTGATTCAGATATGGTCCCTCAGAAAGTATTTATCAGTTATTGCAACTTGGGGCAGCTCTTATGCTTTGACCTGCCTTTGAGTCATTCAGACAATGCAAGTCCCCTAGTTAGCTTCACAAGGCTCATCCTTTTTGCTGTAGCCAGTACAAAGTAGGTGCTCCATAGCATTGAAACCATTAACTCTGAATAATTAAATTAGACTATTAAAATTCAGGGACAGCACCACTTGTTGCTCCAGGGACATGGAGCAACAGACTACTTAGATGTCATAAGTATGGATGGAATAAAACTTCCGCATCCCAAAGCAGGAGATATCTGCTAATCTTATTCTAAACTACAGCTTCAAAGGTCAAAAAAAATCTTAAGGGAAATATAGCAGGGCATATGGCTTGTATCCCATGACAAAGAAAATCTGAAATGTACTGAAGAACTCCAAATTCATAAAAAAACCCAAGTTAAATAGCCTTAAGAATGGGATGAATGAAGAATAAAAGACTCTAACAGTAAACTTCTAAACATAAGTTTAAAAAAAAGGGGGGAAAAGCCAAAGTTTAAATGATAGTGGCTTCTAGAGGATGCCAAGCATTTAAGAAGGTCATTAAAGATTACCCAGGCAAAGGGAGAATGTGAGCAAACTGGGAAAAGAAAAAAAAAAAAAAAAAAAAAAAAAAAAAAAAAAAAGCCAACTTCAACAGTACTGAGGCAATCAAAGAACAAAATAACAGACCTCTTAGAACAGTTCTTAGTTCAAAATAAATTGGCACACTGCAAAAGCAAATGCAAGCAGAACACAGCCTTGTTTTCACATTTCCTTTTCCCCAGATCTGCAAAACTGAGCAAATACAGACAGCAAGGAAGTAAAGGGACAATTGCTCACCCCTTAGTGATTTTCTCTTTCTTTTCTGTTCTGTCTTTACAATTTCTCCAAAAGCAAGAGCTTTTGCATCCTTCTTGCATCCTTGCCTATGTTTTACTGGAGAAAAAGATGAATGAAAAAGGCAAGGTGAGGCAAAAATGGGGGGGGGGGGAGGGAAAAGGGAAAGAGAAAGAGAAAGGAAGGCGAGGCAAGGAAAAAGTACGTAATATTATATAGAAAGACCTTAAGTAAAATCATACATTAAAAGATCTTCCAGTTCTGTGGATACCACTTTTTCTTTTTTAAAGCAAACTCCAAGGACAAAGAAAGATAACATTTTTAATAGCCATGCACCCACTTTTCTCATTTTCTGTGTCCACCTCCTCCGTTTTTCCTCCTTTTCCTTTATCTACTCCTTTCTTAAATGCTCTTTCTCTATGGATCTCAACATATGATTCCATCACACATGGACTGCATCATAATTTTTGCACAATCAGCTCAGCTAAATCTGGTTGCCTCTAGTTCTTACGTGCGTACAGAATAGTCTTCAAACTTTCCTTACTGCTCTTCAGCATCTTGCAAGCGCAAGTTCTTATACTTCTTTTCCTTATCCTTCTAACAAGTAGCAATTACAGGGTGTAACAGAATAGAAGCTAGCTTGTGCCAGGTAACAAAAGGCCCATACATGCTACCGTGCAGAACTTCCTAGCAGACAACAAACATTACAAATTTAGAAATGAAATCAACCAAAAGGAAAAATTCTCTTAATATCACCAAAAGGAGCATGTCAAAAACAAACCTGCAAACTGGGATATGGGCCAGAAATGAAGTGAGCAAAATGAATGCATCAGAAAATAGGTTTAATTGATGAACAAACTGTAGGAGTATGAGCCATTATAATCATTTTAGAAGGGGGAGGGGAATTTATAATCCAGCAATAGCTTCAGGGAAATGGACGGGTGAAACAGAGCAAACATTCCTGGGATTCTCTGAGAGGTTGTTGCACAATTAAGATTTCATAACCATATATTTAAGAGGCGTCCTTGAGAAAGAAAAGACTAAAGAGAAAGAGGATATGTAAATATCCTATAGAGATTTATATATTGTTTTCTATTTTCACATTAGGGAGTTTGTGATGAAATGTTCAGGCAGTGCAGTATGGCATTTTATATGTTAGATTTAGGGTCCTTTTTATGTCCCTTGTCTCATGTCTCTTTTCTCTGGTCATCTGCTTTTTTCCTTTAGTTTGCACTTCTGCCCTCATTTAAAATGTCTGTCATAACGAGGCAATAGCGCCTCTTCTACAATGTGACTATGATCTTGTGACAAAAAAAGTAGTTAAAAGCAGCACCTGAAACAACCCAACAGGGGAACAATTTTGCTGGATCTTTGAGGGGTCAGTAATTCCCTGTCTGTCTTTAGCACTGAGATAAAAATTGCATCCTCTGTCTCCTCTGTTTGATATTTGTTCTTTCATATTCTCATTGTATATTCAGTTTTTTTTTTCTTTAAGGAAGTAGAGTAGTGACAAATGAAATTATATGGAATAGTAGTCCAGCTCAACTGTTTTTTCTCCTTTTTCCTGAGGTAAAGGAAACCCTGGCCATCTTCACTATGACACAAAAGGTTTGTGAAACACTGGGATTTATTTTATTCTCTCCTTAAGGAAAAGCAAAGAAGGAATTTAAAATGTTAAAGTGAAAAGCTTAATTTGTAGTTTACCTTTCCAACTCTTTACTATTCTTTTAATCTTAAAAGTTAAAAAGATTTTCAGCAATGTCTATTTGCCATGAGCTAACTAGGCTTCGTTCGTTATAGCCTCACTCAAAGAAATGCGACTCTCCGTCTAATTGGAGTCTCAGTGACATTCTGGCTAATATCAGGGCACATTCGTATTAGACACAGCCAAATATCGCTACCAATGCTTTCATTTTCACTGATATTCAGTCATTCAGTCTAACATATTTTTCCCGTGTTTATGCTCATTTTATGGGTGTATTACCTTTTAATAATCTATATTCTAGATAAAAAATAAAAATAAAAAGAGCAGTAATAGACTAAAGAATAGGATTTGTATTTATCCTCACCTAGCTGAGAACTTAATCACTACATGGTACTTGCTTGTTTTCTCTCTCTTACCATTTAACTCCCGTTTTCTTGGCTATTCAGATTAAATAGTATGGGCAGTATGCAAGTCCTCCTATGCAATAGCATAGTAACTAAGGACGACTGTAAGAATTAGAAAATATTTATTGAAAGCAATGTTTAATGAGCCATTAGCTACGATTTCAAATGAAACAGCTCTTTCTGCCTGATTCAGTATTGTCTCTAAGCATTTGGGAGTGTCTGCTAAGCTGCTAGCCTTCAGGAAATAAGTGCAGTTGAGGTTCTTCTTCACCTTACAACTGACGAAATAATTTGGTATCTATAGACCCATAGGAAAATTTAGACACATCAGTCCAAAACTTAGGAATTATGTTTTGCAGCTAATGGAACACATTTCTAGATTGTTTGTCTAGGTTCAAATATTTAACTTCTAAATTCTCCCACTGGGTTCCAAATTAGCATTTATGCCCTTCTACGTCATGTTGTTAAGTGGTATGTAAGAAAGGCTTGTAGCAGCAGGAACAATAACATGTATATTGCACTCAAAGCAAGAGCTCTAAGGACCATCCTTTTTCATCAGCTCTCTTGCATATAACACTGCACCTGTGTAATCTATTCAGTCAAATAATAACAGTATGAGCATACTGCAAAAGTCACTTTACCTGTTTTGAAAACTGAAGTACCTCCAGTTTTCTTCCATGAACAAATATGTATGTGTGTATGTATATGTATATGTATATGTATATTCACTTATTTTATTGGTGGTTATAAAGCGCCAGTTTGAAGTGACTCATGGAGGCTGCTTAACTACTAGAGGCAGGGACCACCTTTTATTTGGTGTCCATACAGCATCACACAGTTGAGTGCCGCTCAGTCACTGGAGCTCAGTAATGCTATGGTTATATAATAAACAGTAATAACAGGATTATCTGCCAAACACAAAACTAGTGCTTTGAAAGAACTCCAGAACATGTATAAAGTATTCTTAAAGCATTGATTTGTTGAGTCAGACTCATTTTGAGAAATAGCAGTCTATAAAAGGCAGCAAGTGCAGTTTTCAACCCCATCAGTGGTGGCTGGATGGCAGAGGGAGTGAAAGCAGTAAAGATTTCCATTTTCAGTACTACTAAACTGGAACAGAGTCATCAAAGAACTCAAACTCTTGAAGGAACATTCTCACCTGTGAGAATTAAGCTGTCAGTTTCAGGCATCATTCACGATCCAAGAGGGATATAAGCACAAAAAGCCTACTCCTGCAAAAAATAACTCAGATGAATAGTATTTCTCAATAAGAAGGTAATCTTTTCTTTTTCTTTCTTTTTAATTCTTCTTCACTGATATCCTACTACAGCTAACAAATAGCTACCAGTTTATAGAGATTATGCTTATAATTTTTACAGAAAGGATCCTGCATTCATATTTAACAAGTTACTTTAAAAGTAGTTTACTTTGAGTTTCATGGGGATAGATCTGCATGGTGCTCCCTTTGCTCCTGATTTCTGCAGTAGATAGCAATCCCTACAATAGAACGTGTGTTTTACAGTATTCCTTGCTAATTGTTGTAATATTTTAAAAATTAGTTTACTGATAATCATGCAGCAGTTGTATATTAAAAATGCATTCTGTTCTGAGATATATTATTAGTAGTCATGTTCACCAATTCAAACAGGGAACATTTCTCATGGTGATAAAGCAGGGTGCACACCTTCAAAATTGATCCTGCTTTGCATAATTCTATCTTCTAGCTAGTCTTCTAAGAGAATAAAAATGGAAATCAAAGGACGAATGGAGGCCAGATTCTTTATCATGTGCCACGCTTTTATCAGAATCATTTGGGAGAAAGAAGTACTACAATTCAATGGAATTTAAACTTTACAAAAATGAGCAAATTTTTTTATGAAAAAAAGCAACAAAATATTGCAGTGATAACCAGACATTCTGAATTTGTGGAAGTTTTTGACAGTAACTAATGGAAGAAAGAGAGGTAAACAGCAACCATTAAGAGGAGTTATTCCTGTATGTATAAAGGAGTGAATGGGGGGTGTCATCTCATTTCTAAAAACTCCTGATTCCATGAACTGGAGAAAAATGCAACTGTGTAACAAGTACTCAGAGTTTCAAATGAAAATGTCAGTCTTTATATAGCTTATATTTATTATCTGCACTTTTGTTGTTCTGTTAAATCTTTAGGTTTAATCATCTTTTATCACAGTTCACATTAAAATACTTTGTAAAACTAAGGGTCTTTTGAAGTTCATCATTACCAGAATGTGAATGGGGAAGCTAAGAAAACTGGAGGTGATGGAGGGGCAAATCCAACAGCATTATTCTTCTACTTAATCAGGGGCTACAGAGAAGATGAGTCAGATTCTTCTCAGAGCTGCACAGCAAAAGGACAAGTCAAAATGGTCATGGTTTGGAAGAAAGGAAAATTCTAATAAGGCATAAGGAAGAAATTCTTCAGACTGAGAGAAGTCAAGTGCTGAACAATATTGCTTTGAAATTAGCCCTGCTTTGTCCACAGGATGTTCCTATATGACCTCCAGATGTCTATCTTCCTTTTCTATGAGTCTGTGAATAATCCCAGATGACACAAATATTTTATTTTCTAGTATTTCCTGGGTTTGTTTGTTTACAATGAGATTTTAGAGTCAGGAAAAAAAAATTAATATCTGGTTGTTCTTTCACCACAAACCCTTACTATATCACAGAGAGAAAAGTGGAGAAATCTTAGATAGCTTGAAAGTTAAGAATTGAGTTAGTAGAAAAATTTTAGTCGTGAGACTGATAAGCTCTATACCATTGATAAATCTATACCACTGTTATGCATCTCTATATGGCCCTCTAGCCCAGATAACCAAAGAAAAAGCATTTTTGTCATCAATCCTCAAATGATTTAGTTTAATATATCCTTATACAAATGTTTGTTAGGATTGAATGCTAGGATGGAACTAAGGTCCTTCTAAACCAGAAGAGTTTCTCAGTCAATTGATAAACAAGTGATTAGGACAGGATTTCTTCTACTTATTTAAGTAATTGAAAGGCCATGTATTGGGCATTACGGGAGAGGAAGACTCTACTCATTTTGACTGAGAAATTTAGCCTTGCCCATGGGATCTTTCAAAACCTGCCAAGTTTATATTAATTGACTGTGTGTTAAAGCCACTGGAATATACTCATATGGTCACCGCGTTAGCCAATGTAAATCCACATTGTGGCACTGATACAGATTCTTACACTGATTTTCATTGGGAAGCAATGCAGAGCACTCAGTAGTGAATATAGTGAATTCAATAGCAAATTTTATACTGCCTATAGGGTTCTTAATTGTCTTATCAAATTCTAAATAAAGGAAACAGCCGTTAAAATAATAGTTCTATTCAATCTTTCTAAAAGCATTGACTGATTCAAAATGTGTCTAGGTTCAATAAGTAGACGCTGATGATTAAGTACCCATATTTAATTATTCATGTTCACCTCCTATCTGAAGTACACAATCAACCTTTTTCCTACTTCTGAAAGCCTTCTGCTTTTATTAGCTATTGTATCATGATCTGAAAGAAGATTCGGATTCTCAGTGGACTACCAGTGGAGGGAAGAGCAGTGATGGTGCCACAGCATTCCCATGCAGCTATCACATTCAGAGCTCTTAAACTCTCTGCAGTTTTAATGATGCTGTTTGTATTTAGTTAGTTTTCCTTAACGTATCTTTCAGTCATTGTTATTTTTAAGTTTCTTCTCAAACATCACTGTAGCACAATTTAAGATTGTATATCAAGGTGCTGATTGCCATGTCTATGCAAATATAACATACTCTTCTTTTCTTGAACTACAGGATCCTATAGCAGGTACCCATTTTAAGTAGATTTTATTATATATCCCATGGTAGAGAATGAAATAACATATTTCCTGCAAAAACTCTAACTAGTATTGCTGTGGCATTTCAACATCGAGCTTTTGATCTTTCTGAATATCATCTCTATAGTTACGGGATGTGTGGATCCCCCTTTCATCATCACCTATGTAACAGCAGTGCTATAAAAGCTAGTGCAGTCTGCAGACTGGTAAAGCTTTGCAAAGAGGAAACTGCTAAATTCCTAAATTCTTCACCCCCCCCCCCAGCCTCCTGGCTAGCTATAGAGAATATAGAAAATCAGAAAGCATATAGAAAATCCTGGTATCAGAATTTTTTGTTGTTAGTGTGGTGTCTTTCTGCTCCTGAAAAATAGAAATATGCCCAGAGGAAAGACAGCATGAACTACAGAACTTGGTAGAAATAATTAGTTTTTGAGACCAAATTCAGGTATTAGAGAGAGAAACAGGGAACAATGCTACTGCATAAGCTGTTATTTGGTCAGGGCTGAGAAAGCAGGAGGAACTGGAGGAACCAGGATAAGTGGGGCAGTCTGGGTGATTAAGTTAATTAACTCAGTTGTTCCCTTTTAGTGACACTAATTCTGCACATGCAGATGTAAATGGCTGGATAGAACTCTGTGTTAATAGGAATTTCTGGTAATCTTTTTTTCTTCCTCAAAGGTTATAGGAAGCATACACCAAGATCGTCATACTTAAAAAGTCCTTTCAAAAAAAATGTGTAAAAAATTATGAGGCCAGATTTTGAACCCTTAAACTGATAGTCAGAAAGATTTGCATCCTATCCAGCTTACTATCACCCATATTTCAGCTCAGAACTTCTTCAAATAGTTATTGTCTCCAATGTTCTTTTTGTCTTAACTAGAAATTAATTGATATTAGTGAGAAAGGGTTCTGTCATTGCCATTGGAAAAGTACCTGGTCAGCTTCTCAACATACACATGCCTACAGCTAGAAACTAAAATCCCAGGGCTGCGGCTACAAAAACATAATGGCAAAAATAGATTATTTTTATTAATGAACCACAGATATATATTGTTATTTATAAACAAACAAAAAACTTCCCAATTGCAAAGTTTTTACATTAATGACATCTCAAATAATGCAATTCTGATCTAAATTTTTAGCATCAATAAATGGGAAATAACTACCACTGGGTAGGGCAGGATTGCTGATAAACTCTTCTTAAAAGTCAAAAATGTAAAGATACAATTTTACAAGCTATTTTTCTGGCAAAAAAATGATTGCTCTATCCAGAACCTAAAAAAGAAAGTAAAATATGTCAGTGTCATGGGAAACCTTAAGAATCATTGGCTAATATTAAAATATTTTCAGATCTCTTTAGGATTATTAGGACTTTTTCATTATTTAGATAACTGAGAATTAATTTGTGTATATCAAAACTTCTCTCTTTTGGACATATCGCACTGAAAGTATCCAATCCAACAAAACACTTCACATTTCCCATTGCCATTAAAGTAAATCGAAATTGAGTCCTCTGAAGACTGGACACAAACACTAGTCAGATCATTTGCTTTCCCATTTACCTTCAAAATTCATTGCAATCAGGATTCTCCTCTCCTCTTGAGATGACAATTTCTAATTTAAAATCTGATTATCATCTCATTAATTTTAGCCTGTAACTTAGCCTTAGAAAAATTCTTACATAGTTCTTCATTTTTGTGAAATTAGAAGGATGGAGGAAGTTATATTAAATTGGGGGCTAGGGTTTTTTATCATTTGTTGCAGTCTTTTTAGTTTTCATCTTTTCCCTTTTTTGCCTCCCACCATTATGCATCATTTTCTTCTGTGCCTACCTTTTCAGACTGCAATTTCTAGAGGGATAACATTTTCATCTCTGAAAATTATTCACGCACCCACATACAGGCACATACACACACACACACACACACACCGAGTAAATAATGTCAATAAAATGTGAATTCCTATAACCTCAATCCTCTCTCTTCCTAACTCTACCCTTCAAACTTATAATTGTTGTCAGACTGTAGGTTAGACAGTGAATTAAACTCTTGCTTATTATAAATGGTCTTATTTCATATGAACACTACTAGTAAAAGAAACTGAATTAGTAGAGTTGCATTCACTTTTTTCCTAATATTAGCCTTAGTTCATTGTCTATCAAGGCTTTAAAAACATCTCTGCAAGTGTGGTGTTATTTAAACTCCTAAATTAGAAGAGAAAGAGAGCAGGATAAACAGCATATTGCCTGAGGTGAGAGCTATTGCTATAGATTAAAGGAATTAGAAAACTCATCTCTCCCTGAAAGAGTAATCGAGCAAGTGCCTCTGCAGTAAAGTGTTAGCATAAAAGAGCCAGTTTGGAGAAAGTGCGGAGATGCTATTCTAGGGCAGCTCAGCAGCCCGAGAGGTGCTGCATCGCTTTGAGCTGCCTGGGATTTCGCACAGCCAGCCAGTATGCCTTCCCTTTTCCATAGCACCCAGCAAGAGCACAAGCGTGATTATCTTACCTTTTGCTAATGCAGCCAGAAGCACCACAGGGACCCAGCTGTCAGGAAGGGGAAAACCACACTGTCTCCAGCTTTGCGCTTGGGGTCTTATTTTCCTAGAATGAAAGAAAACATGTAGGTGGGACAAGACCTCTGGAGGTCCCTAGCCCAACCACTTGCTCAGAGCAGGACCAAGAGAGGTCAGTTGCTCAGAGCAGTGTCCAGCACAGATTTTAATATCTCTGAGAACAGAAACTCCATATTTCTGGGCAATCTTTGCTGGTGTTTGACCAGCTCCATGAGTAAAAAGTTTCCTAAACTCTAGTTAAGATTTTTCATGACTAAGTCGTGTTTACTGCCTCAGCTCGTCACTGCACACTATTGAAGATGGTCTGACTCGACCTCTCTGTATCCCTCTCCCAGTTAGACAGTTAAAGCAATAATAAGATCTTTTCCTCCTAAGGCTGATCAAACTCAGTTTTCTCAGCCTTTCCTCGTGTGTTTTGGCCCTGACCATTTTTATGCACAATGCCTTGCAGAAAGTCAAAAAGATACAGGTGTCTTTGTCCCTACCATTTGTGTGGCTCACATTAAACTCTGCTACAGCTGCACATCCTGAAGTTATAATCCTCCCTGTAACAGCTTATCTCAGGAGAAGAGAGTAAAATAAAGAGACACTTGGCAAAAACTGAGTTGCTATTACATTTTCTACAGTATCACTGCATAAGGAGATTGTATATCATAAACTGCACTGCCTTTACTGTATTTCTTCATTATGAATATCAACATTTCTTCATTTTTGCATATTTAGTATAGTAATGTAATTATTATTACCAAAAATATATTTTCACATATATAGTCTTATTAATTATAAAGAAAACCAGTAGCATCAAAGAAAAGCAAATGAGAAAGGTTATTTAACTTGCAATATTTGATTAGCAAAATGTTAGGCTCTAGTGATCAATTATAAATTATAACTGTTTGTGATCAGTGTCTTGTAGAGTATCTTACACTATAGCATAATAGGTTTTTTTTTACCTGCTGCTTTATATATAAAGAAGTAAAGTTATACTGTATAATAGAGAAAGGTTTATTCTACCATTCTATTAATTAGATAATTAGATATTATTATAGTTGATTTTGAGCATGAATAATAATTTAACAAATTGTGAATTGGGTGATGGCAGCTTGAACATTTAATAGAGCAATCTGTATGTGAGAAGAAACTCCTGAAACCACCAGAGATACAGAATACCTTAACATGGTGCAGCTTATAAGGACATCTCCTCTGGCAGTCCTTGTTTCCAGTGTACATTTGCTGCTGAAGCAAAGCTATTCTCATCCCAAACCCAGTAAAAGACATCTTCACTGCTTCCTGTTTGAAAAACAAAATTGTTTGCTTGTAACAAACTATTGAATCCATCTGCTGTCTTTTTGTTGCAGAAAGGATCTTTGCTGGAATTGAAGAGTCTTCTTTACGGTGGATTTTGGAGTTTTTTTCTAGAGTCTGAGGTCCCATACAGCCAACCTAATGTTACTGCACTGTGGTCTGTGCCTGCTGAGTCCTGCCATTTCAGTTCACCAGCCTAGTGCGTCTAGCAGTCAGGGTGACTGCTGCAGGGGGCAGCTGGGAAATCATAGAAGAATCTGCAGAGGTCAAGGGGAAACAGCAGCACAGCACCCAATACATAGTTATATATATCATACAAAGGCAGTACACTTACCTAGCTTTAAAGAAAGAGGTGCAGATTTAATGTATGAATTATGCTAGTTGTTTTGGGGGTAGAAAGAGGTCCATATCTTGCCTTTAAAATCATAATTCCTTCCTTTAAGTAGTGAATGAACAGGTTCTCTATAAGCTAATAGAACCTACAAAGCACTTTGGAGTTTCTTGAAATTATTCACATTAATAGGAAGAAAAACACTTGTGGAAGGACTCTAAAATGGCTCCAGTTATTGCTACCTTAGAACAACACAGACAGGGGCTGTTAGTAATGTCTTCTGATTTCAAGTCTCTACACTTAAAAAAAAAAAAAAGGATAGTCTACCCTCCAGCCTTGTATTGCAAGCTATACACTGTATTTATTTTGGCCTGATAATGTGTGCTTTGCTGGCCTGGAAACATTCAGACTAACCTTGGTGAATTAGACAGGCAAATTTACCCATCCAGAAACAAAGCAATGGCTTCAGAGGAAGAAGATTCAAGCTGGAGGGGGTCAGAGCTCCTTTTTCTTCTCACCAGAAGTGTCAAGATACATGAGATAGCAAGACTGAAGCATTCATCCTTAACCTTAAGAGCTGTATTTTGCATTGTCTGCTTTACTCCCAACTAGTTAACAGGTACTAATATTTTTCTCAGTTGTGAAAATGGTATTTTCTGGATACTGTTTGTCCATCAAATTCATACAGTGCATTACATTTCTATGATCTCCATTATCACAGCAGTGAAGTGCTTCATAATCTCTAACACATATAACCTGATACCGTACTTGCAAAGAAAGAAGAATAGTGTCATTATCTCCACTCCAGAGAGCCTCAAAGGTAGAGAGAGCCTCAGATTCCCACAGAGTGGGAGTTACATATCTAAATAACTTCGGGAAGTTCATAGTAGTATTAAAAGTTTAGCAGAGTTGGCTTTGGAATGTGGACTAGTTTCTCATCTACTTGACCTGTTTTCCCAAAATGGATGGGATAGGAAAACGCCAAAAGACTACAGTAAGGTGATGGTGCCAGAAAAGTTTAACAGATATTAGTGTTTTCTTTGCAGACTTTCTTCTGCTGGTGATTGATGGAATTATGTATGCTGTAAATCTCAGTGTGAGTGTTTGGGAGGGAAGATCAAGGAGTTCCTTTAATATAGCATTCAGTGGTGCTAGCATCTTGTAGATTACTGTGACAAAATTTGGATATTCTGAGTCATTTGATTTTGAGTTTACTAACTAAAGGTTTACAATTAGGAATTATATTTTTATTGCAGACAACCTGACAAGCTCCCATTTAATTACAACTGACCTGTCACTTGGAAAGATCTGCACCGTGTACTATTGCTTTTGTGAAATAGCTTTTCAACTGCACTGCTGAATTTTCAGAAATATATTCTGATTGTCCTGTGACTGATGGATTTGTGAGGGTGAATTAATATAATAAACACATGGAGATACTGACTTCTTAAAGGGATGATGACCTTTTACACAGGATTTCAGGGAATGAAAATAAAGAACTCAAATTCTTGTAGCTAGCTCTTCAGTTTTGCATGTTCTTATAAATATTTCAAAACTAATATCAGGACAAGAACAGGTAGAGCTGGAAATGTGTGATCCATAAATAAACCGGACTATAAATTTTATACAAAAAGATGGACATCTACAAATAAGTATGAGGTAAATCACCCTCTGTTCAGTTCTTTCAAGGTGATAGATTCATAGATCTAGAGCTGAAGCCCTCATCTGGACACAGATTTATGACAAACCCTTCTATCACAAGATCCCAGTCATTATGGTCACAGCTCTGAGATCCATGAGAAAGAGAGCATGAGGCTATGAGACAGATGGATTTCAAAGTGTATTTTAAACTCTCTTTTTCTTTATTGAGTCATCCCATATTTTCATTTTTCCTGACCCCTTCTGAGCCTGGCTGTGAGGACTGAATCCATGTGTTTGTTGCTGGAAAACAGCTGCAGTGGATTAAGTAACCCTGAAATCTAACACAACTCTAGTACCATCCAAGCATCTTATTAGTTCAAGAAAAGAATAATATAGGAAGTCTATAATATAATGTTTTTATTATGGCGTAACTGCTTTTCTTCTGAAATAATTTCATATTTATGGCTTATGTATATGACAGACTAAAGAAAGAAATAAATGTAGCAATACTAATAATGCTTAGTTTTAACCATGATCAAAATCAATTTTATTAATGATGAGTAATATAAAAAAATCCAAATGTTTTGGCCGGGATCTAAAACCAAAACAGAGTCATATGCAGCAGATGAGATTAACTATCTTGACTAAGACATTTTTAGGTAGCAGTAGGGTTAAGGTAAAATAACTGCTTATTTTAGTTTCCTGATGCACTTTAAAAAATAATCTTATTCTTTACAGATCAGCTAGAGAGCAAAATTAGCTATTCAGAAGCACTTAGGACAAAATAAAGAGATAAGTAACAGTGTATGAGAATCTGTTATGAACCAAATACATCAAACCAGTCAGGCATCCTCCTTTGACAGGCATCCAGGCCTTTTGGATAAAAAGAGAAAAGTAGGTAAGCTATGACTTGGGAGAATTATAGGAATGCTGTCAGAGTGTATAGAGATGCTGCAAGGAAGGCTAAGGCTCAGTTGGAATTGAGTCTGGCAAGGGATGTCAAGGACAACAGGGAGGGCTTCTTCAAATGCCTCAACAGCAAGAGGAGGACTAGGGAAAATGTGGTCCCACTACTGAATGGGGTGGGGGCCCTGGTGACAAGGGATACGCAGAAGGCAGAATTACTGAATGCCTTCTTTGCTTCAGTCTTCACTGCCAAGGGCAGCCCCCAGGAATCCTGCAGCCTGGATGTGAGGGAGAAAGTCCGGAGAAGGGAAGACTTTCCTTTGGTTGAGGAGGAAAGGATTAGAGACCTTCTGGGCAGGCTAGACATCCACAAATCCATGGGCCCAGATGGGATGCACCCTCGGGTACTGAGGGAGCTGGCAGATGTTGCCAGGCCACTCTCCATCATCTTTGAAAGGTCCTGGAGAACTGGAGAGGTGCTTGAGGACTGGGAGAAAGCCAATGTCACTCCAGTCTTCAAAAGGGCAACTGTAGGCTGGTCAGCCTCACCTCCATCCCTGGAAAGATGATGGAACAGCTCATTCTGGATGTCATCTCCAGACATATGGAGGAAAAGAAGGTGATCAGGAGTAGCCAGCACGGATTCACCAAGGTGAAATCCTGCTTAATCAATCTGATAGCCTTCCATGATAGAATGACTGGCTGGGTAGATGAGGGCAGAGCAGTGGACGTTGTGTACCTTGACTTCAGCAAGGCTTTTGACACTGTCTCCTATAACATCCTCCTAGAGAAGATCAGCAAGAGTGGGCTAGATGAATGGACAGTGAGGTGGACTGAGAACTGGCTAAAAGGCTGAGCTCAGAGGGTCGTCATCAGTGGCGTGGAGTCTAGTTGGAGGCCTGTGGCTAGTGGAGTCCCCCAGGGCTCAGTCCTGGGTCCCATCCTGTTCAACTTCTTCATCAGTGACCTGGATGAGGGGACAGAGTGCCTCCTCAGTAAGTTTGCTGATGATACCAAGCTGGGAGGAGTGGCTGACACACCTGAGGGCTGTGCTGCCATTCAGAGAGACCTGGACAGGCTGGAGAGCTGGGCAGAGAGGAACCTCATGAGGTTCAACAAGGGCAAGTGCAGAGTCCTGCACCTAGGGAGAAATAACTCTAGGCACAAGCTGGGGGGTGACCTGATGGAGAGCAGCTCTGCAGAGAAAGACCTGGGGGTGCTGGTGGATGACAAGGTGACCATGAGCCAGCAATGTGCCCTTGTGGCCAAGAAGGCCAATAGTCTCCAGGGGTGCATTGGGAAGAGTGTTGCCAGCAGGTGGAGGGAGGTGATCCTGCCCCTCTACTCAGCTGTGGTGAGGCCTCATCTCGAGTCCTGTGTCCAGTTGTGGGCTCCCCACTACAAGAGAGACATGGAGCTACTGGAGACAGTCCAGCGTAGGGCTACCAAGATGATCAGAGGGCTGGAGCACCTGCCCTACAAGGAAAGGCTGCGAGAGCTGGGCCTCTTCAGCCTGGGGAAGAGAAGACTGAGGGGGGATCTTCTCAATGTGTACAAGTACCTGAAGGGAGGGTGTCAAGGGGACGGGGACAAACTCTTTTCAGTTGTCCCGTGTGACAGGAGAAGAGGCAATAGGCAGAAATTGAAGCACAAGAAGTTCCTCCTGAACGTGAGGGGGAATTTCTTCCCTGTGAGAGTGACGGAGCACTGGCACAGGTTGCCCAGAGAGGTTGTGGAGTCTCCTTCTCTGGAGATCTTCAAGACCCGCCTGGATGCAACCCTGTCTACCATGCTCTAGGTGCCCCTGCTTGACAGGGAGGTTGGACTAGATGATCTCCAGAGGTCCCTTCCAACCTTACTGATTCTGTGATTCTATGATTCTATGATAATAAAGATTTTTGATACTGTTTCATTTAGCATTCTTATGGATAACTAGGTGAAAATATTAGGAAGTATGTACAAACAAATTGGAAAACTGTAGCGTATAAGGAATTATATGTGAGATCCTGCAGAGATCTGCTCTGATTTGGGGAACAGTGATATTTTCAGTGTAATAGAGAGAAAATTTTTTTTAATTTATGGGTAATGGGGGGCTACACATGACTTAGAAAACAGGCATTGAATTCAAAATTGTTCTAATAAATGAGAAAGATGGTTTGTGTAAAACTAAGATGCTATTCAGTAGAGGTATATGCAACAGTCTTAGAAACAGTCAACTAAAATACGCTAAGAGGAACAACCGTGCAGTATTTCCTCAAAAAAATATGTTTTGGTCTAGTGCATGACAAGCTGGCTGTGGACCAGATGAATCAAGCAACTGCAAAGAGAGCACACAAAACAGGGCAATTTCCCCAGCACTATTCTAGGCTGTCTCGGCCAGAAGTTTACTCTGTAAGAGACATGATGTCTCAGTATTCAATACTGGTGAGGGAAGGGAAAGCAGTATTCCAGGAAGGCTGCAGATTACTTGGAGTAGAGAGTGATAAGAATAGTCAAAAGGTCATGAAAATACAATCTATGAGAGAAAATGGAATGTTCAGGGGTTAGGTTTAACTCAGTTGGTTAGAGTGTGGTGCTTATAGGGCCAAGGTCATGGGTTCACTTCCCTCATGGACCACTCGTTTGAGGGTTGGACTAGATGATCTTCAGAAGTTCCTTCTGACCTTACCAATTCTATGATTCTATGATTTAAGGAATTGAGTTATTTAGCATAAAGAGGGGAAGGCAATGGGAAATAAGGTAATAAATTTCAAGCATGTAAAAACAAACAAAATTACCACAGAGAAAAAAACTCCCTTCTCTATGACCGCGTTGAATAGAATAAAAACTAATGGGTGTGTTTTGCAGCAAGATTTAAGTTAGATATGAAGGAAAATATTATAATAAGAATAGTGATGCACTGAAATGTATTGCCCAGGGTTCCCAGTATATGGTGTCTTTAAGAACAGGTTAGCTAAACATCCATCAGGAGTGATGCAAGGTATAGTTAATCTGTTCAAGAACAGAGGGATGGACTGAGTGAAATATTGAAATTTCTTTCAAACTTCTGAATCTGTGCTCTGATTACTTTCTCATAGTTTATTATCTGATCTACTACTAATTTAAAATAATAGCACCTTTAGCATACACGCACTTGACTTTGATTTGAGCAGAAAACCATTAAGTTTCTTGTGTGTGTGTGTGTGTGTGTCTGTTAGCTTTGGCAACATGTATACTTAATGCTCATTTGCTGTTTCTTGTTTTCTCCCTGTTCTCCACAAAAATCCACGTTGCATTTAATCTTTTAGGAAGAAGTGGAGTTCAAACTGTAAATAACAAATTGCCTATGTTTCTTGAGAACAGTCTAATCTCTCTTTATTTGAAAACTTCTCTTATGTAATTTGTATGAAGCATTTAGATTTTTCCTATCAATATGCATCCTACATTGCTGACATCAGTGGGTTTTTTTAACAATTTCTTAAAATCCCTCACACTCCTTTTAGCTCATGATTATCTTAAAAATGTTGACATTTTTTAATTTTACTTCTTCACTCTGGGTTTTACATCAACTGCTTATGGAATATATTCAGAAATATCTTTTTGATGATGCTGGAGAACTCCATTACTACATTTCTGGATTCTGAAAATTATCTATTCCTATTCTCTGTCTCAGTGACTTTACAGTTCATCCCCATGCCTGCTGAGTTTCTTTAATAACCTTTTTCTTTTTGTAAAATGATTTCTTTTTAAAGAGCAAACTCATTACTTCCACTGTTTTCTTTCACCCATAATTTCACGGTCATCTTGAAACAGCCATGTTGCAAATTTCTGATTTCTGCTGATGATCAAGGCAATGAGAATAGCTCAGCTTTAACTGGGGTAAGTCAGTCAGCTAACCATCTTCACACATTTAGATAGACATTCTGTTACGTAGAGACATTTTATCATGCTTACATTCTCATGTCTTTGGTGACAGGTTTTCATTGGAGATTATCTGAATTTCTTTTTCTTTCTTTTTCTTTCTCTTATTCTTTTTTTCTTTTTCTTTTTCTTTCTCTTTCTCTTTCTCTTTCTCTTTCTTTTTCTTTTTCTTTTTCTTTTTCTTTCTTTCTCTTTCTCTTTCTCTCTCTCTCTTTCTCTCTTTCTCTTTTTCTTTTTTCTTTTTCTTTCTCTTTCTCTTTCTCTTTCTCTTTCTTTCTTTTTTTCTTTTTCTTTTTCTTTTTCTTTTTCTTTCTCTCTCTCTCTTTCTCTCTCTTTCTCTTTTTCTTTTTTCTTTTTCTTTTTTTTCTTTTTCTTTTTCTTTTTCTTTTTCTTTTTCTTTTCCTTTTTCTTTTCCTTTTCCTTTTCCTTTTCCTTTTCCTTTTCCTTTTCCTTTTTCTTTTTCTTTCTTTCTTTGCTGAATTTAGAAGAATTTGGACAGGTTTTTTAGCAGATAATAAATGGACAGTTGTAGGACTGTACACAACTGCAGTGTACATCAGGACAGCTGTGTAGTAGTTCAGCTGCTGTTGCAAAATATCTGTTGTATTAGATACAGTAACATAAAAATCAGAGGATTTTGAACTCTTTCCTTCAGTATAACAACATCTACATAGGACTGTGTAACAAAATATATTTTTTCTCAAAAAAAAAACTTAAATAGAGCTTCTGTGTAGAGAATAATAATTGCCTCACATAATCATTTAGTGGGATGTCACTAAAAAATTTTCAGTGATGTCTCTAGTTGCCACAGATGAGGGCAATTTTCTTCCTTTGGGGTACTGGCATGATATTCTCTTCAGAGACGCAAATGATGGCTTTAAAACAGCAGCTGAGAATAGCAGGAGATTTAGATTCTCTGATACCCTTGGTCAGTTTAGAAAAGACCATGGCAAAATGGTATGAAATATCAAGGATTTAATGCTGGGAAGATACAGTCTATAGTGGTGCACAGGACTGCCTTTACAAATTGGCAGATATGAAAAAAATATTCCCATGGGGGAAAAAAAAAAAGGAAATCATCTTAACATTGTCTGGCAGTGGAAATTTTTTTTCATTTTTTCCTCCTCTCATTCTTGCCACAACAAAATCAAAACATAACTATGTGATTAAATGGAGTAAAATGTTACACTCAGACAACATCTGAACCATGTGGATAAAAACATTCTCTGCTTTTTAGGGACCAGAAACATATATGACTGTTTAATGGTTTCCCAATGTAAAAAGTTCCTGATGAATCAAAACTTATCTCTCAAATGTGTTTCTTGTTCCATCTGACTTCCTTTAACTGAACTCTTTTCTCTATTTCATCTCAAGTTTTGTCTTAACCTGTCTGTGCTTGAAGAAAATTATAAAGCAAAAAATGCCACTTTTCCTGAGATTTGGATAAACTATGAAAACTGCTAATTGTGTTTTATCAATTCGATGTACATATTACAATCATAATTTTATTTCACTGTTTGTGAAAACACAAAGTCCATGACATGATATGATTTCATTCAAGTGAAAATGAATGAGGACCACATTCTAAATTGTGAAGAGCAAATGGCATTCTGTACTATATGTTCATCTGCTCTGTTACTCCAGTGCAAAATTATGGGAATTGGAAACAAAACCAGCTCCATTGTGCATTCTCATTTAAAAATAATCAGACAACTCAACTGTTACAGATTGACAAATATAACAGCAAGTTATCACACAGGTCTTAAAATTAAAAGCAGAAAGTTCTAATGAGTAGCATATTCAGACTAAACTGTGTGCTCAGTGAAAATTTGTAAATTTAGTTATAATGTTAATTCCACCT
Organism: Rhea pennata; assembly: GCF_028389875.1. Taxonomy (NCBI): domain Eukaryota; kingdom Metazoa; phylum Chordata; class Aves; order Rheiformes; family Rheidae; genus Rhea; species Rhea pennata. Next base: position 106,686,992 of record NC_084665.1, read on the forward strand.
CATGTTAATACTGCTGATAAACAGGAGGCTGAGCTATTAAAAGAAAAATGGAATATTCTGAGCTTAGGACGAAGCAGTCTATTTTCATATACAGTACTGTGCATCTTTAATGTTATCTTCCTCTGCCAGTCTTGTTAATTAGTCAATTATCATTGTCGAAGTACTCTGCTCCTGAGTGAGTTATGGTCAATTTTTATTAAATTTGCATACAAATGTCACATTTTATGATTCATTTGCACAACTTAGTGATAGAATTCATTCCTGTATATATAACTGAGGTAGTGTCCAATGACATATTTCATATGGTATATGTTCAGATGGGAAAAGGTTGAAAGTTCACTTATTTTAACTGAGACTAAAATAGAATGGTAATTAGCAAAATTAAATTAGAAAAACAGGATATAGGGTGAGAGGAAGAGAACTAAGTTTGAATTAGGTAGACAATTTCATTACAGGACTATATTTTTCTCTGACAAGTATTTCAGAATCTCCTTATATTCCAGGGCAGCATGTGGATCAATATAATCTTATTATAGCCTGTTGTCTCTTGGTGGGAATAGATTTACAGGTAAAAAAAAATTCTATCAGAAGAAAGGAAAAGCATGCATGAGATATGGCAGTACACAAAAAAAAAGGATACAGTGGGACTGGAAGGCATTAAAATTTTCAGAGTTTTGAGGTGGGAACATTTCTTTAAATGAAGATTGTTTCATTCTGTTTCGTCTTCCCCCCTCCAACCAAATAAATAAATAAATAAATAAACCACTGAGGCCAGAGCATATTGATCCTAGATCCTTAAGAAAAAATATTTGTATCATCACTGGATGACAGAAATGGAATCAGGAAGAGTATTTGGTAAGGAACTTTGAGATGTGAACATAAAAATAACAAATTTAGGCTGTATTATATTAATGGCTGTATTGACTTGAATGAAATTCCTTTTGTTCCCACGAAGAAACCTAAATGTTTGTTAATCTAGATATTCTTAGGGTCAAGACTTGTAATCGCTATAAACTATATTTCTTGCTGATCATGACCCTACAATTCTAACTCACTAACATCTGCGTGCATTGGAACCATTACAAAACTCATCTTCACGTAAGAGCAGGGCATTCTTCATCCCCTTCAGTGCCCTCAGCCAATGCAGTCAGTTGCTTTCACAAGATCAATGACAAAAAAAAAAAAAAAAAAAAATCACAAATGGCAACTCTTCTAAGTGCTCAAACCCTTTCTCACACTGCCAGCATTAGGGGTCTTCCAGCCCACATGTCAACATCCTTTCCTGCCCAGACATCTAATTCAATGGCTTCAACTGGTAGCCACTACCTGGCTTTTTGTATCACTATCTGCTTTACAATAATGATTCCTTTTTTTAACTAAAGGAGAAAGATTTTTTGAACTATTTTTGTTGTAACTTTAGTCATCTATGACTTAACTAGATTTGTGTTAAATAGAAAAATCAGTTCACACAGAGTAAGAAATTTTTCAATGTTAGGAAAATAAAACACTTCATAGTTAACACTTTGACTTAGTTTTTTTCCATCATATAATTTACCTATTTATAATTTGTTAGCTAATTATGTGTGTGATGGTATTTGAGATGTTAGAATCTCTTTATTTTGTTGATAGCAATTAATTAGTTTTCATTTGAGTGTTTCCCTAGCTGTGGTATTATGAGATGTTCAAAATAATTATTGATAGATTTTGTTAAGTATATTTCACTAATTAGGTGCTGTGGGGATTTGTAATTGATTTAATTGAAGTTGAATGAGTTAGCAGATATATGGGTAGCATATCAAAAGGAGCACATGAAACAGTGAGAGGATGGGAAACATTTGGAAACATAGAATAAGTGGCTGAGTATTTATGTTTAAAGTGTTTGCTCTTTATGAGGACATATTACAAGCATAAGATATTTTTCTGACTTTTGCACTGCATGCTAAATGAAGAAAGGTTATTTTGTAGGACTAGACTAATATATATGAACATGATTATATGTAAACTTTTTCAAATATGCATATACATATATGAATATATAAAATATGCACAGGCGATAGTATATATACTCAATATAAAAATGTTATAAATGCCATGTATTTATAAATACACATTTAATATTTGAAAATCTGCTCTGCTCTCTGGTTTTACTACATTTAAGTGTATATTTATATATGTATGCATATATCTAAACACATATAAAATATGTGTGTATTTTATATGTACTCTAAAGGGTAATAAAGACAAGGAAGAACACATTTTTTCTTAGGATAAATAAGAAGTTAACTGATAGCACAAATCTAACTCAGAGGACTAAACCTTTGAGTAGATAATACAAATTAAAAAAGGTTTATGAGAAGAACAAATAGGACCAGAGCGAAAGCTACATGCTGAGTTTTGCTTTGCCACAGGAGGAGGGGCCAAAAAAAGCAAAATAGGAAGTTAAACCTACTGATCATTTGTCAGTCTGTGTAGCTGTATCTCCTCTCATCAGTCGGAGCAGCTCTGCGTGTCTGTGTGTCCTGGCGGCCAACGTCTCCCGGGGGAGTAGCTAAGGACATTCTCAAGATACTTGATTTGTTGGCAGCAAAGGAGGGAGTAGAAGAGGAACACCTCTGTCTACTTCTGTCTGTTGGGCTATGAGCCTTGCTTTATATCCAGTGGCCAGGTACTGGCAGCTGAAAGGCAGTTTTACATCACTGGAAAGACATACGATATTCTCCTAATACAGTCCCAGATCTGACCTGCAGTAACAGAGGGATTTTTCATTGTTTTTAATGTTTTGTGTTCATTTTAATTGCAAATTGGAGTGCATTGTCCTCTTTTCCCATATTATTTACTCCCTTTCTGCAAGCATAACTCAGCACTGGTGCTGTGTGACAGTACTCCCTCTAACAGACTGTCAGAGTTTTGGAAATACATTTTAATACCACATTAATCACTAGAGAGAGGGGAGGGGATGGAGTTCACTGACCACAAAAGCACTTAAGTACATACATAACATAAAGAACAAAATATGTGTGTGAAATGCTGCTTGCTAGCTTGTATTAAATACAGCTTAAACGTGGGTGAGAGTGGCATTCCTAACAACATGCTACAACCTATACTGAAAATCAAGACAGATGATCTGCATAAATCTATGACATTCAAAATCTTGTTTGTGGGCAAAGAGGAAGGACATCTTATATAAAAGTAAAGTCAAGAATTTTTTGTTAGTATACTTGAAATCTTAAGAGTCTAATCATTATTAGTCCACATCTAATTGTTACAGGAAAAGGGGAAAAAAATAGTGCAACTAGAATTGTTGTACATGCACTTCTTAGTATCTACCTCTTTTCTCAGTGTTATATTCACCCTTCCCCTGTTCCTGTGTATCTGAAGGTTAGTGGTTTCATTTGTGGAGAGGGAAGGTTACAGCAAGTTGTCAGAATCTAGAAGCCTTTGACAGGAGTAATATGATATTCATATGATTTTTATTATTCCTCATTGTAGGATCCATTCAGGGTCATTTCTATGTGTTTACTAGCACACTTTTACAACTTTATCTTTCTTCATTGTCTACAGCTGTAGGTTACCTCTGAATTTACTGTATTTGGTGCCTCTTATGTATGTTAGATATTATTTCTTTGTTCTCTTTGTTTCTCCTAAGACAAGTTGCATTCAGCTCCAAGTCTGCATTTTTTAACTGACCATTGGTGAGTTGTTTATAGCTGTGCCAGGCCTGTGCCCCTTCTCTTTTCATCCTATCCCTGTACTCCACACATCCTGTGTCTCCACCTTCCAAGGCCTCTGCTGTCATGCCACCCTGCATTTCTCTACTCTGCACTATTGCATTAAAGTCATCTCATCAATATCTCATTCCATATAGAATAACTGCTTGTTACCAATAAACAAGTTGTAATAAACAAATATAAAACTAGTTAGCCATGAACACCTGGTCAACTGGAAAAATTGCTAGCAAGCATGACCAACATCAGTCCCAAGGCCTGGCAAACTTAATACAACACTTCTGTCCTAGCAAAGGAAGTCACATATTACAAGGCTGTATGGTTACCTATCAAACAAAATAATAAGTATTGATATAATTAATTGTCTTATGACAGAATTTGGGTTGCAGCTGAGATTAGGGCACCATAGTTTGTACCTTATATTGCCGAGGGTGGTTTGAAGTGGATTATCATCCTCAAAAAATAAAGTAGCAACCTTTGTATAGATTTTGCAAAATTTCAAAAAATAAGAGTTATTATCTGAAGGTAGAGGTTTCTAAGCATTAGTGAAAATAGTATATTTAGGTTATATACTGCACATTAAATCTGAAGTATTTGCATGAAGAAGTAAATAACTTTGAATTCCACTATAAAAGTGTTGAAATTCTCAGGGCAAATTGGAAGGAATAATAATATAGTGAAAAGGCAGGAAAGAGAATAGAAAGTGTTTAAAGCTAAATTAATGTATATCCAAAGGTTATGCATGTCAGGTAGCAATAAATACTGAAAAAGTAAAAAAGGTCAGTAGGGATGTACAAGAAATTCTAAAAATAATTGAAGTAGGAAAGTCACTATCAAAGACATAAAATATCCAACATGGACTTAGAGAACTTAGAATGAACCCTTGATAAGAAAAACTAAAGTGGAAAAAATAAAATGAAGAATCAAAATGGTGTTATATTTAGAGTATATCAAAAAAAAAAAAAAAAAAAGAAAAGAAAAGAAAAGCAGTCTACTAAATATGCTGTATGGTCATGGCAACTATGAAATCAACTCCTTATTGCTGCAGCTTAAAAAATAGACATACATGTGTGTTTCATTTTAAACATGATTTCAAAAGTTTATCACAAACTTCACAATGAGTTAAAGCTACTTTTAGGACAGTTCTCTCTGCTCAAGTATGCAAGCATAAAAGTACTATCTCAGCTCCTACCTTTGTCCACTTTTCCACTCCTCACCATAGTATTTTTAATTAGGATTTAATTAAATTGTTCATTCTTCAAAATATTTTAGTTCCAGTTAGAGCATCAGGCAATGGAAAATTGCAGACTTAGGCACTATGAACAGAAGCAGAGAGGAAGAAATTCTCTTCCTTCGTGCAACAGCCTAAGCACTTTTGATTTTAATTAAATGGCGGTTCAATGCAAAACAAAATCGCAGAAAAGTTGGAAAAGATAGTGGGTGTCAAACCCTTGCTCAAAATAGGGTCAACTTTGAATTCAGATCATGTTGTTCAAGATCTTATCAAATTTCAGAAATTACTAAAGATAGCTTTGCAACCTTTATGGGCAACCTATTCCAGTGTTTGTTCACTTTCGTGATGAAAAAGTTTTTCCTTAAAGTTAACTGCAGTTTAACTTGCTGAAACTTATGACCGTTACCTCTTGTTCTTTCACGGTGTTCAAGAATAATCTGAGCCTATCTTCTCCACATGTAGTCTCACAAGAGGCAAATAGAGAGGGATAATCGTTCCCCTTGACCAGCTGGCTGCTCTTTGCTAATACATCCCAGTATGCAGTTGGCCTTCACTGCTGGAAAGGCACAGCAGTGTTCCAAGCAGTTGAACAGACTCCTGTTCAACTTGTCATTCAAGATAGCCAAGTCTTTTTCTGATAAACTCCTTTCTAGTCAGCTGGTGTCCGGTCTATGCTGTTGTCTGGGGTTATACTGAGTCATGTCTTTTATTACAGAAATCAGTCAGGTTGATCAGTGAGGATTCACCCTAGGTAAATCCATGCTGGTTGTTTCCTATTGATTTCTTGTCGTTCACGTGCCTGTAAATGACTTTTAGGTGGATTTGCTCCATAATCTTCCCTGGAGCTCAGATTGGTTCCTTTGGCCTCCTTTCCTTTCTTGAGGGCTGAAATACAAATCTGCCTTTTTCTAGTCGTCAGGAACATCCTCAGTCACCACAGCCTTTTGAAGATGAGAAACAACAACCTTACCAGCCAGCTTTGCTAGTTGGTACTGGTCTGAAAACCATCTTGTCAGGTAGACGAATATTTCAAATTTGCTTAAGCAGTCCCTAACTTGATCTTCCTGTACTTTGGGCATACTTCATTCCCCCAGAGTTTGTCACTGAGCACAGGGATTCTAACCAAGTCATGACAGTTTCTCAGGGAAAACATGAGAGCCTCCCTCATGATCCCTCTTCCCTGCATGCTTCCTCCCAGCTGGAGACCCCTTTTCCTCCATTCCTTTTTGGATTTTGATCTCCCTTCCCCAACAAACCTAGTTTACACTTCTACTTGCTAGACTAGCAAGTCTGTTGGCAAGTATGCTCTCGTTCCACCATTAGATGAATCCAGCCCTTCCATAGCAGTCCTTGTCCCTTAAGGACAGTCTTAGAGGGGGATAAAAAGCCGAAGCCCAGCCCGTAACTCCAGCTGCACAGCAGGGTATTGCTACCATTCCTACCTGGAGCCTTTCCTAGCAGGACTGAGGAGATCACCACCTGGGCTCCAGTGCCCTTCATCCTAGCTCTGCAGTAACACTGCTCCTCATAAAATCACCCTTGGCAGAACAATTGCTGCTCATGTATAGGCCAAACTATAACCACCTCTCTACAACAATTTTCCTTTGGGCCCCAACAAACAGTAAATCTTCCATGACAGCAAGTATGGTCAGCAGATATGTCTCTCCATTTCCTACAAAAGGAAGTCTTTGACTCCTATCATCTATTGCTTCGTCTTTGTGGCACTGGCTCCTACAAACCTCCTAGTTCCTACCAGTACAGGCTCAGCTATCTCAGGCACCTCTTCAGCTAAAACTTCACCTTCTGCAAGGGCCCTCTCTCTATTCTGTAACTGCACATCTGCATGTGGAGAAAGGGCTGCTTTCTTATTGCCAGAAATCAAAAAAACTCCATCTTCCTCTGTCATGTCATCTTCCTCATCCTCACCCCACACAAATCTAGCCTCTGATCATCCCTCCTTCCACATAATGTGGGCATCATATGTCATATGGGCACATAATGTGCCCCTGCAGGACACATCCATGAGACCCTGTTCATCTCTCACTTGTCATCCCTGATGCTGCACAACCTACTAGCATCCTCCTCCAGCCCCTTTGCTTGGTGATTTAGCTACTCAGCTAGAGCAAAGTATCCCAAGGTATCACTCCCAGGCATTAAAGAGCGGTGGGCACTTTCTAAAGCCTAGGACCTGGATGGCTCTGTCCTCCTTCCTTTTTTGGTGAAAGTATCTGACATGGCAGGGACAGTTGTTCCAGCCGGTGTTAAGGACTATGTCCTGTGGCGCCCCACCATGATCATTGCACTGCTTCTAGCAGTCTCATGGGCTTCCTCTGAACATTACCTCTGGGCTCCCTGAGAGGTCAGCTACCACATTAAGTGCCACATCCCTGTTTACACACCCTACTTGCTAGCACTCCATGTCACTGATGGCCCCTGGGCATTACTTAAATCAGAACCCAAATACTAGCCTGATCAGCTTTCCCAGGAGATTATCTGCCTGGCAGGCAATCTCTTGTGCTGTTTTTTGGTTCCTGACTGCAATACATTCACCGTGCGAAGGCTGAATTCGCTGTGCGTCCTTTTTTGCTTACTTTTTGAGCTCTGTAAACTTGTGCTTCATTTTGCTAATCAGCTGGTGGTTTGGGACATATAAGTGCATCTTTCTGCCATGTTATGTGCTAACTTTTAAAAAGGCAGTTATGTGACCATTTATGTGTCTATTTAATTGCATTATACACAGATTCCTGAGCTATTTAAGCACTACATTACCTCAGGTTTATTTGAATGATCTAATTTGCAGGACTGTAAAATAAATCTCTTCATTGCACATGTGAAAAATGGAAGAGTAAGAAAGGCAAAATCTTTCATGAGAAGAGACTTTTGACTTTTCTACACTTGACAAGATTTCATATGCTGAAATAACTAGCTATACTACTGGATTATTTTGTTACTTTGTTGGGTTTTATTCCCCTGTCCATCTACCTCCACCTGATACCAATTCTTTTATGCATAGATTTTAAATTCTCTGAGACAGAGACCAGCTCTGAGCTCATCCATTGCACAGCAGAGGGCAGTGGGTCCTGATGGGGCACTGATGCTCTTATGAAACCCTATAAAAAACTATTAGTAATAATTTCTAGTTCTGATGAGCTACCAAGACATTGTCTACACTGCATTTCATGTCCAGAGGAAACAATCTAGAATACCACTGTGACAAACTGGATGTGTTTTATTAGTTTGTTCCAGGGTTTTGGTATGCTCCTTTTAAAATTTAAGTGACTGAGAAGAGATGAGGATTGCTCCCTAATATACATGAAAGGAGCAAAAACCTTTTTCTTCAGGTTGCTGATGTACTGTAATTGCTCCACCCTGGGGCAGAGAAGCTGCGAGCCTGCAAGGTGCAGCAAAGGAGAGAAGAGAAAGGAAGAGGTCAGCAAAGCTGAGAGCTTGGGAAAGTCTGTTGAGAGGAGCAGAGAGCAGACAGCCAGGGCCAGGTCTTCAATGTGACAGAAGGAAATATTTGCTAGGGATGAGAGAGGACCTGAGTTTGCTGAGCATACTGAAACAAGAACCCTCCCTGCAAGGACACAGTGGTCAAAAAGAGATTTCCTTGTAAATCTTTCTTCTTTTCTATCTGACTTGCTCATTTTTTTCTCTGAAAAGTAAATTATTCTGATTTATATTTTAATAAAAGTGGCCTTTTTGAATGTAAAATCTCTCCTATGTCTTCTAAGTCTTCTATGGAGAGTGCATTAAGATGGAGATGTCTGGGAAGATTCACTTCAAAGGTCTTATTAACTTATGATCCATTTGTGGCACTATGACAGCATTGTAAGAGAGACACTAAATTTATCTGGATGCCATTGAAAAAATGTTACTCTTAAAGTCTAGACAGAGGATAGTATTTATCTCTCCTTCTTTGAGCCCAAGGCAAGAATAACCTGTACGCATTTCTTGACCTGTAACTTCTTCTTGTTCCTTGTTTCTGCTTGCAAAACTGTCAAGTACCATACCCATAAGAAGGTATTTTTACTCCTATACACATGTTTCTTGGATATTTTTAATGATCAAGTCCAGGTTCGAGGAACAGTGAGGCAATAAAAACTTTTTCTAAACATACCTTATTTTTCCCTTGGAATAAAATCTATGCTAATCTGAGAAGCTGCCTTTCCATTTCTTCTTGATCTTGAATTCTCCAGGAATATAGACTGAAAAAGGGGAAGCAAATTCCTTTCAAGCTGCTTTTGGTCTTTTGGCAAACATATGACCTCCTGTCCCCAGTGTGGCCTAGAGTGCTGCAAGTACCTTTATACAGGCGTAAAAAAAAGATAATCTAGAGCTGGCACTCTTGTGCTCCCAGTTCCTCTCTCATCATGACCTCCCCAAGAAACTTGACTTCCTTTTTTCATTCTCTTTTTTCCTATTCAGAAGATTAAAGGATACTCAGACCCAGTCCCATGCTAGCATGAATGCGTAATATCTTTCTGTAATTTTTAAACACTACTTGTTTTTTTCCCCCTCATGATTCTCCCTGGAAGGTTGTTGCAAAATCCAGCACCTTTCTAATTTGTATTTTTTTTCCTACAGTACTTCTCAGAACTTGGAGGTCTGCACAGGATTTGACAGTAGCATTTTCTTATTCTCTGCTTGTGTAAAAAATTATCTATTTGAAAATTTTAGATCAGAGATATCCACTTTTGAAAACATGTGACTAAGCATTCTCTTATTACCCTGAAATCAATATATACCAGTATTAATAAAGTAAGATCCCACCTCTAGAGTCACTGCTGTTGGCAGTCTTTTCTTTGTCTGAGTCCTGAGAGAATGACTGCAGAAATTAATGTAAATGCACTGTTTGCTGGAAAATTGGCTCCTGCTTTTTTGGGTTTCTGTCAGTGGATCACTGTGCTCTGAAGCAATTTCTCTTCCAGTTCATCAGTTTGTTCTCCTTTTGATTTCTGCACTTCTCAGGAGGGTTTATTCTTTACCTTCTAGACAGTCAGGCTTAAAGAATCACAGTGTGACATAGTTGTTTGTTGTTTTTATCTATTCCATGGTGTGTGCCATTCTCCCTGCAGCTCAGGCTTTTAAATTAATCCCTAACTTCTCTCTAGGTTTTTACATGCTGCTGCAAGGCAAGGGGAGGAGGGAGTATATAGTCTGCAGGCTGTAGCTGTCTGTGAATTACCTGTAGTCTGCTAGCACAAAATTTAGGATAGTGTCCTTTTTTTTGTAAATGATGACTCAAGTTCTGCTCTCATCTAAGTGTAAATCCAATTCCATTACCAACCTAAACTGAAATCAGTATCTAGCCCACTATTCTGAGTCTGAGTATTCTACAATCTGTTTTTTTTTTTACATTGAATTTAAGCTCATAGCTAACAGAGATGATTTTGTAATCCAAAAGAGTAATGGAAAAAAAATCTCTTCTTTGAGGAATATAAAACCTTTTCATTCAATCCACAGGCAAAAAAATACTAACCTCGATCCAAGATTTTTTTTTTTAAGGAAGATGTCTGTGGGTGCCATACAAATGGCACAGTACACAAGTTAAGAATGGGAAACTGTAGCCGAGTTGTTGTCATTAATGGTGGAATAGCAGTGATTCAAAAAATGTTTTAACACTAGAAAAAGTTAAATGTTTCTCTCAGTCTGGTTACTAAGCAAAATTTTAAAATTTAAGCCCTAATTGTACCCATTTCAAGTAAAAGAGTAAGCCACTGGGTGAAGAAACACTTATCAAGAGCAGAGGGCTTACGGAGGGCAGAGTGGTACCAAATAAGTGCCTACAATTTGCACCATAAGCTTATTTCTCTCTATCCACATTCCATTTGGAAGGCAGCATTCTAGTTAATAAGTGTAATACCATCTTAGAATATTCCTTTTTATCTCTTCTCCTTAACAAGATGGACAATTCTCCTTGTCTTCCTATTCATATATAAATATATTTCTATTAAATCTGGTGAAGGAGATACAAATGCTGCAGTGAGCAGTCTCCCTCCCCAATAACAAAATAACAGCAGCAAATAAATGATATTTTGTGTATGCCTGAGATATCAACTCCAGGGGAAAAAAGAAAGCCCCCTAGGCTCTCGTGGAAATGCTAAAAAAAATCAAACCAGGCTGAGGATGCAAAACAAGCCTGAAAGCTGCCAATATTTAAATTAGTAGATTCCAAAGGTGGCTTTTTTATTGTTTTGTTTATTAATATGAGCCTAGGACAATCAGGGAGAAAAATGTCATTGTAAAATTAGAATAAAAATAGCACATTTAAGCATTTACTCTTTTTTTTCTCTGTGTTTTCTTCATTGAGTTTAATTAAACACTCCATAGCCTGATGAGCAAACTTCCAATTAAGTTCTTGTAATAAAAGAGTAAACATATAAAATAACCAGTTCCATGGGTAGCCACATTTCAAATCTAGGTATTCTAGTAAATGTCAGTGCTTGAAAGAACTGGTTTATGTACGTTAAAGTTGTGGTTTTTAAACTGGTTTGTTCTGAATTGATCTGCTATTCAAGTGGAGATGACAGTAGAAAGTAATAACGGTTATATTTATAATATTTATTATACTTTAATTTTCACAGTACCATTGTGCAACAGACTGGTGATATCAGTGATATCTCCGAGATATAGAAACTAAGATGAGCTGAAGGTCAGTTCACTCTGTTAGAAAATTCAATGCAAGAAATCTCAGTGGGGTGGGATAGGAAAATAAAAGATTTGAAAGAGGGCAGAAAAAATTTAGTTTTCTGTTTCCAAGAAAGTCATGGAGCTAAAGACTTGGACAGCCCCCATCCAGGTACTAGAAAGCATACAGTATTCCACAGGTTCTCTTAGCCGTATTCTCTTAGTATTCAGTATTCACTAGTACACAGTATTCTCTTAGCTTCTTGATGCCATTAGTTTCTGTCATTAGGTGGCTACCTCCATGGTGTTCAGCTTTTGGGAGAACTGGTAAGGATTGATGCAAAAAATGAAAAGAAAGCAAGAAAATTTCTGTGATGAGGTCAAAATTAATATTGATACTAATGTCAGGAGGCATGACAGTTTGGAGAAGGAATTTTGAGAAATCGTTTTCAGATGGCAGGTGAGTATAAAAGCTCCGTTGACTTATGAAGAGATAAGAAAAAGTATTTCAGACTTTGATGGTTTCAGTGCATGAACTGATTGTTTAATAGAATGTAATAAGACTCCACATACTAGGTGTGTTAATGCACATACATTTATAGAATCATTTTCCTGAACAACCTTAATCTCCTTGAAGGAAATGATCTGTTTCAGTTTCTATGGGTAGAAGATATTTTAATTGCAATATTGTTTATATTCAGTTTTTCCATTCTGGCCAGGCCCTAAGAGCAATATTATGGGAAGGACAGATAACCTTCCCAAAGCTCACATGTGCATAGAGAGTGTCTTGGCTGACACAAGCATGATCTTTGTTATATTTTTTCTATTCTCTGCATTTTACTCTTTGTGTTGCATTTCTTTTTAATTATGTTGCAATGCTATAAAATCATGTGACTTGAAGTAATATCATGACAACAGCCTGAACAATGACCTGCTTTTCCCCAATTGATTAAGTTTCATCACTGATAGTGATCTCTTCCTTTCCAAATTCTGCTTTATTGAGGAAATTGCTAAACAGCTTTGAAAGCCAATGTAATACCAGGCATGAATACCATCAAATTCTATTACAGTCTTATGCTCTCAAATTACAAAATACTATTTAATGGCAGAAAGGGGATTTCAGCTATGGTTTAAAAAAACCAAATATAGTAATATTTGAATTTTTAAAAATATTTGTCTTCTGACACATCTCGTAATCCAAAAAGTTCCCTGATTAACTGTAAATATACATGGCAGTTTATATGGCATTTCATCATTGAAAAGGACCAATTTGTTTGTTTTGATATTGTTGCTGCACATTGAATATAAGGGTACAGATTTCTGAGTTATTTTGAACTAATAAAGCTAGTACCTTTTTTTTAGAAACCATTCTCATGATATCATTAGCAACACAACAAATAAATATGAGTTCTGCTTTGTGCAGGCACAGCTTTATCAGTGCTCTCAGTATGTAGCTATGTATCCCAATATGCCAACATCTTCATAGGCTTAAAAACAAATAAAAGTCTACTTTATTGTACTGATTTGTATGGGGTTCTGCAACCTCATTTATTTATTGTATCTATAAATTCATGTTGATATTTGCTATATTTTTGCTTCTGTGTAATACAGCTGCAGAAGTCTGGAAAGCTAGGCTTGATGCAAAGTGTATTGAAGTTAGCAAACAGTCACCTGTTATTTTAACGGCTTTTCAGTAAGGATATAGATTTAAAAATATATATATTTAGAGAATAAAAGTTACTTTATCGGTTTGGAATACTCGTTGAACGTGCACTTACTGTACACAATTTTCTAGCCAGTCAACTGTAAATCATAGTTAACACATTTGTTTCTTTTACAAAATGAATTTTCCCTACGAAGCACTAATAATTCAAGCTTTCTTACTATCATCTTCCAGCATGAAAATAGACTGGAAATCCTTTTGGAACATATTGCCACACTACTGAAGCAAAAAAGCGTCCAGTCCTTAGAGTCAGCTTAGACCTAGTTCAAAAAAAAAAAAAAAATGTAGGTGTCAGGGCCTTAACGTTAATAGTTTTTATCTACAGATCCACACTGTTGGTCCTCACTACTTGCTAATGCAGATGTAGGCTTGGTGTTCCCTGGGAGGTGCTAAACGTGACTAAATGACCTTTTGTTAAGAAATTGATTCTAGTATGAGTCTTCTTGATGCATTTCTGCCACATATTTAGCTCAGGATGTGCTGGAAAGTCCAAGCTAAATAGTTCCTACTGGCTCATATATTTTTTTCCTCTGGAACACATGAAAAAAAAAAACTCAATAACTTGGGATGTTTTGTCTGACAAGAGTTCAGGAGTTCATTGGCACTCCATTTTCGTACTGCATTTACAATCACCACAAAAGGTTATTTATGGGAAAGCTGGTTAAAAAGGTCCCATGCAGTTCCAGTGTAGCAGTATAAGATATTAATGAATTATGTAACTTGTAATTTGAATGAATTATGCAACTATTAACTTAGTAATGTTAAAAGCTAAAACTGTGCCATGCCTACAACTGTACTTGCTTGGGATTTGTGTTGCGTAGTCTTTTAACATGACAGGGTCACCATGTTTCTCACTTTACTACAAAGACTTTTGACATTTAAAATATACTGTCATTCTTTATTTTCTTGCCAGGTTTGTATGCACCCTAAATATAGCCTAGAGATATGCTGTATAGGAGAATATATTAATATAAAGTCATACTTGAGTAGCTTTTATTCTTTGGGTTCTCAAAATATGACTGAACTTTTGTGAAAGAAAAGATTATTTTTGTCTTGGCTGACTAGAAAAGTATGCCTCAAATATGCATTATTATAAAGCCTGTAAAACCCCACCTCATTAATTTTTTCTGTTTGTAAGAATTTTTATTAATATATTACTGCAGAAGACATGTTATAGATGTTTAAATGATGTACCATCTCCATACCAGTGTTTCTTTATAGGGGAAAAGATTAAATTGTAAATTTTTACATATGCATTCACCAAATACAGTAGCAATTAGATTACGTTTACTGAAATTGTATAGAGCACTGTTAATTGGCTAAGACACCAAAATATCTTTTACTGATCTAAAATGAGCAATGGGGAGATGCCACTATTGTATAAGATAGTAATCCAATGAATTTTCTGCAACAACAACTTGTTGGAAAAACTCTACATTTTTCATTATTAGCCTTTGGTTTAATATAATATAAACACAAAGAAGTTTTCAAAGAAATATGGAAAAGATATATAAAAATACAAACTATAAAAATATATGAAGAACCTCATTTTTTTTCTAATTTTCCCTTAATCTATCAAATATTATTGATTTGTGTAGTTAAAACAGGCAGCAAAGCCAAGATCTGATGCACAGAACTGCTACAGAAGAAATTCTTCAGTTATGCTAGAGGAACTCTCTTCCTAATAGACATCATTTTTTCTCATAATCATTAATTACTACATTTCCATTGCTATGAGTTATGCCGAAATTCACGTTAAGTAACTTAGATATCTTGAAGTGAGCCAGTCTGGAAGCCTCCATCTAGAATCACAGGAGAAAGTGGCATTTCTGTCTCATTTTGTCTCCCTCCATTGAGTATAAATGTAGTCTAAACCACAAGCTTAGCATGCCTCCAAACTTGCAGACAGCTATGGCCTAAGGTTATGGATTTTCTCTTTTTTGTCAAGTATTTATCAGGCCAGAAGACGCCTGTTATTTTGTCAGGAAAGTGCATATTTGTATGTGATGTGATGCATGTGTAAGGTAGCAGTCTTCACGGTCCAGCTATTCCTAGGCTGGACTGAGTAAGATGAGGGTTCTGGTCATGCCTCAACAATATGCCTACCCCAAAGATAAAGCAGACTCTCTTAAAAGGAAATAAAGCTGTTTCTGTGACCATTTCCCCTTTAGGGACTCTGCTGGCCCTGATTTCCCTAATTTATATTTTGCAATCTTACTGAAATGGTAGAGGGAGAGAAAATATAGGAGTTAAAAAGTTGTCATCGGTCAAAATATTTTTTCGCTTTCATCTTAAACTGTTTCTGTTTCACTGCTAAGAGAATTACTGATAAAATCTAGTTTGATAGTTGGTTAAGTACAACTGTGATTATGGAAGGTGTTGGATAAACCTAGTACATCAATGACTTGCCTACTAGTGTTAATAGAGATTAGCAGCAGGAAATACTATTAGTTTGGTATTTTAGGCTTTTATTGACTTACTTTACAGCAACACCTGATGGTAATTTGTCATTCTAATTTCAACAGAGATCAAAGGTAATAACTTCTTGTGAGACTGTGTTGTAGTATCTGCTAGTTGAAAATTCACTGCAAGGAGCTCAACAGCTAAATGTTTTAAATTGATTAGTTCATGTTTCACTATAGTGTTTGCTAATTAAAGACTATAGGACTAATTCCAGTCTCTTCAGTATTAATATCACGGAATCACAGAATGGTTGAGGTTGGAAGGGACCTCTGGAGATCATCTAGTCCAACCTCCCTGTCAAGCAGGGGCACCTAGAGCATGGTAGACAGGGTTGCATCCAGGTGGGCCTTGAAGATCTCCAGAGAAGGAGACTCCACAACCTCTCTGGGCAACCTGTGCCGGTGCTCCGTCACTCTCACGGGGAAGAAATTCCCCCTCACGCTCAGGCGGAACTTCCTGTGCTTCAGTTTCTGCCCATTGCCTCTTGTCCTGTCACACGGGAGAACTGAAAAGAGTTTGTCCCCGTCCCATTGACACCCTCCCTTCAGGTACTTGTACACATTGATAAGATCCCCCCTCAGTCTTCTCTTCCCCAGGCTGAACAGGCCCAGCTCTCGCAGCCGTTCCTCACAGGGCAGGTGCTCCAGCCCTCTGATCATCTTGGTAGCCCTGCACTGGACTCTCTCCAGTAGCTCCATGTCTCTCTTGTAGTGGGGAGCCCAGAACTGGACACATTAATAGACATTGTATACTATATGTGGTTTAATCTTTATTTTTCATTTTATTTTTTTCATACAATCCGAATGAACTACTACTTTGCATTCAAAGTAGAAATGAATTGGGTAATAATTTTCCTCTTTTCCACCTCTGGCTTCATGCAAGTGGTATATACTTTGAAATACACTTTCATTTAGGTAGACATCCTGTAAGCAGTCTATATTTCCCCACAGCTCTTCCTACTTTGCTGCAGATTCATGGAATTGAATACGACAGTACTGGTATGACAGTCACTGAACCACCACCCACAGCCTAATGCAAAGCCACACAGCAAGAGGCAAAGGCAGAAAAATTCTGGCAGGGATTGCCAGGACTTGGCCTTTCCCAGCTACTCTCTCAGTCTGAATGAGAAATGGAGGCCAGACTATGGCAATGAAATTCCAGACACAGCAAAGGGAGTCAACAAAGGACGTTACAGAGCTGGAGTTTAAAGTCAAATAAAAAGAGGAGGAAAAAACAAGAGAATTTTTGTTCAAACAAGAAAGCATACATTTAGCAGTTATATATCATATTAAAGATACATTAAAGCACACATACATATAGGCACACACATATATATAAGCATTCCTAATTTCATATCTTCAGATTTGAAAAATTAATTTCTAGAGATATTACTAAATGTTACTAAAATTAATAGGTGGAAAACATCTGAAATTTATTTCCAACAGAAGTGGTTCCTTCCTGTTACCCCCAAATTTATACATTACCTGCAGAGAACAACATGTTTTGCTGGGAGTAGTGTTTAATATACGGAGTATTCCCTCATCATCTAATATTATGTGTAGTCAAAATAAGGATATATCTACAGAATGGTCTAGTTTCCAGAGATGCTTCAACTTTTAGGATATGTTATAAAGACGCAGTTAGACAAGTCTGACTCTATTCCTGACAAACAGTTGCTCTCCATCTCCATCCATGGCACATCTTCAACACTTCTGTGCCTTTCTGTTGCCTTTTCTCCATCTGTCTTCAAGAAATCTCTTCTAGAATACTCATAACAGTCTGGTACACCAAAAAAAGGAGTGAGTGCCAGTGATTATTTTTTGCTAGTATTATTACTTTCATAGGTGCAGGTTCACATTCAAGTCTGTCCAACCTATTCAAGATGGACAATAGGTTTGTATCTTATTAGTATTTAATTCTAAGAGTAATTCCCTATGGAGTCAAAATTAAATATATTACATCAAATAAAAGTTCACAACCTTCCACTTGTTTGCAAGTTATAGGTAACTATCTTAGACAGCATGAAACAAATATTTCAGTCAAACAGCTGTCCACAGTATGCTCTGCTTGGCCAAGCCAAATGTAGCACAAAACTTGCTTTAATTATTTAATGCAGAGAAAATTTCAAGTATCATAGAGGTGAATGTGGGTTATATAGATAGGTCCCCATAGGAAAAGGCTTCTGAGTATATGTTTTTAAAAGCACAAATTTGAGCTGACAGCATACCTTTAAACATAGCATCACAAACCAATAAGCTGACTGTACAATTATATAAGAAGCCCAGTTCTGTAGTCAAGGTAACTTTCTCTATCAGCTCAGATAAGAGATGGTACTAGGATCCTGTTTCCTTTTACATTGACTAAACCTGTAAAAATTATCATACGGTAATCTGATTTTATAAATTAGTATATAAATTAATGTATAATGCTCAGGCTTGCACAGCCTCTAGCATTTATGTAGAGGTCTGCATTGCAGTGATGCAGGGTTCCTCACCCATATTGGGAGAACACTCAGATATATTGTCAGAACATCTGGTAGATACAAAAAGCAAGCAGATTACTCCAGGGGTGCCTCACACTCAAACTCGAACCACTGCAGCTGAATGTTATGAGAAACAGAGAATTCCACTTGTCATGCGCGCCTTTCTTGGATGCACCATGCATTAATATGAGCAGACAAAACTCTGCCAAATCCTTTAGGAGTGAACAGGAAGGCTTTTGTATCCTGTGTTAGATCGTGTGATCATCCTGGAGTTGCAGCCAGGGATGCTGGTACCTGCTTGCATCAAGCAGGAGTCCGCCTGCTTGATGCAACATACTCTAAGTAAAAAGAGGCGCAAGTAAGATATCATCATAAATATACGATCTGTGTCAAGCTTGTGTATGTGTGGCACAGTTAAATATGGTCTGTGTTTCAGTTTTGAGTTTCTTTTTTTAAAAAAAAAAAACCAATATCTCAGTCATGGAGAAAGGATAGTAAATTATGAAAATTGCATTTTTTATGTCTGAAATGCACTTTATATTAAAAAAGTGCACTCACAAAAAGGAATATCACAAAAATTTCTCTAAAATAAGCTGGTTTTTGCATGAATAAATCTTATGGCCTGCTAGCTGCTATGAGCTATGACCCCTTTTGCTAACTCACTTCAAAACTGTGCTTTTAAATGCTTCTCAAGGTTCACTTAGAACATGAATGTTTTTGTTTTCCTGAGGAGTTATTTTGTGTAGGTTAGAATAAAACGAAATAAATAACATCAACATGAACAGAGTTTGAAATTCCTTTCACTGTCCTCGTAACAGAGGGCCACGGATAGCACGGAACTCACTCGTATTTTCCTTATTCTAATGACATTGTCCATTTACAATAACAATAACAAAATAATAATAATAACAATATAATAACAAAAAGAACCTAATTTCTATCTCTGTGGTATTTCCAACAAAACCAATAAAATTGGATCCAGGCTCTCCACACCACCACCTTCCCATAGTATGCAGTATTTAGTTCTCCAACTAGCTTTATATCACTATAGTTTTGGAAAGCAGATAGTAGCTCTAAATTACAGTAAGAAACTCCAGGCAGCAGGTTTTGATCTTTCTTTACTCCTGTACCTTCTTCTGCCCCCTGCTAAAACTATTCCTCAGTGTACCGGGGCTAGCAGTCATCCTTTGCTGGAGCAATTAAGAGCATAGCCACGGGTATTTCAGTGTGAATACTTGTAGTAACTTATCACTCACATATAGAAAACTACAAAAATGATCAGGGAACTACAGAGCTTAACTATGTTCTTGTTTGCTGAATATTGTCAAATGTATGTTTATGTTATTATTTAAAAACGTTATGTGGGGAATTTAAAGCTCAAAGCATGTCATGATAGCCTGTAAACATAACATACAAAAGTGGATTGTTTCACCCAGGTAAAATGCCAGTGTAATTCTGCTTGGAAAAAAAACCTCACTGATGTGCCAGAAATACGTGCAAAATTCTATAAACTCCTAAAAGCCTAAAATGCCTCTCAAAGCATTTTATCAGCTGTGCTCGGGTATATAGGGAGAAAAGCCATACTAAACAGTATGCAGCTTTTATCAGCATAATCCGGGATATGTTTGTCACACTTGGAATATGATTTCAGTGCCCAGTCATATTTGTCTATTCCACTGCAGCAGTTCGTAATTCACTTTGATATTCTGTCCTGCCTTAAATGAAGAGTGTTACTGAACCTTAGATATATGCAGAAGTTTCCAGAAAAAGGCAATAGAAAAGAAAGCAACAGTGAAACCTTCAAATATCTAGAGACTGCTTTAAAATAGAGTAAATAGAAGAGCAGAGAATCTCAAAATTAAAGCAAATGAAGAGGCAAACACATTTTTTAAAATATCTTGTTAAAGGTTTAAACATTATGGTATAACATGCAAAAATCTCCAGATGAACTGTAACTATTTACTTATCAAATAACACATAGAAGTTCTGATTAAACTTCTAGAAATACTGATTAAACTTTGCTTTCTATCAAATCGTGCAGACACCATTTTGAAGTAAGTAATGTTGGGAGGTATTTTTTTAATAAAGTATTATACCCACGGGCATTTAACATTTCGGACACGGATCATAACGCTGATTTCTCAGCCAAGGCAGGACTACTGTTTATTACAAAGATTTCTGTTTTAAGGAACTCACGAAAGCAGTAATGCCGAGTAAGGTGGCAGGTTTTGACCGCAGTACTCAGAACAACACTAACCTGTGGGCTGAGAGAAAATATGTTTAGCAATATGATCCCTAGTGGACAGTACTGCACATAATAAAACTACCAGACATAAAACGTTAGGGGTATAAAAACTTAAATTTTTCAGAAACTCCCTATTGACGAGCTATTTGAAATATGACTAATGAGCAACACGGAACAAGAATGACACCTAGCGGTTTGCTACTCTTTCCGTCAGGGAGGTTTTTGTGTTTCTGCTCTCTTTCTTTGCAAATGTACAGTCCTATACGTACATACCCGCATGCGAGTTTTCTCAGTATAGCATCGTCGATGCTACTTTTCACACTACTAAAATCAGCGCTGTTCAGCCCCACACAGTCCCTGGCTCAGCCAGCAATCTAGAAAAAGCTTTGTATAAAAGGTAAAGGAAAGATAGCCTTAACTTTGTTCAGTTTGTATTCCTCTAACCTGACCGTCAGCTGCAGGATGTGGGTGTGCACCAGCAGGTGTATACGCTTCATTGTCTTTATATCTTTTTGATTTGGTAAACGACCATATTAATAATCTACTGATACATTCCCTCCCCTGCCCCCAAATTCACTGTGACAAGCTACCCCATTTCTTTGAGGCCTCATTAGCAAAGAGGCATTAAAAGGACAAGAAACTGTGTTTGGACACTGGCTAGGGAGGGGTATTGCATTATTAAGGGAGAATTTTGAAAAAGGCTAAGAGATGGGTGTGTGGAGAAGTAGGAAATGGAACTGGAACCTGTGAGTAGATGGAAGCATTGAAACAAAATTCCCAGGCATAATTAAAATAAATTAGCATCTCCTCTCCTTTTATAAAGCTGTTCCTGACATAGAGCTCTTTTTAATACTTGATTTCATTTAAAAAATAAATATATTGTTATTGAAAATTAAATATATTGTTATATGCCCTTTCTTAATATTTACCTCAAAACAACAATGCAAAATCTTATAAAAATGTCTATCCCTAAATAACCAGAGCAAAAAAAAAGTTTTGCATAAAGCATGCTCCTTAAATAGGCAATAATGCTTTTATTGCTTCCTGAAATATTCTGCCCTGTGCTCTCCACACAAAAACATGAATATTGTTGATTGACTAAAGCCTGCATAGATATAAATCAAAACCTTTTTAATGTTCATTTATATGAACATGTAATGATATTCTACTGCATATTTTTTTGCTTCTGAATCCATTTCCGTACCACTACCAATAAAAAAACATTGTTTCTTTCAAAGATCTAATTATAAATCTCTAGAGAAAACAGTGCAGTACAATTTAAACATTTGTCACAGTTACTGACCTCAGGCTGAACATAGAAAGAAAATCTGATACAGTCCTTCACCATACTTCGAAGTGTTGTTGAAAATCCACACCTATTAACAGTTCTATTTATTTACATGCCATACTGCATTATAGTAGCAAGCCCTAAGATTAAGACCTGGATTAAAGGAAGACAGAAAAATACACTCTGCCCTTTATTGAGCTTATCCTTGGAAGCCAAGCTTGAGAAGTGCTATAAGCATTTCGATAATAAGGGGATAACAAAAGCTGAGGAACGTGATAGGTTGCTAGCAAAGTGTGTTAATATCTCGGTCATTTCACTGAGGACACAAGTGGGTTACTGAGAAATACTGTTTATCATATTACCAGGATTGCAGCCTACTTGTGAATGTAGCCTACGGAGCTGAGTCCTACTTGAGAAATGCGCTTGAACACTCTTGGTATTCTTGATCAAGAAGACAACTTTCAATAAATTCTAACATAACAGGCCATATGTCAGGATTTCTATTATTTGCATCAGAAGGGGGGGCTTCTGCATGTCCTGCTGAAAGATTTGTGGTTTTATTACTTTGTTATCACTGTAATTTAGCTTAATAGCACCAAATTTATTCAGTGCGCATAATAAGATTTTCCTCATTTCCCCCCCCCCCAAAAAAAAAAAAAAATAAATAAAAATCTGATCTTTTGATTAAGTTCCTGGAGTAAGTTGTAAGATGTTGTGGCTAAGTTTCTGATTTCTGGTTGGACTGAGTCTAACTCTGAACTTCTTTGTGACTTAAATTCTCCATCTGTAAAACAAAGTAATTTCTTTCTATTCTTTTCTGTTCTGCTTTACCTGTTTAAGGTTATAATCGCCTCAAAGTAAAGCATGTATTAATTTCTTTGAATATACAGAGTTTAGCATGAGTTCTGCTCAAGGCAGAGTGATTAGGATTAAGAAGCCATGGCTGCTGCCTGGAAGACCATAGGACTTCTGACTTGTCTGTTGTCCAACCTTTGCATTCTTCACTTGCGGATTTGTATTTGAGGATATGCACCCTGAATATTGCTGTCACAATATCCCATATTTCCTACTCTCTGCTCATTGATGCAAATGTGAGATTATTGTCTCTCTGTTCTTTGTGAATAAGTCTCAGATGACCTCTCTCTGTGAAAGCTAGAAAAGTATCTCGCCCCAATATTCATGTGAAAGACACTATTAAAAACATGTGCTTATAGTAAACAAATTCATTTGAACAACTATTCATGGTAATGCTTTTGTGGTACTTACCCTACTCCACCTTCAAGTTTGGGGTGAAGGTTCAGGTCAGTTCTTGTTCTCTCCAAACACTGAATATAGAAAAAAAAAATCCTGCTACAGTGTTGTGTGTTAAAAAAAAAAGAAAGAAAAAAATCCACTTTAACATTTGAAATAGAATTTGAAATGTATGTCCCTAAAGCAAGGTGAGTTTTGATCTGACCTACCTGGTCAGGAAAGTGAGACCATTCCACTGCACTCAGAGTCCATTGAAGGAGTTGAACAGTAACACCAAAAGGAGACTCTGTCTGACAGTTTTGTCTCTCCAAGGCTTGCTGGCTCTCCATACAGAGTCTTTCTTGGAAAAACATGGCCTAGGACCTCTAATTAAGGATTATTAAATACTCAGCACATGATTGCAGCACCAAATAGAATGAAGAGAAGAGTCAGGAGAAGGAAAAGAAACTTTACAAATCAGAACAATGTACTATAAAATGGGTAAGTAAGCTCTTACTTTATCACCTTCACTTTATGCAAATGACTGCTGCAAAAAATCCCTTTGGAAAAGTGACTTCTCAAAGACCATAACATAACAATTTAGAAGAGGGAACAATTTATTAATATTCTGAACCTGAATGGTTGCCTGAGAAAGGTTTATTTTGTTTCCTTTCTTTCATTTGTTCTTGCTTTTATTGCAACATCTCAAACTCTAGAAATGGGTGTCTACAATTACAGATTATTTAAATCAGCTGTTCCTGTAACGTGTTCACTATTTTGATAAACTT
This sequence comes from Rhea pennata, assembly GCF_028389875.1. Taxonomy (NCBI): domain Eukaryota; kingdom Metazoa; phylum Chordata; class Aves; order Rheiformes; family Rheidae; genus Rhea; species Rhea pennata. The sequence goes on from NC_084665.1 coordinate 106,710,800, forward strand.
TTGAATGCTAATTAGAACATTTTTCCTACTGCTTTTCTCCTTAGGAACTAGAAACTCAGCTGTGTAAATCAGCTTTTGATGATGTACACAGTGGTATGTTTGACTCTGAATGTTTAAAGAGAACAGAGATGTTGCAACAGCATATTTACCCTAATGGTATTCTGCTTCCCTTTGTCAATGGTAACAAAGAATGACAGAGGGAAAATAAATAGCCTTGTATCTAAGAGGCTAGACTGCAGTTTAGGAGATCAGTTCTTTTGAATGAATTTCTTAAAAGACTAGGTCAGTTCTTTTTCCACAACACATCTCCTGTCTGACCTTACCAAAAGCAATTAAATTCTCTGTCTCAGTCCCTTATCTGAAAAATAAGATATGAATTTTCCTACCACACCAAGATGCTTTGAGGCTGTTTGTAAAGCTCTCTTCTTCGTAGATGGTTAGTGCTATACATGACTTGGCAGGTACATCTATTTATTTATCTCTAAACAATAGAGTATCTACAAGAGATAAAATGGTGTTTTCATTGCCATTCTCCCATGCTACCTCTTTTTCAAATGTATTTTTTTTCAGAATTAGGTGATGTAGAATGCTAAAGAGTAGCCGAATCTAATGCACATTAAGACCCAGGGGATTTCTCCTCACAGTTCATTGAAAACAAATTTAGTGGACTTTGAGATCCAGTGGATTCCTCTTTCCTGGTCTGCTTGGTGTGAGGCCGCTGTGGCTCCTGGCTCTCGGGTCCAGCCTGTAGTGAGACTGAGCGTGTATTTCCAGTCTATGCACACACTCTGTACCCAGCATACACACACATTGCACACAAACACCAGACCACCAACAGATCAACCCAAACATGGTATGCCAATAATACCTCTAGAGCTGCCACATACAGACAGCACGCACATAAACATGAACTGTCCTGGTCAGATTACCAGGATCGGGATCAAATGGGATGGACTCAAGTGCCTCGATCCTCTTCTTAATGCCAGCTAATTAGGCTCAAACATTGCTAGCAAGTCTCACACCCCCCAACACACACACGTTTATATACACAAGGTGGTCTGGAAGCTGGCCTAAACCTGTGGCCCTCCAGTATCTGTCCCACAGACCCACAGTCTCTCTAATCGCTGGCCCCCAGTTGTCTTGTCCTCCTCACTGGCTCGTAGAGCTTGAAGTTTGCTAGTGTCTCATACACACTCACGAGGATCCCTCCAGCGTCTAGCTTATAGTCTTGCCAGGACCTGGCTCCCAGACCTCTTGAACTATTTTCTGGCTAGTCTGGCTTGCAGTTTGCAAGCTTTACACACACACACCCCAGAGAGTACACTTACATAGAAAAATTACTAGTGAACTGACCAGCTGCCTGCCTACATGAGACTTATCCCTTTTCTCTCTCCTTCTCTCTGCTTTCCCATGCTTGTTCTCCCTGGATCCACCTTCATCCCTCACATTTTTTGCCCATGCCTCTTTCCACATAAACAATCTTCCTCTAATTACTTTTTCTGCATTGGTCATGCTACACCAATACCCAAATTTGATGTTTCTGATACACTGGAGAATTAATGACAGGTTTTCATAATGTTTTGTAAAGGTAAAATCTCCAAAGACCAGAAAATGACTGATGGTCTCACTTGGTTGTGGAGGTTGATATTTGTTACCTGGATGCTTGTCAGTATTTGTATTCTAATCTGTAGGAATTTATCTGGGCAATGAACTGTGAGAATTATCCAACTTCTGTGCATAATCCTAAACTAACAAGGTGTTAGATGTCAAGTACAAATGGAAAATAGTTGAAAATTTACTCGAAACTTATGATGATGCTAAAACTAAATAAGCAAGATGGAGAGAGTATCAGCTTGAAAAGATTGTCAAAATTTTAGGTTTTATTTTATTAGTTCAACCTTTTGAATACCACAAAATCACAAGCTGTTACAATCTGGCACTTCTTTTCATATAACTGAATACTTTTTAAAACTAGGATTAGAACAAGTTGATTCTGAGTCAGAATCAGAATTCTGACTTTATATGAAAGCCAAGACTCGACTGGATACCACTGTAGGGATAAATAGTAGATAGAGCAGTGGATGTATATGTATGTATATGTAGTAGTGGATATATATAGCTTGTTCTGAGGGGATGTAAGACTAGTTTGTTACAGTGGTGTAATTACCCTCTTCAAAAATATTTTATTCCTACATTTCAGATGAGGACGGTCTGGAAGAGATTTCAGTTGTATTACGTTTCGGAGCATTCCACAATGCTTGCTGTGCGCCCCTGGGATTTTGGAGAGAGTGAACTGATGAACAGGAGGTAGAGAATAGCATGTTGAGGGGTTTCTATTCATTACATAATTGTACGGGTTTTGGTGAGCATTCATACGGGGTGATTCTCAACTTTGGAATTTTTGTATTTTAGTATCTGCAGAGGTATGCAGTGCCAGAGACAGGTGCTTCAGATTCAGTGCGAATAAACAAAGGGAAAAGGCTGTTTAGTAATGTGTATTTATGTGACTATTGACCTTAGCTCAGAGGAAGCAGCATACTACTACAATGATTTCCACTTAATGTGATCACTAGTTAATTTGATCTTCTGTGTTATTTGATTTGATCTCTAGGAAATAAATCATTTCCATTGATTCTTATTGTGTTTCCATTGATTCTTATTGGTTTTGTATTGCTTATTTTGTTCACGTCCACTTCAGCTAATGCTAGATAATTCAATCAAAATTTATTGAATCTACCATGGAAAACTGAAGACCAGTACTGTTGTTTACAACATAAAAATAGACTTGTATCAGGCTTCTTTTCTATACTCCTTTTCAGTTTTCCTGCACCAGTAGATAATGACTTGAAATTAGTAGTTACCTTTGAGAGAAGCTGGAAATTAACATTTTATAGCATCTGCAATGTGGCCAAGCATAAGTTAAAAATAAAAATTTAAAAAGCTGTTAATGTGTTTCTCCTTTCATTTGTACTGGTGTATAAAAGGATTCACTCTGCTGAAGTCAGGAAAGCTACAGTGGTATGAAAGCAATCAAACCAACAGATTACATCTCTGGTATGACTTACCATTAGAGAATGAGCATGTAGAGAGTGCTGTTTTTAAACAAAAATTTCAATAGTTTTGTTTTCTCAGATCATTTTATCAACATGCACTTTAGGTGCTCTCCTAACCCCCCTGTGAGTAAATCATCCACTTATTATGATCCTGTAACACAAAAGCAAAGGTTCAAAATAATCAGGCTGCACTGAGAATTCAGTTGAGTTGGTGGCTGTGAAAAGTGGGGATGGGAAAAATTAAGCTGCTGATTATGGGAGCATTAAGTCTTTTGAGCCACTAACACACACAGATTTTACACTGGCTACTCCCATTAACACTAATGAAATTCTTGGAAGTGATTCTCTTGCTCACCGATCAGTGACCACACCAAATTCCTTAGGCATGAAAACCATGATTTTCTTAGACATAAAATCTTCCTACATTTTTGCTTCAAAGTGTGGGATCCTGAAAAATTCCTTTGTGGACCAGTAGATAAAGAGGTTCAGATTTTATTCTGCTTTCAATGTTGTGACAGCCCTTTGCTAAAGATACCACTATAAAATCAAACAGCAGCTCAATGAAGCTGAAAATTTTTCATATGCAAACAACTTCTTCTAATTGAATCTCTGCTCTAATTTTATCATGCTTCATTTTTATGGTTAACCACTCACATAGAGTTGATTTTTTGTGGCATGACTGAAAGGTTTTTGTTGTAGTTCTTAAAAAATATTTGCCATTTTACTATAAAGAAAGGCTGAGTGTTTTATTTTAAACATTTAATTTTTTGTATATTCTTGCACTCTAAAATATGATACAATGGAAAAGAACCTCAAGTTTGATTTATTTTCATTTTATAATCTCATTTAAGTAAAATAACAAATTCCTGAGAATGATCACTGTTTTTATTTCTGTACTAAGGAGCTGTTGTATATTTTACCCTAGCATGCTTTCTGTTCCAAGGAAGATGAGAACTCCCATTATAAGTCTTCCTTTTGTGAGCTGTTCTTGGAAAGAGATGGTCTTCTTAGGGGAACAGAAATGATTCTGCTGAAGTGAGATGGAGAGGAAAGTTGCCATCTGTCTAAATCCTGTTTCATATGTTGTGATTGGAATTATACTATACTTGCATCTATATAAATTAAATCTGAGTAATTTCTGTCTTACCTCTTTAAAACTTTTTAAAATTGTATTTTTCACTCATAAAAGCTCTTTAAGAATTGTCTTTCATCATTCTATCAAAACTAAGATTTGTATATTGTTATATCACAGGACATCTTATACTGAGGTGTTTTATTTTACAACAAAATATATTAAGTAGTCAGATGTTAAAATCAGCATAAAATCTAATCTGTGTATCATACATAGAGACTAGGAGATGAGTGTTCCAGTCTCTAGTTCCAAGGCCCATAGACTGAATCCTTTGCAAGATATGGACTAGCCTTGCTCCATGCAGAAGAAAACTTGTGAGAGACATGCCAGTTTGACCTTAAGAGAATTCTTTTCCAACCCTAAATTTGGACAAGTCTGTGACCCTGAATAAGTGAGCAACATATACACTTACTATACAAGGAATTCTTTAGACATTACAGGGTAATGTTCCATTTTGACTAGTGACTTATCTCTGAGTGAGGCAGATCCCTGCTGATTCAGAAGAAAACAACAACAATAAAATAAATAGCATGAATCCAGCTAATTACACACTGGAAAAAAAAAAAACATTTTCATGAGGTATCAAATTCTAAAAGTTATTCTTTCTCCCATTAATTATAAGGGGAGAGTAAAGTGACAAATATAGAGAAGTTCTGGAAAACAATGCGGCAAATCCTGGATTGGTACAGTTTATTTCATACTTCAGAACTGTTTTTGCAGTAATACTTTGAGGAATTTGTACAAAGAATCCTACAGTGAAAGCGATCCCAGAATGTCAGCACTGACTGTAGTTGCATATGTTCTTGCATGGAAGAGAAATCCAATGGCAAGTGAAGTCCAGTCCAGATTCATCTCATGTAACTTCCAGAAAGAAATTCAGGTCTTAGAAAGGCTAGTGCACATTCTACAGAGAATAAGGAGAGACTTCTCTCTTTCCACTGACTACAGAAAGAATCTATGGTGACTAAGCCCCTAAATGTATGCAACTCAGTCATACGCCTTAAGTTAGAAGGGAGGAATCTAGGTTTCTACATTTCTGTATAAATCAGTGAACTGTCTTCACAGAAGCAAGGGATGAAAACAGATGAGTCTTATAGATTCAATAAGATATTAACAGGGATATTATACTGGGAAAATGTAATAGCTATGCTGTTTTCTTATGCTGTTTTCCTTGCAGGCACATTGCATTAACTTTGTTAGGGTAAGCTCTAAAAATTCAAAGAAAAGAAAGCAATAGAAGCACATTTAAATGAACCAGCACTGAACTAGTAGTATGTAAAGAAATAAAATAAACTGATAAAAAGATACTGTCAGTTTAAATGACTATAAATTGTGTATCAGACTGCAAGATAAACACACAAATAAAATTTTGTTCTGGAATTAACTGAAAGGTCGGTTAAATGTTACAGCGGAAAAATCCATAAAGCTCGAGTAGCTTTGTTATTAATTTGCTGATAGGCAGGACATAGAGGTTGTTGCTAGAATCCAAGGTGCTGAATCAGGCCTTCTGTGAAGCACAGTCTTCTTTTCTGAGGAAGCACTCTTGCAAAGAGAGCAAAATATTTTATTTGGCTATTTAGTACAGCACACTATTAAAAGAATTACTTGAGGGCATCTCCTTCAGGTTTGGAAAGTGAGTAGAACTGTTCCACGTGCCCATATTCTGTTATGTTAGTTTAGCTTGAGCGCTATCCTCAGTGCAGCCACCAGCAGATCAAGGTTCATAACAACCATGAGTCAAGGGAGAATGATGAAAAGCTGCCTAGAAAGTAATATTTTTTCACACTCTGATATTAAGGAAAAAAGAGCTGGACTATTGGCATCCAAGAGTAAGATTCAATGCAGGGCTGTTACCATTCTTCGGAACTCTGCAAAGAACTACAAACAAAAGTGTTTGCAGTCTGAAGTGGGTACTGTAGATGCAATATCATCTTATAGGAGCACCAGGCAGCTATTTACACAGAGACACAAATACCTGATATACATAGAGACACAAATACCTGATAACAGCATAAAGATGAGCTTTCTTTTCAGCTAAGAGTCTTCAATCTGAAAAAAGATGAATGGAAGTCCATACAATCATGAGTAGCTTGGAAAGGGTGGATGGGATTTGATTGTTTCCCCTATCTTTCAGTAAAGGAACAGGACACCAAATGAAGCCATTAGAAACTTAGTTTAAAAACAGACAAAGAGCTGGTTCTTCAAGCAAGTGGGTAACTGAGCTGAGGAACACCTCTCTGAGCAGTTGTGAAAAAAACGCTGAGCAAACTGTTACAGTGCTTAACTACTTTTATAACAAAAATATATTCCTTATGTCTAGTTGAAATTTCCCATGTTGCAAGTTGTGACTGTTGCCTATTTCTTGTTGACTGTGCACCTCTGATGAAAGTCGAGCTCTCTTTTCTTTTGAATTCCCTGTTAGGTACAACAGTTAGATCCCTCTTTAGAGTTCTCTTCTGCAGGAAAAACAAACTCAGTCCTTCCATCCTCTCCTTTTATCTTGTATGCTCCACCTCTCTACTTATTTTAGTGGCACTCCACTGGATGCCCGTTTGTAAATATATTTCTCGTACTGGAGTCAGTACAAAACTGGACACAGGTCCTAAGTGGAAAACAACTACAGAGGAAAAGTAGAGAGTAGAGAGAACAAAAAGTAGTATGCTTGCCCTGTTCCTACCCTCTCAGCACCCATTTTCCGTCACTTCTGGAGATAACTTACTGGACTAGACACACTTTGGACTGACTCGGTACATTATGTTCATTATTAAAAACTCATTCGTTTTTATGATTTATTACTTTTATCCATTATTTGTATTACCACAGTACCTTTAATCAGTGCTAAACAGAGACTCACCATGTCAAGTCTGACTTGTTTTAAAGGGATTAGACCTGTCTTCAGCCAATATCAGGTCTTCCATTTATTTGTTTTCATGTTTTATTTTCAATTTTGTTTTATTTCATCCACATTAATCAAATGATACCTAGCCTAGAAGTGGTTTATTAATCAAGGAACTCTGTTTTTTGTATTTATCAAAGACTAAGAATGAATGTTGCACCTCAGTCTTCTGTTTGAAATAGAGCTCTAGAGAAATAAAATGTGTAAATGGGCCATTTTCCATTAAAATAAAACAGAAAATATAAACTCTATTATTCCCTTTCCGCATTTTAAATGAATAAATACATTTCAAAATTTTTACTAAATTGGTCTATTGTATTTAAACTCCACATTTAAATATGCCTTGTGTAATGTTAATCAGAATGGTAAGTGATTATCAAGTGGTACAATGTTTGCCTAGGGTAAAATTTATTTTCATAAGAAATTTAATATTTTCTATTTAAATAGGCCGACTGTTCAAATCTTCTTCAAGAAAAGGAAAACCAAAGGATGCTGCTATTTTTTCTCTGCCTTTCACATTCCCTTTCACCTCACTGTAAATATAAACATATTTTTCACTTCTTGAAGTCAAATGTCTGACTAATCATGATTTCTTAGCCCAGATTTTCCAAGCTTAATGAAAGCAAATACAAAATAAATAGAAATAAAAATATATTGGTAGCAGTCTCAGTCCCAGAGAGCAAACTTGCTCAAAGCCGAAGTTTTTGATCTCTATGACCAGGTATAGTGATTTACTGAATATAGCAAAATCCACAGGTCTCCCACAGCAGCTATCATTTGGGATCAAGCTCATTTTTTTTTCCTTTTCCAAAGGGAAATGGAAGATATATGTAAAGTATTTCTTATTTGCAGTGTGATTTGTTTGTCAATGATATGCCTGAGGTCTAAAGAAAGAATGAACTCTCTTTTTGTGTACTCCCTAAATCACCAAGCAAAGCACGACTTTCGAGTATTTTCCATACCAGAAGATTTGAGGTCTTCTGTTCACTCTCAGGCCATTGTCATAACCACTTTTCTGCTCATTCATCTTCTCTAGGGTTTTCAGTCTTCAATACTCAGAAATTTCCCAAGCAAGCTCCTACCCCATAAAACTGTGTTGAAAATATTCATTCTCTAATCAGTTCCTGCCTTGTTATCTTATGTCAAAGGAAGTAGTTCTTGCCTCTACTGAGTTTGGAGAAGTGCTTAGCCTCTCCATCAATCATTTTCCCAGCTGTTTGCTTCTACTCCGCTTCTGTATATTACCAGTTTCCTCAACTCTGTCACCTAGATTTATTGTATGAGCACTGCCTATTCTTTTCTAGTGAAAGCAAACTGTTTTAGCAGAGACTATTTAAATTTCGAGGAACATATATTCATACAAATGCTCTTGCTGAAATATATAGCTGAAATGTGTTGTGCCACCAGTATGAGAAGACAATGTCCAATGCAGAGCCCCACTCTCGTGTAATCTAGGTCAGCTTCTGCTAGCTAAAGCTTAAGGACTGGCCTTAAAGCTGAGCTGCATAAAAATGTCAGTCAGCAGCTTTCCACTGAAATAAAACTTCCTGAGTTCTCTAGTGCTGAGAATGCAAAGAGAGTTTCTTTGAATATGGTGAATCAGCAAATATGTTTTGAAATTATTATGCTTTATAATAGACCAAATGCTTAGACAAATTTCAATCATTTTTGCTTTTGATTTGTAAATTATACAGCTATGGTTCTCCCTCAGCTCTTTCCACCTACATCAGATAAATAACTGTTCTTATTTCAGCCATATAACAAGAATAGAACAAAGTCAACCCACCTATTAAAACCAAACTGGAAAATGTCAAGAGACTGCAGTTACAATTCTCTGTGATATCTCTCTCCCCAGTCCATCTGAGATGTCCATCTCTGATAAGCCATCTCTACTGCCAAGATTTCTCTCCCCTACTCTACATCCCTAATTCCATTTGTTATGGTAACTTCATCCTAGTCACTGCTGCAGTCATCTCTGTTTTATTCTTCAATATCTTCTTGTCATTCAATTTTCCTTTCTTACATGCTACATTTTTTTTCATCTTTGGATAGTGGCCATCTAGTCTTCTTGACTGTCCAATGGTCTTTTCATTTCTTCTCACATTCAGATGTGTTCTGCAGATCTGTGACTACATCCACACCTTTTAATCACCACAAGAGACTCGTTTGAGTCATTTTGATTATAAATCTTTTGTAAATGGTGAGATCTCTTTATTCTGATCCCAGTACTGAAAAATAAAGGCGAAGCTGGACTAAAGATCACTATCACCCTCTTGATAGATATAACTTGATATGTAACTTGAGGATTATCATTATATGGAGAGAATTCTAAAATCAGCTATAGACACTAAGTACTCAGATGCCATTTAGGACGTGTAAAACAGCTGGAATGAGAGACTAAAAACACATGGCAACATCTACATTACTACATTAGGAAGTGCTTCTAACTTCTTACATTCAAGAGGACACCATGGCTTTACCTTGACTTCATAATAGTATAAGATTCATGCAATATTTTTATTCTTCCCTTTAATCACATGCTCTGGATTCTTTTGAAAGTTGGACATGTATTTGGGACTTTTGAGCCACTATGTGGCTGCCTTTTCTAGGTGGATTCTGAGTGCCAGGTTCCCAAGGGCACAACATGATATATCCAAAAGAGTAAGTGCCAACACATCATATAGAATCTACATATCCTTGGAGTACAGATGAGATTATGTTGTCCTCTCAGCAAATATATACTCAGAAAAGCGTTACATTCATAAATGAGAAATTCCTTCCCAGAATGAATAAACAGCTGATGATGTAAATATATTCAGAAATGCTCCCTAATTTTTGCACAAATTTTTCTAAAAAGATTGTTGTCTACTCAGTGAAGCTAAATTCAAACATTTTTCCTCAAAGAAAATTATACAGATGCTTGTTTCAGACCGAAAGTTTAAACTACAGCTTATTGCTGAGGATTTAAATACTATTGCTACCTGCCAGTGACAAAATGGTTTATGTATTCTAGCTAAGTGTTAACGTCAGTGTTGCAACTCCAACTATTCCTCCTCATTTTTGTGGTGACGATGTATTATACTAGTGTTGGTATGTGTTCCTTTCCCTCTGTTCCCCTTCCTCAAATCATTACCACTGCTTAATTAGGAGAGTGACATTCACTGAAGTTATTCTTAGAGGATAACCATGATGTGATACTGGGATCTATCACTTTTAAGAAGAAAAAGTTAAAAAGTAGACTTCCATCAGATTGGAAAGCTTAGACTGTATATAAAGTAAGAAATGGAAAAGACCATGTTAAGACAATAAGAGATTCTGGTTATGTTTAAACTCCAAGACTTGAGAATTCACTTCACTGCAGAGTTTGGGTGTACACACAGTTTGACTCAACATAGAAACTAGTTCCAGATACATACCATTGCTTTTGCATGCTGATTTTGTTTTAAAAGAAACTTATGCTCATGGGCTGGACACTAATTGATCAGGCCTTTCTTCTGGGTGATCTGCAGGAGGATACTCAACTGTTAAAGGAGTAGGATAGTTCCTCTGCCCCCTTCCTGGGAGAGAAGGCAGATCTTGGCAATAGATGTTTGCTTACCTTGAAAGAAGAGTAAGTTAGGTACTCTGAAACAGGCTGAGGCAGTCTTCCTGCTGTTCAGTTAAAAGACCTAAAGCACTGTGTGCCACAAACTGGCTCATTTCTTTTGGTCAGAAAGTGGAGTTGCTGTTACTGGGAATATGCTGGGCAGATAGCATCCTTTTGAGAAGTTGAAAGATGGTGCTTCCCCTACAATAATGCATAAAATGAAATGTCTCTATGAAATGTACAAACGTGCAAAGAAAAATGTGCAAAAGCTTTTTTGTTTCCTGCCAATAAATGAGCTAGTTCACACCACTCCTTATTTCCAGAATTATGATTAGATGTTTTCTAACAGTAAGATTTCCTCATAGTCTCAAGGAGTGCTTGCCAGACAAGCAAGATGTCAGGACAAGACTGCGCCTGATGGGTATTGCATGATGCTCGGTGTTGCTGAGCCAGAAAAGCAACCAAAGGAAGTTCTCCCATGTCTTTCACCTCTGAAGGGTATTGTTCTTGTTGCCCTGTTCTTACTGCTATTGTGAAGCCTGGGGAGAAACTGGATCTCCAGGAAGCTCTAGGTGGGTGGCTATGACCAATCCACTGTGCAGAGAATTGTGGTTTCTTGCTCACATAGGACCAAGCAGTGTCTCACTAAAAAAAGAAGTTTTTGTCTTTCCTCTGGTCAGAGCTCTCAGCAAGGACAAAATTGTTACAATTTGTTGGGATTTAACTTCTACCTTTAAAATTGCCTAGGGTTGCTCAGAAATATGTTCTCAGTAACCTTCTCTTTGAAAGAAACATCTTTCTTACTCTAACTCTTTCATGAAAAGTCTTTTTCAGTTCCAATCCTTACAATGATGATTGAGAAGAAATAACTTTGTTAACAATCTCCAAAATAATTTTTTGTCTTCTCCTACATTAGTGTTAGAGGCTAAGATATCTTCTAGTCCATTTCCCCTTTAGACATTCTGCCTTCACAAATGTACATAAGGCTAAGTAGAGCTCTTGGCCAGATTATCTCTGATCAAATCTAAAAAGCTGAAGTTCACATTTAAAAGGCATTTGAAAGGCTTGCAACACATTCCATTAAGGAATCTGAATGTAAGAAGTAATATCCCAACAGTAGACAGGATTCTTCTTCTAGGGTAACACCGCTGGAAAATTTCCTCCCTGTTGGTGGGTAAAATTTTTGGAGAGTTGAAGTCATGCCTGAGTTCCCTTAAATCAGAGCTGAAAAGCAACAGCTTCCCCTGTCACAGGAGGATCCATTACAGTCAGTCACTTTATCTCACTCTTTCCTCCCTCAGGGAAGGACACAACACCATCCCATAATGCAGTATGGCACTTTGTGAGTAACTGTCTATGTCCTATGGTGACACAGCTGAGATCCTGCTGTTCAGCAAGCAGACCCCTTGTAACATGTGCGTGCCACAATGATTGATGAGACTCTGCTGCACTAGACTCAATTTGTTCTCCTGGAGTTAAAGGCGCTGCAATACTGTAGCTAAACTGCCTCTGTCCTCCGCAGCTGTCTTAGCAATTCCAGCCAGTTAAAGGATTAGTGTCCTCATAAATAGCTGGATCATTAACCCTGACAAGGTACTATTTGAACTTTATAGTCACCAGCTTCTCTCTGAAATATTGGATCATTCTTTTATGAATCTAGCCAAGGAATGTCTACTTAGTAAGCTATATGATCACATCTATTAAACAGCTAAGATCTCTGGCACAGGTAGGGTGAAGATTAAAGTACAAAATCAGTGATATCTGCAGAATAGATCCATTTATAGGACTGTGCAGGTTCCAGTGTTAAAGGAACCTGACACCTTCTTCTTAGGGAGATGAACCAAAATGATTCCTCTCCCTGAGTGGTCTAGGGATCCTGCTCCATGGTTTATATGACATGATAGAGTAGTTTCTCCACTTGTCCACATGTTTTTTAGCTTACCAGTACTCACGGTACTGTTTTTTTTTTTCTTTCATTATAGTAATTTTCTATCTTTATTTGGTTTGTGCTACTTCTTCCTTTCAGTTGTTAGATAACATGTTATTAATCACTGTCAGGATGACTTAGGTACTTTACAAATCAACTACCTCTCACTTTGGTTCCAGAAATGTATTACCTAGTGTTCACCCTTTTCATTTGTATTGCCAAATACTGGGGGTGATTGCTAGTTACTCAGACTCCAATATCATTCTGAAACTCTATTCACAGATACTCTTTACCAAGAGCCTGTTCTCGGATTAACACTCTCTTATCACCTCTTTTTGATCATTTAATTAACCTTAAAAATCCACAGTATCATTGCCATCTGCATCTCCAACCCAGCAGTCCAATGCTCTTTTCTTCAAATCAGGCCAACACACTACCAGATACCAGCTCCTCTCCCTGAGCTTGTATTCATCATAAACACTATTTTATGTATGCATGTAAAATAGGTTTTGCCAATGCTTCCCACAAAGGGAAGATTTTGGCAGACATTTTTATGATGCTGGAGAGTCAAGTTTTTCCAAGGTTATTCTGAATTTATGTTTTTTGACGATTTTCACCTTTTTCCCTCAATCCTTTATTTAGCTTTGGCTAAATACATTAGCACTGTGCAATGTGCTGTCAGACTCGTAATGAAAAGCAAACTTAAAGAATGAACTGCATTTACTTTTGAAGTACGCTTACTCTTTTGAGTAGTCACTCATCAATATTACGAGGTTTTAGAGATCTAAAAACCATTTGTTTAATGTCACTATGACTTCATTTTGATGGTTTTACAAAATAGTCTTTTATTACTCTCAGTAAATTCTAGATATAAGATAAATCAATCAGAACTCCCTTCACATATCCTCTGGACATGTTATGTACATCTCCTGACTTGAAAGTTTCCAGAAAAACCTTACTTTTGCCTTAATTTTAACTCAAATATCATTTATTTTGAAAGGTGCTTTTATGCAAGCTAAGAGAGACTAAAGAGACTAAAATCCTCAAGACTCTAAACTATTTCAGCGTGAGCAGTTAGCACAAGCTTCAGTATCATTGCCTACTGCCAATGGAACTGAGACTATCAACTTAATTAACATAGACAATAATGATGACTTATGCACCTTAGTGACCTGAGTCAGACTTCAGTGAACTAGATATGAAAGACACTGGATAAAACAATTTTCCTAAGTCATATTTACTCTGCTTTTACTCTGCTTTTACTCTGTTAAAAAGGTATTAATTAAGCCAAAATTTTGCTCAGAGGTTCAGCAGACTACAGTTTTAATGCTGTGCTTTTTCAGTGATTTACCATGTATATGTGGTCCCTATTTAATTACAGTCTTCCTCCTTCCCTGCCACAGACAGCTCTGGAGTGCTGCCATATATCTGGATGCTTCAGTCCCTTTGGATTCCACTCCAGAGTGCCAGCACACTCAAATCATAGAGGCTGAAAGACCATATACAGATAGCAGCACTCTAACGCTACTGTGATTAAAAATGACCATAATGCAGTGAAAGCATTGAATCCAGCTAAATACACATGTTAATGTGTAATAAATTCACTGCAGTACTCAATATGAAGTTATTCAGGTGTACTATTGTTGCTTATTAGAGTAACAGTATAAAACAGAGACCCATACGTTGTACTGGTTTAGACCCTTAAAGATTTTTTTTTAGGCAGCCATGTTTCCTCTCTCTGGACTTCTTGTTCACTGCACAGAGTTACTATACGCACAAATGCCCATTGCCTGCATTAACTACATGCCTAGTCCACTAGAGAAAGATTAAAGCCCAAATATGCAGTTACCATCCTGAAGGACTGTCTACTACCTTATACAGCTGTCAGTTTATAATACCACTTTGGTCAGAATAAGGCACAACCTTATAAAAGTTATGAATACATGATTTCAGATGTTGGATCCCATGGACCTGGATGGGTTTAGATTCTTTTCCCTTTTCAGAAAAAAGGGGGCTATAAATATTTAAAACCTGTATATTTTCCCATAACATGAATAAGAAGAAAATAGTTTGTCCTTTTCCTGCTAACTGCACGTTTTCCTAAACAGCTCTTGCAGTTTACAGTATCTTTTTTTTTTTTTACCAGCTCTTGCCATCTTGGTAAGCTTTACAAGAAATAGTTGAACAATTCTTTGTAAACATAATAGGATAAAATGACATAATTATAATCTTTATTATAGAAAAACAAATAATATAAAAAATGGGATAGTTCTAGATCTTTGGGAATTTTCTGTTTATTCCTATTTAATCAATAGATTATATCCTGAAGTTTTATCACAAAAGGTTCTCTTCCTTATAAGAAAGAGGATCTAAAGTTCTTTCAATGGAACCAAGAGGCATGCTCAGACAGTGGCATGTAAATATGTGGTAAAAGGTTTTGATATTAAAATATATTTGATTATTGCATGTCCTGTTGCAATATAAACATAACATAAAGATACTGACAGTTATCACGGACAAACCATTTCTTAACATCCTTCCTGCAGTTATGTGGCTTGAAGTAAGTTTAAAAAACTTAATTTTTCAAAATTATAAAGTGTTTTTTCTTGAACGTAAAACACAGATGTCTTATATGTCCTCCAAAATATTTGAATATCTGAAACGAGGCGAAAGTTCTAGTGAGTGATCCAGTGCTTTAAAAATACCCTCTAATAGCCTCCTCTACTTTTCATGTTAAATATAATCTTATCAAAACAGATAATTTGCCAAAGATTCTCTGAGAAAAACTCTCATTATTGGTTCAATGCAGAATAATTTTTCCCTTAAGATATCTTCCTGAAGCTTTTCTGCATCTTGGAGCTAGTGTCACTTTCCATACAAAGGTCAATTTTGTTAGACTATTTTGTTTCCCTTTGCTAGTTAGATTGTGATTTTGTTGGCTGACAATCAATTGATAATTGGCCTATGAGACACATTATGACTAATGAAGGATTTCCTAGATGTCTGCATTCCCAATTTTCATAAAGCAGGGAAGTACCCATCAAAGACCAACCAAGACTGAAATATTAATCAACCTCCTTTGAAGCTATCAGATCCGTCTCTTTGGCTGGGGCAAAGATTTCAGCTTTTAGAACTATATTTTGAAGAAGAGAGGAGATGGCAGAATGGCTAGCATCCATTTACAGGATAATTATTCAGTATGGAATTAGCTCTGTGTCCATAGAAAATGGTATTTTCTGGTAGCACCTGAATCTAAAGTTGGACTCAGCAATTAATTCAAAGTGCAATAGAATCCCACTTAAAAACTCATCAAACTGATGGAAGCAATGAGATTGTAGGATGCAAGTGCCCTGTTTCATAAAATATTTTCTGTTTATTGTAATTTAGAGTGAATTTAAATGTGGTTCGTGAGTGGCAAGGAATCAGTGAGAACCGAGGTCTTCATTTGGGATCCTGGACAACTGGATGAAATTTTTGTATATCCATGACCAAAACTGTGCAACTTGGACAAGACGCTCCAGAGTTTCCTGCATCAGCAGCAAAGATAGGGCTATATAAGGCTATCACATCGTACCTTCTTGTCGTCTCTCCAGATAGAGGTTCCAACACAATATTTCACAAATTCTGCAGAACTTAACTAATTCAAGGACTAACATAAGTTTACAAACATTGTGAGTAGGTGAACAATTATTACTATATAATCTTGGGAGCAAAGTTACAGCTACTATGTACTCCACTTAACTGTCTATTAACATATTCATCTCCAACTATAAATATGCAGTGACCCACTCCAGCACATAGAAAGCAAATGTAAGCTGGGACTCCAGAAGTCACACCATGCCAGAATAGCAAATCCAAATTGCAGAATTACTCAGTAGAATGAAGTGATTGGCGGAAAGATAAAACTTCAAAGTGAAGCTTCTGTCCTACTGAGCCTTTGGATAGACCAAACAAGCATCTTTTTCAGGCATGGTGAGAACTGTCTGTGGTGGCTTATTTTTCAGGGCTGAATTTATGTTAATCTGTGGTCTGTATGATGCACAAACTTCCATCTTTCTCAGACCTTTGTCCAGTAATTATTACAGCTATGAAAATATGTCAGGGCACCTTCATCAGGAGCAAGAAATTCTATACAAGTATAATACTAAAATATCTCATAATTGTATATCCACACAAAGCGTATTTAAAAATGTACCAACAGTGGTGACTTCTTTGGGGCATAATCACAAAATTTGAGCCTAATACTAATTCAGATCACATTTGAAAAGAAAGTAAAATTTTGTGAAGATGTTATGTATAAAAGATACCTTTTAGGTAATGGCAATAAACTTTAATGTAGTGCCCTCCAGGCTAAAAGAACTCACATACCCTAAAGCTTTTAAAATCAGAAGAGGTTGCATTAGGCTCCTGGCTCAACCCTCTGTAAAACCGGGTGCACTGGCCTCATACTTATACTTAAATAAAAAATAAACACAAAGTAAGACTATATTTTAGGAAGACATCCAATTTCAGTGTCCTATTTCAGAACAGCTATAGGAAAGTGTTATTTTAGCCATGACTGAAGTGCAAATATAACTGAAGGAAACATAATCATTGCTTTAAAGCACTAGAACAACACTACACAACAGTTGAGGAGAGGAAGTGAAAAATATCTTTTACAGCTGACACTACTTGTCAATTTGAAAACTGAATTAAGGAAGAACACGTACTAGGCACTATTATCTTTTTGAAATGTCTTGAACCTTCATCATTCATGAGCACTCAAAAATGCAGTAGACTTAAAAGTAATGCTTTCAGCTGTTTACCTCTAGTATTTATTAGAGTGCTCATATGGCAAGTAGGTTGAGATTGCAAGAGATTGACTTCTTGCATAGAATTTAAGGATATGAGATCATCTAGCCTGGACTGTCAAAGTAGATAAAGCATTAACTCATATATTCAGTATGTTGAATGCCCAAACACTTTGGTTAGACTAAGGATTAGATTTAGAAAAGAGTGGATAGGCTGGAATGGAACCTGGTATTCTGAGTTCGAAGTATCATGTATAGTTCGAGGAAAGAAATGGACAACTGCAATATAAACCTGAGGTTTTTCTTCTGCACTGACCTTTGTGCACCTTACTCTTTCTTACTGGCCAGTTCTAGAAACCCTTGCTGGATGTGCTCATCTCTCAAAGGATTTAACCAAAGCACCATCAAGTGTTCAAATCCCTTCCAATGGCAGAAAGCTGATTAAGATCAAATGCTCCCAGATAATCCCAGCTTTTGAATTGTGCCTTCTACTGTCTAGTAAAATAACTCCAAAGAACCCCATCAATTTGTTAGGAGAGATGAGGGAAGGGAGAAGGGAAAGCTTAGTAAGAGGAAGGCTTCATTTTTTTTCTCAAGTTGAATCTGATAATCTGTATGACTCTGATTGTATGAGCAAGACCAGAACAGCCAGGTATCCAGGTCACTATTCCACTTCAAAGCATCTCCCAACCGTCACTACTATCCTCTCTCCGTTCCCTAGCTGTCAGTGATGGTTGCTCAGAGGAATGCAGTAGAGGCGAACAAAAAGGCACTGAATCTCAACCAAACAAAAACAAAAAAAAAAATTACCCAGTTGTACATAATCACCTATACACGAGGTGAAAAGAAATATCCCTGTTCTCTGGTATGTAGTGTGTGAGACTGGGTCATGTACATTATTTCAATAAAGAAAAACAATCATCCTGATCATATTAAGAGCAATGTGAACAATCCTATACTCCCCTGGAAGGAAAGAAGGGACTTAAGAGGACCACAGCTTCCAATACCGAAATGAAACACTAACATGTACAGCTTTCACTAGGATCCATTTTAATCTCATTTTAGAGAGTCCTCAGCATTGTGGTGAGCCCAATAACTGTTACCTAGCTTGAAATATCACACAGTTATAGCTTCTCTTTCTTTATGTGTTTGTGTGAAAAAAAATGCCTTAGACAAATATTTGCTAAAATGTACATAATATTTATTTGTTATTTATTTGTTATAGATTTCAATTGGTCTTTCTAGGATTTGGGGGGGTTTCTTTTTTTTTTTTTCTTTTTTTTTTTTTTTTTTTTAACAGCTAAAGCTTTCAAGAGTCTGTGAGGTATCTGTTTGTGTGGCATGCAGTATTTTTGTGGTGAAGTATGACCTGCTGTGGCAGCTGTTGTTAATTTGTTAATTCTTATGAGAGCACATGTGTTCTCAGAGCTGTGCCTTGGCGGTCTCAGTTTTGATGTTTCAGTTCGGGAAGTCCAACACTGATCTTGTTTTACAGACTGGAGTCACTGTCAAAGACTCAAGCAGGTTATTCAGGAAGGCATAGTCCTAGCACACTTTTTCTGACACGATGTTGTCATGTGCTTGCCTGCAACAGGGTATTAGGAGCAAACAATATCTTCTAGGTCGATACAAAGCTTACTGGGTTCCTACTCCCATTTTGTACAGGTGTGAAAACAAGCTATACTAATCAAAATAATTACTAAAGAGACTACTCCTGTGTCTCAAACTATCCTGAACCTTAATCCCAAACTATATTCTGATCTGGAGCTTCTTATCCCATAATTATCACAAAAATGCAGGGTTTCCCTGTGTTTAGCAACTTTAGCTCCATTATTCCCCTTTGTTGGTACTGCACACACTGTACTAACCTTCTGCCCTTCTTAGCTCATTCTTTTTTGATGAATAGATCTACTGTTGGTTGCAGGGTCTATGAAGTCTACTTTGATTATGGCTTTAGTAAAGGCCTTGCATAAGCACAAATGCTAAACAATGTTCCAGCAAGATGTTCATTACTTGTGCCTCTTTTTTTATTATTTTTGACAGTTTATCCTTAGAACTGCCATATTTTATTTTAATGCCTTGATCAAAAAATCATCCCAGTAGGTTTTATCCAAGTAACAGTGCTGCCTCTCAAGTTAGTAAGATCGCTTCCTAAAGTACAAGGCGTTCCATGTTTGAATACTTAATTCTATAAATAGGAGGTTCATGTTTTTACAGATTCAGTTTTCTCATTCCTGACTCATACACACACTTAGCTATATCAAGACCTCTTGCTTCATATCTCCTTGCTAAGAAATTAGGTCTGTGACTGTCTGAAAGAAAAGGATGAGAGAATTTTAAAGTGCTTGGTACTTGACAAGTTGTAGGCATAAATTAAACTGTAATTTAAGTCAAATCCTGCTGGAAGAAAAATATTAGCACAATCTAGCTTGTGTTGATATCCAGCCACGTAAATTCAAATGGAAAAATGAATAACAATTTTAACTATCATCTGAGGTATTCTAGTTGGTTTCCTAGTCATTTTAGGAAAGAATTTATCTTACAGAAGCATAAAATGTTCTAAATTCACAACATGTATTGGAGGAAGCAGATTTCAGTAAATAATATCATTTATAGATGATAATAACTTTTAAAACTGGTTCCTTGGAAGGTGTGCAGCATCTCTGCTTCTTGTTTGATAAATGTAACTGCAGCTAAATTACTCTGCAAATTTATATGCAGAAACTGCAGTCACTAATTGGAAGTTTAAAACATCAGACACTCCACTAGCACTAGCCTATTTCTGTACCAAGTAATAGGATTATTGAAAAGTCTGTCCTTATGTATTGTGTTCAAGGAGAAAAGCACTAAAAAATTCAAAGGCTTAATTTAGTCACAGTTAGAAATATATTGCAGTTCTTGGACTATTCTATGCAGATCAGCAAAATGAGCTACTGATAAGGGAGTAACAAACAAGGCATATAGGAAAAAATTGAAATGTGGATAACCTGTACATTCATCTCACTATATGGCAGGTACATTTCATTACTGCTTATATACATTTTGGTTCATAAAATTTAACAGTAAAAGGTGCACATAAAACACATATATAGCATTTTCAATTCAGGTCACTAGAATAGAGTTCTTAATGGAGAGGTACTAATATGAGCTATTTCCTTCCTGACTGTCCCTGAAATAAAATAGTTCATTAATCACTTTCAGCTAGATTTGCAAGTTGAGCAAAAGTAATAGACTCTTAAAGGTCAATATATTGTTTGATATAAACATGTCCAGTTCACTTGCTAAACGAGATGCTTTACTCTAAGTTTCACCAAACTAGGGTATAACTTTCTGAATGACAGCTTCTGGAAGGTCACCGATCCCACCATTTTCATTCATACATATTTACAAAGAAAGCTGTTTGAGTCATAGCTTTTGTATTACCCACTCCTAACAAAAAGTATAAAAACTTGCATACTTCACACCTGCAAGAAAAAGTATGTATGTAAAATTTCCTTGTGCTTATCCTAAAGGATTTGAAGACTAAATCTAAATCTATTTAAAATGATCCATGAAACAAGTCTGTTTGAATGTTTGAGGTCAAAATCAGATTAGTTTAATAAATATTTTATCTTTAGGGGGATTTTTGTTTTTGTTTTTGTTTTTTGGAGTAGCAATCAGCTATTCTACTCAGCTGCAGATATTTAAGCTCACTTATTTAAATATCTTGTAACTTTATTTTTCTTCTTTCTGCATTTCACACCTATGATATATAATGAATGTAACTGTTCGTGTAAGTACTTAACTAGCTATTGCAATTGATCTAATTCTCTCTCAAAGGGAAATATTTTTTAATTTAATGTCATTCTGTTTTCAGAATTTCTCTAAATCAGGATGAATATTTAAATACTGTTATTTATTTGAAAAGCACAACAAGGTAGGAATTCTACAGAAATAAGAATCCATCTCAGTTCTCTGTTCACTTTCCTAGAGATTGACTTCCTTCTTCAGCAGCTGTGGTAAATCATGGCACAAAGGTAAGAGACGTTATACTAATTGATTTCATACTGAAGACATAGCTTATTTGGTCTGTATTTACTGCTGTGATTATTCATGTTCATTCCATTTGTTTTGAAATTATCTTTCAATTACAAGAGTATATGAGAAAATGTTCTATATAAGATTTACATAAGGTCAAGTAAATTTTACAGTTGCCCTACTATATTTGTTGTGCATTTTTATTTCATAAACTGTGTGTTTTTCATTTGGACATTTGTCTGTGATGAAAAAAATATTATTGCTTTTTAGAAAAAAAATTGAGTAGGTGCAGTGAAACCAAGTAGCAATTTTGTCATGTAATTATGATGGCTTGTGTTATTTCCCACTGCCTATTGATCCAGTTAGTCACTTCTGTGAATCATATTTATTACTAGTTTACTATTGTTCTTCCATCTCATATACTCGCAGTGTGGTTTTGGTGAACTCCCTAATTTTATAAAAAGTTACTGTCACATTTCGAAACTTTCAGTTTCATCAGCTGATCTGAATATACAACGTGTACATTGATGCAAATGCCCTGTGACTAGTCAATCTTTACATAATCCTTTTTATTAAAATGATACTAAATTCAATCTGTTGACATAACAAAAGCAGCCTTTTCTTCTCAGTTTGCATCCCAACAAGAGAGCTGACTGGTGAGGAGAAACGGAGTGGCAGCCAGACACGTGCCCCTGCTCTCCTTGACTGGATCGGGGCAGGTGAGGACCCTTTTGTGGTCGTAGGCCCATGCAGATGGCCTGCGTGGGTTGTGGGGAGTGGGTGAGTGCCACCTGAATGCTTTGCAGTGCAGAGCTGAAAGAGGGTGAAGGGGGTTCTGGCCATGGGCGTGTTCATGGTACCAGGTGCCCAGGATGTTTACTGGTGCCATCACTGATTTTCCCACTCTACCTGCTGTCTTCCCAGCTTCATCATCCTGCAAGGCTGGGCTGGACCATGCTGTGTACATGGGATATTTCTACCTAAGTGCTGTGGAGTGCCTTTGCAAGGAAAGTGTGTGAGCAAACAGCTCCTCATGTAGAAAGTAGCTGTGTGCCTGTGTGAGTGTCCCCAGGAAATACGCACAGTGTTTGTCAACTTGCTGGCCCAGCACCCTTTGTGGAGCACGTAAGCTTGCTAGGAAAGAGTGTTACGGGGATCAAGACAGCTTTGAGGATCCCTTCAAGAGATAGAATGAGCAGTGGTTGATAAAGGTAGATTAACCCTGTTGTTCTGCATGCCTGGCTTTCCACAGGTGCTTCCTTAACAAGAAAAGTGCAAGTTTTCCAAGATCTTTCTGAAAGGAGAGTAGTGACAGAGATGTGACATGGAGTATCCAGGGATATGTTACGGAGTGGATGTCTTTGCTGTGCAAGTGTTGAGAGCTGTACAAGTCATATATTCAGAGGGTTTGGGGGAGCTTTTTACACCTGTTGTTGGGGTCTTTCATTTGAACTTGTTCATACTTTCATACCAAGATCACATCTTACCAGCCTAGTTAGTGGGCTTGCGCTGGGCCAGAACACCAGAGTAAACTATAACTTTGGTTGTAATGTGTTAAGAAACATAGATTCAAATTACGAAAATAACACACCCGGCCACACAGACCTATCCCCTACCATTTCATGTACTAGTTCAGTTGTTTGCACAGTCTCACTCTGAACTATACCAGGAGCCACATCTCATAGAAGAGCAACAGATAAGCCTTGAACCCAGAAAATGTCTCAGAGAAGCCAAAGAGGAAGCAACACAGTCACCAGCACAGTCTTTGGGGTTTAGGACAAGACTGCTGAGAATATAAACAGCTGAGCTCCAATTGATTTGTAGCAACTAAATATAATCTTGTGATATGACTGGACACCTCTGAAATCCACTTTCAAACCGAAAATCTTCTAAGCAAACTTTAGGATGTGGTAACTGTTAGTGTAACTGCTGTTGCTGCGTGGTGCGATGCTGTCAGTGAGGTCACTACTGTTTTTTAATCTCTATTGGTATTTCATATACCTGTAATATCAAAATTTCTGGAAAGTTACATCCCACACCACATCACTGTGTGGAAACTTAATATTATTTTCTTCCCCTGACAAAATCATTTTTGTTTTTCTTTCCTTTTTTTTCTTTTTTTTTCTTTTTTCCTCCCCCCCCCCCTTTTTGATCTTATTGCTTGAATATAAAGTTGAATTGGTGTCATCCCTTGGAAATCTTGAGTATTCCAACAAGATGTCACTGGAATGCTAATTTAGCTTGATTTCTTTCCCATACAGTGGTCCAGCATGTTTTAATATCTTTGCAACATCAAATCACAATACCGCAAAATCCTTGATATGTAGAGACACTTTACAAGGAGTATACAAACTTTACTGTTGGAATCTGATACTAAAAATAACATATTCATAGTTTAAAGTGTCATTTTATATAGGAATTTCTGATTGATTTATAAAATGTAACCTGACCCATTCAACTTATGTTTTAGCTTTTCGACATTTTTTTTAATCTGAGGACAATTTTAAAATGCATATTTTCATTAAGAAAGAAGTTAATATTAAATAAGTTTCAGAAATACCGATTTTTTAGACAGAAGATAGTCTTAAAATAAATATAATAAAATAAATAATAGGTAAAATGCAAAAAGGAGTTGGTGATAATCTGTAGGGGCTGATACTTGATACATTAATGACAAGATATTCTGGGATAAGTTTCAGCCCAAGAAGGTCAACAAAATATTAAGATTGGCAGATTTGTGGAAAAGCATTTGAGTGGCTTTCTGCATAAGCCAAATACATGCCACCTCAAAATATCTTTTGCTCACTCTTATTAATTGTAAGGGTTACAGAATTCTTTCTGGTCAAAAAGTATGTTGGATCTATTCTGGAGTTTCTGAGGTAGATAGGCAGAGAAAAGCCTTGGCCGAGTCCTGTCCTCTCTGCTTCACTGGTTTATGTGTGCATGCTACCTCCCTTTTGCAGGTGTTCCCCAGCAGGACCTCAAGGAGGCATCAGTCACAATACATTGCCAGGTCTTGATGACTGGGCCATGACTTGGACCTGTCTATTACCTAAACAGAGGCTAGCACTGAGGCAACCTTGGCTGAGTTCAGCTTCTCCTGCTCAGCTTCCAGAGTTCCCGCTGACTTTTGTGTGCATCCTGCCTGGCCAATGCGATTTTTTTCATGGTACAGATATATTACAGAGTGGTCTATGCAATCCTCCAGCACATTCACTGGCTGTATGCGCACTAAGTGTACAAGTGTTGTAATCTGTTTCTTTCATGACAAATACTAAGAGTAAATCGTGATTTTGTACCTTTTAGAGGTAAACAATCCTTTCTGTTGGTTTTTCAGACCTTTACATCATGTGGATATCTGTAGAGATTATTAGGCCTATTGTAGGTGGGTGAGATGCAATTTACTTCCCCTTCTTCCACTTTAGCAACATTTATCATCCTCTCTGACCTGCAAATGTTTATTCAAATAGCACAAGTAAAGAAAAACGGGAAAGGTGAGTTATTAAAATAAGAAAAATGATCTCTATTTTCAAGAGACGCAGAATGAACATATTTTCAGAAATGAAGCAAAAGAGCAAGATAACCCACGTGGAGGAGCATTTAATTAGAACTAAAAAGGTGAACGGAAAATTGAATGATTTTTATTAACACACAGTGAAACTGAAAGGTCAAATGCAGGATTCACTCTGGGATGAAAAAAATGTCTCTATCTGATCAGGAATGGAAACTATCATGGTGCTACAGCAGGGTGGAGAGAGCGTTCCTCCAATACGTTATGGCAACACCAGTTCACAGCAAGTGGGATGAATCAGCAGCCGACTTTTGCCACATCATGTGCTTTAAGCTGAACTCTACAATGGCTTGTCAAAAATTATCATTTTTCCCCCTATAAGGAAAATACAATAGATTAGCATAACTAAAAACATAAAGATTTTGAAAAAAAATGTTAGGATACTAATTGATTGACAAAGGGTTAAGCTCTATGTTTATTTAAATACTTCCTAAATGCAAGTAATCTATTACTTCCATGTTTTCTATTTAGTCTTTTCTAGGTAATGTATATGGCCTTAAACTAGTCATCTCTTTCATTCTCTCATTCGTTAATGGAGAAAGGTACTCTTTCAAGGCTCATTCATTCCATAGATAACAGAAAGCTATCTAAAAACAGGATGAAAACAGTTTTGGGGAGTACCTATCCCTGCTAGAAACACCAAAGGTCACTTTTACATTGCTACTAGTTGCTGAGAAGAACATCAGTGATAGACCCTGCCATGTTAGCTACCTGTTTCTGTCAAAGTAATCTGTTAGAAATGAACACACGCTCCAGTAAACATTCCATTTGGAGGGGAATTTGCAGAACCATTAAAATTGTCACCTTTTCCCAGCACGTACCTGAGAAACCTTGGAGGTCCCTATTATCATGGATCAGGGGGACTGCTGGAATCTTGGGTGGAAAAGTACAATTAAATGTCATTAATGTTTATTAATGGCATAATTAACTTTTCTGAAGGCATGCTATGTGAGTATGCACAATAAGAGCTTCATAAAATCTAGAACATTAACTTCTTACTCATTATTGACAGTTTGCTATGAAATACTTACTCGCATAGCTTATACAGGGAGAGTATAATGTTTTTACCATCTTCAGTTTCCACATCTGGTAAATTCCTTGATGGAAAACATCAGTAGAGAATTATGAAAAAAACAGTCTAGTGCCTCCTGTTTTGAAAGCAGTCCTTTAAGGACAAGATAAAAAATACAGTTTGGTTAGAAAAATCAAGAATCTATACAGTCCAAATCTCTGATTTAGGGTATTCTTGCTTAATTTGTATGTGTATACATTTACATGACAGAAATATGTCTTGACAGTATTTGTCCTGCCTACCCTCCAAGAATGAATTCCTCTTTGATTTACAATGCTCTATTGGACACAATGCTGGCTGTAACCCTAGGCTTTTTGCACCGTTTCATTCACTGATTTAATCTCAAATTATAAATTCTTTAGAGAAGGATTTATCCTTTGTGTACTCATCATGCTTGGTACAATGAGTCCTTGAACTTTGTGTCACATTCCTAGCTACTACTGGAAAACAAAATGTTCTTAATGAATCTCTAAATCCCATTACAAATGATTTTTTGTGTAATGTCAAATCATCTAGCAATTTTTCTATGGGTGAATTAAGAAGAATTCATATATTTCTCAAAACATACTAATGAATGTGAACAAAACACACTGATAACTTGGAAATGACTAAGAGGATATAAATGCTGAAACGATGCACTCTCCTCGCAGCACAAGAAGTTTCAGAAGCTTTGTCACTTCTGGGCTGACTGCTCCACCATTTTACAGTAACATTGTATTAGTAATCTAGGAGTCCTAATTTATTGCACAGTACCTAAGGTCCAAAGGTCTGTAAAATCTGAATATGCATGTTAGAGTCAAATTCTGAGATTAACAATATGCGATTTTAAACAGAAACAAAGTTGCAACCATTTATTGGAATGTCAGGCAGCATATGCACGAGATACTCCATGTCAGTACCACGAGAAAAAAAATGTGTGTTTACTGACTTGTTAAATTTCCATGCAAATATCTATGCTAAAACTAAGGAAAATTTATTATAAAATCACCTACTTAAACTAAGTTGCAAATGTGTAACTATATCAATTTAAATATTCATTTTCTGCCTTGGCTGATGAGGATGAGAGTACAAGAGCAACCTTCATTGAGAGAAATAACCTGATATATCATCGAACCAGTACATATAAAACCTGTACATGGTTAAACAGAATTTTTCACACTTTATTTGGAATGGCATGGTTCATTTTCATTTAAGGTAGGTGCTACTGCAATTCACTGTAGAGCCTTGTGTCTTATGAGCAATTGATTATTTCTTCCATCACACAGTGACTTCATCACAAATTCCAAAGTGTAAAATTTCCTTTGATTATTTGTAGTTGGAGTAGAAACACAATTTTTAGGTGTAGTTGCTCAGGAAATACTTGAAAGAGAAGTTTCTGTACTAATTACATGGCTATTGAAAGATAACTTTCACTGTATACTTATTTTCAGCAATTTGATTATTAATTATCCTAGCAATTTTCCACGATACAGTACATAAAATATTTCTTCTGTTTACTAAAGTAGAAATTACTCTTCCAATTACCATAACATAACTCATTTAAATTTAAACAGACTGCTTCTCTGCAGGTCAGTTGTAACAATGGATTTGCTTTTTTATTATATTCTAATGCATTTTCTGTTCCTAATTTCATCTTTCCACCATTTGTTTCATTGCAGAGGTAGAATAAGATTTTAAGAACTACTGAGAGTACTGAAAAATGTTCACCCTGCTACTGAAAATTAGACTTTCAGGAGGTTAAGAGCACTGATACTCTGGAGAGAAGGAAGGAGGGACCAAAGGCTCTCATTTGTATTCTTTCCTTCTCTCCATCTTCTGCTTTTGTGCTGCTACTACAAATACCTTCCCTTCTGCCTCATAGTATCTATATGACAGTATGCATATATATGAATTGCATGTTGTTTCTATGATTTGTGCGCTCCACATCTGCTGTCACCACAGGGTGAAGAAGAATATCTTGCTCAGGTACTGAAGGACTGTGTGAGAATGTTTTTCCTTGGAGAGGCAGAAGTCTTGGCTGTCTCAGTAGCTCTATTTCTACGACCAATTTCATGAGCGTTCTCCAGAGATACAAGATTTAACACAGCTGAATGTTGATTTGAGGATCTTTAGGAAATAGCTCATTTCCCATACTGGGTAACCCTCTTTTAGGTCTCCATGCAGACCCGGAGGTGGAGGCATGACGATCTCAGTTTTTCTGTAAGCTGGAAGCCCTCTTCTCCTCTGTTACAGAGCACGGAGGCGGATGAGGGTGGCAGCCTCCAGTCAGGATTTTTGGCAGCTGCTGTGTTTCAAAATGTGACCCTCTCACCTAACTCAAGGTTAAGGGTCCACCACGGTCTCTGATGCCAGATGAGATCTGCAAGGCAACAATCTGATAGTAGCTGGGGATGTTTGCTTTTATTAATGAGATTTAAATAACACTGGGGCCTTTCCCTTTAGCTTAGTGTTTCTGGTGTATGGTTCATTATCCCCAAGTCATCAAAGACAAGATGCTGTGAAGTGGGAGTTCATCTGAGCTACAGATCACACAAAAAAAAAAAAAAAAAAAAAAAAAAAAAAACTTTCCATGCAAAGTCAACCTGTCCTCTCTTCAGATGCACATTTATTTCTTGTTCTCCACTATAAAACACACTTTCTGTATATATATAAAATAGACTTTGTCATATACCCTCAGTCCCAATTTTTCCAGGTAGAATATACCTTCAGAAAGCTAGGAATCTAGGCAAAAGTGAAAATGACATTTAGCTGTGGATAGTATATTGTTATTGTCATCTACCTCTTTGAATTTTTACGACTATCCAGAATTCTATAAGTATTTAAGTATTTACTGAAGTAGCTAGGTATCTAGAGGACTTTTCAAGTTGGAAATTATTTGAGTTTTTGAATATTTTGCTATTTACATCTCTATCCACCTATATCATTTTACAAATACAACTGCAAAGATAAATTTCTGATGAGGTTACTATATCTGTTTAAAAATTAATCTTTTAATTGAAGATAGTCATCTATCTGCCCGTTATTCTGCAGAAATGTAGGCACCATGAGATGGTGATTTATCTAACTTACATGAGACTGGGAGAGGGAACAGGGATCCAAACAACCCTCCCTGAATTTCTCAGGTAAAAAAAAGACAACCATTTTGCACAATTTTTTTTCCACACAAATGTTCACAAAGCTTTGTTAACATTCCATTCAGATGTCTTGAACAGCTCTAACAGCTGTATAATTCTTGTTCCAAATTCCTGAGCACAAAGGCAAAAAAACAGAGTGAAACTCAGCACAAAATGTTGCAGATTGTGCAACTTTTTGCAGTTACTCGAGTTTACTAACTTGGGTCCTTACTATTGATTGGGTGCTCACTATGTGGCCATGACACTCACACTCGGTACAGAATTGCCTTTACCTGCGTTCAAATATTGGTTAAGGAATCAGTGGGGTCTCTATCTGTATCTTTGTCCACACTATAAATGTAAGTCCTCTTCAGTAGACAGTTCCTCCTCATTTTCATTATTAGTTTTATGGCCTCATTATAGTAAAATTATTTTTGTTCTACTCCTGTGAAACTAAAGGGAAAACTAGTCAGTAATAAGAGTTTATACACATGGATGCATGTGGCAAAAACTTATGATATAAAGAAAGTTAATTTCCATAGATCAGAAGCACTGTCTGATTCTTCTTGTGGCTTTGTGCTTCTTAATTAAAATAATGAAGCTCAGTATAGTCTTTAAGTCATCCAATTTCAGAGTTCTTTGGAAAAATTAATTAATAAAACTTTATAATATCTGAAGTGGTAAGTTTTGGTAAGAGGAGACAATAAGTAGAAAAGTCACATAAAAATGTAGTTTATACAGGATTTTTTATTATTGCATTTTAAATGAACTGTATATAAAAACTGGTTATGTCTCATGTTATATCAGCATTTATTAAGGTTTATTTTCTCTTCAGCAATACAGTAATGTATTAAAACAAAAAATATGTGTTTTATTTTGGAATAAATTTTAGAAATTTAGAAATTCAGAATAAAATAAAATGTAAATTTTCTTCAAATATTCAACACTAAACAAAATCATGGTTTTATGCGGCTGACTACACTGCTAGGAGTCATAGTAGGAACTAGGTGGATGAGATCACCAACGCTTGAGCAGTAAGATTGGCTGCAAATCAATATTATCTAGTGCTTATCATATAACACATGAGATAAGAAATTTTGCCCTCCAGTCTTTCTTTAGATGGATACATGCTTTTTAGAAGACCAGGTGGGGAAGTACCTCAATATCCCTATATTTCTAGGTGGAGTTATTCAGGGATAGTTATGGTAAGGTGAGTTATGTACCTCTTCTGGGTCCTTACCTCCTAAATCAGAGGATTCTTGTTATCATCATAGAGCCCCACCACCTGCAATTAATGATTTGTACTGCTATAAAATATATTTCCAAATAATATTGCTTAAGCAATTCGTAGCCTTCTCTTTAATTACAGTTTTACTTATTTCTCAAATTAAAATATCTCAGGCTTTCAGAACTTCTTTGAGCAGGAAGACTGGACTTTAGTCCATTAAAAACAAAATGCAATAGACATTTTCTGTACAGTTTGCAATCCTTGACATCCCAGTTTAAAAGAACAAACCAAAAGGCTAGATTTTGCCTAGCTGTCATGAAGATGCATTGAGGAGGTCACATAGTCCTTTTCACAGAAAGCTTTCTGAAAAGGGGACAGCGAGTACTTCTTATGGAAGCCCTCCTGGATTGTGTGGCAGCAGAAGGCTTCCTGAAACAGTTCCCAAGAGTTACAGGCTATCTCCTGCTAAAGGCTGGCATGAGCCCAGGGAATGAGGAAAACAGACCTCCATCTCACACAGCCTCAGCACACACCAACCCCCCATCCTCCTAGCACAGGCTGGCCACAGGCTATACCATCATCATGCTCACAGCTGCTCTCTGCCAAGGGGCTTTCACAAAGATCAGCTCAGTTGGTGCCTACAAAAGACCACAGGAGAAAGACGAGGTGGTCTGATCAAAGCAAGTACGAACACGTATCTTCTCCAGATGGCTGTGGCGTGTAATAGTGTAGCCTTTTTTCTAAATATTAGGCCACTGGGGAGGTGGCAATCGTTTATTTTTCTACTGAGGTGATTTTTGAAGTGAATTCTCATGTGAGTGCTTTTTTCTACTGGCAAACCTGAATCACAGGATTGCTCTGTGCAGTGAAATGAGAATGGTAGTTAAGGGAAACATTTTTTCTGCAGTATACTCTGAGTCAGCCTACTCTGACATGACAGCCAGAGCAGGTAGTGATTTGAGAGTCAAGCTGTCTCAGACGTCAGGCTTTGAAGTGCATGAGAAAATACATTTCTGAATCTTATCAATCTGGATTAGTCTCTCTGAGGTATGTTTTTAAGAGATTGTGAATTCTGTTTGTTTTTCTCCTGCGAGCTTTGTTAAATTCTATAGGTTTACAATAGAATTAATTCTATAGATGAGAGTATAGTTACAACAGGCATAGTTTTAACCCTAATGTATTAAGATTCTTGTTTTAAAGGGTTCCTTTAAGCAAATCAATGAATTTTGATCATGGAACAAGACACTAACAAAACTCAGTTAAATATAAAGTCTTCTTTCTCCTGGAAGAAGGTACTGATCTGATCTTGCTATCTCTAACCACATGAATTACTCATTCATAATTCACTGAGTTTCACTCGCTCTCCCTGTGACCATTGTTTAAATGTGAAAAAAGCAGAATTACTTTTTGAAGCAGAGTCATAATAATGAACCACCTGAAAATAATTTCATGAAGTTGATTTGCACGATTTAACATTACACATGACATTTTATTTTAACTCCACATTTTAAGTTCAGGTAAATGCAATGCAGAGTTTCTAGTTCTTTGCAATATCTTGTTAATACAATACAAGGAGGTATTGTACAAAATATGCATATACATATACAAAAATATATGTACAAAAATAACATTTTAAATTAAAAAACAAAAATATTTTCAGCTCACTCAAAATCTCCATGATTAGTGTATAGTCTTACCAATCTAGAGAGATCAAAAAGCTCCAATGAAGTGAATAAAAATATCAAGCTGGTAATACAGATAAGATCATCTTTAAAAAAAAATCTATGAAATTCATATGGCTCTAGCATTTTGAACTTTCTATGTGACGGTGACTCATACTCATTTACATATGTACTGAAAGGTGATTTTTGGCCCTTGTTATCCTTCCCACCAGCCCCCAGCATTTTCTGTCACCCCTCCTACATTCTGCGCCGTAATAAAACATTCCCAAAACATGCCCATACCCATACTTCTTCTGTCAGTTCTGATCACCATGAATTCTACAGGATCAGCAGCAGCTCTCCCTTTCCTATTTCTGCACTGCTCTCCTCCCATTCTCCCAAACCCAAGTGGTACAGCCTAAGCAGCCATCCCTTCTCCCTTCCCCCTCCTAGACCTAGTTCAACAGATAAGCAAACAGGAGAAAGAAAGAGCAGATGGCATCCTTTGCTTTTTCCAGTATGAAAGCAAAGCATAAAGCAGCTTTGAACTTGTGGATACCTTGTTCCCTGCTCCACAATACACTATTGAAAATGTATATCTGCTTGCAGCTCCATCCCTTTTGGCAGCTTTTATCCTCAGAGGCAGGCAAATAAGGAAGGAAATCAACCAGAATGGGTCAAACCTCTTGAGATGGCAGGGCCATAGACCTGCAATGCCAGGATGCCTGCATAGGTAGGAGAGAATACATCCAGCAATTTTCAATAAGTTCTGACTTCTTTTTTCCCTCTCAGATCTTTCCAGAATCCCAGAGCATTTCGTATTATGAAAAGCTAGTCAGCTAAGTAGCATAAGAACTAAATCATAGATTAAATTTGTCAAATTCTGTTCCACTTAGATGAAAAGCAAGCATCAAATGTGGATCACAATACATAATAAATTATAAAAGTAAAGTAAATGCTTTAAAACTCTACAGTCCATTCAGCAGAAGAATTAAGGATTCATTAATGGCAGTGAGTCACTTTTTAATAAATTCTATCAACACAACCTGAAAAAGCCACTGTGGTTGTCATGGTATTTAATATAAAATACATGGTGGGATAAATGATTGATTTATAATGAAAAGTTCCCAGCCTGTAAAGCCACATATTTAGGCGCTAAAGCCATGTAGCACACACAACAAATTGTTAAGATCCAGGGCTTTGCGGCTGGAATTATAATTAGCCTATCTGCAGCTCCATCTGTACAATGACTCCTTGTCAGGGCATGAGGAGATTCTGTCATAGCAGCAAAGAAAATTCATAAATAACAATAAAAAGAATGACACTCATGATATGGAAGTCTATTTAAAAAAAAATCAAATCAAAACAGATGCCAACCCTTAAGTAAATTCTTTAAAAAATAAAATGCATAACAGCTAAACAATTTCAAAAAAAAAAAACATAAAATAGATTTTTAGCTTGAACAAGAAAAAAGTATCAAGCCCTTGCTAGAAATCCAGTAGAAATTCACTCTTGTTCCCGACTCACTTGGAATATACTGAGTCATGACTATGACAAGCAGCAGTAAAGCCCATCAATAACTCAGAAGCTGTTCCTATCTACTATTTTTCCATTCTCTCTGTTGATACACCTAAGGGTTTTACTCAGGAATCTTGCTTTAAAGGGAGCAAAAGTTTATTTATACACAAAATCCTTGTCTATTTTATTTGTCTCTACATTGTTATTGGAAATATTCCTTTCCACTATCTCAATTGCATATCAAACAAAAAGTAAACTATTATAACCACACAGTCCTTTACAGGGTGAATGATTGCATTCTGGCACCAATAGACATTCCCAATTCTCGTTAAATGTGAGGAGGCACAAAGATCTTATAGGGATGAAGAGGACCTCAGATAGAAGATGCCACAGAACACACATTCTTTTGTGCCTACTGAAGGCTTCAAACATACTAAAGGATAAACATGTATCTGAACAAGTTTGGATAGAAGAGGTTAGAAGAGGACAGAAAAATGGCAAAAGCCAATTTTCACATGTAATTTTTCATGAGTAAACCATTAGAAGTTAAATATTTTGAGCTATAAGGATACTATTTTATTAGAACACTAAATATATTTCAGAAAGATTTTTTCTTTAAACAGGAAAAGATTAGAATCAGTAGGCAATTTAGATCAAAATACAAAAATTGAAAGGGATTCTATTACCTGGCCTTTGCTTCATTGAATTGTGATTCTTTTATGCATCAGAATTTTATTTTAATTCCTTCATTTTCATTGATATTTTTGGTCAAGACCAACTGAATTTGCCTCTTGCTTCAGAAATATCCCAGGGGACCTCTGTTGGCCATATGCGTCTCCTCCAGCTCTCCAGACCTGGACCCAGGACCCAGACTGAAACACCCGGGCAAGACAGACATGCTGCTTTTCTTTGTTCTCTGTTTATCTTCTCGCTGTGCAGGAGATGGGACACCAAATGCAAACAACAATAGGAACGACAGCAGTAATTCACAGGCTTTGGGATCATTACTTGAAAGCACCCGAGTATAAGCATTAGAATATAAAGAGACAAGGAATAATGATTGTAATGTGTCTATTTATTATACTGTAAGACAAACAAAATGGTGTGACATTTAATAGGGTGATTATTTTAAGATTTTGTAAAATCAGTAAAGTACATGCTTTGATTAATCACACAGAGCTGAACGTTTAGGCTAAACTAGATGCAAAGAGGAATAGAAAGCCCCTGTAATGATTTTTGGGATCTCTACTCAACAAAAAATCCATGAACACACAAAGAGAGCTGAAACAGCTTCCCTCTCACTCCTCTGTCTTTTATCAACAAAAAATCAGTAGTTCACTTGAACTGCTTTCATTATACCTTTACACTTGAACATGAATATTGAAATGATGCTTATAGGCAGAAGTTGACAGCACTACTTGATAATCACTTTAACTTGTAATTAATTCTTTCAAAAGACAATCTAGAACCTGCAGTCTAATAAAGTTTTGAGACACAACATACTGTTTGGGGTTAAAATATAATGCTGTGAGAACAATGCTGAGGTAGAAATTAAGTAAGTAGATGAATGGATGTGCATTTTTAGCTAGCAGCTTATATCGATGCTGTGATACTTCTTTCCTCTCTCCTTTGACACAATGCAGCAAAAAATCCCAGCTGACATTAGGAAATGTCTCTCTATCAGACCTTGTTTTGAATAGTCCTCAGCTCTTTCTGATTTCAGTACAAGCTGAAGGTATCACTAGAAAGGAGCTTATGTTAAAATGGTTAAATTAACATTAGTATTTTACTCTAAATATCTGGTGTTGGCTGAACCAAATTGTTTTACAGAACCTGCATTTGGTACTATGTTTGCCACTCAGAAATTCTGCACAATTTAGGCCACATTCTAGGCCGAATCAGATGCTTTACCTTTTTTAATTATGACCTTCCTAATATTTTTACTGAAACTGTCACTATTAAATACAACTCATGGTCACATGATTTTAAAATCCTAGGTACAGTTGTTCTAATTCTTGTGCTAGGAGTTGCTGAGTGGCTTCCTCTGCATTCTGATTACACCTTGTAAGGCTTAATTTAAACATTTTAGTCACACAATAGTTAAGTGAATATGCACAAAGTTGTACCTAATAAAAACTTCTCATTTCTCTCAGCTGTCCTGACATGTACCTAACAAAAGTGCTATTAGTGAATATTGTGATTTAGGTAGAAAGAGGCAGAACAATAACATTTATTTAGTGTGTCATCTTTTGAAAATAAATCTTGTTTCAAAATCTTAAAAGCAAATTTAGTAGAGATCTAAACTCTGTGTGGCAAGGCTGCTATGAAGAGAAGTATGTTTTTCCATTACTATCTCATACTCCCGTCTTCTTCATTTTTAACGACCTGCAAATAGAGGAAGAAAATGCATGAATCAGCAAACATATTCACATGCCTAAGCTAAGCTGCCATGCTACTCAGCTGCTGTATATTTGCCTCCCATCTGCTCTCTAATCTCTCTCAATTTTTCACAGAGGAGCTGTATGTTTCAGAGCTTTCTCAGAAGCATCTAGCGTATCTTTGGATGCTAGGATGTCAGTTATCATGTTTAACTTGAGCAGAAAGGACCACTGAGCTCTGCTATTTAAGATGGCTTTGAATATTAAGAAATTCATAGCTTATAACCTACAAAAATAAATTATTAAAACGTTTCCATCTCCAGTAATATTTCCTAATATGTAACCTAAAACTGACCTTATAATCTACTCTCATCACTAAATAAAATACACAGCGAGGACTGTTGTTTGCATTTCCAGATTTGTGGGTTCCCAACTAAAACTCCGTAGTTCATAGTTCTCAACTCAGTAAACCATGCCAATGTGCTAAAAATTTACTAAGCTCTATTGTCTCCATCATGAAGAAGATAAGATTTCTCTCCTGGAAATTAAAAGGTTGGATTTACAAAAGCATTTGTGAATGTTTCATTTCTACTTCAATTAAAATCAACTTCAGTGATGGAGAAGTTAAGCCAACATTATATGTTTTCTAAGTTCTGTTTAATAGCAAAAGTAAACAATGGATAGAGGAAGGCCAGAAATGTTCTTTTTATCAATTAAATCAACAATGTTCCCAAATGGACAGGGATGTGTAATTTGCATTATTCCTCTGATTTCAAGTGGAAGCTATGGGAGATGGCATAGACAGCTCCAGAGCCACCCTTCTTTCAGTCTCACTGTGTGTCATAACAGTTCTTTTTACTCATTTAGTTTACTTGAAAGAAGTTTTCTCTGAGAATCTCTTACTTCAATTTTGGAGATTCTATTCCTTTGGTCTATTACAGGGTTTATTTATTTGTTTTATTTGTTACCTATAGTCTTTTTATTTATTTGTTTTATTTGTCACCTATACTCTCCCCTTTCCTTCAAAGCTCTCTTGCTTTTGATATTGATCATTGACCATTGCTCCAAATAAAGACAGGAAGTCATCTGCAGAGAGTAAAACTAGATATTAATTAAGTGCTTTGTTAATTTTATATCATTACATACTTGAAAAAGTTACCACAGTATGTTCAGACTATGAAGTGTGAACAACCACCTGAACGATGTCTCCCTTTAGTACAGCTGTGTCACACGACTGACTTACGCAGCCCTACTTATGCAAAGCTGTGAACACCTCTGAGTGAGAGCCCAGAAAAGCCCACCTCTGTAAGTCTTTAATTTAGGATTAAAACGGTGTTCAAAAATAGTGCATCAAGAGTATCACAACATACCAGCTGGCAATTGTTATGGTAAACTTTCTCATACTTCATTTTGTTCTTTCGACAACTTACAACGCGTTGCTATGGAACAGTCAAACTTCTTACAGGTATCACAGTGTTTGAAGACCTAAATAAAAAAATTAACTGTAACAGAAGTAAAGCTCTATTTGCTAGTGTTTTTACTGTACTATAAAATGTATTATTATAAAATTTATTTAATTTAAACTTTTTGTGTGTATTACTGGATTTTTTCTTTTTCCTTTTTTTTTTGAATTAGAGCATCAATAAACAAAAGTTTCTTTAAAAGACTCCCAGACTCCAGATAACTGAGGTGATAATTTTATTTAGGTTTTAGTTTGTGCAGAAAGAAAGGTCTTCTGTGTAAAAAACTAAATCTAAAGGCCAGCACAAGCACAACAGATGAACTTGTATACACAAACGATGTTATTTAGATAACTTAGAAAAAAAGGGAAGAGAATAGTGGACATGACCTGGTAGGGCACCCACAGGAAGCAGACATGCAGAGGGAATTTCTGAGGGGTATGTCAAAGGAGTGATTAGACTGGCAGAAGGGGAGGCACAGGTGAGAACAGTCACAGAAGCAAAGACAGAAAAAGATCTCAAAAAAAATAACAGGCAGTGTAGAGGTCAAAGGGCATGAAGACAGGCTTGAAAAGTCTGAGATTTTGCTAATATGTCACTAAAGAGTTTGGCAAAAGCAGATCTCTTGGAATGCAAGGGGAAAATGGGGTATTAAATAGCTGGGGAAATCCAGACTGCAGCAGTAAATGTTCTGTTTAATGAGTTTGAAGTAAAAGGGAGGGAGAAGAATGGACAATAAATGAGGGAAAAATATCGCTTAAAGGTGGGATATGTTTTACAGTGCAAAGACTGCCCTGTCTATGCTGTGAAGGAAAAGATCCAGAATGTAGTGAGAAAATGTGTGGAAAATACAGGCAAGGGTACAAATGGTGTAGTAGAGTTTCAGATATGAAGAGAGGTCACAAGAACAAGAGGAATATTGGAGGACTAGTTGAAAATATACAGATCATCATCAAGAAAGAAGGAGGAATTAAATTACAGGAGGAAAACTGAGGGAAAGGAAGGGGAGGAGAAATTCATGCTGCATAGGCAAGGTCAGAGATTTAAATTAGCTCGGGAAACAGTTATTTAGCTAGACAGATGGCAGAACTGAATGGAAAGAGCATGTTTGTGGTGAAGAGAGACTGTCTTCATGAGTTTTTCAGGAAAGATATTCCTCTGTGTGTGGGAAACTGTGAAATATGCAGATTCAAAAGAATGAGAAAACAGAACAGGTTGAGGGAAGCATTGCAGAGCTTGATCAGTAACCAGCATGAGGGTAAAAGAGAAAAGAAGAGGAGAAAGATGTTAAACACAAACCCAAAGCTAAGCAGAGACTGTGAGAGAAGAGGATTCCCCAACAGAAGGAAGCAAAAGCATTTTTGCACAAAGAAATCCAGTTCTAGGCGACAGCCCCAAGCCAGCGGTGGGGAGGTATGAAGACACTGTGGGTATTTGTGAACATTTAGAACAGGAAGTTTGCTAACGCATCACATTTGGAAATTTCATCCCTCTAGTATACTGATCCTCCTGCAGAGATTTATTCATCTTCTATGGGAAATACATGGTTTTTATTATCTTTTCACAATTTCCAGAGGACTTGAGCTGTTTCCTAAAAAATACCTCAGTGTGAAAATCTCTAATTTCCTTGATTTTTTTCAGCTAATGCCTCAAGCTTACGAGAGAATACAACGTATGGGGAGAGACTGTCTACATGTTTTCTCTCAGCTCCTCATTGCTTTAAGCTCTTCTGTGGTGGTGTTCTCTCTGTGCAGATATGTGTAACTGAATCCTTCCAAGTTATTTTGCCATGTTTAGCTCTCCTCTCATTTAATCAAATTTCTCAGTCAATTTATTAGCTATTCCCAAGAAGGGTCACAGCACAGCACTCCACCTGCTTTATTTAACCCATCTCTGAAAAACACCGATACTCATTTTTTTCCTATTCTCTTTTTAAAATAGCAAATGACAGTCTTCCATTATTCTTTTACTTCAACACAGATATTTAGAAAATCTATTGGCAGAAATTATCACCAGCCCCATGGCCATTTTTCCCCTGAGCCAACACAAAGCTGCAACACATATAAATAACTATATTTATCTCATGTTTCACCCTGAGCTTGGACGTAATGCAATTTTACCTCAATAAGGAAGAAGAGTTGAGTCCTAAGAGTATTGGTCAGTGCCACAGAGACAGCATATGTTTTGAGAATGGTAGAGAAAATTAATTTCCGTTGATCTGATATGATTCATTTTCAAAGGGCATAGTGGCTTCTAATAACAGTTTCCATAAGCTGTAAAACTGAGCACAAGAAAATCACTATAAAATTTGAACATTTGAAATGATCAAAATTAGGAAAATTCAAACCAGAATGACTACATTATAAATTACTCATGCATGACCTTGCATTTTAACTGTGCCCTTGATCCTAATCAAGAATATAGGAGGAAAAAAAAAAAAAAAAAAAAAAAAAACTCTGGAGAGCTTTTAAATGCACACCACATCAAGTTATCATAATTAAATCATCATTTTCATCAAGTAGCAAAATGTGACCAAATTACCATGTAAAACTATTAATCACAGCACATATACATTTCAATTGCAAACAGTTTAGGATGCATTTATAAAAATCTTCCTGAGTTAATCACCAGCAAAAATTATGTTAATGTTTTGCCTTTGGAGGAGGAGCTAAAGATAGTATAGAAAGATTATTATTAAAAATACTAAATACCTAATCCTGAGAATTATTGGTATAAATGAGATTCTTTTTTTATATATATTTACAGGATTGTTTTATCAGTGATAAATAGAATAAACAAGTTGAACATGTTCCCTAGTTAACTACAAAATCTAAGCCTTGTCTACTTAAAATTTACACGTACTTAAAAAGATCTAGTTACTTACTTACAAAAATCAGATGTGTATTAAAGTATAGAATCTAATTTCCATGTATTATGTACTCCATCTGAAATTTTCGCATTTAATTACATGAACGTTTTAACTGTTTATAAACAGGATATCACGTGATGCAGAGAACATAACTGAAATCATATTAAGGTTCACATGTACTGTAGGAAGGATGTAGCATGCTGAAGAAAATTAATCTTCTGTGAAAAATGTTTTGACAAGCAAAGAGAAACGATCAAATTATTTATGTTTCAAATTCATCACTCTAATCTTTTAATCTCTTTGAAGCTGACAATCTATATGATTTGCCAAAATACTGTACAGTATGGATAGTCTCCCCTTTTTCATATTTTGTTCCACATTTTTTGCACTAATGTTGTAGTGATTAGTGAGCAATCTCCTCTTGTACACACTATCCCTTGTTGATTCAGCAGTCCAAATATGACAGTTAGATCAGTCTTTCCTGGGAAAAGCATTCCAAGCTCACCTTTCCATATTAATTTCATATTTCAGGATAAAATCATTTCTATCCTACTGCCACTTGATCCCTTTTTTGGAGTCTTCAGCTCCTCCTCTCCCAGTGATCTCTTCTAGTTTTGGTTGACATCATTCTAGCAAATGCACAGGAGACAGTGTCTCTTCCACTGTCTGTTCTGCCCTCCTATCCATATCTTTAGAGAGGGAAGGTCCTAAGATGTCAAGCTGTAAGAGCACCAGCCTCATTATCTCTCCTCAGTATCTCTCAAAAGGAGATACTCTCCTTTTTTCCATCTGCCTACCTGGCCATTTTCTCTATCATTTGTATAAAAGAAGGGCTTTCCTGTGCCTGGAACAACTAGAACTACTACTGTATTTTCTGAAAGGAGTTACCACACAGACTTGGTGTGGAAGTCAAACAGCTAAGGAATCTCCTTGCCCATTGAGTGCATTCATTTTAGATAAAGATAATGTGTGCTCAGAAATGTTTCTGGACTCTGCAAAAGTATTTGTCCTTGTTTGTTAAGTTGGAGCTGGAATTTTGCTGCTCTGATCCATTCTCAAATCACTGAACTCAGTGTTCAGTCATGCCAAGGTGATATATGGTCATCCTGTATGGTCATATCCATCTGAGAGAAACAGCGGGGAAGTAATGGAAGTAAATAAATGCCCTGTTCTCCAGATTCTATGGCTACATCTACACTATCATCGGGGGGGGGAGGGAGAGGGGGAGAGGGAGAGTACAAGAGTTGCTTGAAGCTTAGCAGAGCCCAACTCTATCCATCTTTGCTGCATTTGTAGGCAGCCAGGCTCCAGCCGCCTCTGCAGCAGACCTTGTCAAGCCCGTTCAAGGAGATACACGTGGTCATTTTGTCTACTCATTATCAGCCAACACAACATTATCTCAGAGATACAGGATGCACAGGGAAGACAGCCCATCCCAGTGTGAATCACTCCTGCAGCACTGTTAAGTGTGAACTGATGCACTACTGAAGTACCAAAATGGGATCGCTTTGCAGCTGAACATACACCTGCAGCTTTGTACCCTAGGAGAGAATACG
This sequence comes from Rhea pennata, assembly GCF_028389875.1. NCBI lineage: Eukaryota > Metazoa > Chordata > Aves > Rheiformes > Rheidae > Rhea > Rhea pennata. The sequence goes on from NC_084665.1 coordinate 106,752,627, forward strand.
ATTTGTTTTACCTCACACTTGGCCCCAAGTGAACTTCAAAAACTAAGTGGCTAGTTGGCAGATTTTATTTCAAAATAGGCTGCAGAATTATTCTTAAAAAACAAAACAAAACAATAAAACCAACAAAAACTGTCTCAAAACCGAAGGAGTAATTTTAATAACCTCTTCTTTATCAATAAAGGACAGGTGAAATCTCATTTGATTTGTGATACTCTACATAGTCTTGTGCTGTTTGTGTGAGAGATAAAAGCATAGATTTTATCATTTCTGTGGTATCTGCCCATGAGAAGGACAGATCAGAGCCTAATCTAGTCCTTGAATGAAGCTGACATTCAAATAACATAGGAGCCTCTTTTAACTTTCATGCCATCAAGAAGAAAGCTTGGATGAATCAAGAATCAGGCCTACTTTGACAGTGACAGAAATTGTTTCTAATTCAGTATTTCTCACTGTTGTGCTAATATGTAAATTACTTAAGAGACTATTTATTCTGCCAGCAGTTGAGCTCAGTGCAGTTATTAAATTTATTGAAATTGTTTCCTTCCAGATGACTAATTTTAGTTTCTTTTATTTGATTTTTTGTCCGTATTTTGAATACTGCTGCCCATGTGAGTAATACAAGGAGCCTGAGGAACAATGATGTTTGGTGTTGTACTTGACGAAAACAAAATTATATTTAATATTGTAGGCACTGATTAAAAATATTCCCTTTACCCCTGTTTAGTGGACAGGTAAAATTCAGTTTGGAGAACTTTATCTCTGTGGTATCTGGAACAAGATATTACTCATATCAATAAAGCTTCTGTGTTTATTACTAGGTTGCTGATTTATAAACATCAGCTTTATTAAATTAGCTAAAGAGGTTAATCAGAAGAACAGCCAGCTCCTGCTCCTAACACAGGAAACTTAGTTGACAGTGACAATCTGGCTGACAAACATGTCTTCATGAATTGTAATGTAGCTTGAATAACTGAAATTAGATTTGGGCCTGAAGAGTTAATTAGTTATAATCTCCTGTCATTAGGGAAGGAGTCAGAGAAATACATTCTCACAAGAAATCAAAAATGAAAAAGCAGAATCTAAAACAAAAATCCAGAATATCTAAAGCTACTAGGTAAATATTTAAAATGTAGTTGTGATTTTAAAAATATGCTAAGTACATAGCAATCTTACTTGGTACAAAGAATTTCACTAGAATTATTATATACATATTTAAGTTATATATATTTATATAATAGCAATATAGAAGGAGACATCATCTGAGTCAAAGAAAACGTAAACAGATGCTTTTGAATACCTCAATGAGATTTGTGCTTACTTCTCTGCTAGTAAAAGAACAGAACAAGGACATGGGCTTCAGCACTGGTCCATGATTACCCATACTATTTCTTGACACGGTTTTCATTTGGTCCAATATATTCTTCTAGAAAATGCTCAGGTCTAGTTCAGGCAGCATAGACAAGTTCTCAGCAAGAAGCAAGAATAAGGCCCTGATGATGGGAAGGTTTTTTTTTTCTTTTTGTTTTTTCTGTCTTTCTTTTTTTGGGGGAGAGAGTGGAAGAAGTTTAGACATAAACCCCTGTTTTTCCAAGCCACTTGTTCCAAGCTTCATATAGAGAGCATTGGCCCATTCTCTTCTCTAGGGAGAAAAAAAAAAAAAAAAAGTGAGAGACTGAAGAACTGGAAAGACAGATCAGGAGAAGGTACAGTTAGCAACATGAAAGAAGAAAAAGATAAAATGTTGATGTCAGATGTGTGGAGCATAGGAAGAGATGGGGACAGAAATAATTCAAGATAGATCTGATTTATAAAATCTTGCTATAACAACAGGAAAACAGCAACTTTTATTTAAGGTGCAATTTTAAATTGAAAGGGTCATATACTGAAAGAATTCAAACAAAAGATGACTCTTGGTTAGTGGACTGTTTTTAAAAAAATGAAAAGATGAAAGTTTTTAAGTAGAACATAGAGGAAAATGGCAAATGCAGGAGTATAAAGCAGAGGAAGAAAGGTGTAAAGATAGGTTGATAGAAATAAAGATAAAACCAAACTGTTCGCTCAAGATAGAAATGAGCTAAATAATGGACTAAATTTGGATTTATGGAGGCTAATAAAGAAAGACATAAGCTCATTAATAGAGGGTTATTAAAGTCCCTACATCCAAAGGCAAGAAACCTAGCAAAGAAATGAGGCAATTTTCAGCGATCTACATACATATAAAAGTATGATATTATGAGCCTAACTGGAACTTTGCTAGAAGATAACAATAAAAATGTATTAATATCAAGGGATACAAATTGTTTTTAGAATGGACAGCTATTGTAATGATGCCCAGGCAATTAAGACAGAGAGGGCACATTTTAACTATGATATATGGGTAGGTAGTTGATTGTGCTGATATATCCCTTGTGTGCTCTTTAGTTAAAAATATTTGAGAAGAATTATAGCTGAACAGATCAGTATGCAGGCTGTATTTAGAGAGTAAAAACACTCTCTAGGCAGTCACAGGCCTATGGGCCAGATTTCTGGACATCTTAAGATGCAAACATATATACAGTGGAATTTATTAAAGTACTTATCCCTGCTGGGTGACACTTGTGTTATCTTTTTATATTTCCTAGTGTGTATGTAGGTGGTGGTGAGGTGTTAATTCAACTAAATATTTATCTGTACCGTAACATGCCTCCATAAAGCTGTGTCCTCTGTGATCAAAATCCTGGAGGTTGTGATTTACTCCTACTGTTTTCCCATTCAGATTTGTGTTCTGGCTTTCTAACCAGTATTCCCTTTTTCAATTGCCATTTCCAGCTGTAGTCATCCTTTAGGCTTTATAAGAATAAGCATATCAATAAAGATCAGTCGGTGCATGCAGTTTGCTCTCCAAACACCCAGAGACTAGGACTAGGTACACTTATGAAGAATTCAAAGGAAATCTATGACATACAGCTAATCCACCAAAATGTTCCTCCCCTCAGGAAATGGGAAATGTGTAATTTGAGGAAGCTTTTGCCATCAACCAATTAGTCATACTTCAGCAGTCAGGACTTAGGACACCTGCTTTCCAGGGAAGATACCAAGAACGAGATTCATCTCGGTTAACTTAGCTGTTCTGTTTATACATCATCAAAGTACACAGGTTTTATTTCCTTTTCTGTTCTGTTCCAGCTATCTTCATATGCCCTTCTCCCACTTCTCTTCATCTGATGTGTTTCTTTCAGAGTTAATTCAAATTTCATTGATATCAATAAAAAGAAATTAGATGACTTCACTGGGCTGTGTTTTAAAGCTTTGGAGCTTTGAACCCGTCTGTGCTTTGCATGTCTTTTCAGAAGAATTTTAAAGCTACATCATGCACAGTGCTCTCCATGATATTGTTTGGAGTAAAAAAGCTGCAGAAAACATGCCACTGATAGAAAAATATTGCTGTAGTAATTATTACTTATTAGTATTGTAATACGGTCAAGAGACTAAAGAAATGAACCAGGCCTTCACTGAGCTAGGTGCTGCCTAAATATTAAAGAAAAGGCAGTCATTTTAGCTTCTTTAAAGAACTCACACTTTAACACAATAATAAGAAGAACTTATTCTGCTTTTTGAAAAGTTGTTAAGGCCACTGAAAATCATAAAAAGTAAGATCAGGTCAGGCCATAGGCTCAAGCAGTGATCCATAACTGTCAATAACAATTAATTATGCTAATTAGGTTAATTATGCAAAGTTAATATGCTTCCTGATGCAGTTTAGGCCCATGTTAACCTACATTAGCCCAGAAGGTGCCTGGGCACCGCTCAAGAGCCTGGGCTGCTATAATTTTCTAGGGACCATTCCCAGTGGATAGTCTGAAGATAACTGGTTTGGAAGGAAAGTAAGTTTAGGCATGTGGTTACAAGCTGGGGCATTATCAGCTAGGCTCAGGACTGGAGGACGGTCTCTGGCCTGTTATATTAGTAGTACAGTCTGCATGCCTTTACTCCCTCTTTCTATCTCCTTTCTTGTCCCCAGAACTGTCTTCATCAGGAGCCAGTTCTGTATTCTGCTTACTTTCATGATTACTATTTCTCCCCCCAAAGCCTCCTTACATTGCCTTTCCCATTCTTCCCACATCCCTGTGCTTACCGTTTCACTTTCCTGTACTCGGGGCTCTGGGTGACCGGGCTTGCCCATCACAGACACGCTGTGTATGCCTGTTCTCCCTTCTTCCTTCAACACTTGCTTTTTCTGGATGATCAGAGAATGACATTGAACCAAATGTATTTTTCATTACATTTGTATGGATTGAGTAGGAACAAACTTTTATTGTCTACTACAGCTCTTGGGAAATGCCAAAATATTTGTGTTTTTAAATTATATCCCATCATTTGTCTGGAGAGCTATCTCATGGAGATACTGTAGAGCATAGAGTTGTAAGACTGGATAAAACTACAGTATTTAGTTTCTAAGACATTAATACATCATTTTAAATTAAGACAAAGAAAGAGCTGTCACTGGCCATGTGCATGGGTCAGAAGGAAGCCTAAAAGGTAGAGCTCCAAAAACATGGTTACCTCACCCTCTATAGGTGAAAGAGACAATATTTTCAGGAGATATTTAGGTCATATGTCAGGAACTACAGGAGCAAAAGTTTCTGATGTTGTCCTGTGGAATGATTTCAAAGACACTAATAAGGAGAACATATAACCAAACAAGGAGGGCCAGAGAAGAAACAAAAATATGTTTTGCTTGCACTGTCATTTTGATAATGGAAAGATATCTTCAGTGGCTCAGTTTTAATGCTAAGCAAAAATACGTTGCCACAATATACTTCTGGAAGAAGACATAAGTTTGATAGAAAGTTGTAAAATGGTTGACATCAGACTGATAAAATACTTCCAGCATATTATCTGATGCTGAAGATCTATATCCTTCAGGAAAATTATACTATCAGTCTGCGCATTCCAGTGGGAACTTGGCTAACCCACTGGTTGTTTTAATATATATCTCATAAATCAAAGGCTCAAGTTCAATCAAAAAAGAAAAGCATCCCAGAAAGTAGAATAGAATAGACTTTTTAAAAATCCTAGGTACGTATTTTTGATTTATTCATTATTGGGCTTATAACAAAATTTTAACTCTATTATCAAAGGTAAAGTTTGATTTTAGCATCAGTAAATTTACTCATATGGTAAATTTATATTCAGACTTGATTCCTATAATACTTGAGGAAATACTTTTCAATGGAAGAAAAAGAGGATTGAACCTGTCATGGGAAAAGCCATTCTGTCAAGGAAAATGCAGACAAGCACAAGGCAGTGAGGGAAGATTTATGCCTTGAAGGAAAATTTTAGATAAATATCTTGTGCGAAAATAACAGACAAAATCCAAATATATGCCATATCACGCTTAAATGTGGCAGCTAGGATTTTGACCTTTCTCCAGTTGTGATGTTTTGTTTCATATTTTCAGTAAAAATGTGATTAACAGGAGAAAAAATCAAAAGCATTTTTCTCCTGAAAACTTATTCTTCATTTCTCCAATGAAGCTTCCAGTCAGCTTCATATATAAGAAGGACTAAAAGAAAATAAACTTAACTAAGAGAGAACTATCCATGTCTTCCCTGGAAAACTTACCTTAGATCTCCAAAAGAATATCACCATTATAATAATTATTATTAATATATAGTAAATTTTATCCAGTAGACTGAAGAGGTTTTTAAACTTTTTTCCATTGTCCCCACTTACTAAACTTTGTTTCATACTATGAGTGGTCCTGGAGCATACAAACTCAATTACTTCTGGATAAAACTAAATTTTACAAGGTCACGTAATGTTTACCAGTAGCTAGTAGGTATTCAGTCCACAGAACCACACTAGTGCTGCTCCAAATCAAACCCCCCAAAACAAAGTGTAGATGTTAAGTCCTTAGCACCCGTCATTTTTCTGTACACATCCTTTCCAATTGCACCACTTATCTTGCTAATATAGACCCATCTTTCCTCAAATCAGTGTTAGGACGAAGGCCCAGAAGCTTGAAGGTATTTAGATACTTCTCTCTTAAATCCATAGCTGGTACATGCCTAAGAAAATCCGAGTGTGTGAGAATGGTCTGATGTAAAAGACTAAAAAGTAGAAGAATTTCAATACTCTTCATATGTACTGTCAGAGCAATGTATTATTAACAGCCCAAGTGTATTCCTCACAAATAGTACACTGCTCTGTGTGATTTTTAACTTCATGTTTCTTCAGTCCTATATCTTTTGGCTATCATTAACTGAAAAAAAAAAAAAAAAAAAAAAAAAAAAAAAAAAAAAAAAAAGATGCAATTCTTGTAAATAGCTCTTTGGTCTATTAATTTTACCTTAAGGGGCCTATGCTATTATTCAAAACTACTTGATTTGAATCTATTTTTAATTTTAGTTTAATGCCTTTTAAATCAGGTCACTGACCAGTATACTTACCCATCTTCAGTTAAAACAAATATATCCACGCTATGCTCTGTGAAGCATTTCCATATAGTAGTAAGCACTAAGATTCGATTATAAAATCTTGCAGATAACAGCATCTGATTTTACCTAGACAAAAAAAAAAAAAGATATTTAATCATAATATTTCAGTTTTGGCTGCAGTTACTTTTCATTAGTATTATTTGCTTTGGGTATTTGACACCAAAATTCATGATCTGCTGTTAAAATAGTATTGATATCAACTGAGCTTTCATGAGTTGTGTAACCAAAGCCAAAATTTTTTAAGATTCTTGAAGAAAAGAAGATGCCACATTGTGCAACTTCTTTTTTTTCTTGTTTCTTATATCTACATTTCGATTGAGTTCCTATAATTGACACAAGTTGCCATACTTCATCTTAAAAAAATAACTTATTAAAGTGGTTTTTTTGTTTGTTTTTAAGCTAAGCCACACAGAGTCACCATGTATTCTACAACACGGGATTTTTAAGATAGGGATTTTTAAAAATTTAGAGATTTTTTACATTTTCAAAATTACTGTTGATTTATTTTTTTCTGTTATAATGCCAGAAACCTTCCTATTACTTTATATCCCATGTAGTACCTCAAAGCAGAAAGACATTAGGAGTTACATTTTAATAACCTCTAAAATGACACAAAATAAAGTACACTAACTAAACCTTGACTTCAGCAAGGCTTTTGACACTGTCTCCCATAACATCCTCCTAGAGAAGCTCTGGAAGTGTGGGTTAGACGAGTGGACAGTGAGGTGGATTGAGAATTGGCTGAAAGACAGAGCTCAGAGGGTCGTCATCAGTGGCGTGGAGTCTAGTTGGAGGCCTGTGGCTAGTGGCATCCCCCAGGGCTCAGGACTGGCTCCCATCCTGTTCAGCTTCTTCATCAATGACCTGGATGAGGGGACAGAGTGCCTCCTCAGCAAGTTTGCTGATGATACCAAGCTGGGAGGAGTGGCTGATACACCTGAGGGCTGTGCTGGCATTCAGAGAGACCTGGACAGGCTGGAGAGCTGGGCGGAGAGGAACCTCCTGAGGTTCAACAAGGGCAAGTGCAGGGTCCTGGGCAAAAATAACCCTAGGCACCAGTACAAGCTGAGGGCTAACCTTCTGGAGAGCAGCTCTGCAGAGAAGGACCTGGGAGTGCTTGTGGATGACAAGTTGACCATGAGCCAGCAATGTGCCCTTGTGGCCAGGAAGGCCAATGGTCTCCTGGGGTGCATTAGGAAGACTATTGCCAGCAGGTGGAGGGAGGTGATCCTGCCCCTCTACTCAGCTGTGGGGAGGCCTCATCTCGAGTCCGGTGTCCAGTTCTGGGCTGCCCAGGACAAGAGAGACATGGAGCTACTGGAGAGAGTCCAGCACAGGGCTACCAAGATTATCAGAGGGCTGAAGCACCTGCCCTATGAGGAACGGCTGTGAGAGCTGGGCCTCTTCAGCCTGGGGAAGAGAAGACTGTGGGGGGATCTTATCAATGTGTACAAGTACCTGAAGGGAGGGTGTCAAGGGGACAGAGACAAACTCTTTTCAGTTGTCTCGTGTGACAGGAGAAGAGGCAATGGGCAGAAATTGAAGCACGAGAAGCTCTGCCTGAACGTGAGGGGGAATTTCTTCCCTGTGAGAGTGACAGAGCACTGGCACAGGTTGCCCAGAGAGGTTGTGGAGTCTCCTTCTCTGGAGATCTTCAAGGCCCACCTGGATGCAACCCTGTCTAACATGCTCTAGGTGACCCTGCTTGACAGGGAGGTTGGACTAGATGATCTCCAGAGGTCCCTTCCAACCTTACTGAATCTATGATTCTATGATTCTAAAGAAGTGCTCTTGCAAAATGAAAACATCATAAGATACTTGCCCAAAAAATCTAGAGATTTTATAGTAATATGAAAAATCTTTGATGCCATAATATAAGCAAAGATATTAAAATCACAAGGGAAATTGTTTCCTGCTATATTGGTGAGAGCAGAATTGAAATTTTGGAGGGATAATCTTGATGAAAAATTGACTGAAAAGAAAAAGCATCTGATCTAGAAGGAAAAATCTCATGAATTAGAAACTGATACTGTAATTCAAATTTGCTGTAAACATGTAACTTCAGACAAATAGCTATAGCTGACAGTAAAATCTGAGAGCTGCTACATAACATACACAAGAAACAGAGGATAATCTAACAATTTAAAAATTGAATAATAATGTATTTTCCAGTGTCTTAGGTAACAGACCTTGAATAGCAACATGCCAGTTATCTGCTATAGAAGAGTTTGTCGATAAATGTCAGCTACAAGAAATAAATATTTTGCATTTCCTCCCATTGCACTTTGAATAAAGTTATAATTTCAAGTATTCAGGCATGTTTTAAAATGCCTCTGTCTAGCTGCATTAGATTTTACGTATTGTCTTATCTTTGAACGTGAACCTAAGACACACGTCACATGTTGTGCCCATTCTTGTGGCCTTCCAGCCCAAACCATGGTCTAGCCCCGTGGTCCGCCAGCCTCTGCTTCTCAGTGACCGGACGGACATCCTCTGCATCTCCTCAGCCATGAGGTGAGGAATGCCTGCTGAGCTGAGGTAGTTTATTGCAGGATGGAGGACTCTACTTCTACATGTATAAGGATGTTGCTTTTAATGTTCATGCTCAACATAGGCAATTAGTATGCTCAAATTAAAAAACTATAGACTGAATTTATGTTTTCTCTTGGAGAGAAGAGTTTGCTGAATTTTTAACAACTACTTTATTGAGGTTCTAGGCCTTACCTGTGCAACCCAATCTATGGCAGAAAAGAGGAGCACATGATGAAGAAATGTCTATTAAGACTCCATTTTCTTACCATGAGATACCATAGTAACCCATGGTAAGGAGCCGTTTTGTTGAGAAGAAATCTAGTCATAGTTATAGTTGATATAAGCAAATTCAGTAGCAGCAGTAGAAAACTGATCAACATCCACAGTGCATCCAGCATGTGCCATCTTCTTCTGCAAAGCATCTTGTCCGATGTTTACTTAAAAATAAAGGGGAAGATATATTTGAAGAAAAAATAGTAGAGAAATAGGTACGTTATAAAAGTGTTTTGTGTCCTAAACTTCCTTAAATTCCGGGAAAGGTACATACCACATATGTGTTGTACAATAATCTGACAGAATAACTCACGATAGTGGCAATATGTAAAGTGCTTGGTACTTGAAAACAGTCTTCATCATATATTAATAGAAGCCCCTTAGGGAGGGAAATGAATATAAAAATAATATTATGTTTTCTCACATATATTAGCCTATTTTCTTCTGTTGCTTTGATAAGGATAGGCAAGGTCTGGTTGTGCAAAAATATTAAAATATGAAAGAAGTCTTAGAGTTTATTAAGGAATTTAAAAGAAGTGTTACCTAATCAAATTCAACTTCTGTGTTCTAATTAAGTGATAATCAGTAATCACCATTGTCTTAAAATATATGAACTAATAAAAAGCTCTCCCAAGTGCATAATAAAGTGCCACAACATTAACTGAATAACATAGCAAGTAATTTCTGGTTTTAACACTTTTTAGTACATTTGGTTGCATCGTTCAGCTTTGGAAGGGTGGTTTTAATTATAATGATTGTGTGGAAAGCAGGCTATGTGAAAGATCCTTTTCAAATTAAAAAAAAATCAAATTAATTCACAAATTTCATTTAATGAGCTTTAGTTAGTTGGTACTCTACTGCAATGTGTTTAAGAGCAGAATCCTGCAGTGGGATTACAGTCTACAGGCTGTACATTAGCTTTGAGGAAATTTCCACTTCTTCACTCTCAGATAGCTTTTATAGCACGTTTTGAATTGAAATGCCTCAGAATTAGTTAAGTCCCAATATATCAAATCTGTAGATGATTCATTTCTTTCTCTTCCCTCCTTATTGAATAAGTCATATAGAAATTATTGATGAAACGTTCATATGGTACTATGTCATACTAAGCGTACCAGCTCTATCCGAAATTTATGCTTTTTGTTCTAAAAAAAAAGAAAAATCTATTTTCAGAGAGACAAATGTCAGCATTCAGCATCTTGTGATCCGTTTTAATTTTTGTATGATATAAACACATATGTTAATTTCCTGTCATTACAGTAATCTTTCAGTAATTATAATTAAAATAAATATGTATCTACAGTTACTCCACATTTGTACTTTGAGCTGTACTGCTATTTCTGATTCTATATATGTGTACCTGACTCTAAACATCACATAGAAATTAATAAGCTAGTTTCTAGTGTAGAAAACACAGAAACAGCAAACATTAGTTCTTCTTATGGTTTTGGACTAAGACTGAGTACACTTCATGTACTTAATGAACTGATGAAATGAGGAGAAAGATTTGAGAAGGAAGATATTCTCATATGGTATCAGATCACTTAAATTTTTTAACATCTGCAGGAATTTGTGTTGTCTCAACATTTTGTTTTAAAAAAAGATTTTAAGAAAATCATATCCTTACATTTAATTAAATTTTAAAAGACCCTGAAAATGCCATGAAGCAGTTTTAATTTTAGATCAAATTATATTCTTTGTATTCATCTATTTCAGATATATTTATGCATTTTTGGAAGAATGGAAACAACAGTATTTCAAACAATCTGCATACTTTATATTAATACATAGCATATACAAAAAATGAATAATTATTTACAATAACATTTGACCTTCGCTGAAGTAAGGCTGAGAAGCAGTGCAGAGGAGAGGTAGATTCCTGCCAGCATATTCTGTGTCTTTGCAAAAGCAATTGGTCTTGCAGACTGCAGTTGAACTCCCTGTAAGGACAATCTCAGCTGTGCCCTAGGGCTCCAGTTCCCTGACTCTGTCACTGAGTACCCTGAGCATGTACTCAGGTACTCTCAGGACCATCACGATAGTACTTATGCTACAGAAGAATTAAAATCAGCAATGCCTAGCCTGTCCTTGCACCTTCTAAAGCAGGAAGAGTCTCAAATTCATGAGGCCCTGTAGAAAGCCTACACTCTTGCAGATCACACACCAGTGCTCACCTACCTTCATATATGATGCTCAGTTACGCAGCCTATCCTGCCACAATGGCACCTGAGTCTTGACAGAAAGCAAAAAATCCCACCAAATGTCACAAGACACTTAGTGGTTGTCGGGAGTGCCTGCAGATGGATTACAGACGCAGCATGCCCCCAGCACCTTTCCAGAAAGCCTGCTTGATGTTGCAGATTAAATAGCAAGTCTGAGTTTGCTGGACAACACGAATTCTTCTAGCAATGTAAGTCTTGGATGTCACGAGTGAAGAACGCTTTGCTTGCTCCAGTACCATCTACATCCTAGAGACCATTTTGATTTTCAGCATCTCCAGTACCTGGCCATGCATAATGCCTGCTAGGTGCATCCCTGTTCCCTCCAAACAACAGATTTGTCAGCCACTTTGTCTTTATATTCACAGAGTCCAAAAGTCCCCCTTGAACTTTCAGCCCTGACCAACAATTGTGATGCTACAGTGAGAGCAAAGACTGCACACAGATCCAAGGGGCCCACAAACCATGTGTCACTGCCACGGCAGAGCCACATTTTGTCTTGTTTGGGGATTGAAGATGGTCACAGCTCTGGGGAAGACAGGATGCCACATTGTCGGCCATCTCTCAGCTCTGTCCAGCCTACCTCTTGCTCTTCATCAGTGGAAGTGGAATTCACATAGGTCAGCACACTCTTCATGAAGGATTTGAGTCTCAAGCATAGAGGCCATCAGGAAGCCATCTGTGGGACGCATAGGTGGAACAGGAGGAGCACAAGCTGGGCACAGTCTGTATGCTGAGTCTATCTCTCTCTGTCCATCCCATAATGAGCAGCATGTGCTATGCACTAGACACCAGAGTCCTCAGTAGTGCAAGCCCTCTGATGGCTTGCAGTACTGAATGACTGCAAGCTTACTGGGTTTTCATTTGTGTACAGAGTTAGCTGCCAAGCACACTGACGGCAACCTCACCGGATGGGCCTCGGCTTCTGAGACCTCTGTGCTTGTAAAGCGAACATTGCCAGGGCCTGTTCACCGGTCTAGGCAAAGTGACAAAGAAGTCAGACAGCTCCTAAACTATAAAATCTCTTAGCCCTGAAACGGAGTGACCGCATCCGAGTTACCTATTGCAGGTAGGCTCTGGCCTGCACTTACTCCTATAGCATGCCCAGGAATTGATTAGGACAGTGCCAGCTGATCCAAGCCACAACTGTGTTAGGCAGCATTGTAACATTTTAACAGCAAAAGCAGTTCAGTTCCAGTGCTTGCACTGTTTAAACTACTAGTATAGACAGAGCTTACTATTTTTGGAAGGAGGGATGTACTGTAGGCTTTTAGAGAAATATTCTCAGCTTACCAGAGCTAGCAAGAGCTGGGGAGGATCACCTCCCACTGCAAAGAAACCTGACTTCCCCATGAGTCATGCTGTAAAACAGGTTCCTTCTCTTCGATGCTCACAATTAACACACTAAGCAGTGCAACTGGAGGCTGCGGGAACTGTAGGTATGAGGAAGAAAGCACCAAGCCTTGTAATTCCCCTGCAGCTGCTTATCCCTTGCCTTTCTCCTCAACCTTGCTCTTTCTCAACATTATCAAATGCATCCCCTGAGCTTAACCTCATCATGGGAAAGATTAAACTCCTCAGACACATTCCTCAGAGTATCCACTAAGGGGTAAAAATAAATTACTGAGGACATGCCTCTGTTCTGAATATTTTTAATTTCCCAGTTTCACACTGTTATTGTTTCTTTAATATACTGTTTATGAGTTGTGATTTCTATTTTGACTTTCATTGAAACAACCTAATAGCCTTTCTCATGCTGGAAAGCCTGTACTTTGTAATTGGCATGTGTTAAGAAGAACTATTTGGGAAGTTTTTACTTCTCATGAGTCTTTTCAGCCTTATTCACAGATGATGAACCATGATAATGCCAACTGAGCTGGGTCACTGCAGCCTTTTTGAGGGCTGGAGGGAAAAAAATGAAATTTTAAGAACACAGAAATAATTGATGTTACTGTGGTATCCCATTTAGAAGTCAGTATGCCAGTTGTAATGAAGGAGGACCTTGTAGAAGAATATAGCAAGAAAATGAGAGAAGACTCTTGTGAAGGCTAACTTTTGTTTTATAGCTTGTAAATCCTGAGGGTCTGCAAGGAATATTTCCACTGAGCACTGAAGTTGTAGCAACAGGCTAAAGATGTGTAGAACTGGAAGAGATCTCCTGGATCATCAGTTTAGCCTCTCATTATCACAAATAATCTACTTCATAGATTGATTAAGATCCACCTTGGAGCTGATTCAGATTTGCTATTCACGATGGACCTTTCCATTCTCAACCCATTCCTGTGGTGATGAAACTCCTTCTTCTAACTCCCAATCTAGCACTCATAGCATCTAACATTACACCTTCTTGCTCCTATGCCAATATTGTTTATATATGACCTCTCTTGCTCTTTGAACTTCCTCTCATAAAATTATTTATTTGTTCCCTTTACCATCTCAGAATATTGAATCATCTTTCTCAAACATACATAACCAGAACTGTCAGATTTTGCCAGTGCATTGTACTTGTAATACTGCTTTACCCTCACTGGAAAAAAAAATCGCCTGATAACTCCAATGATCACATTTATTTTTTTCACAGCTCCATCACAATGACTGCTTCTCATCGTCCTACTATTGACAAATGCACCTTTCTCTAACTCTGTTTTCAGTGTCACAAAACAAATATGAACCTCTACTGTCTATGACTCATCTGGGCTAAGATTAGCTTAGCAGGTAACAAAAGAAAAATTTTTTGGTAAGTTTACCTGTTACTTCTCACTGAAGCAGCATTATGTAGCAACCTTAATAGCTAAGACTGGCTTTTATACTCATTTTATATTTGAAAATGATTTGTTTATACTTGCAGTCAAATTTTCCCAATTTTTAACTTTCATAATGACATTTTCTGCCTCTGCTGTCTGCCTGAGGCATTTTTTGTGTGACTTGGGTGAAAACAGTTCGGCGATTTTTTAGTACAGTGACTGAAATGAATATTCTGTTGCCATTATTTAAATATTTTAGAATAAATTTTGTACCTGTGACTTGCAATAAATGCTTGATGTTTGACGAGAAAACCATTGAACAATAAATCACCAGCTTTTTGTAGGAAGACAACATCTATGCACAATCTAAGTGGAATATTTTTTGCTTTTCCAAAGATTTCTTGATATGAGATGTATTCCTATAATAAAACAAATGAAATAAGTAGCAATCCATTTTAAAAAATCCTCTACAACTATGTTTGTAAAACAGGAACACCACTTCATTCAGCTGAATTGAGCAACCAGAAGTCCAACTGAGTGGAAAGCCTATTGAATTTATTCTAGGGGAAAGCAATGTAAAGACCAACAGTCAAATGTAATGTGCTTATGGGAGTCTGTGTGTTGCTGATGAGATACTGTGTTGTGTTCTGTACTATGTGGAGCTTCTAAACAGCTGGTGGTTGTCTACGTGTCTGTTCTTTCATTGAGTCAGAATTTGTCTTACAAGACAAACATTAGAGCTCAGAAACTTTCCTGAATAGGAGTGGTCTTTGAAGACAATAAAGAATATCCCAAGGAACAAATTTTAACAGAGGCCCATCTGTCCAAAACAGCTTTAATCTATTCTGTTAAATCATTCTATCCTCCAAAATAACATAGCTGACTGCAAGCTGTCTGCTAGGAATGGTCCATGGACTATGTTAACCTCTGAACCATGGTTAGATGTAATTTCCTACACGGTGTGGGAGAAGAATTAAGTGTCTCAGAAAGGATCTACCAGTAATGATCTGTGGTCAATACCATGTGAGATGCACTGAAAAAAAGGAATAGGTTTGGGATTCTTTTTTGTTTTGTTTTGTTTTGTTTTGTTTTTTTTGGGGGGGTCCAATTACCAGCCTTATCAGCCTTAAATTCACTCCATAAATTCTTCTTTTGATATATTCATTTCTGCATCCTGAAACTTCACCTTCTGAGCTACTAAACTGCTAGAGCAGTTCCTGGCATCCTTTTGAAATGAACCAACCAGCACTTTCTCAAATTCCATGGCATGGTTCAGGGGTTAACGTTGGCCATGGACCATTCCTAGTAGACAACTTTCAGTCAACTGTCTTACACTAGAGGATAGAAAACATAAATTTTAAAGATAAATTTACATTTTAGGTTGCTATGCTTTAAAACTCCTCCACCCGGCGAAATGGATCATCTGTAAGCATAGGCAAGGATTGGATGCAAAATAATATGCTCCACTTATATATCATTTTCTCTGTGTAGATTTTATAATGTGCAAACCATTCAAATGAAATAGTTTGTTGGCTCAAACCAAGCTGAAGAAGTATTAGTGACTGCCTAAAGCAACATAAATAAAAGAACAAAGTGTTGTTTTTTATTCAGTGTTTTGACTTTTGCTCCTGTTTTCTTTACTATTGCTGAACCACTATTCTCAATGAAAATGACACTGAATGTTTGCAGGTTGCTTTTGTAATTTCACCTTGGGACTGTGAGCTTTTGTTCTTCAAAATCTACTCTAAACTACTATTTTAATTTTTGCTAAATAAATTTAGTAAAAAAAAGAAACACACACTAACAAAAATATCAACTACCTATAAACACTAGGAAGTTTCTAATTTAATATCTCCTATAAAGGATATACATATTTCTGCACATATACAGCAGGACAGCTCCCTTGTAAATAAGTCCTCAGGACAACCATATCCTCAGATAAGCTACAAAAGACCACAGTAACAAGAGAGAAGAACTATGAGGAGATTCAGGGACAAGGGGAATCCTGGGGAAGAGGGAGCTTCTGAGAGGAGGGAATTATGGGTTCACTACTTCTTCACATCACCTACACACATACATGACCTGTAGTGCTGATGAAATGCAGAGATGTTATGCATAGTTTACAGGTCACACATCTGAAACTAAAGCAGTGATCACAAAATCACAGAATGGTTGGGGTTGGAAGGGACCTCTGGAGATCACCTAGTCCAACTCACCTGCTCAATCAGGGTCACCTAGAGCATGTTAGACAGGGTTGCATCCAGGCAGGCCTTGAAGATCTCCAGAGAAGGAGACTGCACAACCTCTCTGGGAAACCTCTGCCAGTGGTCACCCTCACAGAAAAGAAGTTTTTCCTCATATTCAGGTGGAACTTCTTGTGTTTCAGTTTTCAGCCATTGCCTCTTGTCCTGTCGCATGGCTCTGTTGAAAAGAGTTCGGCCCCATCCTCTTGACACTCCCTCTTAAGGTATTTATAGACATTGATAAGATCCCCCCTCAGTCTTCTCTTCCCCAGGCTAAACAGGCCAAGCTCTTGCAGCTGTTCCTCATAGGGCAGATGCTCCATCCTTGTAGCCCTATGCTGGACACTCTCCAGTAGCTCCATGTCTCTCTTGTAGTGGGGAGTCCAGAACTGGACACAGGACTCGAGATGAGGCCTCACCATGGCTGAGTCAAGGGGGAGATCATTTGTGAGTGATCATTTGTCATCGTTTGCCAAGCAATGAGCAGATCACCTTAGAAAGTTTGATTTTTATTTTTATCAATATAACTTCAAGCATGCTGTAGGCCTGTGTAAGCAGACATTCTGTTAGGCATTACAATTCTTATTTAAATGAAGTGAAAAGTAATAATTCTGCTTGCTGCAAAGCAAAGTTAGTGATCTCAATGTTCTGTTGTGTTCTATGCATATTTGTTTATCAGCAGGAAGCAGCTTCTTATCTCTTTTCCAAGCCCAAGGCAAACAAAGTTAACATTTAATTAGAAACTCAGTTTCTAAATTTATTGACATTGTTGCTTAAAAGTGATCTTCTTGCTCACTAACAAGCACCCAAATAGCAGAACTTTCTAAACACTTCTATCTACTGACATGGCAGAAGCTGGTATTAATATTACTGATTGCTGGGTCTTGTGCAAACTCCCCTTTGTTTCAATGCCTTTTGAAGAACCATTGGATAGACACGAATTGATGGATAAACTAGCTGCTGGCGGTTCAGTCCTGTGTATACCTATGTAAATAGGTGTCAAAGACAAATAGGGACAAGACCCATTCAGAGTTAATATTTGGATCCTGCGGCTCATACCCCTTTTAAAGGAATCAGCTTTATTGTCCTTTTATGTACTACTTTGATTAACTTTTCATTGCTTCATAGAATTTGCGGCTTCAGGGACCGTCAGATCATCTAGGCTGGTTTCCTGGATATCTCAGACCATTTATTTTCACCCAGCAGCCCTTTTATTAGCCCAGATACCCTATCTTACATGAAAGCATTTCACTCACTGGAAGCTGAGAATGTTGCTCAAGCAGAGAAGCAGGGGAGCTCAAGGTGCAGCAGCACTTCAGGGCCCCGAAGTAACAGGGAGCAGAGCAGACGAAGCATGCCTAGGCAGTCCTGCCGGTGCTCTCTGCTGCATGTTGCCAAGGGGCGGCGGGGGTGGGCGAAGGAAGAACGCTATAAAAATCTGAATCGCAAGTTCATTTCTTCTCTACTCCAATGCTGACAGTTGCTCAGCCTATATTTTCTTGGACACAAATGATTGGCTTCTTCCCCAGAGGGTACTCAGACCACCTCAGGGCACTGCCTTACACTATCACCTCAGAAGTGAGAGAGAAAAAAATAAAATTAAATATAAATGAAATATCTGGTTGATCGTGCTTAGAGGAAAACTTTCCTTCTGAACCCTGAAGAAAATACTAGTAAATAGTATTTTCATATTCAGCTTGCCTTGTTGCTGAGCTGCATCTATCTAGGCAATAGGAAGGCTCTCAAAAAAAAAGGATTAAGGTTTTTTGTTTTTTATATCCAGGCATGTTTATATTTCTCTGAGCAGTAATGAATCCATCACCTCACCTATTTTTACACCTTACAGGTAAATTATATCTTTCCTCAAAGCTGACTTTGTCTACCTCTAACTTCTAGACATTGAATCCCATTTTGTTTTCTTTTCTAGGCAACTTAGAAAGTTCCCACCCATCAGAGTCATTTATGTGTGAAATGACCTTTCAGCCTGCTTTTCAATAAGCTCAATAAGTCGAGCAGCTTAAGTCCCCCATTGTTTTCCAATTTATAAGTCATTTTGAGAGTCTTCCTTCAAACTGTCTCCATACATCCCTCTTGAATAACAGAAGCAAATGCAGCGGATTATCGTTTCAGCCTTAACAGTGGTGCAGCCAGAGGCAAGCTCATGACCTTATTCCTACTTTCTACCTATACAAGGATCACATTAGCTTTTCTTGCCCCCAGCATTACAATCTGAAGCACATGGGGAGCTGACTATTCCAGTGTCTTGTTGCCCTATTTTCCAAAGTTTACATCTTCATTCTGTAGACTATCTACATCTTTTTCCTGAACTAACGTATTTTGCAGCGTTAAAGCACAATTTTTTAGTATCTACCACATACCCTAATAATTTATATTCCAGTGTGAGACTATGCAGTCCTCATTATTTATCTATCTATAGTAGTTAAGTCATGGCAGAATCTACCTGTTAAATTGTTTTGTCATCATCATAACCTTCAAAAAAACCCTGCTATATAAATAAATATTAAAATCTTGGTCCAATAGACTTCTGTTAAAAAACAACATGTTTAATGTAGAGATTTACAGTAGACTAGGCTTTAATTCATCTGATATATTTTCTGTAATTCTATAACTTTTTAATTAGTAAGTTATTGCATACTGTATTACACTAAAATCCTGTCAATATCAAACGTATATATAATCTATTCAAAAGTAGTTTTTACTGTGTGGCTATAATTGTATTTTTAGAAACCAAAATTCTTTGGTAGCCTATAAATGCCAACCATTATTTTTCCCAGGATCAATGTCCAGGAAACTGGTCCATAGTTTAAATTCTTTTAACTCTAAAAATCACAGTCACCGTTATCCAGTTCTTTGGAAATTCCATTAATCAAATCAATATTTTAATTAGTTATCTTAAGTAATTTTCTTAAATAATTCCTTTAATATTCTTAAATGTAAATTATTTATCCTTATTTATCTGTGAAAATTTAATAGATACTATTCTTTATATTCCTTTGCTAGAGACTTTTAACATCTCTTCTACTGATAACATTTATGAGATGCTTATTTTTAACTCAATATTTTAATACAGAACATTCTAAATATGTTAAAAAGTCCTTCCTTTTCTGCATCACTACTTATAAATTTATTAGATGCAGCCAACAGTGGACTGAAGATATATTTTTAAATTTTCTGTTCTGAAAATGTGCCTAAACATGTCATAAAGACATTTTTTCTGTCACACTTTAATATTTCATTGAATCTTTCAGTCATTGAAAATATTGATATACAACTTGCAAGAATGGTCATATGCTTTGCTTTTTACAGAACTGAACACATTCATACAGAGTGACTGAATATTAATTGGAGGAGGGTTCTGCCAGCAGCATTGTTAAAATCCAACACTCTGAGGTGATGGAAAAAAATATTTCCTCAAAAATCCACAGAACAATGTGTGGAATTTGTTTCAAGAAAGCCACTGATGATAACTAGATTGGAAAGAGAACTAGAGGAAAGGACCTAGTGAGAAAGGACACAATGGGCCAGGGATAGGCAAGTTTTCAAGCTTTTTAATTAATCAGGGCTGCCTGTCATGTTTGAATTTTCCTTTGTTTAGAAGTCACTTTGTTCCGGTTTAATATTCTTTTAAGCACTGATTTTCAGATTGGAAAGCACTGGTGCCTTTTGGTGCATTCACTCTAAAGCATGGCCCTCATCTCATTGTGTTCATGCATACTCTAACCTACAGTTGTATTATGGTGATTTCAAGATGACTAGCAAACACCAAAGTATTCCCTCTTTATGCATTTCTATTTTAAAATTGGAGTACAAATTCATGAGTACAGTACACAGCATTCCAACATCCTCAACTGAAATGCAAACAGAATGCTACAGCACTAATTTGTAAGTTAAATGGAAGGCTCCTGACTACAAATAGGGTGCTTGAAACCTTGAGTCTCCCAGAACTGCAATAAAGGCACATCTGATTTAGGAACTGACTTTGTCTATTACTAGAATAACAGTTTGTCAGGACTAGAACCAGTTACACTGCTAAAAGACGCACGTATTTTGGGTTGAGTTATTTTTTCTCTTTGCTTTCAATATAGAAAATAAACACTAAAAAGTATAATGGATTTCAAGCTGATGTTGCTTTCTGAGAGCAGAGTGCACATTAGCACAAATAACCCATGGGAAACGCCTGGGAAGGTTTTCCCGAAAAGCAGACACAGAATGTGAAGGGTTCAGCTGCTCCATACACCTGAACCAAAGCAGCCAAGTCATACTTTATTTTGTGCTTGTGTTTTATTTATACACATGGGGCTCCTATTCCAATAGTATCTTTCTCAGAGACAGTCTTGGTTCTCCTTTCAGCCATTAGCTAATTATAAGCTAGAGAGGGCAGGAAGTCAGGAACAAGAAATTGGCTGCCAGTCACGTAGTGCTGTGGTGCTCACAGGGCTTAAAGAATGGGCTTGGAGGGCTTCGAGGTGAAGCTTCGCCTCCAACACGACCTTCCCATCAGCTCCATGAACTGCAGTCATGAGCCAAGATCAGTAGTTGTCACTGGAAGTTTCCAGGGAGTCTGGGCTTAAAGATGATCTTCAGTTTAAGTCTAAAAATGAGGGCACATTGAGGCTTCAGTAATGCCCAAGAGATTTCTGAAGAGTTTATTTAAAGTACAACCTAAAAAGAAAAAAAAAATCAGCCTCATTCTTACAAGAAGTCCTTGCTGTTGTTGTTCTTTGCTTGCAATTCATTGGTTTCCAGAAAAATTTTAATAATCTAATCTTCAGTTTTATACAGTGTCCCTAAGAAACAGACTGCAAAACCAGAGATCCTCTAAGGTCCCAAGGCTTACTGTGTTCCAAGATGTTAAGACTCCTAGGGCAGAAATACCTCTTTCAAGGGCTATTGACAGCTGCTGATTCAGAAACACTCTCAGTAAAACAGCTAAGCAACTTGACAATGTGGCAATAACAAGCAGTGAACACTCCATTAGGAATGAGAACATCTGGTCATCTTAAGTTGTGAAGTAAAAGCTACAGCACTTAAGGCCAAGTTCCCATTGTCTTCTAAATATTTTACCATAAACATCCAAACTTACTCAGCTCTTTCTGTAATTAATGTTAAAAACAGTATTTCACAGGGCATTATCACAAGGCAAAGCCACAAAAACAGGAAAGACTTTAAGGATGTAATATATAGCTCAAATAAACTAAAAGTGCTATATGCTCAACTGAGAATAACTGTTTGATAATAAGACCATCCAAAGTTCTTAGGAAGGCTAAAAAGACAGACATATGCCGCTTATACAAGAGTCTTGTAATAAAAAAATACATTCTACCATAAAAATAACACTATTTATATACTGTCGCTAAGAGCAGACAAAATGAACCATAAAAATAAATAAATATATTCATATATTTAAAGAACACTGTGAAAATACTGGGGAGATCTGTAGTGCATTTATGAGGTATGGTGATGTGGTTTACTTGTTTGATGTAGAGGAGGTTTGCCCAGACATAAGGAAATTTTTTCAATGGACACTCCCTGGCAGTGGCAAATAAGTGGATGTGTTCTGTGCATGGTGTCATCATATCTGTTTACACTGAGCAGGCTACAAGTAGGAACATACCTACCTGTGTAAAACAAGAATATACAAGATAGATAAAATAAATTCTACCATTCTTTTCTAAGCTTGCTCAAAAAATTATGAGCAGACAAGCTGTGGTAGCATGAAGCTCAGATATCATATACAGCACATACAGCATTTGTATAGTAACATACTCCACTTCCCATTTGAGTAAATTAACCTTCACTTAGCTCTGTATTATGCTGCCAGGCTGCTTCCAGGACCCAAGTAGTTAGTTTTATCCCTGCTTAATCCTGCAATTTAGGCATCATATAGAAACTGAGCATAAATGCCAGTCTTTAAGATCACAAAATTAGAAAAGGAACTGTAAGAGCACAGTCTTGTAGCAGAAATGCCTTTTTTCTACTATTTGATCAGCTATGGACAAGCATAACTGGAGAAATAGGAAAAAGAGAGGGAGTGGCAGCCTGTGAGTTCAGAACTGGAAGAGAAGATAAATATAGAAAAGAACACGCTGAAAGACTCTGACCATATTCCAGAGATAATTTCTGGGTGATGGACATACTAAGCTGGAGGTACATGTGTTTCGTTTGCTTGTATCTGGACCTACATATCATCTGTGTCATCAAAATTGAAGAGTAATTGTCCTATAACCTCTCTGGCAGCCCTTCTGTTATGTTGTTGCTACATGTTGCTGATGAAAAGGTATATTCAGTGACAAATATCCACACAGCTGCCAACCTGAGCATTACTCCCACAGTTACAGCAGCTGAATCACAAAATTAAAGTGCTGTGAAGACCAAGTCAGAGCCCCCAAAGTGTGAGGAGGTGATCAAAGAGAAGAAAAGTTATGGAGTCTAGTTAGAGCAAAGGAATCACAGCAGGTCTCCATAAGGAGGATCAAGCACATACTAGTGCTTTGGGGCTTGGGACTTTCAAACAAACCTGCCTGATTCTGTGAAGAATAAGCAGTAGAGGCAAGAATGTGCTTTGGGGCTTGGGACTTTCAAACAAACCTGCCTGATTCTGTGAAGAATAAGCAGTAGAGGCAAGAATGTGCAATAATCGTTAATATATAAATACACTGATACATAGGAAAATCTCTATTTCTAAAGTTAAAATCCCAAGAAATCAGTACTCTCTGGATGTGCCTGGCATCACATGATTTTGGTGCGGGAGTATGAAATACTGAGGACACATCACAGAGGACCAAGAGTTTAGATTGTTCTGACTGGTTAGTATCAGGATAGAAAACAGATATTGAAATCTTCCTCATTCCTGTTTCATCTTCTTTCAAATGCTCTTTAGAGTTTTCCTGTGCCACAGTGGCTACAAGAACCCAGACAGTGCTGTGGTTATTGGCCTGCAGTGCAAACCAAGATCCTCTCATTGCGTTCTTGCATGCACCCGCCTTCCCTATCCATCTGCTGTCTCCTGTAGGTTCTGTGGGGTGAGGACAATCCTTCCGTTTCATGTTTGCACATAGCTCGCTGAACTTAAGTCTTGTTCCATTCACTTGACTCAGAAACTTTACAATATAAATATGTCACAGTATAAAATTATTCTTGCTCTTTATCTGCAAACCTATCTTCTGTAAAGAAATTAATAAAAAAGTAGATATCACTCCTTTTTGTTGCCAACACATTGCCACCATAGGTATTTCCTATACCTATACAAATTGATAAATTTGCACTTAATATTGTTACAATTAAACTCTGGTTTATTGTTATCTAATTTTACTATGGGACTAGATTTATCAGGCTTTGTACCAGAATCCAGCTTCAGTTAAAGACTGAGATGGAACCAGGCTGCTTGTAGGTTTATTTTACATTTTCTAATTAGCTCCAAGGGGCAGTCTCCTTTGAGCAATTTATAGAGATGCAGAAAGCCTACCAAATCAGTTTGAAGAATTAAGCCCCAGTAATGAATTCCACTAACCATATCTATAGAGTCAACTGAAATGCATAATCCAGTAAAGAACAGAGGAATTAGTTTCTTTTAAAAACAGATGTTCTGTTTCACTAAACAAATTTCTCCAGAACAGCAATGTTGTACTCATATCTGAATTGAGCCATGGAAGAATGTTCATGTGTTTTCCCTGACTTCATTTTAAACATCTTTAATGAAGAATTCAAATAATTATAATTACCCTTTAGGAATAAAAAAGTCTGCATGTAACTTATAGTAAATTCCATTAAACTTTTAATATCTTTTGAATGTGTTATTAGCTACATGATTCAAAGACTGGAAAGAAAAAAAGTGAAAAAGCCAGTTTTATTTTTACCACATTTATATAAGATCACCAGCTGTATCCTAAGGCTTTTTCATATTATAGGATATTCTTTTAATTTGTTCTTCAGCCAAGAAAATGCAATTAGTTGTATATATTTGTTTTTATAGCTGTGAAATTTATACCTGTGGTAAGAATGCATATTATCATGACTGTTGTCCCGTCTTTTGAATTTTTCTAAATTCCTAGCAACAATAAGATATTGAGATGGGGTTGTTTTGTTCAATAGACTAGTGTCACATATTTTTAAACTCTTGATTGTTTAATTCACTATTTACGTACAGGATTCTTCTACGATTTTTGACACACATACACATTATACATATATGTAATTAATTCATATCCATAATAACCATAGGAGACAGAAGATATTGTTTGTGATCTCATATCCCCGAAGACCGTGTGGCACCTCACATGATGTTTCTCTCATCCAGGCTCAGATGTTGATATCTGCACAGCTGGCCAGGAAACAAGTTACCTTCTTCTAAAATAGAGTCAGAAACAGGCCAAATGGCCTGCACTCTAGAAATTTCTTATTCTCTCCAGTAACATCAAAGGAAACCCAAACTCCTCGCTCATACATAGACACTTATACCATAGATGTTTCTAATGACGGGTGAAGCCCACTCTGCCTTCCCCTGGAAACTGTGGCTATCTCCTTGGGGGTTCTAGCTCAGAAACTCACCTCTTTTGTTAGCTTAGAGGAGAAGTGGTGACCTGCTCTAAATCTAAATCTAAATCTAAAA
The DNA here is from genome assembly GCF_028389875.1 of Rhea pennata. Taxonomy (NCBI): domain Eukaryota; kingdom Metazoa; phylum Chordata; class Aves; order Rheiformes; family Rheidae; genus Rhea; species Rhea pennata. The sequence goes on from NC_084665.1 coordinate 106,777,746, forward strand.
CCCGCTGCTCAGACATCTATATCTCAGATAGTCACCTGAGGCACCCTTTATAGTCAAAGGAAAGAAACCAGGATTTTATTTGTGTGCAAGTCATCTTATCCAAATGATTCTAAAAGCAATGCAAAGCATTTCATTACAACATCACAACAAAATAATACTTGTAGTACGACTACAATTAATTCAGAGGTATCACTAATAGTTAAATGGAATATACAAGGAAAATCTAAAAAAGTTTTCCTAAAGTATAGCAAAGTTTCCTAAACTATATTGGATCTTGTTACTATTCTAACTTTGTGAAACTACCAAGTATTCTTACCACTTCGTTCAAGAGATCTGTGTAAAAAGCACAGGTACCACTGACTGTATAAAACGCAACATTTACTTTCCTACAATTATTGCCAAATAAAAAAAAAGTTAAGAGCTTTCATTACATTTCTTCTATTGCCTCTCTCCTCATTTTTCATTATTTGTCTTCTGAATCCACTTTCTGTTTCGCCTTTCTTGATGAGCTCCTCTGGGGCCTCTTTCAGTGCCTTGCTGCTGTATATTATTCAGTGACTCCTTCTCTATTTTTTCCTCCCTCCAGTTTCTTAAGCAATGCTGTCTCTGCTCTCCAGTCTCTAGATCTAACCTAAAAGAGTTACTGCACGGTGTTATGTATGGTACATGACATGCCTGACCTTACTTAGTGGGCACCAGGAAAATAAGTTATTTGTAATAAAACCAGAGTGTGAAAAAATGAAAGCTGGGTCAGATATAAAAGATATATTGTTGAAATCTAGGGCAGACCTTCAACCAGAGTAAATGGCCATAATTCCATTGTCTTCGATTTACTGGTGTAACCTTGAGTAACCGCTTAGTGGTTTCTGCTTTGGAAGTAAATATGTTGTGGTGATTTGCTTGAGCCAACAGCCTGTGAACAGCATTTCAGTGGTGGAGAGAAAGAACTGGATAGAGAATCACTGCCCCTTTCACCTTACTGTGCACAAAGCACTTCTGCTTTGCAAATTGCAACTTGAATAACATCAGCCATGCTAGGTTTGTGTGAATGTGATGACGTGCATCACTCTCAGGGAATGAAAGGGAACATCAGGGGGCAGCCTAAATGGCAGCGTATTTACTGCAGTACTATTCAGATAGTTGCACTAGCTGAGGATTTGGCTCCTGAAGCTCCCTTTCATTGCAAGAAAGCAAAGCGCCTCATCACAGAGGAGCAAACTGCTCACAGTTGGTGTCATTCAAGATGCAATTTGCAAAAGCAGAAGTACTTTGGAAATACTGGAAAGATAGAAGAACAGCGGTTTCCTAGCCATTTTTCTCTCTCTGCCACTGAAATACTCTCTTCTCAGATTTGGGTGAATCACCAAAACATTGTAATATTTACTGCCAGTATGTAAACAACTAAGGAAGCAAAAACTTGAATAGTTACTGGCGGTTACCCTTGAACTGTAATAATTTTTCTGTTAACATTTACATAGCACCGTAAAAATCCAAGAGTGTAGTTGTGGATTTCGTTGTTTTCTTGATTCATGAGCGTCTCTTTTTCTAGCAGGCAACCCTCCCACCCAAGTGAATGTATAAATCAGAAGGAGGCAGATCCCATTCAGGTGAATGTAGTACAACAGTGTAGAAAATAGGCTTTGTTACAAAGAAAGAGTCCTCTAGTAAGGCATATGAACAAGTGAAGTAATAGTATTAGATTTACGTGGATTTCTTTATGAGGAATTGAATCGATTTACAAGCGAAGGCCAGAATGTGCTTACAGAAGGAACATTGTTCAATTTTATACTGTTAAAATTATGTTGTTTATTATTTTTCAGTATGACTGAATTTCTTTTGCTTTATTTTCCAAGTATGCTTAAGCATCATGAGCCTAGTTCACGCTACAGGGGAGACTTTGAGCCAGACAAGCTAGATTTTGTAAAACAAGGATGACTACCCAACAGTGTTGCCTAACAGGAGTTTTGCTGGCTCCAGGAACAGCTACATTTATTAACATCCTAACTCTATGCTTCCTAAGCACACCATATACACATACAGGAGGAAAGTATGCAGAAAGGGAAAGAAGTGTCACTGTGGCAAGTCCACATCTCAGCAGTCCCCTCCCTTTTTGTGGTAGGCCACTACAGCAGCAGTCAGCAAAGAGTTGCACTCAGCCCTGCTGTGACCTGTGCCAGAAAACACTTCTGAACTGCAGAAATGCAAAAATCCCCTGAGGTGGGTGGCCCAATGATTGCAGCTGTCCACAGCAGTGCTGAGTTCGGTGACACTGAGAAATCTTCCTTTGACTGCCTGTCTGACCAAATGGAGCTTCTGAATCAGCTGGACACTCTCCTGCGGCACCTCAAGGACTGTAAAATCTATGGTCTGCATAGGCTGGAAATGCACAGTAGTGCCGTTCTCTTTCCAGGCACGACAATACAATTTCCTTTTGTGGACAGCTCCCAATACCTAGAAAGAGCTAGGAAGAGCTTCTCTTGACAATCCTGCTCTGGGTGGGATTTCCAAGGACCTCCCTCTCCCAGCAGTGGCAGCCGCCTACCACTCCCTGGACTCAGCCAGATGAACAGCAAGCTGTTATCCTCTGCTAGTACTGTCCCAAACAGAGCTTTTAGGCTAAGATCCCATTTTGTTATCACACGGACATCTAAAAAGACTCCAGAAGAATCAGTACAACTTTTTCATGTAAATATGGGATCTACACACAGCAGAGAGAGAGAAGCAGAAGAAGAGAAGAAATGAAGCTGTGACTGCAAGGCAGACAAGAGATTCGGATACCAGCAGAGAGACACTGAAGGTTCATGAGGATTTAAACAGAACAGGTTTAATAAAGAGAGCCCTGGGAACCACGAGCAGGGGTCACCAATGGGAGAGTTATTAAACCAACAAAGGACTAAGGGTATGGTTTTTTGTTTATAGTAGAAATCTTGTATTACCAGCACTATTTTTAAGGAACCTGGTAACAGGGTAAGTATACTTTTACATACCTGTATTTTATTTCTGTGAAATAAAACTCTGAACCTATGAATCTTGTGACTGGTATGTGAGCTTCATTGGGAATTTGGACCTTAGCCTGCACATTTGCTACTCTCAACCTTAGCGATCCCAAACATGTAGGCGCCATTGGAACTAATTTCCCCATATCAGTTTCATTCATGCACTCTCTTTGAGTGTGCATGTGCTTCCCAGTCACATGCCAAAGCCCTACACCTAACACATCTATGTATAAGAATTTGCACTTGATTTCTACTCAGTTCCTCGGAAAACAATGCCCTTACCTTTTTTTAAAAGGAGAAATGACATACAGGGCACTGGAGAAATGCAGACACAGCCAAAGGCAGAGAGCTCATAGAAAGCAATTGAAAGTGAGAGCATAGTATGCTAAGAAAAGCAGTTTTTTACTTAGGGAACTTGGTTGTGCATCCTTTTAGTCAGAGATCTGCCCTCTATTCCTGGAAATGGCTTCTCTGCAGCCAGGAGAAAACCTAATCCATAAGGACAATGACAGAGCTTAAAATCTGCACCTGTTTAAGTTAATCATATTTAAATCTTTTCAAGGCAAATTAACACAAAGATTAATAATTCTTATACCTTACCAAATCTCAAAGGGAGTAATATTTTTCCCCAAATTGAGAAACTAGTCACTTTTATATACTACAAATAAGTCAGTGGTATGTTTTGAAAATGACAGAAGTTACCACTTATCCACATTACTGCTTCTCTGGCACCTCTTCTACCACTGGCAGGCCCAGGCATAGGCACGAGTAGTCCAAGATATTGCCCAAAAGCCTGTGTTCCTGGGCTCTTAAAGCCTGATCCACAACACTCCTCCCTCACTGTAATACTGCTTACAAATTGGAGCTCCAAAACCTTCCCCCAGGCTGGCTAGTCCAGCCTGTGTCCATATCGGATCATCTACGTGGGAATACACAATTCAGGCAGGAGGTTTTGCAGGCAGAGGAAAACAGCAGGAGCTGAGGGGTCTGGGCAGCCTCATGGTACTGGCTGTAGGAAGCTGAGAGTGGCTAGGTATTTTTTAGCAGGGTCTTCTTGGGAAAGGCCTTCAAGGCCAGACTCTACATCTTCCTTTAGTCTATAAATATTATGTCCTCTTCCCTGCACTGAAATCCTGAGTCTGGATATGCTTTCAAAAGACATCTGTAGACCAACACAAACATTATGATAAAAATTAATTTCTATCTGGCTAGATTCTGTTCTTTATCAATTGTAAGTAGTAGAAATAAAAGTGATTAAATAGCATGTTCTTATCTCTGCAGCCAATATAATACACCACCATCTATACATAACCCATGCGTTCACATTTTAAGGTACCACTACCAACATGAAAGATGAAGACTTTCCAGGCTTCTTGTTGCCATATGTTCAAAGGATAAAAATCTAGACAGAATCAGTCATCTTCTGTGTGACACAAGCATTAATTGGAGTGAGACTAATTAGTCGCCTACCTTTGATAAGAAATGAGAAATGAGATCTCCTCCTCCTCTCTTTTTTAAAGTGAAAGATTTACTGCTCAATTTTAATGGCATTTTAAACATTTCCTTCTCTTTTAATCTGTGGTAATTTAATGTAGATACCTCTGCAGCACAGAAGCTTTCTGCAAACTGATTATGATACATAAGGCTAAGCAATATCATTTTTCAATAAATTGTAGGAGTCAACAGTAAACTGAATATGATGTTCTGATGTTCAGCTCAATTAATAAATTTGGACTATGAATTTTAAATATCAGCAGTTGAAATAAGATCTAATAAATTATACTATAATTAGTATCTCTAACTGGAAACTTTCCATTCCAGTCTCTCTTAAAAGCAAACACACTACTATACCTCACGATTTGGTGTGCTGACCCAAGAAGGCCATGCTGATTTCCACCCAGTAATGAATGTATATATCATGACTAGTGTCAGTAGCGTAAAACAGCAGTAGTGTATGCAAGCCATATATTTGTGTCAAAGAGTCTTGCTAGAAACAGTTTATTAAATTCTGCTGAATCATCCAAGTATACGTTTAAAAAGAATCCATTCTTTCCAGCAGCTGAGATTTGATGAATGGTACTCACTACTCATGGTGTTGACAGGATTAGTATAGCTACCATGTGTTGTAAGTATAAAACATTCCTTATGTTAATAGTCTTCCTTGCTTGGGGGACATGACTTAAATGAGCAAGCTGAACCTTCTAAAAACTTTTGCTACCAAGAAAATTAGTATATATAACAGTTCTCCCTTAGATCTTGCTGGAATTCAGCAGATTTTAAAGTGACTATAAATCTGTTGGTCCATCTATTTTATGAGTTAATGATATGAAAAGTTCAACAGAAAAGTTTAACAAAAGCTTCATTTACAAGCTCAAGTCTCTTGAGGCTTATGCAGAACAATTCTATTTTTTCATTGCATGATTCAGTAAACTGCACTGGTTCATTTTTAGTGTACTGTGATGTGTTTAGAAATCAAAATGGAGCATCATTATTTTAAGCAACGTGATAGAATTTTGTCAGCAAAGACTTACAAGTATCCAAATACATCTTCAGAACTTGAGCTCGAATGAGGATTTTCTTTTCAGAGATTCACTTTCCCTTAATAAGTCACTCAAAGGTCATCATTCCCTTGAGAAAAAGATTTTCTTACATACATTTATTCACATGCATCAAAAATAGGAGTTTTTCTCAAACTCTGTCTTTTTAGGATTATATGTCTAAATTTTGTATAAAAGTAAGATTTTTCCTTGCATATAGTTTTAATTGAAAACTTTTAAAATTTTTCATATGAGATGAAAATACTGTACTTTAAAAAAGACTTTTGAAATAAAAAATGTTTTACATTGTACGATGGCACCCTTATGCATATAATATATTTTTAAAGATCATCAGTAATGACTCCTTGCATGGCAGTTTTTTCCATAATTTCCATATTCTATCTCTGGAATACTCCACTTATATTACTACTTAGGGAAATACTGCAATTCTGAACTTGCTCAGAAAGTATGATTTCAATGGAAATATATTGATCTGTGATAGCTCTGGATAGCTCATGAATATCTTCAAAGTAGCATCTAATAGCAGCTAATTCATAATCAGTGGTCTAGTTACAACTGAGCCACTATAAAATATTTGTGGAGGTTCTGTAATATACTACTTAGTAGAAATATGAGTTTGTATCCTAAATTATTTCACAAGTGAAATGAATTTCATAAGTGAAATGAGGCTCTATTTGCAACCTTATGACAAAATGTAAGTGAAATAGAGATATAACTGAGCAGTGGGAGTGCTTTATTTCTGCTGCTGGCATTAACTTTAGCTCTGTTTGTTCCCAGAAGTAAATCACTAAATTTTCTGTATCTCATTTCCCCATTTCCGGATTATAGATGATAAAGCACATCTTGTACGCAGGAAACTTGCAGTTGCCTCCTGCTTTATTCACTCCATAGCCAGGCCTGCGTTTCAGGATATGGAGGCCATGTAGTAGAGAGGCTCTGTAAATCTTCCAACTGCTATGTCAAAACTGTAGAGTCACAGGCAAGAAGAGAGGCCCAAGTGTTATTTGGGAGCTGTAATGCACCACCACGTTAAGAGACAGCAAGACACAGCTCCTGCCAGCCACCCTGCCCCATCCCCTATCACACGGTTGCTCGGTTCTCCCACCCTCTATTCCGTGACACAGATCCACTCCCCATATCCTCTCTCAGGTGCCTTTGCCAACAGAAAGAGTATTTCCCTCAGGGAGTAGCACTGAGGGCAGGGAAAGGGAAGCTGCTGTTGAGATTCACCCAAACTGAGAAGACCACTTGGTGCTAAGCGGAGTCAAAGATGCTGGTGCACACCAGATCCTGAATCTTTGGTTAGTCTTTCTCATCTCTCTTTCATTGCCTTTCTTGCTGGCAAGTGTTAAGTTAAAGACACATTCAACTTCAAATATTTGTTTCTAAAAAAAAGAAAACATTTAAATGTTGAAAGAAGAAACAGAGTGCAGAAAAGCTTTGTGGGTAGATAGAAAAACAACCGGAAAAAGCCAGCTCATGAGTTCCTGGGGGTAAAGTTTTGCATGACTAGCCATTTACCTGGAAAGAGGAAAAAAATCATTCCGATACGCCTACAATGCAAGTCTAACGCAAGGCTTAATATTTAACATAAACTGGAGACATTCAAAATGCAAGTTAAACTGAGGTCCAAACATAGGAGATAATTAGTGATGAGATAATTACACTTAACAGAGTTTTGTTTATGGCTTTTAGATATAAAAGACCCATGAATGTCAAACACTTACCGTCTTGCTAAAATCAAATAAGTAAGTAAAACCCTGAACTAATATATTACATGCTTTTTCTAAAATCTAAAGCAGTGCATGTTACATCTATGCATTTTTACCATGGAGAATGTATTGCTGTGGAAATTTCCATCTTCAATCTCTCTTTCATAAATTCCATTATCTGTAATGCAAGTGCATATAAGGTTTTATTTTTTTCTTCATAACCCACTGCGTATTATGGAAGCTGGCAACAAAACCATTTTTTCACAGCTAAAAATGCACATACCATTTCTGCACAATGATCTAGTGAAGTAACTTCTCTAGGAACTTTTGAAATATTAGACTTTTAAATAAATACTGTGTGTTAGAGGGCCGTATCCCTACTAATACCTGCCTCGTACTGTTGGAGGTTCAACTGAAACCGACCACCTATGTTTAAGGTGCCCCTCGCTGAAAGGTAGAACTAGATTTATGATTTAATTTACATGCAATAATTTTAAGAAAAGATAAGCAAATTCTCATAAGTATCAAATGGTCTCGGAGCTCATCAGGTGCTTTTTAAATGTTAGCTGAGAGACGGAATAAAGCAAACCAGAGGGCTGTGGTCAAGCAGATTCGGAGAAAATGTTACACCTGAGTGGGCCAGCTAATACAACAGAAGCTTAAAGCATGAGAGATGAAAAGAAATACAGTTTAAAAAGACTGTGATTGGTAACAGAAATCAAGTAATTTCAATTAGACTTGCCCCCAAGGAGATGTCTGAAGCTGCAATACGAGTACAAATTGCACTGCGATCAGAAAATACAGAAACTGTCTCTTTCAGAACCACAAAACCTGCTTTGAACAGACAATAGGCCTACTAGCATATCAAGTGGAACAAATTAAAACTGTCAACATCACAGCAACTGTCTTAAATTGGTAACTTAGCATGACCCTAAAGCAGAATAGAAATTAGATATCTGATAATGTTCAAAAAAGTGAAGGCAGTGATCAGCAGCCTGCCTTAGCAAACAGCACAGTTATAATATGTGAAAGCCTTTTATAAAGTGTTGGCTAACCCTCACAAAATACAGCTTTAGAAAGTTTTATAATCTGTGCAATAAACTCCAAAAAATAATCATCCAAGGAAAAAAAATCATTATCAGTGAATAAATATCACACGAATGATTTATCAATAGTCTTCTAAATAATGGATCTTGGTAACAGTGAAAATTTCAGCTAATATTTTAAAAAATGTTATGAAATCAATATATAATCTCTACTGTATTGCAATACATAATCAGTAACAGTTTGAAGGACCTAGTAATAGCCACCACTGCTAAGAAGACTTAGTGCTGTTGTCTGGGAAAAAAAAACAAACTGGACTTATATGCAAATTCAAGAAAAAAATACACACTTGTCCCTGGCATTTTCTCATATTTAAAAATCTATTAAACACATTTGAAAATTTTTGCTCTCAAAATATGTTCCCATATGCATAGCAACCATCCGTAACTTAGAAAGCAAAACACTGAGCACTGCAGTGCCTATCCTTTAGGCACCCAGATGTAGGACAGGTAGACCCACAGAAAGAATGCTACTAAGCACAGAGCAAACTAAAGGGAAGTCGTGAAGAGTTTGCATTAAACCTGCCCCAGTACTACCAGGCGGCACAGTCTTGGGATTCACAGCCTGGAAAACTCTTAGACCTCTATTCCACTCCATCCTGCTTTAAGAAGAGAAGGGGAAGGGGAAGGGGAAGGGGAAGGGGAAGGGAAGTCAGACCAGGAAATACTATTTTCCTTCAAGATATTTCTTTCAAGAAAGAAAGGTCTTTTTCAGGTGGTGGGAGGACTACCCATGCTTCAGTGATCTCAAAGACCAAGATTCACTTCCCTGCAAACACAGGCTTCAGATAAACAGGCAAGAGGCAGGTTCAGAGAGATGCAATTTTGTCTGAGGGGCTCCCAGGCCCCCTCACAACTGAGGTCCCCCTGGAGAACGTTCACGTGCTGTGCAAGGTAGTTAGTAAATGTAAATGGTGAGGATTTTACAGTGAGAGTCTGAAGATCACAATTTTGAAGTAAGGTGTTTCCATTCAGTCTAAATCTTGTATCAGGCACTGTGGCCTTTTTCTAATCTTTGAACGAACAACTTTAGGATGACCAACCAAAGCTTTCTCATCTATCCAAAGTCAAGGAAAACAAAGCATAGGGCTGCAGTTCACTTAAGGCTGGCCTTATAATAATACGGTATTAAACTGAACTGACATACTTGACTGGTTGTTTACTGGCTGGCCCAGAATGTCTTGGAACTGCAGTATGTGACCTTTTAGAGGTGAAAGTTGCTCCATGGCATTGACATTTACCCAGGCTTTGGGAGTTTCCATCTCCTGTGCTCAGTGACTGTTTTATGAGAGTTTCTGGCATATTCTATGGGAAAAAAAAAAAAGAGAAGGCAGTGGAAAAAAGGACTTCATCAGCCTAGGTTACTGGGATAAGAAAAGGAGAATGTAAGAAATCTAGACATGACTTTCTGAAGGCTGAATATTATCCCCAGCGAGTGGCAGCTCACCAAAACCCCATTAACTTTACAACTGTGACTTAAACTGCATGGATTTTATTGCACAGATGAACAGTGGCTGTTCCCTGCTAGGTCTGTCCTACTTTCACATGATTCAATTGATACCTCTGAACTTCTGATTGTTGGTGTCCCCAGCTGCAGATGTTGCTGCCTGTTCTAGATTAATTTCTACTGGTTTGTCTGTAACAGTTATCTGCAGATGATAAAAACTGAACTTAAGATCTGTCCAAAAGCCTCTGCAATACAACAGATAATACTTATCACCAAAAAGCAGGCAGCAGAGCAGACAGGCAGCTTTAACACACTAATATGATCACACTGTGAAAACTGTAGAGAGGATGCTGCTGCATTGATGGATAATTTTGTCAATAACACTGCTTTTCAGTTACCATTTTTTCCCCAGATGAATAGTCTTTTGATATCACTAAAAGCATTTTCTTGGATCTAGGTTTTATAATTAAAGCAAAATTAGTGTCCATGCTATTAAAATAAAATAGAAAGTGAAAGAGAAACAAATACAAATCAAGGGAAAGTACATTGGTTTAACTTGTTTTTGCATTCAAGATGATTTATAGCATTTTACTGAATTAACAGGCCCTAAACTGGGCCAGCACCAGTGGAAGAATTATTCAGGGTAAGACAATTTTCTAGTGAGGTAGAAAAAAAAAGCAGCACTTCCTATGGTACCTTCTACCCTACAGCCAATGTAAAGAAGGAAAAGGGAAAGGAGCCTGGCAGGGAGTCGTCACTGGCATTACAGCGCTGCTGCAGCAGCCATTCAGGACCACTTAGAGCAGCCACTAGAATATTGTAACTTATGCTACAGGTCTAGCCTGATGCACAGCTGGCCCAGGGTCATGGCGATGGTGTCCAAAGTAATTTAAAGCATCTGTGCGCCTCCCCCAAGTTACGCTGCGTGCCTCATGGCGGCAGCGAAGAATCTGGGTCATTAACTTTAGAACCATTTAACTTATGTTTATATTATGGCTGCTGCCGAATGGCATCCTGTGTGTTTCTCTATCTGCTCCCAGTTGCCATGACAAACTAGAAAGCTCAACGCAAGGAGAAGTTAGTAAATCAGATGAGTTCCATGAGAATTTAGGTGATTGCAGCTTGGCCTCCAGTATCTTACCAGATAATCATTTTCACGGTCACTTGCCAGTGACAACAGTTATGACTTTTGTATATGGCCTCATTAGCATTCCTGGGACACTGCAGTCTGCAAAGACACTGCCCTGCTTTGATTCATGAACACTGCAGTGCTGTACAGAGGCTACACATGGCCGAATAGTCATTAACCCATATTTAGGCACCAGTGTAAGTGATCTGCTTTTCAGTATTACTGAGTGCCTTCAAAGTGTATCTTTGGCATTGTGGGAATATTTCTTCTCATTTTCTAATAAAGAACCAACTCCTCCTCCTCCTCTTTGTCTTCACCTTTAATCTAACATTTGTTACCTGCTATTATCCAGGATTGTGTTATTATTACTTGGAACATCTGTTTCATGAAGCTGTAGATGATCTTTTTGATGTTGGTAAGTTTTTTACTTGCAAATGAGAGTTAAATTGGATGATTTATGGATCTTTCTAGGACTAGCTATCACCTAAACCCTATTTTTCCCCTATAAACAATAAACACTGAAGGTCACTAAACTCTTGCTTTAACATGAGTTGTGTTCAGACTAATCCTCATTTCTACAAAGGAGTAATAGAAGAGATAAGTTTTCATTCACAAAGGATGAAAAATAAAGGCTTATATTTCTCTTTTCAGAAGTAGAAATATTTTATGACAATTATGCTAATAAGCATACAAAAATTGCTTTAGAGCAGCACAAGAAAATGCTGCAATAATGGAAAGGACAGCATATCTGGTTAGATAAAGAAGTTTATTTATGAGTTTATGGCTAAAGATAAGGGTCTCTCATTAAACTTGTACATCATACTATTGTTTTGCCTGTATGTTTCAGTAAGTACACTTCTATGTGAATATGAACAAGAAGGCTTCTTGCACAGATAAGGACATTGTTGTGCATAGAAATCAGTCCCTTGTATGAAGGACAACTTTGAGTTTAGGTTTTGAGGAGGATTTTTTTCTGATAAATCTTGGTTCTGACATAGTTTTAATTATAGATGAAGATAAAATTCCTCTCACTGTGTTCATATATCACCAGCTATCAGCCAAATGCATTTGGGTTACCATAATGTTATAACCCAGGGTTGCTCACCCCACAGCCTGCGGGCTTCATGTGGCCAATCAGAAAAAATAATTCAGCATGTGGCTGGCTTCCAATATCCCTCTCTCTTAAGTCAGTTCAATAGCAACCAAGGAGTAGGGTTTAAGATTTAACAGATTGGTTGAGTTACTGTCTTGTCATGAGGGAGGGAACACGAGGAAAAATGGTGTCGAAGAGCAGGTTACTGCTGCAGCACAGACAATTCATGTAGCCTGAGGAGAGTCCTCCACATGCTGTGGAGATGCCAGAGCAGCTGGTGGTCTAAGCTGCTCCAGGTGCTGACCTTGTGAACCCACACTTGTGAATAATGTGGTTAGACTGGGCAGAATAAGCCTAAATGTAATTTTTTTCTTTCTTTCCCCCCTCAAGCTAACAGCAAATGATATATACTGTTTTATCTGCTACCTTCTCTTTTTTCTTACCATTTCTAGTTCATATTCTCAAGGTTTTATCCACTACTACAAAGTAAGAAATGTATTCTTAAATCTTAAATTAAAATGGAGATTCTCACATCTGCCTAGAACTTGAATTCTAAATTATGAGGTGGCACAATAAAAATTGTAGCCCTTGGCAAAATAACATCTCATTTAAAGATCTGGTTTTTATTTGTATACCTTCTACACCTTTCAGCCATGATATTTACCAGAAATTTGGATGCTATTGTAATTAAAAAAATAACAGTTATATTTTTAGCATGATTGTTGGATTTTTTTTATTTTTCCTTTACCATAGGCACAACTCGGGAAGTAAACTATGCTACCACTGAAATGCATAACAGTTCAATAAGACAGACTACTGTAAACTCTCTCTTATTTGCATCAGCCTTTTTCATTATCAGGGGAGTGCAATATCAAATTAGTCTAGCTTCTTGACTCACCAGAGAACATAAAGAGCTCTCAAATTAAGATTCTCCTGCAGGAATATTTTAGTGTCAGGATTAAATGTGAACCACTGTTTGATTGATTACCAGAATTAGCACAGATGAATAAAGCCCTTGAGGGCCAGACCTTCTGAATGCCCAAGAACATGTCACTTGGCATGACCTCATTTATTTCAATAATATGATAAGCTTGTGACTCAAAATTTCAGCCTGATGTTGTACAAGCAATTGTACCCAACTCGTGATCATTAATGATCCCCATTTCTTGACCCAAAGAAAGCTGAATCCTGGCATATATCTATGACACTGGGAAAAGTTTCCCTTCTCTTCCTCTGTAGGAGAAGAGATATCTCAGAAAGATCAAGTCAAATTTCCCCTTTTGGCTACTTATTATTTCTGTGGAATTGTACACACTTCATAATGACAGAGCCACATTTTTTTGTTTGTTTGTTTGTTTGTTTGTTCGGGATCTTGCACCTAGATCCATGAGCCCACAAATGAATTAGGGTTTCACTTAATGCCTCAGTTTTTATGGGACTACTGAAATTGCTCTATAGTTTTTTTGAGACTGGAAGAAAATAACCCTCCAACCTGACTTTCTCCAAAATACAAACTAAGTTACCCAGCAACTCTTAAGTAACTTCTGATTTAACTAAAGCATAACTACTTAGAAAGACCTTCCATCTCAATTACTATTGAAAGCTATGCCCCATTTGTTAGTTGATTCTCACTATTGAAAATGAACATCTTGTTTCCAATTTGAATTCTGATAGCCTCAAGTAAGGCTATTTCCTGCTAATACCTACTTTGGGATGTTTATTAGTTAGTCATGTTTCAAGGAACAGAATGAAGGCTGGATTCATAAGCTCGCTTTGTAAGTATGGAGTTGAAGTCAAGCAGGGTGCCTCTCTTCCTTGGCTCCTCAGGCGCCTGTGTGCAGATTGTAGCCCCACCCAGCAATTAGTGCTCCTTTGCGAACTTTCTAGTTTCAAACTCTCCTCTCTCTCCCAGATCCTGCCTGGTTTTGCATGCATGCTCAGATATTCTCTGTTGTCCTGCTCTCTCGCTCTACCAGCCACCACCTTTCTGCAGTCCCTCTTCACCTCCCCATGCAGGACATGCGGGGACTCACTGAAGTCCCAGGGTCGTCCCCCCCCACAACCCTCTCGTCCCTTATCAGGGTCAAAGTCTTCCAGCCTCTCCCTTCCTCTCCCTTCATTCTTCTTCCCCTTCTGTCTTCGCCTAATCTGCACTCACATCAAGCAGCTTCCTTTCCTCTCCCCCCACCCAATGCAGGAGGGACCACAAGGAAGAAAAACAGATGCTCCATGTTGCAACATCTAGTTGGGAGGTAAGCAAGTATTGCCTACAGCATCCCAGAGGAGTCGTCTCCAGGAAAGGGCAACCTGCTTGTCAACTGGAGCTTGACCTATGCACACAGAATCATCAGAGAATTTTACCTCTAGGAAATACCTACTCATGTGAAAACTACCATTTATCAACTTGGCCAAATTTAGACAGATTTTCAAGAGGACCACAAGAGCCAAAAAGAAAACCATTTCCCATTCTTCTCCATTCGGTCTCCTCAACCCAAATTTCAAAACCCTGCCCTATATGTTTGAAAGGTTGAAAAGAATTTCCAAAGTGCTTTTATTTTCATAATGTGGGTCATAAATATATTTTGTAGATATTCATTATATAATATACAGTATAGATTCTTATATGTGTACATATATAAAATACATAATTCCCTGAAAAATACATAATTCCCTGACTTCAATCTTACAGTTTATATTTTCAAATAAATTCCTATTTCCCTCCCAAGTAAAATGAAATAAATAATTAAAAAAAATAAATCTGGGGCAGAGATATGTCATAGACAAATTCATCCCCAAAGCTAAGACTTTGTCAAATTTATAGACAGTTACAGAATCACTGAATGGTTGAGACTGGAAGGGAGATCATCTAGCCTAACCCTATTGCTCAAGCTGGGTCACCTACAGCATGTGGCCTAGGATTGTGTCCAGATGGCTTTTGAATATCTCCAAGAATGGAGACTCCACAGCCTCTCTGGGCAACTTGTTCCCATGCTCAGTCATCCTCACAGTAAAGAAATTTTGCCTCACATTCAGATAGAACTGCCTATGTTTCAGTTTGTGCCCATTGCCTCTCACCATGTCACAGGGCACAGCTGAGATGAGTCTGGCCCCATCCTCTTGACACCCACTCTTCAGGTACTTATATGCATTGATAAGATCCTCCCTCAGTCTTCTCCCTCCTCTAGGTTGAAGAGTCAGAAACAGGATTTTTTTATGGGAATTGGTGGTGAGCTTTAATATACGCCATCTCTAAACAGTGGGAATAATGATTTCAAAGACAGCTTAACTTTTTCTACATAAGTAAATCAAATGAAACAGAAATGTTCTCTTGTACAGTTTTGCTACTTAAAAATGCTTTAAAAAGTGGTCAGGTTGTTAAACTTGGTTTTTAATGTGCATTTTTTGCATTGCAGATAGGATTGGGATGGTGCTATTTAAATAATGCATGTACTAGTGCTATTATCAATTAGTGCGAATACTGTATGCACTATATGCTTTTCCATTTCTGCATTTCCATGTGTGTTCTCTATCTCATTCTCCTTATAAAACCAGCTCATTTAGCATAGAAGAAAAAGTAAGAATTGCATGAAAATGCTTTTAAAGAAGGAACACATTTAAAATTAATACAGTTAAAGAACTAACAACAATAAAAATATCTGGGTTTAGGGAGTTTTCTTTTAGAAAAGATACGTATTATTATCCTTATATGTATTATAATAACAAGATAGATTACTGTGCACAAATAATTTAAAAATCAGATTTAATCATCATTGTGTTATCTTATTACTTTTTTTTTTTGCCTTTCTCTTAGTTCAGGCAATGACTATAGACCAGTCAACTGATATTCTGTTTAGCTATGTTTCTTCTAGTCAATTCCAGTTTCTTTGGCACAAACCCAGTTTTGCACTATTTGAGTTGCAAAAACTTGGCAATCTGCTTGTTTGTTGATCTAAACACCTGAATGCATTGAAAATATCTAGAAAAGGAGTATACTACTGGTAGTTTTAGGTTTTACAGGCTTTGTAAAAACATTATTACAAAATTCTGATTTCAGGCATATTTGATATGAACAGAATCAGTGTGTCATCAATTTTTAGACTTAGTTTTCATTTCCAGGAATTTTTTGATGAAGAATTTGAAGTTAAAATATTCTACATGTGAATTTTCTATTTAACAGCTGTTTACATACAATAAGATGCAAAATGTGGCCTGACTGTTAATAGTCCAGAGACCAGTGCTCCCATTCCCTCACTATCTCATCTTTTCACATCCTTAGAAGAGGTATGGAATTCTGTTCATGAGATAATGCAGGTGATTGAGTATAGGGGAAGGATTAGGCCATACCCCCTAAAAAATATTTTTTTAAAAAAATAACCCTCACTCCACACCAGCACCAGAATTTTGTACAGTATTCTTTTTTTGATCAGTGCACGCATACACTAGCTTACATTCAAAAGTTCAATGAAGGGCCTAATCCAAGCCTTCTTAAATCCATGGATGTTTTCCTTGATTTCAGTGACTCCACATCCTACCCACTGCAAGGGAACTGGATTATATCCCATCTTCCTTCACACTGCAGCAGATCCTTGGGGTTCTCTGTGCTTAATTTAGATTTTAAGGCATCTATTCCAGCAGGAAAAGACATGCACTGTGATAACTGATTGCTACTATTTATGCTTCAGCAAAGGAAGAAATGGTCAAAAAAAGACTAAGCATGTGTGAAAAGTTTGAAAGAATAAATAAATTGAGTAGGAAGTTTACTGAAGCTTGGGAATGTCTTGAGAAACTTTTCAAAACTTAGGTGTTGTGACCTCAATGTTGTTGACTTTAAGTCAACAAGTCAAGTAAGAACTGAATCTCTTCAACACATATAAGCTTTTTTATTGGCACTAAAACCATGTGGTGTTTCTGTCATCACCTGTATTTCCCACTTTCAGTTATCTAGCCCCAGAGAATTCTTGTGTAAAGGGAACAAACACAAAGGGACTTCTATGTGCCAAGATTCTTGTTGCCTCCAAACACTTTGAAATATCATATTGCCAAAAAATATGCTGTAATATTAATATTATTCCAAAGAAAGCATTGGGAGCAGATGTCTTTCTTACAGTCAGCACTTACTGACTCTTCTAATTTGCTGAATCAGTACCAAGGAAACACCTGAAAACATACATGTAGAGTCAGCAGTTTTTCCTGTATTGTACATGTACATATCAGGTGTTTATAAGCCTAGGAATAGATAGATGACACATTGTGATGTAACACACAAAAGAGCATCATGATGCAAAATTATCCAAAATAATAAAAATGAATGTAAGCAAGCTGCCAGACCTGAAATGCCTGTGAAGCATCTGTAATTACAGTCTAAGCCTCAGGAGGAGACTTGGGAGCACACTTACCACAAAGTCATTGGCCCATGCCATTTTCAATTAGATCCTGTCAGACCCAGAGGGTCTGTGCTCAGATGGAGCAGGAATTGATGGCTGTGCTCTTTGGAATAGAACATTCCTATCAGTTCATGTTTTCGCACAATAAGGACATGAGACCTGACCAAAACCCATCAGAAAGTGTCATGGATGAGACACCACTGAACTCTTAAAATGATTGAAATAATGCTTTTGAGTGTTCAGTAACATGAGGGAAAGATAAGGTACTAACAAGGGAAATGATGGCTAATTAAATGGACTAAATACCAGCAACTTGATGATAAGGGAGACAGAGAGTTCTGCAAGAGATATACACTCTGACTTCCAGTGGGACACAATAGGCAGTCCAGACAGGGGACGTAGACATGCTTCAGACAAGCAGTCCTGCCTGAAAGGAGTAAGATCCATGGGAAGTTACCCACATGAACTAAGTCAAACGGGAGGTGTGCATATAAAACAAGAATGTGCTTAAAGGGAACACAAGAATAGGTTAAAGCGAGACCTAAGGACATCCTGTAATAGGTACATAGAATCATAGAATCATAGAATCAGTAACATTGGAAGGGACCTCTGGAGATCATCTAGTCCAACCTCCCTGTCAAGCAGGGTCACCTAGAGCATGTTAGACAGGGTTGCATCCAGGTGGGCCTTGAAGATCTCCAGAGAAGGAGACTCCACAACCTCTCTGGGCAACCTGTGCCAGGGCTCCGTCACTCTCACAGGGAAGAAATTCCCCCTCACGCTCAGGCGGAGCTTCTCGTGCTTCAATTTCTGCCTCTTCTCCTGTCACACGGGACAACTGAAAAGAGTTTGTCTCTGTCCCCTTGACACCCTCCCTTCAGGTACTTGTACACATTGATAAGATCCCCCCTCAGTCTTCTCTTCCCCAGGCTGAAGAGGCTCAGCTCTCGCAGCCGTTCCTCACAGGGCAGATGCTCCAGCCCTCTGATCACCTTCGTAGCCCTACGCTGGACTCTCTCCAGTAGCTCCATGTCTCTCTCGTACTGGGGAGCCCAGAACTGAACATAGGACTCGAGATGAGCCCTCCCCAGGTCTGAGTAGAGGGGCAGGATCACCTCCCTCCACCTGCTGGCAACACTCTTCCTAATGCACCCCAGGATACCATTGGCCTTCTTGGCCACAAGGGCACATTGCTGGCTCATGGTCAACCTGTCATCCACCAGCACTCCCAGGTCTTTCTCTGCAGAGCTTCTCTCCATCAGGTCAGCCACCAGCTTGTACTGGTGCCTAGGGTTATTTTTCCCTAGGTGTACATATATTTGGAGAACAAGAGCATGTCTGAGGTGAAATGGGAGTCTATTGGCCAGACACAAATGCTAGAGCGAAGCAGCAGGAGGTATTAGCCAGGATAAGAAGAAAGATTTCATGAGAGCTCAACCTGACTCTGGAAAGGTCAGAACAGAACCTTCAACAGCAAAAACTGCTCCAGGGGATTGCAGTCTG
The DNA here is from genome assembly GCF_028389875.1 of Rhea pennata. Lineage (NCBI taxonomy): Eukaryota > Metazoa > Chordata > Aves > Rheiformes > Rheidae > Rhea > Rhea pennata. The sequence continues at coordinate 106,796,671 of NC_084665.1, forward strand.
CAACCCACAGGCCTGTCTAAAAGCAAGATCAGGGAGTTTAAGGTGCAAGCTTGAGCTTGCCAAGTGCATATGCCGTGTACCCTCCCATAATGTGCGTGGGAGGTTGGCCGATGGACTATATACCGGGCCCTGGCACTTTCAACAACTGATACAGATGCTGCCATTAAAGCAATATCAAAAGACAGCATACTGAATTACAGAGGAATGCCGATCTTATCAGGTAACCATGAAGTCAAGAGAGTAGCAGAGGTGGAAAAAAAAAAAAAAAAAAAAAAAAAAAAGATAACTGGGAACTACCTAGAGACTAGCAAAAGACCAAAACAGATGATAGCATCAAGGCCAGGACCAGGAGGATTCAGAGCTTTGGCCAGTAGCTTAGCTGGCCCATGCGCATGGGAAGGAATGTGATGTACAAACCCCTTGGAGCTGTGCTTCTCCAGGCTTGAGGGTGCCTGCCCGACCAGCACAGTGCACACTCTGAATGAGGCTCGTCTTACATGCTTGGTACCAATTGAACATGAAAGGCTTACTGCCTCTTTTGACCGAGATGTTGGCACAAAGGGATGACCCTTAGAAGAGAAAGGGCAGCAACAAGCCCCCACACCAACTGCAACGTCAGAGCCAGTAAAGCACTGGGTTAAAGAAATACATATTTAGGAGAATAGAAGGTCTAACTCAGTGCGTTGGTAAAGGCCAAATGGTGAGGGTAGACTATGAACAAGTGGCAGCTGAAAATCAAAAAATGAATGCAGAGATTTCAAAAAAAGAAATCCCGCAAAAATCAGAGAAAGGAGAAGAGACTGCAAAATACCAAAGTTTAGTGGAGGAAGATGGCCTGTATACACATGGCAAAAATGCCAGCTATTATGAACTATCCGTGTAAATAGATTTTTCTACTGAAGAGCCAATTCAATTAGAGAAACATGGTGTGGAATTTATCATACTTAACTTTAAACATCAAACATAAGATGTCTCCCATCTGATCTAGTCATGCTGTAAGCTCCCTTTATAGTCAGTGGAAAGAACAGACATGATTCATCTCAATCACTTGAGACACCTGCCTTACAGTGACATGCCTTGTGCCTTACTAGTACTTGTGTCTCTCCATTTTCTAAGAAGGGAGTTTCAGTGATTAGCTCAGATGGAGACATCTGCATGTGGCCTCATAACTCCCAGCCAGAGAGTTGTCTTGTGTTTTACCTCCCATTAAGCACCACACAGGAGGCTGATTGCCATTTTCATATGTGGAAGGCATTTTTTCTCAAACCGCAAAAGCAGCACACAACTATGTGGGGTTCTTTTTCACGCATTATCTTGCAATCAGGAGATCTGGCTTTGGGGTTGATTTACAATTGTTGGATTGGCTTTTAGTGCATTCTTCATTCAGAATGGCCCAGTGGAGGTCACTGTAAGTCAGCAGACTCTAAACTTTTGATCTTAACCATGACTTAGTGTGGTAAAGAGCTACACTGACTCTGTGTTTAACAGAAGTTGTAGCTCCTTCCATCTGCCTCCCTTACCTGCTGTGTGCATCAGCACCATCGGATGGATAACACATTCCCATTAGGAGCCCTTGGCAAGGTGGAGGCACAGTCGCTTGTGGGGGACACTGATGCCAGATGAAATCTGGACAGGACAACCCTACTGGGTATTTTAGGATGCCATAGGTAGGGCTTTAGCTGTTGCTATTAATCATATTATTAGGATGTCTCTGTCTTTTTTCTATCTGATTATCAGCTGTATAATATCAATTTCACAGAGGAGCAACAATAACAAAAAATGAAGTTATGTTAGCTTTAAGAAATGAGACAAGTTTATTACAAGTTAACAGCCCTTTAGTGCACTCATACAAAGTTCAAATGTTCATAAAGGAAACAATGTGAGGTCAAATGTGCTATTTTTAAAATATAACAATCTGATAAACCTTGAGCTAATATCCAAGGACAAAGCCAGTACTGAGTTACTGCACATTCCAATGAGGAATGAAATATTAATTTAGAAGGCTACTAGTAGTTTCTTGCAGGTCCTGACATCGCTGAATCTTTCAGTGGCAGTGCTGAGAGTCAGATCCTGCACTTTTTGCTCCCAGACCTCCAATTAATTTCAAATGTAATCATCCCACTACAAAACCTGAATAAAATTTGTAGGACTTGGGCCTTTCAATATTAGAAACAATGTGTTGAAAATCTTCAGAGACTCCTAAAGGTTTACTTTTAGAGCTTGCATTCAAATCTCCCCTTGTAAACACAGTCTATATGCTATGGATTTCATATCCTAAGAAGTAACTTGATGTAATAAGAGTCTTGCAATATTTTACATAGAATGCTTAACCTCCTAATGTGCATCATGCAAAGATTAAGAGGATATTATTGCTTGCAAAATCACCTGCTATTTCCAGGAAACACTCATTTGCTGGACCTGTCCTTGTCAATGGCATAAATATAATTCTTTTAATAATCTCCCATCCTCTAAGTGATGTGTTTGCATCAAAAAGATGGATGTGCTATAGCTGGCAGAATTCTTTAAGACCTATTTGTTTCTATCTTGTTCTTTTGGTGCCATCTAGAGGTTTTATTCCAAGTTCTATGAACTTGTAAAAATTTGTTTTATTATATTTCAAAAGGTTTCTTTAAAAACTGTCTGTGCACTAACATCACTTAGGGTGCTATTATCACTGAACCTCTGTCTCCATACAAGAGCAGACTAATGCAGTGTGTCCAAGTTTTTAATTTGCAAGCGAACCTTATGGACTGGAGAAAGATTTACACTAGAGGTAAATACTGTGATGAAAAGAAAAAAAACCTTTTCCACATAAAAAACACCTGTAAATTGGCCTTAGGAGGAATTTTCATAGAACTTGTTTTTAGGTAAATAAACCGTACATATCAAGGCAGATTCAAAGGAAGCAGGTGCTCGGAGAAAAGGCAGCCTTACCAGCCAAGTGCCAGCCTGACAGACACAGCCATGTCTTCAGGCCTGTCAGCACAACTGGCTGACACCTTATCTGCCTCCTGTGACAACTCAGCGATGCTCTGTTTCATGCTAGTGCTGCCTGCAGAAGCACAACATGAAACTCAGACAAGGCAAAACTCATCAGTGAGACAGAAAATCATTCTCAGAGAAGCATTTCTTCTTAAGGGTGAAAGAAATAGCTAAATTACTGCTATAGGATTAAAAAAAAAAAAAAAAAAAAAAAAAAAAAAAAAAAAAAAACACTAAATTCACATCCAATATAAATGAATAGACCTTAGTGGTAGTATGCACATTTACAGCAGACCTTTTTCAGCAAATTTTATTTTCCTCTCTTGCCTCCTTCAAAATGTATCTTAATTAAACTAATGCAGACACTAAGCCTATGAAGGGTATGTGCAAATGCTAATATTCCTCATTATGAATTCCATCTGACTTGATTATAAGAGTATCCTATTTGTCCCTCTAATGTCTATCCAATTGTATAGCCCCTCTAGGCAACTAGATGCATTTTCTCTCTGAAAAGATAGTCCCTTTTAAACACCATTAGTCTGATTCATTTCCTAGCACTGATAACAACATTTTAAAATGTATATAGAAGAATCAAAGATACATCAAACACTGAAAAGTATGAAACAGTTTATAGCAAGTCCTTAGCCTTCTGAATACAATGTTTCTGTGAATGATAATTTCTGTACTTCAGCAGAGGATTAACTGTTATAATAAATTATTTCTTTTTTGCCTGAAAGGAAATAAGTGAAGCTTGCTTAACTAAGACAGCCAGCTAAAGGTACAACTGAGATGAGGCTAACCTTGTCTTCTGTGCCCAAGGATACCTCTGAAAAGCTGCCATAACATGCAATAATTTGATAGTGTCAGCTAAATTTAACCTGTGTACTGTAGAAGGAGATAAGAATAATATTAAATTCTTGCTGATACTCACTTTGTATGCTATGGAGACTGGCTCTGATGTTTTGTGAGCCTGCTATAGTAAGAATTTGAAAACCTTAAAGGCCTTAAATACCAAATTAGAAAAGAAGAGAAAGAAAAATGAGTTATTTTAGTTCATTGAAAGGTTTTCTGAAGATCTTGTAATGTCAGATTCACAGAAATATTTAATTTTCTTATTTTTGATAGCCATTTGAAGAATAAATTTTAGCTTGCTTTATGTTCTAAAATCTTCTAACTAAACTATCTCATAATAATATCATGTCCTTGACTGTTTAATCCTCTCAGATAATTTCATTCAATGACCAGATATGTTGGTTCCATAAATACAGGATTTTTTTACTCCAAATAAGACACTTTTTATCACTCTCTAATGTAATTCCAGACTGTTTATACCTCCCTTTCACTCTAAGTATAGAAATCTCTCCAGAAGGACATTTATTTTAAAAAGTAAAGTATTTTTTTAATAAAATTAAAGACTATTTCTTTTCCAGAGCTGGCCAGTTGTTTTTTATTATGACTACTTACAGCAGTTAATGCGTTACAGAGCAGATTTGCGCTCTTTATCACCTGAGGAATTTCAAACCAAAGTAAATCCATTCTCATCCCCAAATATGTGTGCAAACCATCAGGCTCTTGAGTAGTCTGCAGTACCATACCCTCCTTTAGTACTAGAAACTTAAGATGAAGTACAAGAAATGAAGAATACCTCTCAGGTCTCACATTTGGCATGCTCACATGAAAGGCAGGACATCTAGCTCAACAGTCTTTGTCAGTGACTGTTTACTTAGTCACACAAAGTGGAAAAGCATCAACAACTGGGAGAAGCAGTAATTCCAAACACAATGAAGACTGATGGTTATTGCACTTGCCCTAAATGGTCAGAGATAGAGGTTTAAACGCCAATGGATGGGAGAAGGCAGAAGAGGAAAGACTAAATGTTGCTCTCCTTACCTCCCAGATGACTCCTCCAACCTACTTTACTTGACAGCTTGTAAATTGGTTTTTCATTTCCTCTGCTTTTAATCTGTCTCAAAAATAAAATATTTTTTGAGTCTAATGAAGTATTTGTGTACTAGACAAAACAATAGAAGGTCTATGTCACCCAGATGAGAACAAACAGGAAAAAAAAAAAAGGAAAATAAATTGTTTACTCTGAAAATGGTTGTTTTCCTGTTTTTTTAGTTTGTCTACTGAAAAGTAATAATCAATTTCCATACTTTTGCACTTAAGATCCATTCAGTACAATGTTGGAGGCTCAGGTTTGGCTTTCAGCTATGACCTCCAAAGACAACTTACAGGCCTGATGCTTGTTCCAAACATTTTCACTCAATTTTTTTCAGTGATGACTTTGCAGAGTGCCATTTCTGCAGGCCACCCCTACTCCCATCCCGTCTCTCTATAGGTTCTCTTTTCCTGACATTTATTCTACTCCATAGACTGGGAGAAGTCAGAAGAGAGGAGGGCAGCATCCAGGGCATTTATTTTACCAGTATTACTTACCATCAGAAGAACTTTTTGCTGGAAGCTGCCTGCCAAATTACATAGACTCATCTAAGCAGATAAATGGACTGTTATCGAACAGAGAACCTGGTCTAAGAAAATTCAGTGTTGCAAACACTCAGTCATATACTGTATGGCAGATAAATGAGTAGTCTCAGTGAAGCCCATTCTATCTGAATGTTTCATGATGACCATATGTTTAAATCTTTGCCTAGAGGAACATCACCCATGGAAGAACTGTGTTTTTCATTTTGGATAATTTGGATAATTATCCTGAGTGACTGCATTGTATGGATGTCTTTGGTACCAGTTTGAGTTTGCATCTTGACCTGTATTGTAAAGAGCAAAATTAATGTCATAAGTGCCACCCAATGACTATGATTAACCACAATTTACTTTCTTTATTGAAAGTCGATTGTCTGCATGCTACCAGCTGTGAAATTGTGCAATAAGCAATAATTAAACAATGAAAGAGAGTAAACAGAACTAGTTAGGTGTGATTTGGTGCAGTGAGAAGCACAAGGTGACTTTTAAAGTTTTATTAGCACAAAGCAAGGAAAACAAAATACAACCATGTAACTTATGCTTCAATGAGTAAACAGTAAACATTTGTAAAAGTCTACTAGATAAGCTCAAACTATAAAATAACAATATCACTACTAAAGAGGAACTATCCACTAGACTTACTCACGTGGTCAGCACCTTCAAAGCCAAAGGGACTGTGTGTGTGTAAGAAAGCAGGACTCACCTCTGAATAAGTATCTAACTACAGTTCATTATCTTCATCTTCACTGATGCGATGAGGACATTTGTCCTCAGAGGGTTGTGGAGGTTTGGGGATTTGGGCGTTTTGTTTGATTTTTTCAGATGGCTGGAGAGGCTGGAAATTGAGGTTTATTGTAGGTTTATGGCACCTGCCACTGTGCACTGGAACTGCTGGCTGGCATTTGACTTTTTGCTAGTTGTAAGTCCCACCCTATTACATGTATTCCTATTGAGACTGTTGCACGTGTACAGTTCTGTAACAGCTGCCTTCCTAAAGCACACTTCTAAAAGCTCAGTTTCCCTTTAGACTTTACCAATTCGTTATATGTGGGAACACCTCAACTGTAACTCATCTCTACTGTTTTGTTTCTCAAACATACTGTTTCAAGCTTTACTTCTTGCTGGACTTTGCCTTGGCCTCAAGTCCTAGGACTTCTTCTGATGGTGGTATTGGCCTGGGTTTAGCAAGCTGGCCAGGTGTAACTTCAGGCATTTTTTCACCATGTCTGTACACACTTACAGTGACATCCACTGTTTCCCCACCATACTTGTTCTTGACATGGATGCTGTATTTGCCTGAGTCTTCTGAGGTCACTCCCTTGATTGATAAACTGGCATATTTTCCTTGCTCCAGTGAAACGGCATAGTGCTCATTAAGTTCAAAGGCCTTGTCATTCTTGAACCAAACCACTTCTGGGTCAGGATTTCCAAACACAGTACAGGTCAGATTCAGGGACTAAGAGAGCAAAAAAGATGTCATGTTAAGTATCAGTCAGATTTGTTTAACCAGCATATCTCAGTATTGCTTTCAGGCACTTCTTATTCTTAATTAGTTAAAGGAAGGCATGTATCCTACTCTCAAAGACTAATAAATAGACTAATATATTTTTTTTCTTTTTTTTCTTTGATTCAGTTTTTCCACCATGTGATGAAGTAATAGCCCCAGGGTAACACTCTCTGAAGATGGTACTTTAGACTGCCATTGCCGTCTCGCCTGCAGGAGATTCCTGACAAGCTATTAGTCTGACATGATGTTCAGGCAATGATAGGTTTTAAAAAAACCCTTGGTGATTCCCTATACACAGCAGGGAGGAAGTCTGAGCAAATCTTTTCTGACCTAGGCCTCCTGAGATTATTACTGGAGAAGTTAAAAAAATATACACTTAAAAAGAATTAGTACATAACATGAGTCACTGAAAGTTGTCTTCCAGGTGCTGCTGACTGGTAAAGTAGAAATATTTTATGAAGACTAAATAATACATAAAGGTTGTAAAAGCATTGCACACATGTATAGTGCATTCAGAGAATATCTGAAATGATCTAGTAGGCCATTCTGATGATTTAGATGTTTTCCAAGAAGGGTTGAAATAAGATGAAGAAGCCCACAAAACTTTCATAGTTGTTCTTCCAAAATTGTATGTAGTTACTGCTGAACCAAATTTTGACCACAATACAGATGTGTATGTGTATGTAAATTTTATATGTTTTGGTATGGTTGTGCTAGAACAAATGAAAGACTCTTATGAGGAACTGTATTGGTAAGTGCTTACTTTATCCACCTGTGCTTGAATCTTTTTGCCCCAAATTCTTAGCTAGATAATTAAAAGTCACCTTAAGGAGTTTCACATATCAACTGGTTTGTGAAAAGAGAAAAGTGAAAGTGAAAGCGAAAAGCACAAGAGGAAAATGAAGGAGAAGGAGAAGGGGTAAAACTGATGGTTTCTACCAGAAGGCATCCGTATATTGTCTAAAGGTTCCACAGGGAGATGGCATCCTGGTTCCATCCAGAGGTAGCAGAGAAGTTCTGCCTGTGTGCATGTATGCATGTTTGACCAAAGTATTTTTCTTGAATTCTAATGAATGGTGTGATATTACCCAGTGGGGAGAAAAAAAAATTAAGTAGTCAAAAGTCCTATGTGTCCTCAAATAGAAACTATCTTGTACACTGTATACTGTGTCTCCAGAGTCAGAGAAGACCACTGAAGGCAGATTTACAAGCTGTGGGTACAACCTGGTGACAACATAAGTGTATAAGTACTCTAAGAGGAGTGACAACATGTATGATGTAAAGTTAACTAATGGCCTGTAGAAACTAGCCTTACCATAAAATAATTAAAGGAGCAATGAAGCAAATCTGAAAATATAATTTGGGAAAATCAAACTAATGCCTATTAGTATGAGTTTAAATCTTATAGTCCTTTCTGTAACTCAGGCAACATTTCATCACTATTGCCCTCAAAAGCGACCTCATTTAAGAGTAATTAATAATTAACTCATAATTATTAATCAAGTCTCAGTATGTTAATATTAAAAACTTGCCAGAGACAAGATATATTTTAGATATATTCCACAGTCATTTTAGATCATTTGGGACTGTTCTAATTTGTTAAATTATAGACGTGACTTAAAACCATTTGTACTTGCTTAATAAGTACTAGGAAAGCTTTGTCTTGTGTTCATATATTTGTGTAGAAATACTATTACAGTGCATTAAGAAAATTTCTGTTCTTTTCTTTCCTATAGTTACTTCTCATGCTTGTATTTACATGAATCTTGCCTGGTAACTATTCATATTTAATTTAGAGGTGAATTTCAAAATTCACTTCCTTGTGATCCATTTTGTTTTGCCTTATTTCAGAAATTAGATGTTTCCTCTTCACACATTCATTTATCCAATCCTCACGATTATGTATCATTTGAAGCCTTTTATTTCTTGAAACTGAGTTAGTAGCATTTCCTTAATTTAAGGTATTGGGCTTTAGGGTATGATTTTGTAAGAAGAAACTTGTGCATGCAGTTAGGAGTGATTTCTTCAAGTTGTTTCCTTACAGTTACAGTGTTTTCAGATGTTGACTTTAAGTTGGCTTATACCTAGCCTCCTAAGAAACTGGCTTTCTCATTGTGAGGTACCTGTATCTACTACAATAGGAAAGGACCTCATGTGAATACCCACTAGAGAAAGAGAAGCAAATGAACCTCTGAGGCCAGAGGAAAATCACCTTCATTTAGTTGAGAGTTAGGCAGGATTCAGTATCCACTCCAAGGCCCACCTCATCCACCTTCCTTCTAAAGAGACTGTTCTCAAGTAGCCACATAGAAAGTTGGAAGAACTTTTTCTGTTTGCAGCCTATTATTCTGGCCATGAGAAAGGCAATTTCCAAACAGAGCAACAAAGCCACAGTTTCTGAAGATGCTGTTCACAGAACAGACATAAAAACAGCCTGATGAACAAGCTTTTGATAGCCAGCAGATGGTAAAAGTCACATTGGCTCATGAGTTGATCCATTATGGTTGATCAGATTAAGACTCCATCTAGCTTTTTTAGCAGTCAAAAGCAACTGCTTCAGAAAGCACATAAAATACATAAAATGGATTTGGCTTTTTCCCCCATTCTCCTTCACACCTCTCTTTCCCAGATGGGAGAGTCCTCATTTCTCCCAACAGGAAGGGGTAGGACACCCATGAGAATAAGATTTGGCTGCAGGACAAAATAGACAAGTTCTTGCTTCCTGCATTGGAAGGACAAAACTAGTCTCTCTTTCTTGGATTGAAAGCTTAGAAGTCTGGAGCTCATCCTCAGGAAGAGATTTTCAGTGTCTTGTATCTATAAGGACTCGCTGCAGCTCAAACTAATAGCATTCTCCTTCCCTCCTAGTATCTGAAGAGTTTTGCCTGAGATTTTATGAGATCCCACTCCATGATGACAAAATCCCCCTGAGGGACACCAGTCAGTCAGTCAGTCTCATGAAATTCTATCTCCACCAGCCAAACTGACCTGTGAAGAGACTTTGAGATTGTTTACTAATTTTGACTTTGTATCTGGGCTTTTAGTTATTACTACTAGCAGAAACTATGTCTACACTCTGGCCTTTGCTCTAATTATGTATTGTAATGGGGCTGTATGCCAAAGAAAGGAGAGTTTAACCCCTTGTCCCAGGTATGCTCTTTACCCTCCTCTTCCCTCTTTGGTGTCTCCTCCAGGGCAGGAGTGGATTCTCCTCTTGAAATCCCCCACTCTGTACACGTAGCTGTACGCCAGCCCAGATTCAAACCTGCAGTTAACTCAGAGTCTCTGTACAATCAGCACAAAAGAGCAGCACCTCCTGAGGCTGACCCTGCTCACCTAAGATCTGAACCAAGCTGTGCCTTCCTCTGATTGTACAGATAGCTCATGGTAACTGTGCTCACTTATGACTTCTCATGTGCCTCAATTAAATGACTACCATTAAGGTGGTTTGAATTCTCCTCTTTTTTCTCTCAGCTTCTATGAAATCATCTGTATTCCTCCCTTTCCCCATTAAAGGAAATATCTCACCAACCAACTTGACTCACTGACAAAAACTGCTCTTACCTTGCCATCCATGATAGTCACAACATCAGGTAAACCACCAATGACTTTACCACGATCTAGGAATTAAAAGAAAAATATGCAGATCACATGACATTTACTACTCCAGATTACTCATTTCTTTATGATTTTATGACCTGGTGTGATATTAGTCATAACTTCTGTTTCAGGTTATCTTAAAAAAACTGATGTTCTTTATTAATTAAATGTAAAATAATACTTTGGTTGATATTTTGTGTTATTTTGTATTACTGTATTTCATACTTTCCTCAGATTTTCAGCAGAGATTGTGCTGTGAAGTTTTGAATTAATACACATAACAGCTTTGCAGCTGCTACAGAGTTTGGCAGTTTGTGCTGTGGGCACAGAGCAAAGCAAGGAGGATGTTTTTAGCATCTGGGTAGTATATAAGGTCAGGCAGGTCAGAAGCATCTTGTCTTTAAAAGGGGACTTGATGTCAAAGTAACAGAATTCCTGCAGTCCCTAACAGCAATGAGCTTCCACATTGTCTCTCAGCATGCACTGCACTCAGCAAGCCTTTTTGTTTTCCTTTTTTTTTTACTAAATAGATAGATTCTAGTATTCATTGTCATCATCATCTTTCAGAGACAGCATCTCCTTGTGCTACACCAAGAGCTTCGTACCTCACAGAAATTCTGGTTGTCTGCAGGTACAAGGAGACACAGTAGGAGGCTTAAAAAATGTGAAAAAATGTATATTTATCAGGTTCCCACCAAAATTAAAGAGAAATAAAACAACAAAAATTCTGCAGTAATATTTTGTAGTAATGGGACATTTCTGCAGCCACTGAAAATGCCACTGAAAGCTATGGCATCCTATCATGATGAATGCCTTAAAGAGAACAACAGAGCAGAAGTAGAACATTGTTGATAAAATGTAAAATAAACTTACTTTTCTCAGCAAAAGCGGCTGCCCTAAAATTGTTGAGAAGCAGAAGAAGAGAAATATATAGTTATTAATAAAATTATTAATGATATATTTTTCCAAAAGTTAAGGCATTGCCATTATAGCACAAAAATGCAAAAGATGTAGGGCTTACTTGAGTCGCTGGAATTCTGTATATGCATCATCAAAGGCTATAACAAAACAATTGAGATCATTATTGTCCGTGAACAAAACTTGCATTTGAGACTCAGTGTAAAATTTGTAACACATAACTGTGTTTAAACTCTTTTAAAAACAAAACAATTTTACATAGTATCAGAATGGAAATGCAGATACCTGGAACTCACTATGCTATGCTGTAGAAATAGATTTAAAACTAAAATGATCATAAAACTTATGCAGCTAAACTGCAACTGTTTTTGACCCGCAGCCTTCTATTTTTGCTATCATTCCCCTGGTTACTTCTGGTTAGTTCTATTTAATTCCTGAAAAGTCACCACATCTTACAAATTTACCTTGCCCAGACAGATCAAGTGTGCGTTTGTAGGATTCCTTGGCACCGAAGATTTCAAAGGTGTAGTTCCCCTTATCCTTTTCGGTGGGCTCACATATCTGCAGCCAGGCAATATTCTCTCCACCACCAATCTTCATCTTTTCACCAGAAGAAATCTTAGATTCCCTTGAAACATTAATAGAAAGGGGTCTGAACATTCTTTTCATGTATATTCTCCGTAGAAGAGCATCTATAAAACGTTACAAAGGGTTACATATGATTCCTAAATGTCAAATAAATTGCAACTTCTGAGAGCAACTTCATAGCATATTCTTTTCTTCCTAGTGTGAGTATGAAACATTTTAAAATAATTAGCCTGAGTTTTCATTCCATTTCATTCTCTCACTTTCTTTCTGTCCACATACATAAACATATGTTTATAAGTATATAGCCATATAGGCCCACACATGTCTATATGAAAATATGCCACATGTCTTCAGAGTTCTGTACATTTCACATACACACACTGGAAGGTATCAGAATGGTAAACTAGAGGCAAATAGTCTTATTCGAAGAGGAAAAATATCCTCCTCAGTTAAGAATACAAGAAACATCCTCAGGATCAGATCAGTGATTCTCCTACTCCGTAACCTGTCCTGCAGGGTGGTAATATAAGAAGGTATTTAGGGAGAGCATGTAAACCTTGCCACTTTCAGTGGTTTGCAAAGTTTCTTTTTTCCCTCATTAACTAAAGAAATCTTCTTTTTCTTCCTCCCAAGCATCTTTAACTGATTTTTTTTAAAATAGATAAAGTCAGTATTAGCTTCTGATTGATCAATTAATTTATTTGCAGTAAGATTGGTTTGGCTTCATAGCTAGAGACCTACTTTGATGGGGAAAAGGAAGTTTTACTGTGCATTTCCCTTTTTGGAAGAGGACTACTTTGAGCTCAGTGTACCAAATTAGATGCCTGGATAGAAGCTACCATGTATTAGAATGTACTATATTTTATACTTCCCCCTATACAATGAGTGTATGGTGCATTCTGGCTTTAGGACTTGTGTTATTTTCACTGCTATGCAGTATAGTGGATAATTCAAAGCTAGCTGGAAAACTGCATGCTATGTTTGACATTGTGCAAATGATGGTAAGAAAATCAGAAACTGTCTAGCCTTTCTGTCTCCCGGAAAACTTTGCCTGAACTTTATGTAAAAGACTAGGGAGATTTGGGAGGCCTGGAGAAGGCTGGTTTGTTTGCTTGTTTTAGTTTTTGTTTTAGCTCTACATAGCAACTCTCGCTTCTGCTTACTGTATTCATAACATAAATGAAACTTTATTTTTTTCAAAATCTGTGTTTAATGATCTTCGGGATAATCAGCATGTAAGGCTTAATATAAAATCTCAAATATTGATGGAGGTTTATATATAAAAATATTAATATGCATGCTGAAGTTTCCAGATTTGCCATATGTCATTCTCTAGTTTTCTATTTCTATGAACTGTGTAGTGGAACGGACTAAGTAACCTTTAAAACTCAAGCAGATGTAGCAGCAAGCAGAGGCAAAAAAGATAGCCTTGATCAGACAACTGTGCCTGGTTTTGTTACTATCTTTGAACCGAATAGGTAATATAGTGAAAGATGAAGAGTATTTTGTTGAATAAGAAGCTGAAATACTGGAGATTCTCTTTTCCTGGTTCTGTTACAGTCCTCCTGATAGGTGCTGGACAAGTCTGTTAATTTTCCTGTTACACTGTTTACTGACTGTGAGAAGAGAATATGAAGTGCTAGAAAGAGAAAATCATTTATGCATTCAAGTTACTGAAGAGTGCTACAGAATACCAAATAGTAAATCATTCAGACTGTATTTTGCTCAAATAAATTTGAGTGTAGGCTCCATCTTGAGAAAGATATTCTCATCTACCTGTGAGACCAGCTAACTTTCATTTCTTCATTGAAGTACTTCAGGAAACACTGGAGTCTTATTCCTTCCTCTGTGCAAAGGATCTTCAGTGGAGAAGCATACTTACCTATATAAAATAGAATATAAGGAGATCAAATAGGATTTTTGAACGAAGAGGAAATAGCCAAATAGAGTTCTGGTACTATCATGACAAAATATGTTCAAGGTTTGGGTCATGGTTCTCAATCACAACAGAGATCTGTGATTTTCAAAGGACATCTGTTAATTTCAACATGATCTTAGTTTTACTGTAAAGCATTATGACCAGCAACATCCTTTCTAAAAAAAATAAACTAGTCATGTAATTGCCATGAAACAATAGTGTCATGATTTCAATTGCACAACTATTTTATTCTTGTGCAAACACCTTGCTCTTTCTTTGGAATGATTTCTCACTTATTATTGACAGAATAGGATCAGAATCTAATTCTCTCTATATCATAAGACTCATTTATTGATGAGCAGTATAAGGAAACCCATTATCATAACATTCTCAAAGCATCTAAACCAAACAAGCCAGGTAGAATAGCACTTGTTCCCTTTTAATAATGTCAATTAGCAAAGTCAAATGCCTATTCAGAAACTTAATAACATGCCCATAATAATAGAAGCATTATGACTCCCAGAGATTTCCCACTTGCAATAAAAATCATCTGCCTCAGGTGATTTTAATATAAAAAAATACTACATGAAAATGCAAGACAGCATTTACTTACCACTGACTCCACTCAGTGCCAGCATTACATTATCATACACTGTAAAGAAAAAAAAAGGAAAAAGAAAATGTACCATCAAAATTCAATCAGTATATAATTTTGTTATGTTTAGTTTAATTAAAGTGATATGGGAAATCTTCACATCCTTAGGCAAAGAAAACTATTAAAATTGCAATAGGTGTATAGGGCAATTTAGAGACTCCGTCTGTGTAAAGCATATGAATTCTGTGCTGTCACTGTATCTGAGACAGCTGTGTGCTGTCAGGTCTTTGCCTTTTGTATCCTTCAGGCCAGAAACAATAAAAGTTCATTAAAATTTGATAGTTCACATTCAAAGGAGAGCACGAGGGAAAGAAAAATTATCATCGTCTGGGTGGAAACAATTTTCACCTGCTCCCTGTAGTATGGCATTTGGCAATTGTAAAGCCATTCAACAGCAAATGAAAGAAACTAGGTATCCTGTTAAGCTTTTGAAAAATCACCAAGTTGATGGTTTGGTGGAAGGGGAGATCCCTGAAGAAAAGGGCAGCTTGGCCAGTGGGGTGCTCTTTCATAGCAGAAGAATCCTATTCAGTGTCAAGAAAGAAAAAATCTTCACTACGTAGGAAGGAAAGAGGCACCATAATCTGAAGAAGGCATGTTTAAGACTGCAGAATTAAACCCCATATTTAAGCTAAAGAGTTTTTATGAATAGGGAGGCTAGTGAAATACATGAAGCTGGGAAAATGCTATTTGTATATGCGGTCTATATTGATCTGCACATTTTTTATCTCTGCTAAAATAAATTTTTATCCAATTCTGGAAGCCCTTGCAAAATTCAGTATGCTTCTACTGTCATGTTGACTGGAGGAGATGAATTACATACCAGACAGTAGACATCTAGAAAAGTAGGTCAATAATACCTATCCTGTCTCAGTAAGATGTGTTTCTGTGGAGACAATGGACAGAGCTTACACTTAGGAAAAATACCTGGGACACTATGCATTCTCTCAGACAACCTTCTCAGGTCAGGGGCAGCTTAAGACTTCAGCCTGAGATTCATCCCTTCCTCCTACTTTAGGCCCTTCACCAGTCTCCTGAAGAAACTTTTTAAAGATTTTTGGTGAACTAAATTAATTTTTGAAGGTATCTTTATTCATTATTAGGAAGAAGGAAAAAAAAAACTTTATTTCAATGCCAAGTCCAGTGCCTAAATGTAGGTGGGATGATTACAGGTCCACTTTGGGCTTGTTGGTGAGATATAAACATGAAAGCCCCAGACAATCTGCCAGGGCTGAGTGAAGTTAATTTATGCTGGCCAAACATCTGTCTTTGCTGTAGACTCAGAGGTAAAATGACAACTATTTTGCTGAGCAAATTTAAATATGCCTAAAATTAGAATAACCCACTGTGATACCTGATAATATATAAAACACTATCTGAGATTCTCTCACTCTTGCATTTATCTTTACTGAAATGCCAAAGGAAGAATGCACACTGAGCTCAAACTAGCTTGCCCCATACAATATATATTCTTCCAGGGACAGGTTCTTGCTAAACTCCTCTGCTTACCCTTTCTGTTTCATTAATCGTTAAAATGCTCAGTGCTGCAATTCCTTAACTGGTAGTCTACAGTTCAGGCCTGTGTAACATAAGAAGAACTTTGAAATTTTGAATTTGAACAAAAGTTTGCTCCCTTTCCCATTCGCAAGGGCAGATTTCTGCCACTTTTTGAGAACATCTGGAGATCATTATTTCAATATAGTTAAACAACATGTTACCTTTTCCTGATAATTCAAGAGTAGATACATCATGGCCTCTATCATCTGACAGTGTTGCCTTATAAACTCCTTCATCTTTGCGAGACAGCTATAAGAAAAGCACAGTATGTTGCATGTCAAGCTTGATAAGAATACAACATTTTCCTAAACACTACACAATTTTCTAAACCAAACAGCGTACATTGTACTGCATTCTGGTTAAATAATCTTACCAGAGATGAGACAGGAAACTGTGAATGGCTTGTGCATGACTCTTTATGTAGACACAGTAAGTTCTTTAAGCCTAACACATACTATGATTTCATTTCAATTGCCTTGAGAAATTTGCTTTTTTTCTCTTATTCCATAAAGATATAATAGGATTGGTCCTGGTTGGTAGAAATCACAAGTAGCTTTGTCAGATGTAATAGAGGGTAACTTTAACCCACATCCATTTTAGAGAGGCAATTTTTGTTCAACTGAAACTTACTTTTTTGAATCAATCTATATAGAGCATTAAAAAGGATCAGTACCCTTTAAATATCTAAATTCAACTCACTGGCTTTCATTCAAGCAGTAACTGTAGTCAAATATCTATGCTAAATAACATTCTAAAATCTAACACAGTGATACTGCTTTAGAAAAGTGGGGGCCTTTTTGCTTGAGTGGGTTAACTTTAATTTAATTAGAAGCCAAAAGGAAAAGTATAAATACTTACATTAAGACTGGAAATTATTTCGCTTAATCTAAGATTTATAAAAACTCACAAACAAGGAAATAATGGGAAAACCATCATAACATTAAATGACAAGTAAGAACAGCAATTAAAAACAAACAGAAACTATTCCTCAGAAAAATTAATTCAATAAAAATGAAGCCACTGGAAAGTCAGTAGCCTACTGCAAGTAAATGAAGGAGGGAAATTGGGAAAATATGAAGACAAAAAATAAATTAAAAAAAAAATGAGTGCAGATTACGCTGAAAGCAGAAAGACTCCAGGGGAGTTTGAGGGACTTGACAAAGACAGCAGCTAAGACATACATGGCTTCAGACAGAGGTTAGGTTATTCTCTTTGCATCAAGAGGAATCTTAAGTAACCATATACCTCAAATCTGTTAATTTTAGGCAATAAATTTGAGGAAACTGTCAGAAAGAGATGCTTGAACAAATTGAAAAATTAAGGAGAAATAAGACATAGAACTGGAGAAAGGTCATCTAAGGATCCTGAAGAAACTTAAGCAGAAGTGGCTGAGCTGATAACAAAAATAACACTCTTTCACCAGCACTCGTTACTCACCGGCTAACTGAAATGTGCCTTTTCTTAAAATGGTTCACAGAAATCATAATAGCTGGTTTAGTGCTCTACCTGGCACAGCAAAAGCATGTCAAGCAGAAGCTGTCATTTCTAATCAGTAGATGATACTGTACCCTGGGAATAGTGAGGTGGCATTCTCCCTTCTGCAGATCAGGCACCTCATCAGCTGCAATCCCAGAACCGTCCTTATACCACTTGAAAACAGTCTCCTTCTTTGTGTTTGCCACCTGTACAGCAGAATAGGCATGTAAGCACAGCTATATCTGGACAAAAGATATCATACTTCACGCTTTGAATGCAAGAAGCCAAATTTTTTTATAATATATATTAAATAAAGCTAAGGAAAAAACAACTACAATCAAGTTCTGCTAAACGAAACGTTAGTGCTACAGTATTTGTTTGCAGCACAGAACTGGAGAAGTATGTCGTTTGCAGCTTCAGAGCACTATCGAATCCTAAATGGAAATCTTGTCTATCTATTCCCTTAAAGCATTTTGCATCCGTGCTGTGGGGGTTGCAGTTTGTCTAGAGATATCTGTGCCAAATATTCTTGAAATTATAGTAGGCTTGTAGCCGCTGAACTTTCATTTATCTTTTTGCATTTGCTATGTCTACAGAGAGTTGCAACACAGAATCTAGGCCCTATCTTGGAGGGTCTTTAGCCAATTTGCAGATTTATCCTGGTTATCTAAGCAATGTCTTTCAAGGCTAAACTGCAGAGAAGCTCGCTGAAATTACTATCCTGAAAGCATTTGAGATTTCAAAATTGTGAGGTGGACTAGAGAATCTTTCCTTTTATCCCCCTGACAATTATGCCCTACGGGAAGTACAAAGACTTGAAGAATTCAGCAGATTGCAGTCTCTCCTGATACAAAAGAATTTAACATAGTAGGACAAATTCAGAGAAGGTGCTTGAAAGCCACAATTTTGCTGTAGCAGCAGCCCATCTATACAGTGCAGAAATAGACTACTCCTGTACCTCAAGTAGTACTCTAATTTTGAAATACAATTGTTGCATTGGTGACATTTAAAATATTGCTGGACAAATGGCCTCAAAGCACAACTTCAAAGAAGCTAAAAGCCCAATTTTCTAGAAAAGCTGGCAATGTATTTTATTTCCCCTCTCTTTAAGAAACACTGGTTTATTTGAGATCATTATCCCCATACCTTTCCAAAAATCATAGAAATGCAATTGTATTTCTGCACTTAACTCGAACTCCTACTCAGCATGACTTTGGCAGAAGAGCAGGGCTGACATGACATTTCTGAGTCCCCAGGCAGTTAGTTAAAAAATCTCCTTAAAAAAGAACTGAACAAATGGATACGGGGCAGCCCAGATGTTTACACAGCTCCGCTGTAGTTGTCAAGTATCTTGCTTGGGGGAAAATACATGCACCAGTTTCTAACCTTTTCATATTGGAGAGGTTTCACTCTGCAGATGAACAGCTTTATGAAAGCTTTCCATAGAGATGACTAGGCAAATAGGAAGGTTCTTCCCTCTTCTATTTTGATTCCTGAACATCTCTAAATTCTGCTAGTGTTAATCATGTATATTGCTACTTAATAGCCAGTGTCGTTGCTGTGGCTCTCTGACAGTATTTGAGATCACAATCTGTCCCAAAACAACAGCATTTTACATTTACCAGTAACTACAAAGCGGTTTGTGGTCTATCTGTGCAGTCATACAACATGAATGGCAATTTTATTTGAACAAGGCCTGAAGGAAGAAGCCTTTAATGCTTTTCAACAATTTTTAATCAAGGATTATTAGGACTCAATCTAACAAGGAATAGACTGAGTTTCAGATAAATGTAATTTGCAGTACCAAAGTTATTTCATGTTGACATTTACTATAAAAAGTTGTTTTTCTTACTGTTTATCCATAAACCAGAAATCTCCAAGTATAAGTAAGAGTCAAAGGTATGCAAGAGTAGGTAAGATCTGAACACTAACATTCTGAAACTTAGAGATATGTGCAGAAAAGTGATAGTAGATGTTAGCATATAAAGAAAAATAAGTATGAAAAAAAAGTAAACACCATCAAATTATCAGTCACGACCACGGACAAGCATGTCCCACTGACATGCAGGAGCTACAAAACCAACAATGTGATTGTTGATCCCAGATATTTCAGAATGAAATACAAAGTTAATAAAAATTTAGTCAGATTCAATCACATGAGAAATAAAGTGGTACTCGAGGTAACATATTTTACTTTTGATATACTCTTACATAACACTATCCATATTTGTTCATTATTATTCTTATGGGTTTGGATCATACAGTTAGTCCTCTGCCCTCCACAAGCTTCTGGTTGGCCTGGTTCCCAAACTCTCCCATGTCACACCAAGGCATCCAGGAAAGTCCTGGTGTGCTATAAAACACCTCTCTTACAGGTCACGGAACTCCCATCCTGTTATCCCAGGCTCTTTGAAGACATACAAACATGTAAAAATGATTTTTGCACAGGCGCACTAGACAGAGCCTAGAAGAGACCTGGGCCAAATGCAATGCAGCCTGTTCATGCCTTGTCTTCTGCTCTCCAGGGAGCCACCTCTGAGCAGTGTGGTGTGGACTACTCTGAATGAGTTGGCCTGAGGAAGTAGAGACCGCTCCTTGGACAATTTTAATACTGCAGGTATAGTCTAGGGTAGCCACACTTCTAACCTGAGTGCTTTAGTCAGGTACGTGAAGGTAGTAGGACAAATCCAGGCTTTATTGTTCAGCCTCTTCCTACCTAAAATTATCAGTTAAACAGGCATAAATAACGGTACATGTGGATCTAATGGACAGTTACACACTGAAAGTAACAAACATTATAAGGTCAATAGGATAGTTAAAATGATGAGTTTGCAGACAACCTACATCATGGACTGCATTTCTGACCTTATGAACAAGAAATACACTAGTGAAAAGCACATAAAGAGATGCTCAGGTTTTTGCACAGTTCCAGTGGTAGAAACAGGCTCTAAAGTCAATTAAAAGGTGGATAATTTCATTAATTTGTACAGAATTAACTCCAGCATAACTGGTTCAGAACCAGCCAATTCCCCCTGTGAATGAAAGGATAACCATGGTTCATGCCGGAGGCAAATGCATGTTCAGATTATAAAGCGCTCCACCTGTGCAGCTCCGTACCAGCCAGGGTACCATGTCAGCTAATGAATGTTGAGCCCTAAGACAGGGGACACACAGATCGGCAGCTTCACCACCCAGGTCTGCTGTGCTGGGAATCAGCAGAGGTTAAAGGCCCTCTAATTAGTGAGTAGGAAAAATATAGAAGAAAAAAAATGTGCATGCAAATTACTCATAATGAATGATTCAAATTGGACTAATTAAAAGCCAAAAACTTTTTCAAAAGAAGTGGATAAAATTAATACAAAAGAGCTCATACTGCGGAAAAAGGCAATGAAGAAGAGTTTGATACTTGCTGAATTAAATTAAGTTAATTATTCAGACCTCTAATTAGTCAGTCTAGAAAAGCGCAACAAAAATGAAAAAATGCCAGTTTAGAATAGCACATAAAGACATTAACTGCAGAAGTTACTATGAATTCTGTGCACATTATCATTAGTTAGGGTACAAAAGTCATTGGCCACATATAGGAAAAATCCCATTTTGTAACATTAATTCTGGAAATCTTTGATGTAGGCTTGATTACAGCTGATTAAATAATAGATGCTTTGGTAGAGGAACCACCAAATCAGAAAAGAGTAAGGAAAGAGTTTGAACTGAATTGTGTTGCTATTTTTTGAGGAAGGAAGAATGAAGCATTTAGGTCTGAATGTTTAGTCTGAGCAACTTTTATGGCTTACAATTATTATTATTAAAAATTTGGATTAGTTAACATATTTCAAAAAAGTTATTTTTCTAAGTTTTTAAGCCTAGTCCTGTTCTCCATTAAGGCTACAGTCCTGTAATTTTTATTTATTTGTTTTAATAAAGACTACCACTGTTTAAAAATAAGAAATCAGAAAGTTTTGTTTTAAAAATTTCAAAATATTTCCTCACATTTTACTAGCTCAACTATAAAACTTTATAAATAATTTCTTCAAGTGTATTTATTTACCTTACAAGCAAGCAAAACTTCACATTCTTCTGTAACTTTCCAACACAAAAACTCCAAGAAATGAGGACCTAAGGAACAAAACAGACTTAAAGTATATGCTGTAGAATGAAGAAAAGGGGATCAGAGAGACCCAGTGATGGAAAGAAAAAGGACAACAAGATCCCTACACTAGAATGATGACAGGGCTTTCCTGAACTATCCATGCACTAGAAGGAAAACCTTGTGGTCTATGTTCATCTTACTGACTGGGGTATCTACAGAACAGACTAGAAACCTGAGGCGCATCTCCTTGCACGGCAAGCCTTGTAGCATTTCCAAATGTAAAACAGCTTAGTGAGTGAGACAAATTAGTTTACTAGATCTATCATACTTGATTGCCACCTAAGCATAGGAAAGAAGCAGAACACAGTTTCAAACAAATGTACAAGTGATACATTTACTGTAGAGATGATTCCAGAATAAATAGATGTATCCACTCACCCGAGTAAATGTTAAAAGCAAAAATCCCATGCAGGACATTATTTGTCCAAATTATCTGAAGTTTAAAAGTGTGTTAAGTATTACAAGTAGAACAGAAAATATTTCTGTTCCTCACTCAGGTTCCAATCCTGAAAATAAATATGCTCTTAAGTAAATTTACTGACATACATAGTCATTTTGAAATTTTTGAGGTTACTCATGTGTAAACGTATGGATATGTTTTAATGTCTACAAGATCAGGGCCTACAACTGCAATACTTAGGGAGATATAGATCTCATGATTTTATATACTGAATGGCATCATTTCTTTCATAAAGTTATAAGAAAGCCAAGAAAACAGAAAATAACAGTATTACACTGCTTATACAGATACACTTTCCTATGGTATTTAGAGTAAATGCTTTGTAATTATAATCACTACTTTCATCTTAAAACCTGTGTGTTTGCTAAGCAATAATTACAAATTAGAGCTCAGACTCAGTTTTTCATGGAAGGATTCCACAGTGATAGAATCTTTTAATTCTTTTTTATCTGACACTATAGTTTGGTCAACTATGTTAGTGGGACAACTCATGTGCCTAAAACTAAATATGCACTGAAGGGTTTTGCTGAATCAGAGTCTAGAGTCTTACAAATATTCAGCAAAGATAACCTCTTATAAGGAAGTTATCTTTATTTCTGTGCTTAGTGAAATTTCTAGCACTAATTGTTATATGACAATGTTGGAAAACAACATCCACAAGCAACAAGGATTCAGTGTCTTCTCAACACGTGCAAGGTACTCCGCTTCTAATAAAGTCAATGGAAGCTGGAAACATCTAGTAATCAAGAGTGCATCATTAAATACAAATTAGGCCTAAAGTCACCAATCTATTTCATCTTACCTTGCTTCCTAAGAAATTCCTTTCTCTGGAGCTCAGCCTCAGCCAATACTGCCTTGAATGCTAAGTATCAGAAGAGGTGAATGAAAATGTAAGTTAATCACAAAACTATTCAAGGAATAATCTTCATCTGCATCAAAATTTCAATATTTCAGTGAACTTACCATCTCCAATGAGAACTAGTGAAGACTGATTCTTGGCCTTTCCGTCTTGGATCTGAACTGTGTAGGTACCTTCATTGTCAATTGTAAATCGATCCATCACCATTTCTATTATGCCAGTAGAACGATCACAATGTATTTTATGCCTCTGAAATAAATGAGTCATAATTTTACTCTAGTATGGTATAAATTATGCATAGTTCTCTAGCAAATTAATCATGTGTTATAACAGCACCTCCATACTTCATCTCTTTCTTGTCCTTTGAACTGTAAACTATGGGGAGATATCTGTTCTTTTACTGTTGCACAACAAGGTCCTATGGTAATGGGAACCATTGTATGCTGCTGCATTTGAATCCTCAGGTCATCATAATACAGCTGGTTTTGGTTTTAAAATACTAGCTTATGGAACTATGCATGCTTAAGGAAGAGCCTACACACCTGGTCATCAGCTACATTTCATCTTCCACTTTCATCTCCCAGTAGAACAAGGGGATCTGCTAGTTCTCTAAGCAGAGTCCAGAGAGAGCTGTAATTTACATCTGCAGACACAGATGTGGATCTCCAAATATGTACCTTGTAAATAAATTGGTCATAACAAATTCAGTCATAGTTACTAAATACCTCTGAGACATATGTATGTGGCAGCTGGAAACTGAGCCTTATTTTCTAACTAAAAAAAAATGTATTTAGGAAGAGCATAATGTTATTCTCATCTTATACTAGATGTTCTTTTCAGAGAACACTGAAGTGCTGGACCATGAAGGAGAACAGTCACTTCTGGCTCCCCTGTGTAAAACCAACAAAGTTTCAGTGAACTAAAAAAAAGATTGAGTACAACAGAACAGAATTAGAATGCTGTTGAAACATCTTATTATCTACTAAGGGCTTGGAAAATACCCAAAACGCCAAACATTGACTTGAAGTCAAAGTTATATATGCTTTTCATTGTTTGTGTGCTCTTTTTGTGTTTGCTTTTCATTAAAAATTCTAGAAAGAAAAATTATTGTCAGAAATGTTCAAGGAAACAGAAAATTATAAATAAATATTTGACAATATTTGCAAAATATGTATTTTGCATTTACATGCACTGCTTTAGATTCAACTATCTTTTTCTAAGTAACATTATCCTTCATTCAGTGAGTAACAGCCATGAGAACTGTGTGTCCCACCAAAAGTGATATTTCTGAATTTCAACTAACAAATTCCCAAAGCAAATCAAAAATAATTTGTAAAAGTTACTTGTTTTTTTTTGGTAACACTTCTTTTGGTAACTAATGAGGATAAGGATATTCTGCACTAACTGCTTTGTTTATGACTGGATGGAAAAGTAAATATCATTTTCCAGGAGGGGTTCTATGCAATAAGTTGCTATTGACTATGCTGCTTAGAAAAAAAGATACGGTGTCCTGTAAACAGAGTATCTTGATTAGTCTTTTTCTTGGAGATCTAAAACCAGAAAAAGGTAGACAAAGCTACATCATTTAGAAAAGATGACTAGGGAAGAAAAAAAAAAGTTAATAAAAATATCATTTATTAAAGCCTCCGGGACTGAATCATTAATTGGAAGAATCTTTAAGTACTGACCTAAAATTGGTAGGAGTACTACTAACACTGATATATCTCCTTCAGGTTTGAGGGACACCTCTTGGCCATCTTCAAGAATAGATTCACTGTTATATGGACAGCAAACCTGGGAGAATAGCTTGGGTGCAGCTGCTGCACAGAAAGTAAAAAGCATGTCCTTCTAGCCTGATATATCCAGGTATGCTGCCTGAGGGCTCCCTGCAAAGCAGTCATTCAAAGAAAAGCCAGAAGGGCAAGGAATATGACAAGCTCACAGCTGCCTGAGATACCTGTCTAAGAATGGTGTAGGCATAGTCAACATTTTTAGCATCCATTACTAGTTCATTAAGATGTACAAGTAGTGCAAGCATAAATTATGGCATGATATTGTAAAGTGCTGTAAAGTTTCTAACTAAAAAGAAAAAAAATCACAGAAAAGATGCGTAAATTATTAAACTGCAGATTCAAATTCTCACTTACAGTCTCTTGCCCACTGAAGTCAAGGACAACACTTGCATTCATTTCATTGGTAAAGAAACGAGCTCTCAGGGAGAATGATAAATTGAGATTTGCCAGAAGCAGTACAAGAAAAGCAAGATGTATTGTTTAATTTTGTTGTTTATCACAATTTTAAAATTTTTGTATTTCTTGCTTTTGCGTGAAGGAAAAAATATTAAGAGATTAAAAAGACAACTATTATAAATAAAGCCCAGTTAATTCCATTCTCGTATTTTTTAAAAAATCTTGCAGAAACTGTTACTGGCTAGGACCTAGACAGAGAAAAATTTATCGCTTTAGTCAATGTCAAGAATCAGAATACTTTTCACCAAGAATAACGGTCTATTGAACATGTTCAGTGACTGTAGTCCAGTCTCTAGGCAGGTTTTAGAGTGTAATTAGGCTTCTAACTATTGCCATTATGCAGCAAGATGAAGTTCAATGATTTTATGGGTACCATAAATACCAGGTTTTTATGTGACTTTCCACAAAAATATCATCAATCTCAAAATGTAAATGTCAGCTGTGGGTTACTAATTAAAGAGGTGAAATAATGCAGCCCCACTTCAGGACTCTCTCTGATGTCAACACTTTCAAAACATATGCATACTAAAAATAGCTTATTCTGTTCCACTAACACTGCCAAGACAGAATATTGTCATTTCAATACATCCTAGTCACTAATATTCAAGTTTTCAGAGCTGTATTTTATTACTTCTTGCAGTAATAAATACAGAGAAGAGAAGTATATTATTCAGAAACACTTCCTCTTCCACCTGTCAATATGTAATTAAGGCAAATTCATTTCACTTTTCTACTGTGTTAAAATGCTGATAGGTTTCTCTGGCTAAAAACAGGCTTTGCAACCTCAGGAATAAACTGGTGCTCTCAAACTGCTGAGCTACAAAAAAGCAGGAAGCTTGTGGCCTGCCCTTTCATCTCCATGCAGTCATTCAATGTCCATGTAGTGTCTAGGCCCCAAATTAAAAAAAAATAATAAATTACACTTAAGATTACTGTTGCATCATTGAGTGCCTCCTGCAGCATGTATAAAATCAGTAGCAGTAGGGTCTGCTAGATCCCTAGGGTCTCTGGGAACAGCATATCTTGCTGGTTTTCATTTAAAAACCCTACTTGAAGCATCTTTCAGGGGCTTGAGTTATTTTCCTAAAATACTACTTTTGATCAGATTTGTTTATTAACATTCCATGTCTAACTCTTTTTCTTTGACTATTGGTCATCTAGCTTCCCAGAATGAATACAGACTTCTGAAAGCTCAGTCTTGCATTTCATTTGGTATGAATAATCTCCCTGAAATCTCTGGGACAGTAATTCTGTATCATGAAAAATGTTCGAATTAAATATTATCATTCCCTTTAGGTATTATCAGACTAATATTGATAATATGGCTTTAAACAACTATAAAAATAGACTAATAATTAATGCATAATCGGTTATTAAACAAAATCACATATATATGGTCCTCAATATGTACTTACATCACTGTTTTCAACTTCCTTATCATTAATTACAAATCTGAAGGTAGAATCTGGTGATAAGCTTTCAGCCTGAATCCAAAAACGAACTTCTCCTTTCTCAAGAACCTCATAAGCTAATTCTGATTTCAGAGGTATTGCTGCAGAGCAAAAATCAATCAAAAGTCAATAATGCATGAATCCTTGTAAGAAAAAAGACTAT
The DNA here is from genome assembly GCF_028389875.1 of Rhea pennata. Taxonomy (NCBI): domain Eukaryota; kingdom Metazoa; phylum Chordata; class Aves; order Rheiformes; family Rheidae; genus Rhea; species Rhea pennata. The sequence continues at coordinate 106,823,688 of NC_084665.1, forward strand.
TATAATAATATATTAGTATCTCCCCATTATTTGGGAAATGCTGAATCACATAATATAATTTATATGGGGAAAAGAGGTCTAATGCAGTCTTTGGGTGATTTTTTAAATTAATTTCTCAAAGGGAGAGCACAATTTACAGATTATAGTTTGCACGATGTCTAGGGAATTAGCTAATAGCTACCTATAGTCTATTGCCAAAGTAAAGTTAAACTGCAAAAGACCTTTAGGTAATGAAGATTTTTATATAGTACAAACTAATAATCTTTAAATTGAATAGGAAGATAAGGAAGCAAGTTGTGCCGTGAAAAATGAAGCTTCCATTGTCTCAGAAAGAACCTTTTGGGAACTCCAGTCATTAGCGTATAATTATATTCCCTTCTAAAATTACCGAATACCATCAGTTCGTCAACTTACTTGGATTCTTTATTTCGTGGCTTAGTGCCATCAAACGTTCCAACTCTGAAAGTAAGAAATCATACTCATATTTTAATTTATTCTGAAAAATGCAGTCAGAATACAAGTGTCAGAGCAGATACATATCAGCATCAGCAAATAATTAATCTCCTTATGTCCTGCATGCAAAATGCCTAACTCTCCTCAGAAAATTATGTCTCAAAAAAAAAAAAAAGATTTATGAAACTTAAAATTCTGTTACATAGATTTAATGAGTTTTCCTGTCTCATGCATTTTCATGCATACTCTTATGCAAAAGAATCTAAACAAGAGATGAGACCTATTTTAAACTTCCCATGGGGTTTAAAGATGGGAGACAATAGCTTCTACACAGTCTCTGAGGATCTTTTATCTGCTGACCTATGTCTTGTCTGACATAGTATTTAAAAGCTAACAAGATTGAGTGCAAGTTAGTATGAAAAAGGTAGAAAAAGTTTTATTTAATGCAGAAAAACTAATGATGGCTGCGTGAGTGTCTAAAAATCACCCTCATAGGTTTTCATACTAATCCTATTTATCATATTCGTTGTTAATAAAGATTTGGAAGAAGGATCTAATTGCCAATTCCAAATTTACGGAGAATGTAAGAGGAAATTGGCAAGAATTTATGACATAATTAAGAGGATTTACCAAAATCATAAAATTTGTAGCATTTGGGAAAGTAAGTAGGCAAGGAAACAGCAGTGTTCAGTGCTAAGATACAAATTTTACACTTGTGGAGAGAGCCACGACAAATAAAATTATCATTCTGAGAAGCAAATGTGTCCAGGAAAGATATGATCTAAGTGTGGGATGGGAAACACCATTAAATGCTCTTTTACAGAAAAAGCTTGGATAGTAGGACTAAAGGTGACAAGACTTGTTTCAGAGAGATGCTTCAACACTAAGCCAAGGAGAAGTTCTTATGATCAAATGCTTGTCTGTCTTTTTCAAAAATATTCATTGGTAAATTAAAAATACTGCATACTTTGCTTCCCTAGAAGAAGCAGATACCAGTAATGACTGAATCCACATAGCACTTTTCTTCTCACCACCTACTTTGACTGGGAAAGCTGATGTGGTTCGCACTGTGATAAAGTACCTGCGTAGCTCAGACTGAGACTCAGTCTCTTCTACTCTCCTTGAGTGGCTTAGAATGTAACTGGAAGAATTTTCATGCTTATTTGGGAGCTAAACTCCCATTGGCTGTGTTAATGCCAGGATCTGACCCCTTCTATCATTTAATATAAGGAATAGTAGTAATATTGTGATCCAAAGCACCAGCAGCAGCCCTTATTATGTGGCAAAATTTGAAAACTACACAACGTAAGGTTTGGCTTGAATTTCTGGAAACAGTGAAGTTAAGGTATGAAGGTGTTAGAGATGAGATGAAGATAAAACTAAACACAGTTTTTGAAAGACAAGTATAACTAGGTAATTAAAGCTCTTTTGATTCACTTGTGCAAATGAGAGGAAATGCCAAAAGAGCACATAGGCCCAAACTGTGAAAGGCTTTATGTAGCTAGCGAAGAGATTCTGGAGAGTATTTTTGTCCTTGTTTGCCATACCAGTAAACAATGATAAATTGTCTGCAGTATTTTCTTGTAAAGAGTGCTCTGAAATAAGACAACAAAGCTGCCTGTGGCTGTCCCTAGAATCAATATTAGACTCCTCGAGGTCACCCACGAACGGGAAAATTTGTGCAGCTGCATAACTCAACGCTCGGTGTACTCCCCTGCCATTTCCCAGCTTCCTAGAATGGGCAACTTCCTAGGTATTTATTCCTACCACTATTTTTAGTTGTCATTAGCAAAGGTAAAACTAACGGGGCTGAACTAGGCATAACAATCAATCCCTGCGGACCAGGAAAGCACTAGATTCATTTTTGTAAAAAGATGGGAAATTCCTCCAGCTTAGCTTTTCCCTTCAGTCTCTCTAAGTGATAAATCAAAATCAAACTGAAACAAATTCCATGCAATTCCAATTAAATGAAATAGTGTTGATGAAATAAAGCAAAACAAAAATTTACATAGATGGATGAGTTAATGCAATATATTCAGAAGTTTTTCAAACAGCATTCCTTTTTTCACAATTTTCTCAGTAATCCTCTGCATCTCAGTTATATGCTACTATATTTAGAGCTTCAAAGTCTATTTCTGTATTTTTTATATTATATACGTTTTCTCAAATAAGAGGTAAAGATTTGATGGCAGCTTTACTGCTAACAAGAGCCAATTTTAAGTAGTATGTGAAAGGCTAGAAAGTCAAAGTGATGTATTAGACAAAGAAAGATTCTCAAAATGGTGAAAAAACTGACATCTTGAGACATTTAATTCATTTCTAGTGAAAGTGAAACAAATCTTTGTAAACACTATTGAAGTCCCAGCATAAGTAAACAATAATATTTTGGCATATTCTTTACCTTTATTTAAACAAAATATTGTCTTAAGCTATTCCAGCAGTCATTATTGTGATAATCGGAAAAACAGCTAATCTTACGAAGTCTGGTATGTTTTGGGGAGCGGATGTTTTTCCTTCATATATATGAGAAAATGTGATAATTAGTTGGTTTTTTGTACAATATTTAATGCAATTCAGGTGTTAAGAGAAGAAGGACTTGAAACGTTAAGGACCTTACCTTCTTCATCCATAACGAAGCTGGATGAAATCCCATCTGTGTCACTAACGGAGATAGAATAGGTTCCCAAGTCTGATTTATCAGGATTTTTGAAGTACAGCTTAGAACTAAAATCAACAATAAAGGAAGATATAATTAGTGGGTTTTCTTATTTTATTATGGTTTCATCAGGACAAACTTCAAATATCTTGATACAGACTTGCATGACTTACTGATTTCCTTCTGTTTCAATCTTAAACTTATCAAAATCATCAATCTCTTCATAAGATTTACCCCACGCAAAATGAGATGCATCAGTAGCTTCTTTGCAGTCAAAAGCCAGGTAAATATTACCTTCATCATCCACTCCTGAAAAAATTTCTTTTGTTCCTGCAAAATAGGAATCAAGTCAAGGCTGCATTTTTCTTCATAGCTGCAATTCACAAACGACTAAAGGCCATGCTAATTCTATCCTTCTTAATTAACAGATATTGATCTTACTTGCATATGCTTAAGCATGTGTTTATGTCACATATCAACAAGATCTTACATTTCTCAAGAAGGGAAGACTACAAACGATAAGTGCTCCTTGAGGAACAAAATTACAAAATGAAAGAGAGAGTGAGAAGATAAAACAATTTAAGTTCATTTTATAATCATTCTTGATGCTTAATAAACTTGTCAAGTTGTGCTTTTTTCACCTTCAGTAAGAAGCATCTTTTTTTTATGAGAAAAACTGAAGCAATTATCAAAATATTCCCTGCAGTAAGTAAAACACAAATGCTTGACAGTAGCTCTGTATCCATATTTTATATGTATGTATGTATGTATGTATGTACATGTATTTTAAGATTTAAGGCTTAGAACTTCTGGACTCTGGAAATACATTTGGGGGGGCTACAATGCTGACTCAGCTTTATTAATCACATTTCTAAGTATTTCAGTATTCTAGAAGGGGAGGGGTAGATAAAACAGTTACTTCGTTACCTGGTCTTGCCTCAACAAGCACTGGTTCAGATACCTCAGATGACTTGCCTACCCCAGCACCATTCACTGCACGAACTTTGAAAACATATGTATGACCCTCATGCAAATCAGTGACCTTGAACAAGATAAAGAGTAAAGCTAATTAAAAAAAAAATCTAAATTCATATTCTTTGGTTATATGACCATGTTAGCCCATGTTCAAATTTATTCTTTGCTGTACTCGAGCCAATGTTCTTAGAACTGTATTTTGAAATAACACTAATTGCACTGAAAATGTTACCTTAAAATAGCGCTGTGAAATTGGTTTTTCATTAGCTGTGATCCAGTCTTCTGTATCTACTTCCTTATAATCCACTAAATACCCAGTAATAGGGCTTTTGCCTTCATACACTGGAGCTTTCCACAGAAGAACCAGTGATGTGTTCCTGACTTCACAAATTGTGAGATCATAGGCAGGACCTAAAATATTTCAAACATTGGAAGTTTACTTCAGTATAATAAAGTTTTGCAAAACTGGACCTGTAAAGAGTAAAATGTGTCATTTCAATTTTGCTTGGACTATGTTTGTTTTCAAATATCTCCTCATTTACAATAAATATGGTATGGTATTTAGGTCATCACCCCGTTGTGGCTGTATACAGCAATACCTGCTTTATGCAGGAGTAATATTAGTATTCCAAGGCACACATTGTTAGCTAGATCTCAATAATTTAATTATAAGGGAGTTATTAATCTGGAAAATCCATGCAGTTTAGGAATACAGGCTTCTTGTGCATCATCTGTTTTAATTCACTGGCCCTAAATCAAAGCTGCTTCACTAAGCTTAGATTCAGGCTCATAATTTATCCTCAGGTATTTTTATTTTGTGTTGATATACACGAAACATGACCCTTTGGCCTAGTTCAAAACTCATTGATGTCAGTGGACTTTGGATCAGTCTCTGCATTCCCTGACAGGAGCATTTTTCACTGTGTGGTGAGTAATGATAGTTTGGAAGAACTTCTGAATAGGATATTTATGAGAACCATTTCCACCAAAAATATGCTGATGCTCTGAGAAAGTGTGATTTCATATCTTTCAGCTCTCAAGTTATGCTCTTGCTGCTATATTTCCCTTAGAATCATAGACTCGGTAAGGTTGGAAGGGACCTCTGGAGATCATCTAGTCCAACCTCCCCACTCCGCAGGGTCACCTAGAGCATGGTAGACAGGGTTGCATCCAGGTGGGCCTTGAAGATCTCCAGAGAAGGAGACTCCACAACCTCTCTGGGCAACCTGTGCCAGTGCGCCGTCACTCTCACAGGGAAGAAATTCCCCCTCACGTTCAGGAGGAACTTCCTGTGCTTCAGTTTCTGCCTATTGCCTCTTCTCCTGTCACACGGGACAACTGAAGAGTTTGGCCCCATCTCCCTGACACCCTCCCTTCAGATACTTCTACACATTGACAAGATCCCCCCCCTCAGTTGTCTCTTCCCCAGGCTGAAGAGGCTCAGCTCTCGCAGCCGTTCCTCACAGGGCAGATGCTCCAGCCCTCTGATCATCTTGGTAGCCCTATGCTGGACTCTCTCCAGTAGCTCCATGTCTCTCTTGTCCTGGGCAGCCCAGAACTGGACACAGGACTCGAGATGAGTCCCAGGTCTGAGTAGAGGGGCAGGATCACCTCCCTCCACCTGCTGGCAATAGTCTTCCTAGGAGACCATTGGCCTTCCTGGCCACAAGGGCACACTGCTGGCTCATGGTCAACTTGTCATCCACCAGCACTCCCAGGTCCTTCTCTGCAGAGCTGCTCTCCAGAAGGTCAGACCCCAGCTTGTACTGGTGCCTGGTTATTTTTCCCTGGGTGCAGGACTCTGCACTTGCCCTTGTTGAACCTCAGGAGGTTCCTCATGAGGTTCTCCAGCCTGTCCAGGTCTCTCTGAATGCCAGCACAGCCCTCAGGTGTATCAGCCACTCCTCCCAGCTTGGGATCATCAGCAAACTTGCTGAGGAGGCATTCTGTCCCCTCATCCAGGTCATTGATGAAGAAGTTGAACAGGATGGGACCCAGTCCTGAGCCCTGGAGGACACCACTAGCGACAGGCCTCCAACAAGACTCCACGCCACTGATGACGACTCCCTGAGCTCTGCCTTTCAGCCACTTAATCCACCACACTGTCCACTCGTCTAACCTATGCTTCCTGAGCTTCTCTAGGAGGATGTTATGGGTGACAGTGTCAAAAGCTTTGCTAAAGTCAAGGTACACAATGTCCACTGCTCTCCCCTCGTCTGTCCAGCTAGTCATTCCATCATGGAAGGCTATCAGATTGGTTAAGCAGGATTTCCCCTTGGTGAATCCATGCTGACTATTTCTGATCACCTTCTTTTCCTCCATATGTCTGGAGATGACATCCAGAATGAGCTGTTCCATCACCTTTCCAGGGATGGAGGTGAGGCTGACCGGCCTGTAGTTGCCTGGGTCCTCCTTCTTGCCTTTTTTGAAGACTGGAGTGACATTGGCTTTCTTCCAGTCCTCAGGCACCTCTCCAGCTCTCCAGGACTTTTCAAAGATGATGGAGAGCAGCCTGTCAACGACATCTGCCAGCTCCCTCAGTACCCGTGGGTGCATCCTATCTGGGCCCATGGATTTGTGGATGTCTAGCCTGCCCAGATCTCTAATCCTATCCTCCTCAACCAAAGGAAAGTCTTCCCTTCTCCAGACTTACATCCAGGCTGCAGGAGTCTTGAGGGCTGCCCTTAGCAGTGAAGACTGAAGCAAAGAAGGCATTCAGTAGTTCTGCCTTCCCTGCTTTACCTTCACTTAACTGTTCTGATGCAGCCAGTTTAACTTATAATATTTTCTTCACTATACTCTTGATATTCACTTGTATCAGCACAGTAAAAGGCATAATCATATCAATTTTCTACCATCATGACAACATCTGTGACAGAATACTGCTATTCAGGCAAATAATGTAGCTGGAAGCTTGCTGCTTGTGCTTTAAATTTGTAGTAAGAAAACCTGAAAGTACGTGAGACTTAGAGATTTTTTTTCAACATGAGAGTTCGATCTAACTCAAGATATTACTTTTCCCTTAACCTTCTCTCATCATTTAAAGGTGGACAAGTACCAAAACCTTTCAAATAAACCTGATTGATTGTCATTCCAGTCTATACAATGTTAAATAGTGCTGAATGCCCAGGAAATTCTATAAGGGATGAGATTCAGCAAATATATGGCAAAAAAAGGAGTAATGGAGTCTTTCTCCATCACAGATAATCATATTCCAGAAAACAAATGTATGAGTACCTTTTCAGTTCTTTTGAGGATAAATACTACTTTTTTGTGGAAAGACTGGAGCTTTCAAGAAGCCTAAGCCTTCTCTCTGGGCTCTTTAACAATCCTAACCTAAATGTCTATATATTCACAGTTAATTAAATTTCCTCTGAGAGAGGCACCTGCTAGAAATCTAGACTGGAAGAAAATGTGTAATGAAGTATGTTCTATTCTAAGAACGCTGAGACCAGAGATGCTTCATTTTTTTCAAAGTCATGTAAAATAATTCATTATCATCATCGCTAACTCAGGAAAGCTCACAGTTATGGCTAAGACCGGAGTTCTGCAGAGGGATGAAGTAATAATGGGCTAAGGGCAAGGAATCTATCACTCAGACTGGAAATCTTGCCAGGCGTCCTGGCTTTTCAAAGAAAACCTCCCTTCTGTATCAAAACGTGGATGTGTATTTCGTTGACACAGGGAATATATTGCAGTCATATTATATTTGTCTTCCATATCATTTGTAAATCAAGGAAAAGGATCAGTCTTTCAGTCTTAAACTTCATTTATTTCTTTTCATTATTTCTAAATGATTTTTTAAAATGTATTCTAAGAAAGTCTTGGAAAATATTTTAATAAGTTTGATTTTTTTTTTTGGGGGGGGGTTCTTCAGGCTGTTTTTAGGTAGGAAGAATGTAATGCTCTCTATTCAGCTGGCTTCATAATGAGAACAATGTAATCAGCCAAGGAATAGAAAGGTCACTTTGTTCATTATGAAAATGCAAATTTCACTCTCTTCATTTCCTGAAAGTGCCTTTTATTTTATTTCCTTACATATCATTTAAAATGAAAGATAATCTTCACCGGTTTACACAATGACAATTCCACTTAAATTGTGGAAACACTTGTAGAGAGTATAAATCACAAATTTGATTCGTTTAGAAAAATAATTGCTCTACTGATGATATATTTATACTAAATATTAAAAAATGATAAGAAAATGTAATTAGGACAGAGTAGATTAAATTCAAGAGGTTAATCTTCTTTTATTGACAGTTTTGCCATGTCATTAAATCCAAAAGGTAAGATTTAAAAACTCTAAACTAAAAGAAAGTGTGAAGAACAACTGGCTGACAAGAAGTTTTACGGAAGAGAATCTGGGCATTAAAAGGAAGCAGACTTTTAACTTTTGAGTCTTAGTGACATTTTTTTTAAAAAAAAAAAAGGCAGACTGAAGAGGGTTTATAAGCAGACACATAATTGTAGACCTGCGAAGTTACTGTTTTTTTTCTGATCAGCATTGGCAACTCTTGAATAATGTTTCTAGTTTGTGTGCTGTCATTCAATAAGAATATGAACTAATTAGAAAAAGTTTGAAGGAAAACAACAAGATCTCTTAGTTTGAGATCTGGAATACATATTTCATGTGGAAAGGCTGCAGGAACTGGGTTTTGTTAAGGGGAAAGCTGGGGATCTGATTCAATATGTAGAAAGGCTGTTGCAAAGAGGAAAAGATCAATATTGATCCATGACGGACAGAAGATGACACAAACAGGTTTAAATTGCAGCAAGAAAGATTCAGAAATAATAGAAAAACTTCTAAACTGTAAGGGTCATAAGGTCAGGAATAAAACGTGTCCAAAGAACCTTGACTTCCTTCATAGGTGGAAATCTGTAAGGATTAATTAAACAAGTATCTATTAACAGTGAGATTCTATTAACAGTGAGATAGATATAATTTATCCTGACTTGGGCAAGCAGTTGAACTAGGTGACATTTGAGAGTCTTTCCTACCAAAGGATTCCATGATCCTGCTGAATTATTTCTTGTTCCAGGCAAGAATTGCTTTTTATTTATACCATATAAAAGAAAAAATGAAATTTTCCTGTCTCCTTATGGTAATTATTCCTTTTGGAATCACTGAAAATGTCAATGGTTGTAAAAAGTAGATTTAAGGGTTTTTTCTTTTTTTTTTTTTTTTTTTTTTTTTAGTTAGAAAATAACTGAATGAACATTTATGCATGAAACAGATGTATTCAGGTGTCAGACAGCTCCTGATGACAAAGACGGGTATTGGAATGGATGTTTAATTGCACACCAAAGTTCTACGTTATAAATAGTTTCTGAGTTAAGAATATAGCAGTATTTTAGAGCATTTTGGGAAAAAAAAGAGATAGAAACATATTAAACTGGTGTTTTCATTATGGACTGTACTGTGACATCCTCTGTTTAGGCATTTCAGTACCAGATATCACAAAGAGCTTCAGCAAAAGTGTTGTCCAGTATGACTGAAGGTATTACGCATTAGGCAGGCAAACCTTCAAAGGCGCTTCAGAGATTATCTACAGAAGTCAAGCTTTTCTGGCAAGAAACAATTCCCTCGGTGCCTAACATTTAGGAATAATTTATATGTTCACATGAGGTAGACTAGAGTTTATCTTTCTTACATTGGAACCAAAAGACAGAGTCTGACTGGAACATTACACTGACTATGTTGCAAAGAGTTTATACTAAATTGAAATTCATGAGAAATTAATAGACTTACCAGGTTCTGGCATAGTCCAGGCTTTACATTTAAAGTGCTCACTGGGATCTGAAGGTTGACCTATACCAACTAGATTTGCAGCAGCAATTTTGAATTCATAGAATGCATCTTCCATCAAATCCTCTACCTTTTTGGAGAAAAAAAAATCAATATATGTATATAAAAAGCTATGATTTACATTCTTTTAATAAATGAAATAATATATTAAAAATAGGCATTCTGTCACTGGTTAATTCAATATCAGACCCTATTGCTATGTTTGGAGTACTGGGAGACTCTAATTGGAAGATTTTACATTTAAACCAAACACATTGCAGAGGTCTACATTTTACTTCCATGTTTCAGCTGCATCATTCTAGGAAGAACAACATTCAACATATTGGCAGGATAGGGTGTAAAAGTTTAAAGCAAAGGTCCAGGGAGCCCACTCAATGTGTGGCCACATGAAATACCTTCTTGTACTGCTTATGAAGGACTATACACTTAAGAGTTCAAATGATGTTTGATCATACTTGACTGACCAGAGAAGAAACAACAGGAAACTAAAGGAAAAACTGATTCACTTCTTAGTTCAGCAGTGTATGGAGATAACTCTGGGAAATAGTCTCTGTTGGTAATTTTATTTGGTTTATATGTCTTTTTCGTATTACCATCTAGTATTATAAAGCAAAGTAGTAAGCACTGCAAGTGGTATGAGCAGAACCAACGCCATTCTGTTGCTGCTCTTCCTGGTAAATGAACTTGGCTTATCCAATGAGGCTATCACCACACCACAGCACCAGCTCAGATTTTGAGGTCGAGGTAGACAGGCTATAAGGCATCCCAACAGCCTGAGCCTCTCCACAACCTGAGCACATCATGGTAGCAGCCCTCTCCCATCCTTCCTTTCACAGATGACCTCAATTTAATAAACAGGTTTTCAGTACCTCATGCCTCTGGATAATTTTCCCCAAATCACATTTTATCATAGTTCTGAACAGAAAGATACAGCTGAGGGCTGTACTTCTGGTAGAGATATTGAACAGCTTTATTTTTCCACAAATAAATAAGCTATAACTGTTCTCTAGGCAAAACACAAGATAAAACAGGATTTTAATGTGATATTTATTTTCTTATGGGAACAACATGATGGGTTGGTTACCTGAGATAATATCAGAGAGAAAACCAAAGTAGGGCAAAGTAAGCTAGGAGAAGCCAGTCACTAATACAATTTAGCCAGAATTTCCTGACAATAGAAAGCTGTATATCGTAAATGACAATAGAGAACAGAAATTCAGCCTGTAAAAACAGTTTGAAATCCCCAGTTAATAAAGGAAGAAATATTTGTGGGATTCCCACAGAATTATTTAATCGGTCAAGAACAAATCTCTATTGATTTCCTGGTGCTACACTGTGTATATGAGGGCCTTGGTTGCTTGCAGTGTGTCATAAAAAATTCTATGCTTCTAAAAGCTCTCATTTTTATTTCCCATTAGTATTTCAAATTCCAATCCTTCAAAATAATGTATGAAGATGCACCTTCAGGCACAAGTGTAGTTACTGGGAAGACTGAGACCTTAAATATCAAATTAATTAAACTCTGAATAGTTTCCCTTAATTTACACTACTCATTTGTTTACAAACACATTAAAAAATTAAAATACTTGGGAAGCATTGCTTACTACTGTCCTTTCATGCCTATCCTATCCGCCCTTTTTTATTTCTCAAACTTATGCTCCATCTGCTGTGTCACAGACATCAGTTATAAACTCAGCCGCAAGCCCTCATGCACACAGCTGAGCACTGCACTGCCCCTGCGCATTGCACTCCCTTCTGCGCGTGAAGCATTCTTACTGAGCCCATCTGCAGTGCAGTTATCCACTTCTACATCAAATCTCTGCTAAAGAGCTATTTCTACTCTGAGGTTTATAAGAAGTGTGCTGATTTGCAGGGGTAATTTTAAAAAGTAGTTGAGAATAAATGTCCAGATGTTTTCCTTAATTTCACAAGCATAAAATTGATCAACAGGTTGCTGTCACCTATCTTCCCTAGCCTTTCTTCATGGAAATTTGCATCACGTATTTGCTCTGTTAAGAAACACTGAGTGCATTATAAGAGCAAATAGAAATAATTTTTTTCAAAACTAAAATCACAGCTGTCTGCTACTTTGGAGCACTCTTTGGAAAGGAGAAGATGAGGTAGATTTATTCACAGCTCCCCTTTCTAGCTGAAGGCAGATGCTGAGAGAAAGAAATGGGCCAATTTCACTTTTCCTCAGCCTATCTCCATTTTATTTTCAAGTCTCCAGTTCTACAGACAGCATGGTCATCTCTTCTGCTAAATGCTTCCATCTTTCCTCTGCATGCTATTACCCTGAATATATGTGTATAGAAGTCATTAATGAATATAGTTTATGAAGCATTTTATAGCTCATCTTGTCCTTAGTAAGAAAGGTGCTTCACAACTTTTTACTCAGAAGTTTCCTCATCTAAATGACCATGTTTATCTTAGAATTTAATAGCATGGGATGGCACTGGTTCACTGTATCTCCACCTCAGTTTTTAGGCTTGTTGCACTCCAAAATACATAGTAGAAGGGCCTGTTTGGGATGAAGCAGGGAAACTTTAATAATGTCTCTGCCAGAAAATAGAACTTTACCAAAAGTAATGACATAATATGAACCAACTACAGAAAGATAAGGACTAAAAAGCACTAACCGTATAAATTGTCCGGTTAATAAGGGAAGAGTTGACTTCATGCCAGTTTTTATGGTTAGCTTCCCGTTTATCAATATAATAACCAAGGATTGGCGAACCTCCACTGAACCTCGGTGCTTTCCAGCCAAGGGTCATTGAATGACCATCACAGTTAAGAAGTGTGATACCGTGAGGGTGTGACGGACAAGCTAGAAGGAAATAAGCATGCTGAGAGTTAT